>NC_141693.1:1041065314-1041719652 GCF_964263255.1 Lissotriton vulgaris | reverse complement strand
TCCTGCAAATCAGCCCTGGAAATCTGCAAAAGGTCATCCTCCTGCAGCTCCTGGACATTATGCTGCTTGGACAAGGATTTTGCAGGCACTGGAGAAGAAACCCCATCACTCCTGGCCAGAGCAGAAAGAGCAAACCACACAAGAAGCCCAGCCCACACACCAGGAAGTGCCCAGCAACTCCCATAAAATACTGCCCCCAATTAACTATGTCCTGTGAAACATGAAACTTGGAAACCACAAAGGACAGCCCTGCAGTCTCCTCCCCAGCTACAGAGCAAAGCACCATGGGCATGGGAGCCAGTTGCTGCTGGAAACCCCCTGTGCCGGGACGACCCAAGGCCAGAACACCAAGAAAGCTCCCCAGCACAGCACATTCAGCTAGTGGCTTTGGCTAGTGTTCTAGCCAAAGAGCAGGAGTGCAGCCGACGGGAGCTCCGGTGCAGCCGCGCGCAGAAGTGTCATCTTCAAGCCATTTGCATACAGAAACATAACAGCCATTAAAACTCTGCCGCTGGCCGCGCGACACGAAGGGGAGATAACGCGAGACAGCGTCTTAGTGACACATGCCTCGCGAGCAAAACGTCACCAGCGCGACAGGCAGGGCGCCGCCCCCGTTTTCAGGTGACCAATGCAGGCGCGAGCATGTAGGTGGTGGGCGGGCCTAGGGCCTTTATCTAGGCCAGCCCGGTTCAGTACTTCCTCTTTCCGCCGCGTGTTAGCTGGACTACTCTGCGCTGTTCGTCGTGGGATTTCTTTCTTCGAGGTATGCGTGCTACCGGCCTCCCCCCGGCCCCGTCCCTGGGCATGACCAGGTTGATAGGGCCCAGTGGTTTGTCCACAGGGGGGGGTTGCGTGGCACCTTGACGGCGGGTTAGGGTTAGGCCTGGAGGGAGCGCGCGAATATGGCGGCGGGTAGAGCAGCGAAGGTTCGTGGGTTGTTTAGGCGTGCGGGCCGAGGGTGAGAGCGTTTGGTTGATTGTCGGCGGTTTTAGCCACGTGTTGGTCGGAGGCCCGGGCAATGGGCGAGAACTGGTGGGGAGAGCGGGTTACAGTTGGCGAGCACGGGGCTGCGCTGTTTTCCGTGGCTCAAGCGCCGTTCCGGTGGCCATCCTGCCTGCCTCGCGTTGCTTGCGTCGGTGGTTTCCCTCGACGGGTTTGCGGTGTGTTCAATGCCTGGGGTCCGCTTGCGCAAGTTCTACGATGGTGGGGCTCAGAGCGGGACGGTTGGTGTCTTTAGGAACGGGAGCCAGTGCCGCACGCTTCACATGCAGCCATGAATATTAGCAAGCAGCACATCCCTGGGTTCGAGACTGCCACCTACGATTTAAACTGCAATATTGGAGAGACGCCTCTAAATGGGGTTTTTTTGATGCCGAGCAGCGGTTTGTGTGGCCTGGGGCAGAGGGAGAGCATGCGGGCAGTGTCGGTTACGGCGGCGTTAGAGAGCTGTTTAGGACATAAGTGTCAAGCCGCAGGAAAGCTAACGTGGGACAAGGTCGTTTCGTAGCGCAACTCTTGTAGTTTTATGTTAAAGCTCGCGGCATTTAATCGGATGGGTGCGTGTAAGTTGATTTACCTTCGGTCCAGTCGTGCGTTGCAGGTAGCACAAGAGTTCAACTCTTGCAGTTTATTTTAAAGATCGCGTTATTTAATCGGATTTGTGCGTGTAAGTGCATCACAACGTTTTCACCGGTGCGTAACACGCTTGAGCCGCCCATGTCGCGTCTCGGTGCACGGCCCCCTCCCTTTGTGGGTTATTCACAGCTGTACCTGAAGCGCTAGCCTTATGTGCCGAGTAAAGGCGTAACAGTTGATTTAACCTTACCAGTTATGATCAGTTACGGATGTGTATCGGTGCTTTAAAATAGACCCAGTTACATAAGATTGGCCTTAAAGTTGTTGTCCCCGTCTCCTGGACCGGCGCATTTTGCTAACGATCTTCTCAGCACAGTCGGGGTACTGAGGGCCAGAGCGTCTCCTGTCTGTTGCTTTTTAGGCCTTTGTGGTATAGGTGTGTGAAGTGAAAGAATCGAGCCGTTATCACGTTTGGCGCGCACGGCGCCACAGCTTCGCAGAGCCCTGTTATCCAGCGCACGAACATTTGCGCCTTTATCTGCAGCTTTTATTTCAGCAGGGCAATTTTCCCGTCTCCTTTGTCAAACCATCATTTCGTTTTTGTGGAGTGGTTAGTGCCCCGCCAGATCACTGTTCCCACTAATGTTCCCTTGTTCGGCAGCGATCTCCCACCCAATTCTCCCGTCTTCTTTGTCAAACCATCATTTCGTCTTTGTGGAGTGGGTAGGGCCCCGCCAGATCACTGTTCCCACTAATGTTCCCTTGTTCGGCAGATCACTGTTCCCACTAATGTTCCCTTGTTCGGCAGCGATCTGCCACCTTGGGCGCCATGTGTGGGGGACCACGAGTTGGAGTTAGAGAGACACGCGCTGATTGCCTACGTGTTCTGGCCTCGCTTGCAGGGCAGACGGAGGGATTTTAGTTATCAGGTCACACACACATTTCATTACGGGTGCAATGCCAGTCAGAGATCTTAAAATGCCGAACGGCAAGCCCGTAAGTGGCGCACCCGGGTAGTTTCCTCTGGGACCGCATGCACAGGCAGTAATGGTCCGTGGTGAATCCGATAATGGCAGAAGCGAGGATGTTGAAGTTGAGCTAGAACACCTCACAAAGGGCTTCATGGGGATACGAGAGTAAATAACATCACTGGTAAAAATCACTGGTAGGCAGTATAGCTTTGGGGACTTGGTTTGGAGAGGCACAAACGCAGAATTTAAAATGTAACACTATGGTTTGGGGGGTCCCCTTTAATAATCAGAATTGACATCTACAGATATGAACTCTTTGTGCAACATTAGGATAAGGAAAGTCTGGGGGAAAAATCACTACGATCTAATCTATACTTTAAGTCTGCATTTCAGCCTCTGATGACAGTTAAAGGCTCACTGTTTTATATTAGGTCTTTAACTTTTAAACTGCAAATAACAAAAGGACTCTCTGACAAAGCTATAACCTACAGACCTATTCACGTTGTGCCAGGCAATATGAGAACGAAGAACATATTTAGTGCGAGCTTCCTATATGTATTGCAAATCTTTATTACAGTAGTGGCGGTGTTTTAAGTTTTCATTCATGGGTTTCGTTTGCAGTTTAGTTTCTTCCCTGCATGTGATGAATGTTACAGAGTCGCGGTGCCATTTAACGTTGCGAGAACGCTTGTCACGAGCCCATATGTTATGTTCTAATCACCCGTTGCCATTTTCCTTCATCTTGTCCGCTTTGCTAGGAGGACCAAGTGTCGAGTTTAGCTCCGGCGAGCGCGTGGGCATAATCGGCAGCATCAACTGCACAGGGCATTCAGGTGAGATGGGGCCGCATAGGCAAGGCGTGGTGGGGACATCTGGGTATGAACCTTTTCCTCCAACAGGACAGGACAGATCCAGGTGCAGTCGGTTAAATCCGTTATGTTTTACAGGTTTTACAAGATACGCTGGGATTGCGGGCAGTGATCGGGTGGCCATATTCAAGGACGCCAGGTAATATATTTGGCCAGAGTGTCATGAGACGTGGCAGCGGGACGCGGGTTTCGCGTTAGGTAGGAGGAGGTCGTGTAGGGATACAGGTGAAGTAACTCGTGCTGTTTTACAGGTCCGGCTCGGTACAGGTTCGGCTCGGCGCGGGCGGATCTCGGAGTGCGTGACAGCGGACGATTCAAGGAACATCGGGTAACAATCACTTCGGACACGACACCGGGGTAGTTGCGAGAGGATTATCACCGAGCCAGAAACATAATTGTTACGCTAATGAAGGCCCAGGACGTAGTCCCGCCATGGTTGTAGGTAGATGACTTAGCAAATTACAGTGCTTGATGTGTACCTTTCGCTTGTAGGGTCCAAGAGGCAGGAGCAGCCACGATGAGCTCCCGCGGTGACGCTTTGCCACAGGATGGATTATGGGCAGAATTCTTGGCGGTCGCACAGTCAAAGGGGCCGGCATGGGCACAGGGCTTTATCGAAGCTCGCCGTCTGGAAGAGGCGGGCGGACAGGGTTCATGCGACAATGCACCGGGCACGTCAGGAGAGGGGACGCGTCGGTCCACCCGCAAAAGGAAAGCCACACGGAAGGACTTCCCAGTCTCGCCGCCACGTAGGATCGAGGCGGCAACACCAGATGTCCCTGTGGAGGTGGTGGTCAACACAACAAACACGGCAGTAATACCCACGGCGGTGCCTGTGGCGGAGTTGAATGACTTGTCCCAACTGGGTAAGACAATGGAGGACATGATGGGTTTAATGGCTATGTTCCAGAAGCGTTTAGACTCCATAACTGTGGCACATGAGAAGTTGGCTCCTCTTTTGGGGTCAGTAGCTTCTGATCCAGTGAGCCAGGTATGGGCTCAGGCAGGACCGCCACCGTTAGGGGGGCCGTCGTCAGTGGTCATACCGTCACTGTTGCCCGCCTGTCTGGGTGCCAACTCGCAGGCGGGACAGAATGCCGTACCAGTCAGTCAACAGGGCGCTGTCAACAACATTTCACAGGCGGGGCCCAACACTTTCTCGAGCGCTCCGCAGATTATTAATGCTATCAATTCACAAAGTGTATCGGCCGTTACGCAGCAGATCAGTGCGCCTGCGGTTCAGCCGAGCATGGGTCACGGGTTTCCTCTGACTGGAGCCCCACAAATTGTCAATGCACTTAACTCGCAGAATGTGTCAGCAGTGAATCAGCTAAGTGTGCCCCCCAGTGTCCCTCAGAGTGGACCCCCTGGTACACCGGTAATTATCCCCCAGGCAGCGCCCCTGCCTGGCACCGCTTCAGGATTGCATACTGCGGGAGGGGTACCAGCCACGGAAGGGGTAGCAGGTGTTGATTCATGTTCAGGGGGGGCCTTGGGTGGGGCAGCTCCTGGTCCAGCGGTTGCGGGGGCAGGGGGCGGGGCTGCTCCGAGTCCTGCAGGTGTGGCTCAGCCAACAGGTATGGGGAAACCAGGGTTCAAAAATAAAGGTGGTTGTTCATTGGCAAGGCAAGTGCCGCAGGCGGCAAAGGAGGGCATATGGAGAAGGGAATACATAGACATCCTGACCTTGCTCATGCACGAAAACTCGGGGGCTGACACGAGGAGGATGGGTAAGAAGGAGGAGGATAAGGTCAGGTTTCAGCGGTGGCCAGAAAAGACCATCGAGAATTGGACGGAGGCGTTCAATATCTTGGCAGCCATAATCGTACAGAAGGACCCGGGTCAAAGCGAGGCTTTAATGGAGTATGCCAATTCCATCCAGCAAGGGGCAAGAGAATCTGGGGGGATGGGATGGTTTTATTACGATCAGGAGTTCAGGAAGTCCATGGCCAGCTGCCCTGACATAGGTTGGGACCACACCGACATACAACTATGGTTCAAGCATATGTGCAGGACGGGTAATGGTAAAAAGGAGACATCGCACAGGTCACAGAGTGAGGGCCAGGAGGCCAAGCGTTGGGACCAGGATAGGAAGTGGGAACAATACCCGAGGCGGTCCTTTCAGCAGCCCTTTCGGGGAGGTCGAGGGAGGGGCTATGGAGCAGGACCAAGGCGTTTCAACTCAGGGACTTGTAGGCTTTTCAACAATGGCGCTTGCACATGGGGGAGGGCATGTAAGTTCGCACACGAGTGCAGCAAGTGTGGGTCCCAACACGCGGCAATCTCTTGCACCACGGTCCAGAACTCAGCCACCAACACAGCAATGGGTTCAGACGGGGCCAGACAATGAGGTTATCCATGTGCAGACAGGTCCTTTAGGAAGTGATGACTTAGCTTCTGAACGTGATGTGGTAATGGCAGGTGATGACTTAGCTTCTGAACGTGATTTGGTAATCCCCCAGCTGGGTGAGGGGATGGCGCATTCCAAGGGTCCTTCCCCCATAAGACTACTGAACATGCTGCCGTTGCTCAGGGTATACCCGCTTAAAAAGGAGCGCGAGCTACTGACTGAGGGCTTCATAGATGGTTTCAGGATTCCATATAAGGGCCCCTTGGGCCACAGGGATGCGCTTAACTTGAGATCAGCTAGGGACCTACCCCAAGTGGTTACCCAGAAAATACAGAAGGAGGTTGACTTGGGGCGGGTGGCCGGGCCATATCCTTCCCCACCTCTCCCGAATTTTCTAGTTTCCCCGTTAGGTGTTGTCCCGAAGAAGCAGCAGGGTTCCTTCAGACTGATCCACCATCTTTCGTACCCAGAGGGCAATTCAGTTAACCACTGGCTGGATGAAGGGGCATGTACGGTCTCTTATTGCTCTCTAGACATGGCCATCGATTTGATCAGGAGGACAGGCAGGGGAGCTTGGTTGGCAAAAGCAGATATAGAGTCAGCATTTCGCCTCTTGCCGGTCCACCCAGACAGTCAACATCTGCTGGGTTTCAGCTGGGGAGGGGCACTGTACTTTGACCGTTGCATGCCGATGGGTTGCGCGGTGTCCTGCGCCTTTTTTGAGACTTTCAGCTCTTTCCTGCAGTGGGCACTCACGCACAGGTACGGTATTTCACAAGTCACTCACTACCTGGATGACTTCCTCTTTTTTGGCAGAGACGGTTCTCAGGAGTGCGATGAAGCACTGCGAGCTTTTGAGAACTTGTCTGAGCACTTGGGGGTCCCCCTGGCACCAGGGAAGACTGAAGGGCCCGCACAGGTGCTAACATTCCTGGGTGTAGAACTAGATACTGTCAATGGGCAATCCAGGTTACCAGCTGACAAGGTGTGTGACTTGAGGCAGGAGATTGCTGCAATGCTGGGTAAGGGCAGCGCAACACTGGAACGGGTGCAGAGCTTGTTAGGCAAGCTGAACTTTGCCGCAAGGGTTATACCGGCAGGCAAGGTGTTCTCACGCAGGTTGGCTAAGGCTACAGCAGGGATGGTAAAAAAGCACCACCTAGTTCGTCTGGGGCCCGGATTGAGAGCTGACCTGACCATGTGGGATGAATTTCGGAGTAATTTTAACGGCACAGTTATCTGGAGGGCCCCCTGGGAGAGCAGCCAAGGCATCTGTTTATTTTCTGATGCATCAGGGAGAGTAGGATTTGGCGTAATATTTCGTGAGAAATGGTGTGCGATGAAATGGCCAGATGCATGGCGCAAGAAAGGGGTGACGGCGAATATCACTGTCCTCGAGCTCTTTCCCATCGTGGTGGCTTTGCACCTATGGCCGGCAGAACTGGGCAACAGGAAGGTGGTGTTCTGGTCTGACAACCTTGCTGTGGTCCAGGCGATTAACGGCCTGAGTGCAAGCTGCCCATTGGTTCTTAGCCTACTGAGAGAGTTGGTCAGGGCAGGGTTACGCTACAACATAGAGTTTAGAGCTAGACATGTGGAAGGTGTCAAAAATGTGGCAGCTGACGCTCTCTGTCGCTTTCAGCTGTCATGTTTCCGGGAGGCATGGCCGCAGGCAAGCAAGGAGATGACACCGTTCCCAGCAGTGTACTGGCGACTCCTTCGGTGGGGGAACGCTTAAAGCAGATGGGCCAGCGTTCCTTGGCGCTATCGACAAGGAGGAGATATGCGTCCCAGCTGGACACTTTCCGAACAGTGACGAAGTACCTTGGTGCAACGGAGGGGGGCTTGAAGGGACAGGTTGAAGGTTTTGTCGTTTGGGCGAACGAATCCGGCAAATCCCATTCTTGGGTGTGCAGCCACCTGGCCGCACTCAGGCATGATACTAAGCTGAATGGTGAAGACGACCCCACGGGGGCATTTAGGATTAGGGCGGCACTGAAAGGCTGGGCACGGGATGAGATCAGGAGCCCTGATAAGAGAGCCGGGATAGAGTTCCCTACCTTGAAATGCATGGTAGACACAGTGCCTGCGGTGGCCAGTTCGGCCTTTGAGGCTCACCTGTTTGCAACAGCGTTCTGCCTGGCCTTCTTTGGGGCATCCCGGACCAGTGAGCTGGTAGTCAGATCCAAAAACGACAGGTCGGGGAGAGCACTGGACATGCTAGATGTGAATGCCAGGGATTCCCTGGTCTTATGGTTGCGCAAATCCAAGACCGATCAGGCTGGGAGGGGAGTAGCGATAACATTGCATGCTTTTGAGGACCCCAGATATTGCCCGGTGTCTTTGGTGCGGGAATATTTGAGAATTAGACCTCTGCTGGCGGGACCTTTTTTGATACACGCGGATGGCATGCCTCTAACCAAGTTCCAATTTGAGAAGGTGATGGAGAAAGTGTTGGCGAAGGCGGGGTTGGCAGCAGCTGGGGATGGCAAGAAATTTTCCAGCCATTCTTTCAGAATTGGGGCAGCCACAGCAGCATACAAGGCGGGCCTGGGGGAAGAAGGGGTCAAAAGAGTGGGGAGATGGTCATCAGCATGTTACCAAAGATATGTATGCCCATAAATATTGGGGCATCGAACTTGAATGCGGGCGTTGCATATCCGGGTTGGGGACCTTAATATAGGGTTGTGACCATTTGCTCCTTCAAGGCAATGCCGAGCTGTCATTTTCCAATTTGAACATTGTATTTGGTGCCATTGATTCTGGTGTGTTAGTGTTGGTTTGTTGCTTGCAGTGAAGCTTAGAATAAAAGCGTTATACCAACTGTGTCTTTTCTTACAGTCGGCGTCTGCGTGTGGGTGATGGGGCATTCGTATGTCTCCAGACTCGAGCGATGGGCTGCATTCAGGAAATGGGAGTTGGCCTTTGCAAAGACCCGGATAGTATGGATGGGCTCACCTGGAATGAAGTGGGATCAGGACTGGCGCAGGGTGTGGCAGCCTTGGGGGGACCGCCCAACATTTTAGTAGTACATCTGGGTGGTAACGACCTGGTAACCATGGGGAGGCGAGCCTTAGTGGATACCATGCAGCGGGAATTCACGGCGATAGCGAACGAGTTGGGAACAACGGAATTGGTATGGTCAGAAATTGTCCCACGCAGGACATGGAGAGGGGCGCGGTCACTGCTTGCCATCGAGCAGAGCAGGAGAAGGGTGAACAGGGCCATGCAGAAATTCACCGGAAAGAGGGGTATGGGGTTTATTAGGCATTCATTAATACAGGACAGGGCTGTGGGTTACTATGAAAAGGATGGGGTTCACTTGTCTGAGACGGGGATGGATGTGTTTCTCCTTGACTTACAGGAAACTTTAGCGGCAGCAGGCTGCGTTTGAGATACGGGTGCAGGTCTAAGTACAAGGTGCTAGGTGGTGGGGGGCTCTGTCATCGGCGGAGGCCTCATCCAGAGCTGTGGCGGAGTACAGAGCGATCTGGAAGCAGATGGACAGTAAGGGTACCTCTGCGGCAGAAGGAGACAGCAATACCTCTGCCTGGCACAGTAGGGGTGCCCGAGCCAAGAACCTGGAGCCGAGGGGGTTCCAGGAAGCAACGTCGGCGCCCCGTTAGTCCTTCGGGCGGTCGGGGGGCCTAAACCGACCGGGGGTGTGCCTCATCGCTCCGCCCCGACAGGGGGGGCGGGAGTAAACGAGATAACTATTAAAGGTATTGCACCGTCAAGAGCATCGACTTACCGTGCAAATTGGCTAATTAGGCAGGCGGGTCAGCGAGGGGCTGCCGTCTTGGATCGCCTGTAAGATGACCCACCTATCTGCTGTAGTATGCAAATAAACCTGCACCACCGTTTTTCCCACAAGTATGTCTCATGAGTCTTCTTGGTGTGAATGTAGTGGGTACAAGTGGAGCGAGTGATGGCGGTGTGGGCACTATGCCGCTGGCCGCGCGACACGAAGGGGAGATAACGCGAGACAGCGTCTTAGTGACACATGCCTCGCGAGCAAAACGTCACCAGCGCGACAGGCAGGGCGCCGCCCCCCTTTTCAGGTGGCCAATGCAGGCGCGAGCATGTAGGTGGTGGGCGGGCCTAGGGCCTTTATCTAGGCCAGCCCGGTTCAGTACTTCCTCTTTCCGCCGCGTGTTAGCTGGACTACTCTGCGCTGTTCCCGCCCTGGCCCAATCCCAGCGGCAGAGCAGCAGGTTGGTGTGAACAAATAATGGTCTTTTTTGTGTTGCAGGCGGAGTCACAGGGCGATCTGGAAGCAGATGGACAGTAAGGGTACCTCTGCGGCAGAAGGAGACAGCAATACCTCTGCCTGGCACAGTAGGGGTGCCCGAGCCAAGAACCTGGAGCCGAGGGGGTTCCAGGAAGCAACGTCGGCGCCCCGTTAGTCCTTCGGGCGGTCGGGGGGCCTAAACCGACCGGGGGTGTGCCTCATCGCTCCGCCCCGACAGGGGGGGCGGGAGTAAACGAGATAACTATTAAAGGTATTGCACCGTCAAGAGCATCGACTTACCGTGCAAATTGGCTAATTAGGCAGGCGGGTCAGCGAGGGGCTGCCGTCTTGGATCGCCTGTAAGATGACCCACCTATCTGCTGTAGTATGCAAATAAACCTGCACCACCGTTTTTCCCACAAGTATGTCTCATGAGTCTTCTTGGTGTGAATGTAGTGGGTACAAGTGGAGCGAGTGATGGCGGTGTGGGCACTAACTGCACCGCATACACAGCCCGCCCAATTCGGAACAGGAGACACGGAGCATCAACGCTCCCACCGCCATGGGATAGCAAAAGAAAACAGGCATGGCGGTGGGTGGGAGGGGCTTATGTGACTTTTGCATTTGAATTTTTAAGCGTTTTGATTGGCTGGTTGGAGTCAGGCCTGCTTCACTCGGTTAGGACTGGGATGAGGAGGACCTATGATGGTGTAATGCATACCATGCATTTAGCGCAATTTTTCTGTATGAACAGCGCCTTCATGTCCATTTTGGACGTGAGAACTACTGTATAGTTAACAGTAAATGGTAACTCATGAAAATGAAGTATTATATAAACAATGTTGTTATTCTTTGCAACTCATTCCCTTCCAACAATTTCCTCTCACTGTAAATCACTTCAATGAAAGATCAATCAAAGTCATTGAATGGGTCAGCTACTGTACCTTGTATATACAAATTCTTCTTTTCAATAAAAAACTACTGAAATAAAAAATAAAAAAAATTAGATTCCAGAACCAGAGGCGTCATTTTGTTAAATGCAACATGTATACAGAGCATTTAACTCCAGAGATTAAAGCACAAAACGACCACAGGTCTTCAGCCTGCTTGCTATCGTGTTTAAAGTTCAAGAAAAGAGCTAACTAACCATGATCAAAATTCAAGACTCATTATACATGCTGTACGCCACCACATATATGATATTCATTCAAATAAGTACACAGTGCCTGCTTACGAGAGGACACATTTTTATTGTTTGCCTCGGGAAATTACAATTATAAACACGACTGACTGCAACAACATGTGAGAATTTTACCGTATTCGTTCCAGATTTGCATGTTTCCAGTCCTGGAGAAATTTTATGTGGGCCATTGATAGAATAATGTGTCGGGAAACAGCGCGCCCTACTGGCCACTGGTCAAACTACAGAAATACACTATATTCAGCAGCTCTCTTGCTAGATGTGTGGGGGTAAACTTAAAATATCTGTTTGCTGAAACGTGTAACTTCTTTAAAACGCGGATTGCATTAAAACTTTTATTAAACTTAAATTTCAGGTAATTTGCTGCCAGTCGAGGTACATATTTCTCCATAAGCGTCCAGTGTTATTTTTTCTATAACACAAGGATGAACTGTGAAGCGATACACACGTCAATGATACAGTTCATTGCGGGCCCAGTTTAAGAACGATAGTGTACATACACATACACTGCTGCCGCTAGGGCATCACATTTTAAAACTTGATCAGAAATAGTTAATTGCTGTTAGCTATGACCTTAGTGTACAGCAGTTCATTAAAATATGTTAAAACAGGCCCTGTGCTTTTCAGTATCGTTTGGCACGGGTTTGACCCAAGTGTTTTAGAAGACTTTACATGAGCCCCAGTTTACATTATACAAGGTAATACATTTTTAAGGGCAGGGGGCGATTAAGTGATTCATCCAGAATCCCAGGTTGGTGAGTTATATGCATATATCACGCTCAGTGCTCTGCTCTGAGCTGCAAGGCTGTGCAATCTGCCGGTCACAGAGTTCGAACCACCGCTCAGTGGAGTAGCATCACAGTTCAACTCCTTGAAACCAGCTAACTACCCAATCCGGTGGACATAAAATAGGCCTGGGCATCAAAAGAAATGTGGACCCCATTAGAGAACTAGATAGCTAAAAAAAATGGACCACATTTACAAATCAGACCAGTTTTGAACTTGCAAAGAGGCTTTGCATGGGTATTGTGAAAGGTGTAGAAGACTGCATGCATTTGTGTTTGCTGCAGGAAATGATTATGGTAATATCTGCAAAATCAACTGTAAAAACCATCCTATCTGGCCATAAAACCGGACCAATAACTGGCAACAATCCAGCTCACACACTCTGTCAGACCCACCCAATGGGCACTACCTGATTGCCCTATAAACAGGGCCACTAAAATTATGGGATTGTGCGGCTCGACGATTTTTGAATAATTATAGATTTGCCATATTTGCCACATAATCCATCATCTGCTGCATAATGTGCAGATTTTAACAAAAATGTTTTGCTTCTAGGACAAATGATTCAAAAGTTACTAAAAACGCAGTGACGCATGTTGCTGTGCACTGGAAGGCTTTTTTTGCAAAGGTTGACTGGTCATCTTTCTGTTCCTTATTGCTAGATTTGGGTATTAAACTGGTACTAATGATGGGCACCGATTGCCCAGACAGTGTACGATTTAAAAAAGTACAAAATAGTTAAGTGACACTATTAAAAATGTGCCAAATTATGCTGCATAACTAGCCTTTTCTTGCTGCATAATTTACTCTACTCTGCCGCATAATTTGGTCCTCTCCTGCTGCATAATTCCAGTGGCCCTGCCGATAGATCAGTCCAAAATCTGCTTGTTGATTGTGTCATTGCCATTTAGCCTGTAATATGGTGTACTGGTTTTTGGCTAGGTTAACAGATACATTGAGTGTTAATGTGCATTTTGCAAAGCACTGTGTGTAAACTGTGAACCATAGGCTCCTATCGTAGCAAGATTTCTTAGTGCTTTTTTTTTTTACAGAAATCCTTGTGCGAGCTACTGGCCACAAGGTCCATATTTTGTGAATAAGTTTAGTAACAATCAAGGCAGAAGTTTGAACCCTGTCGAATTTCCACTCAATCTTAAATTTTTTCTAAGGTTGATAAAAAACATACGATTGAGTTTTATAATAATTACCACCCATTACTGAGTGCGAAGAAACGTGGAGTCCGTATTCGCCAGCCACTTGCCACATACCTGCTCTGTTCACTGCTATTGCCCCCACGAAGGAGAAGGATTGCGGGCTGAGCGCTGAGGGCGCTGAGGGCCACCATTGCCGATTCATCGCTGGGGGAGACTACATCACTCAGGCTCCTTTGCGGCTGCTGATGCCGCGTTTTTGCGCATGGAGGAGCTTAAAGCCCAGTTGGGGCTAAAGAAACGTGGGAGTCCGTATTTGCCAGCCACTTGCCACATACCTGCTCTGTTCACTGCTATTGCCGCCACGCAGGAGAAGGATTGCGGGCTGAGCGCTGAGGGCGCTGAGGGCCACCATTGCCGATTCATCGCTGGGGGAGACTACATCACCAAGGCTTCTTTGCGGCTTGACGCCGCGTTTTCGTGCCGGGAGGTGCTTAAAGTCCAGTTGGGGCTCCCGCAGCACGGGATGAGTGCGGGCGTGCCCGGGTGCTGCCCAGGCGAAGCCCGGGCCAAGGGCAGACCCGTCCGCGCCAGTCGTAGCCAGGAGGAGGCAGGGCGAGGCCACCCCCTTTTCAACGCAGCAGCGGTGCCCATAAAGACTTGGTTAGTGTCCTTGGACTTTTTTACACGGTGACTTTGAGCTATAACTGCTAGATACTGGATATATCTACCCGCTTTTAGTTAGTAGCCTTGACCTGAGGGAGTCTATTGACAAAATTGTTGTATGATACCTATTCTTGGGGTATTATTTGTCCAAGTTAAGCAGAGGTCATTATTGTTGTGCTCTAATTATGGGGAGGCACAAGACACAGGCAAATCAGGATGGGGTTCTGGGTAACCCAAGAGTAACCGTGACCACGATGGATGCCTTCCTGACCAGAGCTTCTACGGTGATAGATAGGGAGATTGAGCTGGTAAACAGACGTCTTTCTAGGTCACCTACAAACGGCTCCTTAGCGCTTCTGGAGGGGGATATAATTCAATCAACCAATTGTACAGACAAAACTGTGAGCACTATTTTTACACAGGGGTTGAGGAAAGGTATCCTTGATTCGGGTGTGCTTTCCCCAGTTTTAGAGGCCCAGCAGGTCATTTTACCTACACCCCTATCCCAAGTTGTTACGGTGATAAATAAGTAGGGTATTGTCCCCCCAGATCTTGGCAGAAAAGGAGTGGAAAAAAGTCTGACCGTTACCACTCGCAGTAATACTAAGGCTGCTAGTAACTTTAATTCACTGCAACAATTGGTGGGGGTGGGGCACGTTGCCCTACTGGTAGCATTAAGAGAAAAGGAAAAGAAATGGGCAGTCAAGCGAAAAAGTCTAAATCTATTGTACTATCGATACCAGCATCATTAACTGGGGCAGCCCCGCCTGCGCTTGATCTCCCATTAATAGAAGTGTTTAAATCTACCCTATATAGTATACTGGATGATAAATTAGGCACAATCATGATCAAATGACATAATATTGAGCAAAGTATAGTAGACCAGCACAATATTATACAATCCTTCCAAAACCGTAGTTGTACAGCAGCAGCAGCCCCTTCTGTTTCAACTATTGAATTATCGAAGGCGCCTGTTGAGGGTAAGGATGGAGCACACTGTCAATTAAGTAATCGTGCTCCACCTGTCATAGATTTGATTACTAGTAGTGTTGGGGGCGGAATGATAAGACTCCTGATTGTTTGCCAATAGACGGAAGTCATGTAGCAGAGAAACCTGGTGTAGTTCTTAATGTTGTGGGAAAGAAAGGGGGCATGTTGCAGGATTACACCAATGATGTACCACAGAACTGAGTTATTGGTTTACCCCCACAATCAACGCCGCTGGTGGCAATTTTAGGGAATGTGCCCCCCCTCCCAGTTGGAACAAAGGAGGATTATGCTCAACTTAAAAATAAGGTAACTCATTGGTTGTCTCACAACACTGTTGCAGGTCCAACCACCGTACATAACATCATCATGGTTCGTTGTGTTGCCTGGTCGGGAAGTTCCAGGAAAACAAGAAGGGGGGATTGTATTGTGGTGAATTTCAGCAACCCACTGCCCGTAGAGAGAGTTTTCAGGGAGGTCAATGCTGGTCTGGCATATAGGGGCCAAGGTATTCAGATACTGCCCTTGGGATTCTTTTATAAGGTGGAGAACCCCAGACAGAATAATCTGAATTTAGAGCATTATACTTGGCCCCATATGCCTGTGGAACAGTGTAGGACTGGTATTTTTAATCCCTGGGTAGAAAGGGATAATCCTCGGGTGACTGTCATCTTTCCTCCTTTGCCCAGGGGCAAAATAGATTTGCAGTTCTTTCAGGGCTGAATGATTGTGATTGACTGAGCAAAAATGAAGTTCCCTTGAATCAAATAGCCCAAATGTTTGTGCCTGTTGATTTAGTCTTGTCGAATTATGGACTTCCAACTGAAACGTCTACAGCGTTATCAAATGCAGAGTCATTGGAGGTCATAATAGGCGAAGGGCCAACGGAAAAGGAGCTGCCAGGATTACTTGTTGCCCCACCACAGGATCCATATATTGTTCCCCCTGAGGACCAACCTAAGACCCAGGATTATAACGTGTTGTCCTGAAATATCGCTGGGTTGGCATAGAAGGTTGCAGACCCATTATGGGTGCAGTTTGTTAGTCACTTTCCTGTGATATGTCTCCAGGATACATGGTTGGTTAATTGTAATCTTTTTTTGGAGGGGTATAAATCTTTTTTTGTTCCTGCAACCCCAGCATCTAGTGGGAGAGCTAGGGGTGCGTTGGCTATTTTTATTTCTTTGTCCCTGAAATGCAGGATTAAGGTCATTTCCTCTGCTTATAGTGATTTGCAGGCAATCGTTTTAGGGCGAGGAAGCCATAGTCTTTGTTTGATCAATTTTTATAAAGCAGTGCACAAACAAGGGGCATGTAAGATAACCCAGCTGGACAACTTTGTTAAGCAGTATTGTGGCCCCTTTAGAAATAGCCACTAACATGGGTGATTTGGGATGTCCAAGGATCCGGGGCCTTCACTTTGAGCATTCTCCACAGGGAGATGTTCTTAATGATTTACTCAATAAATATGACCTGTTTTCATCCATGAGCTTTGTAACACCATCTAGCAAACAAAAGATCCTGTCTTTCAAAGACCGCAGTGGTGGATCTTTTATAGACCACATTTTGATCTCTACAAGCGTTCAGCCCCTTTTAGTGGGCTTTGCAATATTAGCGAGTGCTTTTAGTGATCACAACCCTGTGTGTGTGTGCTTGGGAGGGAGTATATTGAAAAGGAAGGACTCGGTGATAGCCCCAAGCACGCTGAAGCTGACCGATGGTAGGCGACGCCTTAAATGGGCCAAAGTAACAACGTCACTTTTTTATGAAAAGCTCTATGAATCCTGTGTGGCAGAATTCTCGTACTGTGTGAAGCCCCATTCTACTGCCGTGGGTATTCTTAACGCTTTCAATGGGATTGTCTCTAAAGTAGGGCCACTGTTATCTGTCCCGGCCCAAAGAAGGATTATCGGTGACCCCAAGTGGTTTAACCCACTATGCTCCAAAGCCGCCAGAGAACTAAAGGCTGCATTGAAAGCAAACCCTATGGATCAATTGCAGATTCGTATTCTTTGCACTAAATATAAAAAGATGCTGGTCAATCATAAAATGGAATTGAAGGAGGCCACATGGCGGGAGCTTTTAGATCCTTTTGCTCTATCTAGTAGCTCCAGATTTTGGAGCCTTATTAACAGACCTCTTTTTGAAAGGGACAGAGCTGAGGACGTGGGCACCAATATAACGGAAGAGGAATCGGTGTCTCACTTCAGTATTATTTTTAAAAGTGCTTCAACTTTACCCCAGTTGCAAGCAAGAATCCAGAAAAATGACGTAGCTGTATTTACCCAAAGAGAACTGGAGGAAGGCATTACTAGTCTTTCATGTAAAAAGGCACCAGGTCCGGATGGTATTCCACCGGACCTTTTTAAATCTAATCCCTCCCTCTGGGCATCAATCCTGGTGGCGGTGATTAATGCCGCCGCCAAGGAAGGGTGTCCAGAGTCATGGGGTGTCTCCACAATTGTCCCAGTGTTTAAAAAGGGAGACCGTGACAGCACTATGAATTACAGACCAATCTCCCTAATCGACTCCGTGATTAAGGTCTTAGGCGGAGTCGTATTAAATAGACTGACGGCCTGGGTGGAAGAAAATAAGATTATTTCTGATATCCAGTATGGGTTCCGCCCAGGTCACTCTACCATGGCACAATGTCTTAATCTCTATTTGATCCTCGGAAAGTACACCGTTGCCCGCCAGGTGACAATGTACATGGCCTTCATGGATCTTTCCTCCGCTTTTTGACTGTGTCAATTGGGGGAAGTTGTGACAGTCCATGAGGGCCATGGGGGTGGAGGCAAATCTGGTGGACTTTCTGATGGATTTACATAGACATACTAGGGCAAACATTAGATATGCCCAGGATCTGAGGGTCACCAGGGATTTTAATACAGAAAGGGGTGTATGGCAGGGGTGTATTTTAGCCCCTTTTCTTTTCAACCGCTACATCAACGACCTAGATAAGACTTTGTTGGAAACCGGGGCTGACTTCCCGTACGTGGGACGCAGGGGCCTGCCCGTCTTGCTATATGCAGACGATGCCGTTCTCCTGGCATGTACCCCTAAAAGCTTACAGATCCTGCTTGACACCTTTCGTGGGTTCATGGCCGACCGAGACCTGGCCATAAATAATTCGAAATCCTACGCAATGCAGGTCGGGTTGCACCCCAAGAGGCAGTACACCTTTAAGGTGAACGGAGAAAGAGTGCCAATAACCTCAAACTTCTCCTATTTGGGTGTCCTACTGGACGATGGTCTGGATTGGGGCGCACTACTTAAGAAGAAAAGGGGAGAGGTGACCAGGTCCAATGCAGCGATCTTTAACTTTGCGGCTAAAATGGGTTATCGCCCAATAGCGGCAATGTTGAAGATCTATCAAGCTAAGGGTGTATCGATCGCTAGCTACGGGAGCGAATTGTGGGGATATACAGGTTTGGAGGGTATCCAGGTGACGGAAATTTTTTTTTAAAGCAGTTGCTGGGGGTTCCTAAAGGGACCGCAAACTTTATATTTCATGAAGAAACTGGCCTTACATTCATTTGCGAAATTCGGGCTATGCGCCCATTGCTTTTTTGGCTCAAACGTTGGCTGAATAAAGACCTTGCCCTTAATCAAGAGCTACTAAAAGAGACCTTGAGCCTGGACCACATGATCGATATACCGTGGTTAAAGTATTTACAGGGGTGCTTTAGAGAGTTGGGTCTTCCGGATCTTTTTTTAATACCTGACTGTAATACCAGGGCAGATGTGGCTTTTGTGAAACAATCTTTTTTTTGTTATGCGTAAAAAAGCTAAAAGAGAGGATGTGGAACTGTTGAAAAATAGTTTCCGTAAGCACATGATGCTTAAATCATCTCTAGATATGGAGCCATATATCTCGTGGCCTTTGTCAGCTCACGAGCGTTTCCTATTGATCAGGTTTAGATTGGATTATTTCCATCTTTTATTAGCCGTACCGAAGGGAAGTCACAAAGGACAAGTGTTAGCACCCTGTGGCTGCGACAGTATGTCTCATCAGGATCTGCTGCACTTTGTGCTTTTCTGTAATTTTTATGAAGCGCCTCAGAGGCTCTTTTTAGAATCTCTTTTAAAAAAGTAAAATTCTTTACAGGTTCGCGCCGCCCTCTATTTTTTGCAATTATTAAAGCCAGAATGTATTCCGTTTGTGATTGGTTTTCTGAAATGTTCCCTAAGGTACAGAAAATGTTTGGAACCCTAAAAGTTTTGGCTGCTGCATTTTATGAAATAATTTTTAAATTGAAACAATGTGATGTCCTTTTTACTCCAATAATCTTTGTATATAAATTGGAATATTTGTATTGTATGTTCAGTTATGTATTATGTGCTTTGTACATTCTTATAGATGAATTGTACCTTTTTATGGTTTTCTAGTATGTAAACCAAATAAAGTTTATTGAAAGAGTGCGAAGAAACGTGCTATATAAGTGTTTATTATATAAGTGTTTATAAATGACACAGGTAGATCTTCCTACAGAAAAATACATTGCATGTACTGTACGCTGAATAGACATGTTTTTTATCTTTATCTATGTTTGCTGCCTGTCATAGTTCTGCCATAAATTTCATTTTCCCTAGCAGGTTCTTTTTTTTTTTCGAGCTCGAGAAAATACAATCTTTTGTATCTCCGTTGTTTTCTATTGATTGATTTGTGAATTACGATGGGTAGACCCTGTAACTTTGATGGCTCCTTAGTTTGGAGTACGCTATATGCGTCCACAATCCTTGATCTGAATACCTCACACCAAGGACATGCTAGGAGGAAGACGAAACTCCTGTTTCCCCAGCCTCCCTTCACGTGCCAGATCGGCACACACATGAGCAGGAGCAGAGATGGAGCTCTCCCAGCTTTGAATGCCGGTGGTGGCAATGAGCACACTGCAGGGGCAATGCACCCAATTCTGGCCCGGCAATCAGCAAGGGAATGGAATTCCTGACAATTCCCCCTTAGGGCCTCATTACGAGTCTGGCGGTCTGGGGACCTCCAGACTTGTGGTGGCATGGCGGTGGCAGTCCAGCCACCGCCGCACCGGCAGTCTGACCGCCCCATTACGAGTTGGGCGGTCAGACTAGCCTGGGACTGCTGCCAGTGTAGGGGAACCACAGTTCCCTGGAAGTGGCATGGCGGTCAGGTGGCCGCAATGTGCTTGGCGGGATCACAGCAGTCCCGCCAAGCATATTACGAGTTTCTTCTCCTGCAGGGTTTACAGAGAATGTCTCACTCCTTGTAAACCTTGGCGGAGAGGAAATAAATGGGGGCCCTCTGAAGCCCCTAGTGCCTCCTACTCTTGTGGATGCACGTAGAAGGGCATAACACGTGCCTCCCTGTGTGCATGCACAGCGCTTCCTGAACGGCATAGGCTTTTGAGTCCATGCCAAGCAGTCACCTTGTGAGGTGTTCCCAATGTGGTGCCTTTTTCGAAGGCACCCCCATCTTTGAATGAGGTTCCAACCTGGGACCACCACGCCGCCCGCCCAACAGACTAGTGAAAAGTTGTATTGGCGGGCCGGAGGTGCACCACCGCTCCACCAAAAGTGGCAATCAGGCCCTTTATGTCAGCATGGTGCAGTTCTAAAGACTAATGGTGAAAAGGTACAAAGAGGAATTTCAGTGATAGAGTTGCTACACATGCCACGCCTGTAGATTAGTATATCATATATACTCATCTCAACCACAGGATCTAGAGAAATGTTTCTGGACAAATACCCAGAGCATTTAACCTTTCGAGAGTGTATGAACTGCTATGAGCAAAGAGAAAGGTTGAAATTCTTGTTTCTTCATTCCAGTGGACATTGACCTTTGCTCACTGTGGTTCACTAAAGAGCCAGAGAAAAAACAGACTTTACTCCTATAGATTCTACGAGAAAATATCTGTTTTTTGTGGAAACTCACTGGGAATTTTAGGATTGCCTCTGGATTTTTAGAAAGGTTGTAGACACCCAAGGGTACTCAAACATTTGCATTCTAGTGACAATTCCTCTAAAAAATCTTTTGTGGAAGAATTTTCTTTAACATTTTTTGTGAGAAAGTTCTCCCATTAAAATTGATTGCCTGCAAGGTTTGTTCCCCACCAAATCTGCTTTTGCAGGAGTTCAAATCTGTTTGAAACTGGGTGGAGTGGTGCACTACCGAAGTTCAGTAATGTTCAATAAGGAAGTAAGATCAGTTTCTTCATTGAGATCATCCTTTATTTAGATTCATCAAAATTTGTGCAAACATGGAACATCAGCCAACGAATTTCGTTCAAGAGATGAACTTCATCAGGGCAAGGTGTGAGGTGTAATGTCAAATTCACAGTGGAGAAACAGGGGTACAGTGTCATCCCAAATCACATCGGTTCATAGAATATTTCTGTGGGCCTCCATAGTAAGGGCCAGTGTTACCAGGTCTCCGTTAGGAGTGTACGTGTCCCGTTTTTTTTTTTTTACAATCTCCCTTATTTACTCAATGCTTTCAGAGGTTAAACCACAATTTTACAAAAGTTTGTAAAGGTAAAACTTTGTACATTTCTGTCGGAGGGATGGGCGGAAACAGTTGCGAGGAGGCCAGATATGTGCTATATTTGGGGCTCTTTATTGCAGACACAATTGTAACTTAAAGTATATAAAAACATTTTAAAAAGCACTGTCCACTGGATAAAATGTCAGTCACTTCATGCTTTGCTTCTTCTCTTCCTTTCCCAGGTGTTCAGGTTGTGTGACGGCGTCCCGCGTAGCTTGAGAGGAGGAGCAGAAGAACAGAAATGAGGGGTAAGTCGCTAGGGATATTCTTGGAATCTAGCGTAAATCCCGTCACCACACCCAGGTGGAAGAAAAAGTAAATAAAGGAAATAATTTAGGACAGACCGTCTTGTTTGCTGATGCCTGACTTTTCTCTCAGTGCCCGGATTCCCCTAATGGTGCTTTCTCTTTGGGGCTGCTCTAATCCCTTTACGTCAGGGTGGGATATGCCCGTGAATTATGCACACACTCAAAAAAAAATAAGGTATGTTCCTTTTCAGACCACAGGTATGGAAAATAATATGGGAGGTTTTCTTTTGGGCTTTTTACTATGGGCAGGTAAGAGGAGGGCAGGTAAGAAGAATGGACAGACAATAGGATTGGAGGTGAACAAGGGAGGGGTAATAGAACAGACAGGAGCAGACCAGGAGGGAAATGATAGGGAGAAAGACAAACAAGCTTCCCGCTAGTCCCCGCCCTCACTTCCAGCCAACCCAAGGGTATCTTCCCCCCTCGAGCCACCTACCGCCTCTGCCGCAACTCTCCTGAGTTGCGGCGACTCTGCGCGTCAGCTCCGGAGTGCCACCACTCCTCTGGGGATCCCTCATCTTCCTCGTCTTCTTCCTGGGCTACTCCGATCTCCTGGATTGTCCCTGGTTCCTCCCGGGTTGTTGTACATGTGCTTCCTCCTCCGGGCGAGTCTTGTTCCTGTTCTCTTCCTGTTCTCTTCCTGGTTCCTTTTCTCCTACCACCGGCTCTACTGATTGGCTCCGCTTTTGTAATTCCTTTTCCTGTGGGGAGGAACAACAGTCAATTCTCACTGTTGGTATCTTTTCCCAGTCCCTGTATACGTCATCGGGACCAGGCAGTAACGCGGACCACATCAGCGTTTCAGCAGGTAAGTCGGAGGTTTGTGGGGAGCGGGGCGACCTCCCACATCCCCCTTCCCTAACTTTCT
Source organism: Lissotriton vulgaris (assembly GCF_964263255.1). Taxonomy (NCBI): domain Eukaryota; kingdom Metazoa; phylum Chordata; class Amphibia; order Caudata; family Salamandridae; genus Lissotriton; species Lissotriton vulgaris. The sequence goes on along the minus strand of NC_141693.1, from coordinate 1,041,697,172 downwards.
TGTCCACAAGAATCGTTCAAGGGGATAGCTTGACAAATAGTCTGCGTTTGTTTGTTCTATTCCTCTTCTATGTCAGATAGTAAAACGGAAGGGCTGTAATGTGAGAAACCACCTTAATATTCTGTTGTTGTGTCCTTTGTTTCGCGCTAACCATTCTAGTGGAGCATGGTCAGTATACAATAGAAACTCTCTTCTCTCCAGGTAGTAGAGCAGTGATTCAATGGCCAATTTGATGGCCAGTGCTTCCTTTTTTATGACCTCGTATTTTACTTCCTGTGGAAAAAGCTTACGACTAATATATATGATGGGGCTCTCCTGGTTTTGATCATCAGTCTGAGATAACACAGATCCGAGTCCGCTCTCGGAGGCATCAGTCTGCAATAAGAATGGCTTTTGATAGTCAGGGCTCAACAAAAAGGGCTTTGATGTGATGACCTTCTTTAGTTGGTGAAAGGCCTGTGTTTCTACGGAGGATGGTTGACGGAGTGATTTCTCTGTACGTACATTTTTTTTAGAAGATCAGCCAGGGGGGCGGCTATATGAGAGAAATTCGGATGAACCGTCTATAGTACCCCAGTAGCCCAAAAAGGCTTGCAGATATTTTCTGGTCTAAGGGAATGGTATTTTGGAAATAGCGGCTACCTTTTCTTCTTGGGGTTTGATGGATTCAGCCCTGAGAAGATACCCCAAGTATTTCACGGATCTGGCAGCTAAAAGGCTTTTAGTGAGGTTGGTGGTTAGACCACTGTCGTCCAAGGCATGAATTACCTTGGTCAAATGGTCTAGATGCTGTGTCCAAGAGGAGCTATAGATAATTATGTCATCTATATAGGTGTCACAGGGTCATAGCACCACATTCATGAGTCATTGAAATGTTGCTGGGGCCCCGTGCAACCCGAAGGGATGCACTGTAAATTGATACAATCCCCCTGGTGTAGAGAAAGCATTTTTCTCTCGATCCTGTTATTTTAAGGGGACTTGCCAGTACCCTTTGCAAAGGTCCAGCATGCTAAAATACTTTGCTTTGCCTAATCTCTCTATCATCTCATCAACCCTTGGAAGGGGGTAAGTTTTGAACCCCGATATTTTGTTGACTTCTTGGAAATCTATACAGCAGCAGATAGAACCATCTGGTTTCGGAACGATCACTATGGGGAAGTTCCATTCTCTTTTTAACGGTTCTATGACTCCCAGTAGAAACATTTGTTGGATTTCTCTCTCCATGGCCTCTCACCAATATTCAGGGATATAGTAAGGGCTTAGCCTCACTTTCGTCCCTGGAAGAGTCTGGATTTTGTGCTCTACGAGGGAGGTTTTTCCTGGCGTCAAGGAAAACACTTTTTGAAAAGGATGTAAGCGGTCTCTTAATTCCTGTTTCTGGGGATCAGGCAGATCCGCATCAATGCTCTGTTCAGCTAGGGGTATAGGGGTCCCCACTAAGACAGGGTAAGGCCCTTCCCATTTCTTTAATAGGTTAATATGGAATACTTGTGTATAATGTCTGACTGGATCCATTTCTAGCTTGTAGGTTACTGGGGTTACCTTTTCTATGACCCTATATGGCCCCTGCCACTGTCCTATCAGTTTGTGTTCGGAAGTGGGCATCATCAGGAGCACCATGTCCCCCACGGTCAAGGATCTTTCTCTGGCCTTTTTGTCATATTGGTTCTTCTGGGATATTTGGGCTTGTTCGAGGTTGGTCCTCACTATGTGTCATATTTGGTTCAACTTGGTGTGTAAAGTGGTGACATAATCTGGTAGGGGTCTGGACTCATCCTTCTCTTCTTCCCACCCATCTTTGGCCATACCTAACAAAGTTCGGGTTGTCTCCCGTACAGGAGTTCGAAGGGGGAGTACCCCAGGGTTTTTTTTACCACAACATATGGCAAACAAGACCAAGGGAAGTATGTCTTTCCACTTCCTTGCTTCTAAGTTCAACAATTTTTTTAGGGTAGTTTTCAATGTTGCGTTGTAACGCTCTACTAGGCCATCTGTCTGTGGGTGGTAAGCGGCAGTGCGAATCTGTTTAATTTGAAGCTGCTCGCAGACCTGTCGCATTAACTTGGACGTAAACGGGGTGCCCTGGTCGGTGATGATTACTTTTGGGAAACCTAATTTGGAGAAGATGGAAATCATTTCCTTGGCTACCTGGGTTGTGTTGGGGTGTCTTACGGCCACAGCCTCAGGGAAGCGTGTGGCGTAATCCACCAAGACTAACACATAGCAACACCCGCTGCGGGAAGGAAGGAGTGGCCCAATAATGTCCATTCCTACCCTAGTAAAGTGCTTGTCTATTACTGGTAATGGTTGTAGAGGGGCACGGAGTGGGATATACAGACTGTTTTTCTGACAAACGGGAAATTCTTTGCAGTATTTCCGAACCTGTTGGTAAATCCCTGGCCAATAAAACCTGTCTAGGATTGTTTTTTCGTTTTTTCAGCCCCAAAATGTCCCCCTAATAAATGGCTGTGTGCCAAAAATAACACTTTTCTCTGAATGGTTGAGGAACTAAAAGCTGAATTGGCATGGATGTACCCCCTTTCCTATAAAGCAGCCCATTTTGGATAAAAAACTGGGGACCTACTTGCTGGAGATCTTCCTTTTCTGAGGCTTGATTCCATGCTTCTTGGAGTGTAGGGACCTTCTCGCTGGGTCGCGTGTAAGTTTCTATCACATTCCCACAATTCATAGCCGGAATCTGTTAAAACAGTACGGGTCCAGTTCTTCTTCTCTAGTCTCGTCTGATTTCGGGTCTTGCGGGATTTCCCTTTATTACATTCAGGGTTTGATATTTGTGAAATTGGTGCTGTTTTTATCCACTTGTCATTTTCTTTGAGGTCCTCATTGAGCAAGCTGTCCATGTGGGGGTAGTCATTGCCGAAAACTAAAGATTCGGGAAGACTTGGAATCAATCCTACCCGAAGAGGCACAGGGGAAGCGGTGGGTTGATGTTGTACGGACACCTGTGTCACAGGATAGGATTTGCTATCTCCGGGAACGCACTGTATGTTAACGACCCCAGTCATATGCTGGACTCCTCCTGGTACAACTTGGGGTCTCATGACGATTTGTTGACATCCTGTGTCAATCAGGGCATGTTGTGGTTTTCCGTTAACGGTCACCTGCTGATGATACGGGGAGGTTTCTCCTGAGGATGCACAATAGAGGGCTCGGGCGTACCCCACGTGCATAGGCTCTTCCTTTTGGGGGGATGAGCGGGCTATATGGCCATAATTGCCACAGTGAAAGCACTGGGGACCTACAGGAGTTGGTGGTCGGGGAAACTGGGGTAGGGGTCCTGGCAGAAGGGTTACGGTTTCTGGTTTTCTCATGTTTGAAGATGGTTTAGTATCTCTGGCAGGGGGTCCCCCTGCGTGTTTCCATGTCCCTTCTTCTCGCCCTCTTTGTGAGTCCTGAGCTCTGTGGAAGGCATTGGCTATTTATACGGCCCTCTCGAGGTTCAGGCCTTTATGTTGGAGAACCCAAAGTTGGATGGGGGATGTAAGAAATTAGGAATTGCTCCAGGTACACTTTCTTAAGTATTTCTTCTTTGGTGGAATGCAGCCATGTCTTTTACCCTGTAACATAGGGCCCTGGGGATTTCCTGGAGGCCTTCCTTGATCTGCCTCAGGCGGACTCTATAGGTGTTCTCATCCACCCCCATCCTTTCTAATATACTCCTTTTTACTTCCTCATAGGGGGTGGTCCCAAGTGGGTTGGCAGCCTGGTAGGCTGCCTGGAGTTCACCTGCAAGGAGCGGACCCAGGTGCTGTCCCATTTATCTTCAGGCCAGTCGGCTGCCCTAGCCATCCTTTCAAAATGAGAGAAGAAGAAGTCTGGATCCTCACCAGGAACGCACCTCTGCATTACCACTGAAGGGACAGTAGTGTAGCTACGTGGCTGTCTGAGGGCCTCAGCCAATTTTACCATTCACTGATTCTTGGGCTTGGCCTTGTTCAGAAATAGCCTTCTGTAATTTCTCCCAGTCTTCTTCCGCTACTGCTAGGTATTTGGCCATGATTCTTTCAAGTTTCTCTTGGCCTTCTGCCATCTTGGTCACAACGGCCTCCATTTCCCCCGATCCCACTTCTGACACCACTTGTCGGAGGGATGGGCGGAAACAGAAGCGAGGAGGCCGGATATATGCTATATTGGGGGCTCTTTATTGCAGACACAATCGTAACTTAAAGTAAATTAAAAAAACACTGTCCACTGGATAAAATGTCAGTCACTTCATGCTTTGCTTCTTCTCTTCCTTTCCCAGGTGTTCTGGTTGTCTGATGGCGTCCCGCAGAGCTTGAGAAGAGGAGCAGAAGAACAGAAATGAGGGATAAGTTGCTGGGGATATTCTTGGAATTTAGCATAAATCCCGTCACCATACCCAGTGGAAGAAAAAAAATAAAGAATCTAATTTGGGACAGTCCGTCTAGTTTGCTGGTGCCCGGTGCCAGACTTTTCTCTCTGTGCCCGGATTCCCCTAATGGTACTTTTTCTTTGGGCTGCTCTAATCCCTTCATGCCAGGGTGGGATATGCCCGTGAATTATATAAACACATACAAAAAATAAGGTATGTTCCTTTTCAGACCACAGGTAGAGAAAATAATATGGGAGGTTTTCTTTTGGGCTTTTTACTATGCGCAGGTAAGAGGAATGGACAGACAAGAGGAATGGAGGTGAACAAGGGAGGAGTAATAGAACAGACGGGAGCAGACCGGGAGGGAAACAACAGGGAGAAAGATAAACAAACCTCCCGCTAGTCCCAACCCTCACTCCCAACTGTACTATCGTAAGACACGGTCTAGTGTCTCATTCTGATGTATACACACTAAACACCCACCCAACACCAAGCGTCAAAGGTCAGATGATCCTGGCCAATAAAAGGGGCTGAGCGCACGTGCTCAGGGCCCATTAGCTAACCCACTATCACTGTGTCTGCGTCTCATTCCCATCACCACAATGAGGGCCTAGCGCCCGTCATCACACCAGCCAACCCAAGGGTATCTCCACCCCTCGAGCTACGTACCCCATCTGCCTGCTCCTGTGCGTCAGCTCCGGGGTGACACCACTCCTCACACCACTCGTCTGGGGATCCTTCGTCTTCCTCGTCTTCTTCCTGGGCTCCTCCGATCTCCTGGATTGTCCCTGGTTCCTCCCGGGTTGTTGTACATGCGCCTCCTCCTCCCGGCGAGTCTCGTTCCCGTTCTCTTCCTGGTTCCTTTTCTCCTCCCACTGGCTCTCCTGATTGGCTCCGCTTTTGTAGTTCCTTTTCCTGTGGGAAGGAACAACAGTCCATCCTCACTGTTGGTATCTTTTCCCAGCCTCTGTATACGTCATCAGGACAAGGCAGTAACGCGGACCACAACTGCATTTCAGCAGGGAAGTGAGGTTTGAAAGGGGGAGCGGGGCTACCTCCCACAATTGCTCATTTCTAATCCTGCCCCCTCCAATTTAGAATAAACTAATCTAATGGCAGATTGAAGACCACTGCTTTCATATTTGGGGTGGGATAATTGACTCTCTGAATTCGGAGATTATGTATTATCTTTTTTATGCATGTATTTTATGTATTTTTTGTTTTTATGTATTTTTATATATTAGAACGAGCAGTATAAAGCAGAAGTCTGCCATCAGTGACAGCATCCATGTACTGAAGACAAACATCTGCAATACTACTTTGTTCCCAATACTAATTAGTTTGATGGGTTATATGGATAAGAGACATTATTAAAGGTCTTGTTAAGTACATTGAAGTCACTGATTGGAAACTTCTAATGGTGTAATAAGGAATTGCTCTAAAAACAGTTATTAAAGGAATGGGGACACCAGGATACAGTAATTAATCTCTGGTCTTTGCTGAGAAAATGTGTGTTTGCCTTGAAAAATTATGCTATGAGTGGACTAAATATGCTGGCTGACTAAAACAATCTTTTTAACTCTTTAAACTGCGTAGAAGAATATTGGATTAATAAATTCAATCAAAAGAGATCAACAAAGAAATGATTCAAACATCATTTATTTCCAGGCTTTATCTCCAAGACTATTTTGTGTATTGATTGCTTGAAGAGGGCAGCCAAATCTATTAATGTAATATGTCGCTATGCTGATGAGTAGCAGTTGTTGTAAAATAAAGAATATTAAGAGCAATCTTGAGGAAATAGACCCTAAATGGTAGAATAGGGAACAGGGGTAGGGATGGGCAAATAATGGGTTGTTGTCTTAGTATTGAAGATCTTGCTTGGGTTCTAGCATGACAAAAATAGAGTTGATCATTTACTGTACAAATGTTCTTCCGTTCACCATCGTTCAGCAATTTAGAAATGGAACAGTCATGTAAATTGGTTACCTGTGAGTGACTAAACTGTTTTTATTGTGCTCATTTCACATCTCAGTCAGATACCTCGTGCGTCTCATAAGTCTGGAGATATTGATCAAAACAGATATTCAGATCAAATTCTGTTAATTTGGACAAATAGTAATATTTTGTGAGATGTCTCAATGATCATTTCATCCTTCACAAAGCTTAGCTCAGTTCCCTTTATGATGGCCACTGGTAATTTCTGTAATAAGTTGCTGCTAATCAGACAAACACATTGTACTGATGTGGTAAACAATTTGATTACTTGGGGCTAGATTATCACATCTAATAGCACACTTACGGTGATTTAAGGTGCACAAATGGCTTCTGTTATTATCAACAAGCAATAGCAAAATGTGCATTTAAACTCAGAGAATGACCAAAATGTACTCAAATGTTTAATTGCACCAGCATATTGTAATTATACATGTTAGCAAATACGATATTCAACTTTCTGCAAGTACCCATTTTTCCGAGAGAATGGAAGGGATTGAAAATGTCCAGTGCTTGTTTTAATCTCCTCAATGAAAAATTAACATGAATCATCAAACCCACCATTGGCAGTTCCCATTTTACTTTCATTGGCTCTTAATGCTTGCAACAGCAATGGCTTGTCCTTTTTCTTCTTCAGTGTATTTCTCCTAGAGCTGTGGTTAATGTATTTTCAGAGGTTTTAGGCATCATTTAATGGGTGGCAGAGCAGGACCCATGCCCTAAAATGGTGGGGTTCCTACTCTCCCAAACTTGAGGATCCCCCACATCGTTTAGAGGTGTGGAAGATGATAGGTTACATCAGCAGAGCCTCAGCTGAATCTACCTTATAAACTTGTGAGCTGGAGGTTTATCTGTCACTCTGATGCAGGATCAACGTAATTGTCACACTGTGGTGAACGAGGTCACGGGGACAAGAGTTACCCTAGGCCGCAGGCTTGGGCCGTACTTTGTAAATAATTAACACACACGCTGGATGTACTTTTCTGGGCCAAAAGACCCCGAGCGGTCTTGCGCCCCTTTATTTATTCCCTCGGGCGAGCCCGCCCTCCGGATGCGTGGATGCGTGGATGCGTGGATGCGTGCAGCGTGAGTGAACGGGCCGGGTGGCTCTGTTATTACATCCCTCCAATCTTTTGGATACACAGGTTCTTCTCAGGGAGGCACTCAGATCTTGTGTGCACACCACGCAAAGTCCTTTAGTCTCTGGCTGGGGGTCGGATTCGGCCGGAGACCATATTTCTGGCTGTGGGTGCTTTTGATTGCCTCGACCCTTCAGGATCCTCCGCGGGGACGGTTGCACACTCCGCAGGACCCTTCCTGGCTTCCATTGCTTCTGGTTCTCGCCGTAGTTGTATTGGCGCTTACTCCTGTTGTCTCCGTTGGATTTTCACGAGGATCGCTTCTTCTCCGCTTTCCGGCTATTCGGGCTGTGGAGGTGGTTCTTGTGACCACGCGGGTACCCCGCATGGCCGATACCATGGTTCCTTGGGTGTTGTCTACTTCCCAAAGCTCTGGCTCATATGCAGTGCGATACTTCTTGTTCGGGTGGCGGTCTTTTACTATTACTCTGTCGCCAACCACAATGTTCATGGGCTCTTCAAGCTTGGCTCGCCATGTCGTTGGATGACCTCCTTCTTCCCTGTGCAGAGTTCTGGTCTAAGTCAGGGGGACTCCAGGATGGGTCTGCCGGCACACAGTCCCTTGGGGCCCAGCGAAACAACAGATGTGCTGAGGCACACCGGGTGGTGCAGTGTGGGGTCTGGCGATAGGCACTGAGAAAATGTGAGAGGCATTGTTCTGCATCCTCTCCTTTGTCTACCCCGATTCTGAGGACCCGGTTCATGCATGAACCGTTCCACCTCACCGTTTGACTGGGGCCCCTGCGGGGTGATCTTTCCGTGCCGGATGCCACGGGAGGTCAGGTAGGCCTGGAAATCCCTGCCCTGGAACGGCGGTCCGTTTTCCGATCTGATCTCGTCGGGCAGGCCCATCAGCAGGCCCATCATTGTGAATGTGCAATCCAGCACTGCCTTGACATGGGAGAACGCCGTCGGGGGACCCACTTCTACCACCAGAAATTTTGAATGCGAGTCGACCAGCACTATGTTATTCCAGCCGTCTGGAAAGGATCTGAAGTCAATGCACAGTTTGGACCATGGATTCGGACACGGGTCTTTGGTGATCACGGTGTGCGGCACAGGGTCACCACTCCCGATGTTGCAGGAGTGACAGTTACGTACCACTTCCTCCACCATAGCATCCATCCCTGGGATCCAAACTCTGCTTCTGAGTCTGGCCTTGGTTTTCGAAGCGCCCTGGTGACCTTGATGAGGCAGCCAGATCACTTCTTTCTGCAGGCTTGTTGGGATGACGAGGGAGGATCCCCTCAGGATCACCCCGTGAGGGCCTTCACTGAGTTCACTCTGAGCTCTCCACACTTGCTGCTGAAAGCCTTGTTCCTCTGTCGTGAGGGAGCAGACGCCGTCCAGAAAGTGTCGCCAGTTCCGGTTGACCAGTGTGTTTTTGACTCTGGCGAGGCACTCATCGGACTCCGTGGCTTTCCCTACGTCCTCAAGCGTGAGTGCGACTGGACATGCCTCCAGAGAGATCATTCGGACAAATTCCTCGACGTCCTCATCGTCCCCCGGTGTGAGAGGTGACGTGGGTGGACCAGGATGGCGCGAGAGCAACTTAGCTGGGTTGTTCGACCCTGGTCGGAAGAGCACCTCAAAGCGGTATGTCTGTAGCTGCACTGCCCCTCTCTCGATCTGTGGAGGTGCAAGCCTGGTGGTTCCAGCGAAGAGCGGGACGAGGGGTTTGTGATCCATGATCACCCAAAACTCATGGCCGTAGAGGTATAGATCGAAGTGCTGGCACGCCCGTTTTATGGACAACTCCTCTTTTTCTATCTGAGCATACCGCATTTCGGTGGTCGTCCACGCCCGACTGGCGTATGCGATTGGGACCCATTCTCTCGACTCCGTCTTCTGCATCAGGACAGCGTCTAGTCCGATGGGACTGGCGTCCACCACGACCTCTGTGCGTCTATTTGGGCGGAAGTACGCCATGACTCGATCATCGATGAGGGCTTCCTTGACCGCCTGAAATGCCACGTCTTCTCTGGCGGACCAGGCCCATGGTTGTCCCGCTTTTGTGAGGACACGGAGTGGCTCAGAGATTGATGCGAATTTGGGGATGAACCGGCCACAGTACGTGGCCACCCCTAGGAAGCTTTGGACTTCAGTGGCCATCGTAGGTCTTGGGGCTGACCGGATGGCCTCTGCCTTCTTTGGGTCTACACGCAGCCCATCCCTGGAGAAGATGTATTCGAAGAAGTCCACCGACTCCCGATAAAAGGAGCATTTTGCTCGATTTAGGGTGAGTCCATTTTCCGCCAGGCGTTGCAGGGTGGCCCGGAGGTGTGCATGGTGCTCCTCGAGGGTCTTGGAGAACACAAGTATGTTGTCGCTTAAATTGATTACTACAGGCAGTCCAGAGAGCGTCTCCCTTATGGCGTTTTGGAACACTTCCGCCGCCGACGAGACGCCGAAACTCAACCTTTTGTAGCGACGTAATCCAACGTGGGTGGAAAACGTGGTGATGTTCCGGCTGTCGGGGAGGAGCTCTAGTTGATTATACCCCGCGTTGAGGTCCAGCTTGGTGAACCATTTGGCGCCATTCAAGTCAGCAACGATGTCGTCCATCGTGGGTGTGAGATGACGCTCCCTTTTTACGGCCTTGTTCGGTAGGCGCACATAATCAAATGGCCCCTGGTTGTTTCGGCTTCAGGCTACGATGAGGGGGGAGACCCATGGGGTTGGGGCTGACACCTTTTCTATCACCCCCAGGTCTTCAAGCTTGTGGCGCAAGTGGAATGGCACCCTCTGGTGTCTCAACCCCATGGGCCTGACCGTTGAGTCCACATGCAGCTTGAATGTCTTCCCTTTTCGACATCCTAGGCCCTTGAACAACATGGGAAACTCCTTGAGCAGCTCATGTGTGTGCAACCCCTGCACTTGGTTGGCAAAAAAACAAGTTCTAAGTCTTTCACCATGTGGCAACTGAGGAGGGTTCCTCTCTTTCCTTCCGTGACGTGGAATCTCGTGTTCAAACTCCGGCCATAACTGGTGATCTCCACCTCCATGACCCCTCGCAGAGGGAGTGGCTCATCACTGTCATACGTGTATATCTTCGCTTTTTACGGTAGGCGGGGTGGGCTTGACACCAACTTCTCATATTGGACATTGTACATAACATTGACTAACGCACCGGTGTCTATCAGGGCGCTCACAGGGGATCCTGCTACGGTGATATCGCACATGGGCGGTGGCCTTCTCCTGGAGCCCTCTCAGCCGACGAACGACACGAAGAACACATCATCCTCTCCCATTCCAAGGTCGAAACCTGTTTGCGTGTTGTCACCTCGAGTGTAAGGATCCTCCAGTGTCAACTGCCGCACCGCCGGAGCAAGCCTGCATGGGCCAGGGGTGTTCCGCCACCCACCTCCACTCCTGCAGACTTTGGCGAAATGGTTGAGTTTTCCACAGTGCGAGCACGCTTTTCCTCTCGCAAAGCATTTACTCCCTTGGGGGTGGTCCATGCCGCAGTTACCGCACATGGAGGTCGGCAGAGCTCTTGCCCCTCCTCTTGACTGGGGTGGCTGTCTGCGGGTAACATCTACCCTCTACTACTTGACTTTTAGCATCCGCTGCGTCGTCGTGAGCCGATTCAGGGCTGCCTCCATCTCGTCTGCCCCGTGTTGGACAGTTTGTGCGACCTGGCGAGGACCAGTATTTCATCGAGGGAGATGCCCCGCTGTAGTAGGATGAGGCGTCGAAGCGGAACCGACTGGCATCCTTGAATGAGCTGTGCATGGATTTCCAACCTCTGATCGGGCAGCGTACATGAAGTGGCGAGTTTCCGTAATCAGGCATAGTAGACATCTATAGTCTCGGCCTCGCCTTGTCGCTCTTTCCGCAGTTAAAACCACTCGAAATCCGGGTTGATTTGGGAATCAAAGTGGCGGTTCAGGGCCGCAACCGCCTCGATGTAGTCGTCATCTCCACCTCTGTCCGGCAGGGTCTCGAACAAATCGTATAGTTCTGCTCCACCATAGCACATGAGGACGACCTTTTCACTCTCCCGTCTGTCTCCCTCACGCCAACAAAGTAGTGGTCCAGACGATCCATGCAAGAAAGCCATCTTGCTGCAGCGGTGGACGGGTCAGAGAGCTCACTGAACGGCGGCAGTGGAGCGGCAGTGCCGTGGCCGGGGGAGGGGAAAGCTTGCTGGGCAGCTTGTTGTTGCGGAGCTGGAGCCTGGTGGACAGCGTGTTGTGGGGCCAGGGCCTGAAGCGCGGCTTGCTGAGGGGGCAGCGCTGTAGAAGGGGCACCCCCATTGGTGGCGGTCTGGTTGTTCATTGCCCACGGTGAGAATTATGAGGTGTATGGATGGGGCTGGCGCAGTCCGTCTTAAGTTGTAGGGCCGGTACGTGCGCAGTGGTCCCTGGCGCAGATGCAGACACGTGAGGCCTTCCCCCAGGTGCCTCTGGGCAGGGCTAGGTGGCCGTGTGTGGTCACTATGGCATCCAGGTGTGGGACTTGTGAAAGGTCACCTGGGGAAGGCCCTGCTGCACCGTCTGTGGATGGTCGTGGCTTCAATTTGAAGAAGACTGCCCTTCTTAGTCAGTATTCCTAGGCGGGGGGCATGTCCTCCCTGGCAACGTGTGCCCACAGGCAGTTGGGCAAGCCAAAGCATGGGGCAGCAGGCAGGAGCTTCCTTTCCCCTTTTCCTTCCTTTTTATTTCTGTGGGTAATGGGCCCCAAAAGCAGACGGGCCGTGGGCAGCCTCAGTGTGCAAGACGGTGGGGGCGTGTGCTCGTAGGCGGGCCCTAGCTCACGAGGGCTGACTTCTCCCTCTGTGCGGGCTTGTGAGCAGCCTGTCTCAACACGCTGAATCAGGCGCGGGGCATCGCCCACTGGCTCCGCCACGTGGGAGCGGGAGTACGGCCGTGCAGCAGTCCAGTGCAGGGCACTGCAGGCGGCGCAGCGCAAGGATGGCAAAGCGCACGCTCGCCTGCCTCAGCTCGGGGTAGGCCTCACCTCGGCGCTGCTCCTTTGACGATGGAGCCGCACCTCCTCTATGACGTACCTGGCGGGGGCACCGGGCAGCAACCTCATGCATGGCGGGCACCTGCACCTGGGCCAAGGCGGCAGCTTAGGCGCAGGCAGCGCGAGCACCGCGGACACGGGGCACAGGATCCGATGTGTGTCCACGGGGGCGAGGCGTGGGGTAGACCCACCTCGTCGCCAGTGTGGTGAACGAGGTCACGGGGACAAAGGTTACCCTAGGCCGCAGGCTTGGGCCGTACTATGTAAATAATTAACACACACGCTGGCTGTACTATTCTGGGCAAAAAGACCCTGAGCGGTCTTACGCCCCTATATTTATTACCTCGGGCGAGCCCGCCCTCGGGATGCGTGGATGCGTGCAGCGTGAGTGAACGGGCCGGGTAGCTCCGTTATTGCACACACCACCCTATTTACTGCATAATGGCCAGCACTGTGCTTCCATGCCTGTGCGAGGTACAGACATCAAGCAATGACCTCAAAGCAAACTCCCTCTGCTTCATCTCCATTGTTTTTTGTTCTAAAGAACACATTTCTGTAATGGGAGATTGCTTCTTGAAAACAGAAACTTTTGATGAGCGGACACAACCGTTGTGTGCTGTCAGTGCAGCCGCAACATCCCGTGGATCCATTGAAGTCACAGAGAACCCCTCCTGCCTGTCTGGCAGGGATCTCTAACTTCGATGAGCTGCACTCTGCCTGAAGAGCACTGGCCAATGTTCCCACTATCCTGACTGAGTGGCCACATAAATATTCTTACTTACAGCCACATCAACCGAGGCGGCTCCTCCACTAAGGCAGAGGAGCGCTGCCGCACTAGGTGTAAAAAAAAAATTATAATAACGCAACGTTAATAACATTACATCATTATCATTTCTTCTACTGTAAGTGGTGAGCCAGGTTGGGGAGGGCTGGTCTTTTTACAAGGAGAGGGAGGAGGAGTGGTTGCTGCTGCAACAAGTGCGCAAGATGGTTTGGCTGGCAGTCTTGGGGAGGCCAAACTACCATGCACACCTAGCATGTTCTCCACAGGCTATATTATACAGCCTGGATGGAGAACATGCACAGGCTCCCAGTCCCCACCTGATCGCTGAACCACTGTGATCAGACCAATCACAACACTGCTGTCATGGTGACAGCAGCTTTGTGTTTGGCTTAGGGGTGCCTGGGTGCTGCCGGGAGCCAGGAGAACAGCAAGGATGGAGAAGAGGCTGCAGCTGGTGACCAGCAATGACCCCTACCATTCACTAACAGCCGCAACAGCACATCAAACAATGTGGCTGGATTAACCAATGATTTGAAGCATGACTCCCTGTAATGTCCTTTGCTCAAACTGTAAATACCTCCCCTCAAGGACATTGCAATCTGACAAGAACCCGATGTTGACATAAAAGTCATTCAACCCCATCTACTTGACAGTTGATTTATTTATTTATTTATTTTTTAGAGTTTTCTATAGCGCGAACTTGAACCGATTAGGTTATCAGAGCGCTTTACATAGCACCAGTTCCGTTACATGTTATCACAGCAGTTTACATAGAATCAGTTACGTTACACATTTCAGGAACTTGAACCGATTAGGTTATCAAAGCGCTTTACATAGCACCAGTTCCGTTACATGTTATCAAAGCACTTTACATAGAATCAGTTACGTTACACATTTCAGGAGCACGTTTCTTTTTGTTCTAGTGAGTAGGGTTATCTCTTCACACGGGGGAAGGGATACACCTGGCTATATTCCAACAGTCACACAGGCGACTAGTCGTTACAGCTATAACTCTAAACACAGGGAGGGGATACACAAGGATACAATCTAAGAATCACATAGGATACTAGTCATTAGAGTTATCTTCTATCTACACAGGAGGGATATGACTGGAAACACTCTAAGGGTCACATAGGGGTGGTAGAGAGTACAAAGGTCCACTGCAAACACTAGTGATAAGAGTCAACTACATACACATAGGAAGGGATATGACTGGTTAAACTCTAGGAGACGCATAGGAGTGGTATATGGTGTAAGGTCTTCAGCGAATACCAAAGCTTAGCATTATTGCAATCGGTCAAAGGTCTACTGCATACACTAGTGATTAGAGTTATCTCTATATACATAGGGAGGGGATATGACTGGATAAGCTCTAAGAGTCACATAGGAATGGTATATGGTGCAAGGTCTAAAGCAAATACCATTAATTAGAGTTATTACAATAAGTCAAAGAGCAGAGTTCCATAAGTGTGGATGCAGTCACAGCACAAAGGGAGGGTGGGAGAGATGCAAGGGTATGGAGAGAAGGGGAAGCACAACAGGGAGGAAACATTTGAGGATCATCCACGGGGATAAGGGTTAAGGCCAAGGGCATGGTAGGAGGGCTAGAGTCCAGAGAAACTGTCCGAAAACAGCAGCAAAGTGTCGGTCAGGACAGAACAAAAGTCCAGAAGTCCAGGAGAGAGGGTGGGAGCCCAGGTGGGAGATGAAGCAAAGGGAAGAAACATTTGAGGATCATCCACGGGGAAAAGGGTTAAGGATGAGGGAGTGGGAGGAGGGCTAGAGTCCAGAGAAACTGTCTGACCACAGCAGCAGGGTGTCGGTCAGGACAGAACAAAAGACAAGAAGTCCAGGAGAGAAGGTGGAAGCCCAGGTGGGAGATGAAGTTGGAGGCCAGCCGCAGGTGCGTCGCCATCTTGGAGAGCCTGCGGTCATCCGGCTCGGTGGGCGTGAGAGTGCGCAAGGTGGTGGAGGTGTTGGTGCGGTCACGCGTTGGCCATGGGGCGCTGCCCAGGCACGTTAAGAGCAGGCCCCGCGTGGCGGCTATCTTCGCTCTGCGGTCACTGGCGGCCGCCATCTTAGGTCCAGGCGAGTTGCAAGGAGGGTGGTGCGAGGGGGAGCCGCCGCAGCACTAGGGGCCAGTTGTGCACCCCCTGCCCAGGTATGTTAGCGGGAGGCTCCGCTAGGAATCAGCGAGCAGCCAGCGACCCTACCTCCCGGGTTGTTGTCGTCGGGTGGGCACCTCACAATAAGGCACTGCAAATGTCAGGTAGATCGTAGGGGTAGATGCAGGCGAGGGTCACTGCCAGGGATCCTTGAAGAGGGCTCACCCCGCAGGTATGAGACACAGAGAGAGCTTGCGGGGTCGCCTATGGGAGAGGCAGTAAGCGCTGGGGCCAGATGGTCAAGTAGAGGCGCCGACCGATAGTTGCAAGTCACACCCAGCTGCCATTTTAAGGTCAGGCAGGCGTGGGAAGGCAGATTGTAACCGGGGCCGCCCCCGGTGTCTTGCCGCTACAGAGGCCCCCGGAGACTATCTTCAACTAGAGGCAGCCCCTGCGTCCCTCAGATTTCGCCCATCAAGCGTACCTCCCACAGAGAGTTGAGGTCATCGGCGCTCTCATCAGGGCTCCGGCCGCCATTTTTCCCGCGGCCGTCCTCTCCTCGCGTCTCCTCACAGATCCAGCCGCTACAGCGGCACCAGGGGCGATCGGAGCAGCCCCGCAGGTGCCCTGCACCTTCCGCTTCCTATGGGTGCCGAAAACAGCCCCCGGGCCACTGGGGAACCGCCAAACCAAGCTCCCGAGCAGCGCCGGAGCCGGGAGCCGAGATGGATCACGACTGCCCGGCTCGGCTCCGCCCCTGAAAAAAAAACAAAAAAAAAAAACTTGGTAACATAATTGAACCAAAGAATATTTCTCTCCACAAGTAGCCTTTTGGATGAGACGTGTTTATTAATATTCCTTGCTTGCTTTTGCATATTCCAAAGCATGCTCTAATTTTGTGTGCACTCTCTGATAACATAGCAGAGAGCTGTATAGCCCATTGTAAGCCAGCCCTTATGTCTCCTTCAGCCCTTGACCATATCAATTGCAAAACCACAGATTCCTTCTCATAAACCTCTTCGTCCATCAAGACATCTTCTATATCTACATTCTCTAAAGTGTAGTTCTAAGATTGTTATCAAGTTCTTGATTTTTGATCTGAGTCACGGTTTATGAATGTAAGCATTCTCACATTTCATGGCCTCTTACCTCTGGGGATTAATACAACTGTCCTTGTAGCCATTCACACAACTACCAGTCCTGGCTGCTCCATAGAAAGGCCAGTGGCATAACAAAACTCAAGAGCCCCCCTTGCACAGTGCAGGGAGGCGTCCCCCATGCCCTTGGATCAGTCAGAAGCTCTCAGCTGCCACCCGTGCACAGTGCCTGAGAGGGGGCCGGGAGCTCAGGGGGCCCCACGCACCGCAGGGACTGGGGGTCTGTTGTTACGCCACTGAGAAATCCTGCATTGGTAAATGTAATTGCTTGGCTAAACATCCTTGAGGCCCATACAAGAGACTTAAGCCAGCCTAGAATGCAGCTGAAACCCACGATTAGTCAGAATACAAATAGATTGAATGCTTACACCCACTTCAAATACATAAAGATTGCTCTAATGAAAATTCTAGCTATTGTTATTTCCATTAATGTCACCAGACTGTATTCTTATGAGGTGTTATTATTCTATAAATAATCTTTTAGATTAGTAATGCTCTGATGTCTGATATAGGTTGTTCATGGTGGCCAGTGTCTGCATAGCATTCCTGGACCATTCCCAATATCATTTACACTGGCCTCCCCAGAAAAGTTATTACCAGAGCCCTGAACCTTCTGAACCAGGCATTGAGGCTTTGCCTTTCATAGAGCAGAGGTTTTCCTCTTACAAAATTGTGACAAATAAGAAAGAAAATAATTGTGACAATATTTTACACGAATGACAACAAACGTGTTTTAAGCTCCACCTTTCTGGAAAATTACAAAATGCAACTCTGAATGCTAGAATGAGTCTATATCATATTTAAGTTTACTTAATAGATGTGAATTATTAACACTTTATTAATTCTGATCTTGTGATTAGGAAATCGGACAATAAATTGCCTAAGAGATTTTACATGCAAAACAAACTGTTCTAGATGTTAGAAATAAATAGTATTTTATGTGTAATGTGTACACTGAAAAGGACAAAAGAAGTCGGTGTAACACGAATTTTAGTTAAAGTAACATCTGTAAATCCTTTTATCAACCATACTGATAATTGTGTGCGCTGTAATGACATACATGCAGAAGAGATTCATATGTACCATTTCTATATACTTGAAACAGTGACGTTTAAAAAAAATGTATGAGTACCCTAAACTTACATGAAACAATTATGATTCAATTGAATTGTTTTATTAATGCATTTAGTTATAAGATTAATATTATTTGCTATTAAGGGTGAGATTCATATTTTAGTATAATTCATCGCGACTGAACTGTATTTCATGTAGGCCTGTAATCTTGCCTCTTGTCCCAAACGTGAACTCATGAACTGAATAGTCTGAAGCCTATGGGAACTTTTAGCAAAGTTGCCACTTGTGTTAAAACCCTCAATGGTGTCCTTTCACATCTACAGCACAGCTTGATGGCATTTGCAACAAAACTGTTATATACTAGAACAGATGCCTAGGAATGAACTATCGGACGTTTCGAGAGCATGATCCCTCTTACTCTGAGAATCCTATTGTTCAGATGACTAAACTTACAATGGTTAAGGAAACTACATAACTTGAATCACTTAATTTTTCCGGATTTTATACTTTTTACCAGCTACATCCTCCTCATCCAATCGAAGACGACCAATGGGTTAGAGTGGTCCGACATTCTTGATGATGTTACGGAGATGTTGCCCTGGAACCCATGAAGTATAATTACACAGATTTTGGAACTGGACTAGGCTAGCACTCACACACCTATGACGCAACATTGAAGCTGACAACTTGGACATCCAAAGACAATGCAAACTGTGACGTAATACTGCAATATGCTGTTGTCTGGTATGCTAGCATAGTGGAACCTTTTCAGCTGAAAGGGTTCATGTCATGCTGCTGTGACTTGGAGGTTACAGCAATGGACTGAGAATGATCTCTGTCTTTAATTACCTAGAACTGGTCACTTGGAACTATTTAAACTTTCCCAGGCATTTTTTATGAGGCTCAACTAATTTCCTATTGATCCACATGCTATTGTCATCCAAAATATTGCTTGGCTGTGAAATATTTTTCTTTCATCAGGGATATTGCAGAGTTGATATTTGCTGTATTAAACTTGTTTAGTTTGATTTGAGATCTTATGCCATTTATTTTACATTTTTTACATTTGAATAGAGATACTAAATTTGGTTGTATGTCGGAACCACAAATTCCCCAACCACGCCTGCCTTAACAAACACGTCTTAACCACGCATACCTTTACAACGCATGCCTTTACAACAAATTTAGTTGTAATGGCATAATTGGTAAAATCAAATGTGTAGTTAAGATTATTCCCTAACACCCGCCCTAAGTCGTAAAACCCATTCACTTGCCCCGAGTTCTACCACAACCCCAGCCCTAAAAATAGCCCAATACCCTGCCCTAACTCCTAAAAGGGGACCCCACCCTAAAAACAAATCATACTCTAGCAGCAAAAACACCCCAGCCCTGAGCCCTAAACCCTCCTGCCCTGAGCCCTAAATGCTCGACCCCATATTTAAAAAACATCCCAAACTCCGCCTTGAGCGCTAAACTATCCTGACCCACCCACCTGCCCAGAAAACTACCCAAACCGACCCCATTCCCAGAAAACTACCCAACCCTCCCAGCTCTCCACCCTAAAAACAAAGCCAAGAAAACTAACCTGGCTCACCCTAGCCCGGGAAACTAACCCATGCCCTAAACCCTAAAACCTTGATCCCCATATTTAAAAAACATCCCGGCCCCCAACCTGAGCCCTAAACTACCCTCGACCCACCCCCAGCCCTAAAAAATATCCCGACCCTGCCCACAAAACTAACCCCCTGCCCTAAACCCTAAAATCTTGACCCCATATTTAAAAAAAATCCCAGCCCCCGGATGGAGCCCTAAACTACTCTTACCCACCCCCAGCCTTGAAAACTAAGCCAACCCATCCCCAGCACACAAAACGACCTCTGGCACCCCAGCCCTCCACCCTGAAAACAAAGTCCAGAAAACACCCCACCCAGCCCCCAGCCCAAAAACTACCTTGATCCACCACCAGCCTAGAAAACTACTCACAAACCACCACCAGTCCGCACCGTAAAAACAAGCCCAGAAAACCACCCCCTACTCACCCCAGCCCAGACAACTACCCCAAACACCCACAGCCACAAAACTACCCACAACCCACCTTCCAGCCCAAAAAACTACCCACAACCCCCCAGTCCTCCACTTTAAAAACAAAGATACTCAACAGCTCACTTCCAACCCTCCACCCAGCTTACTTCCGACCTGCAGGCTGCAGACTAGAGCGTCTGTACCACTCATATGCTTAGGAAAGGCATATGCGTGGATTAGACATCTGTAGTTGCGCCTGCTGTGTTCAGCCACGTGTAGTACAGACTACGTGGTTTAGGCTGTTTCCTACCTAAACTCTGATATTTAAACTAGACCCTGCTGATTCTGACTTATTATATACTTGTTGGTAAATCTTTTAATAGATATACTGTAAATCTGAATATTGAATTACCTAAACTTTGTGTAATAACAAATTGAGTGTAGCAAATACCTTATTCCTGGTCCTCATTTGGTAAATGCGTATCCTGTAAATGCCCAGTCCCTATCAGCACAAACCAAGATCCATTGGAGGACCACGTATTTATAGTGGCAGTCAGAGGCCAAAAGAAAGAATAAAATATAGACTTAATAAAAGAAAAGAAAGATTTCTGGGCCTAGTGCGTAATGCTACAACACCTTAATTTAAACAAGAGAATTTACTAGGAAAAAGGCACAGTATGCACACTGAAGCTGGCATGGCACTATGCACCACACAGCCATTTGTTTGATGTCTGCTCATCAAGTCAACAAATGCCATTTTAAAATGATGAAACACAGAGGATAATGCCAGGGCATATAAGGACTTAGACTCTGGAATTCCCCCAGTTCATGCTTTGGATCCAACCCCACCTATATGTGGTTCAAAAAAACCTTTGAAAACTGTACTATTCAATCCTGAATTCAACTGACTGCAACACAGCAGGAAATGAAATTGAAGAACATGAAAAACTACCATGCTTATGGGCACTTACCTATGCGCCTGTCATTCTGGGTACCTATGTGCACCCATTTGTCGAGAGCTCTGAAACCACCAAGAGGAGACAAGCACCCATTATAAAACTGCTTAATAAGTCAAATAAATGGGGTGCGTGGCCAACAGACAGAGAAGATGGCCTCTCGCTAGCTCAGCTCCGGCACCCACAACCCTAATCCCTGTTCTATCCTGACTTTTATCCAGCTACGGGAGGCCTATCCCGGTGCACGAGTACCCGGAGAGGGCCGAAATTTAAAACGGCCCGCCCCGACCGCGATTGACACAGGAGGAAGAGATCAGCGTAGCTGCGGCCTTGCGGAGTGGGGCGATTGCAGACTTGCGTGACCAGGCACCCGTAAGGGAGAAGGCGAATTCGGACGAATGGAGCTCGTGGACCCCTGCCAATGAGGTGTCCCACCTGAACAGCTGCATGTGTGCCCTCATTCTGTGGACCCCTGGTGTGTAGAGAAGCCCATCATCAGAGGCGTCTGCAATGGGGCCCTGCTTTTCCCACAAGATGAGGGGAGTTGCATGTGCGCCTCGGGCTGGGTCGGCCCTCACAACATTGTCTGTTGCCAATCGGTCACTGCACCGGGCGCTGCCACAATGACCACTTGTCGCAACTGAGACATTGCGCCACATTATTACTCCCGGCTAGCTGAACCTACAGGGACATGTTCTAAAATACCGGTGAGAGGCGAATCAACAGACTGATACAGGGCCCCGATGAAGGCCCCATGTGGCTGGAGGTGGTGAGTCCAGCTAGAGGGCAAACGAGCCCAGAGGGAGAAGGTGTAGCTCATTGATGCCCAGATACCAGAGTCTCTCATGACATTGCCCTTCGCATGGCATACTAAAAAGAACACTGAAAAAAATTGACCAGGTTTTGCAACCCCAAGAATCCCTCATTGAGTGGCTGTGATATGGCAGAGGGGGTCGGGAATCCGACAGGCCACGTGGTGTCCACTACGGTAGGCGGCAGTGAGTAACCCCCTGGCTGTGGTCTCTGCAGCCGTGAGTTTAAAATGGCTATGAACAAAGGAGGTCGCAATGTGCACCGACAAAACATTTATGAATTTGCATCACTAAAGATGCAAGAGGGGGGGCAACAAATTGTTGGCCTAGAACAAAACAACCAGCAGGAGGAGGGTGAACAAGAGCCACCCACGCTCCAGGACATATTAGCAGCCATCAATGGAGTCCGCTCGTTACTCGAGGGCCGTATTGACTCTGTTGCCACTGACATAGCCCTCCTTAGAGCTGGCCTACGCAAAATGGACTCCTGGGTGAAAGAGGTGGAGGATGTGACACAAGAACTTGTCACCGATGTATCCACCTTGGGAAAAAAAGTTACGGAATTTCAACAAAAGACTGAAGTTTTGGTGGCCCAACTGGACAACAACGAAGGGAGGTTGCAACGTAATAACATCCGCATCCTAGGGGGTGCCAGAGAGGGCGGAGGGGCCAGCAGCAGACCTCTTCGTCGAAGAACTTGTGACCAAGTGCTTACAGCCTAAGCACCTATCCAACTACTTCTCCATTGAGAGAGCCCACTGTGTACCGGGGGTTAGGCCCAGGCCGGGGACACCTTCACAACCTATCCTGGTGAGAGTGTTTAACTTTCAGGATTGAGACCATATCCTCAAGGCGGCCCGGTGTGCTCCTCCTCTCAGATTTGAGAACAGAATGTTTACCTTTTTCCCCGATTTCACTTCCAAAGTCCAAAAACAGAGACATTCGTTTTTCCAGGTTAAAAAGGCTCTCAGGGAGTGAAAAATCTAGTACGCTATGTTGTTCCCTGCAAAACTACATGTGGAGGCAGATGGTAAGAGTTGGTTTTTCACAGACCCCACGGGGGTAATGGATTGGCTTGACGAATGGCGGAAAGTGTGAGAACTCAGACGTCCAGAGCGAAAACAAGACTGAGAGCTGATGACAACGGCCACTTTGGAGACCTGTTCATCAAAGAGATGATTTATTCTTAATGGTGACTCCTACAAATACCCAAGAAGCCTATACTTAGACCTAACTAATGGACAACCTCCTATGTTGTGCTGCATCATCGCTAGGTGGGCGTGGCGGGACGTGAGGTTGATCAGGACCAGGTACCATATCAATGTCCTTTATGGCCCAGCCGCTGACTGTGATGGAGCTGGGCTACTTTAAGGACCTGAGGAAGCACTTTCCGGGACTGTGATGAGTATATTTTATGATATATAATAGTTCCTGTAGCTTAAAATTTGGGTTCCTAAGAGAAGGGATGGGAGGAGCTGGTTGGGCCCATGTTTCCCCATTTCAGGGTTGGGAGGGCGACGGGCACTCTGCACTGTTGGGAAAGCGGGCCATCGGCAATTAGCTAATAGACTTATCCCCCTAATCACCGTACTGATACACCTGTACCAGTCAGGCTTCATACCTAGCCAGAACACCGCCCTGAACCTACAACACCTAAACGCGGGGCTGGGCACACAACATCCGATCAGGGAAGATGCGGAGGCGCTGTTGTCCCTCTATGCCAAAATGGCATCCAATACCATTGAATCAAACTTTATGTTTGCGGTCTTGGAGAGAAAGGGATTCAGGTCCAACTTTATAAAATGGATACAGCTACTGTACGCGAGCCCGACCGCCCAAGTGGTGGTGAATCAACATACCTCCAGACAGTTCCAACTGGGAAGGGGAACCCGGCAGAGTTGTCACCTGTCGCCCTTAATATTTGCCTTAGTGCTCGAGCCACTGTCAGTCTGGGTGAGAAGAGACTCTCTGATCCATGGACTTAAATGGACAGAGAACCATGAAGATCAAATTCCATTGTACGCGGATGATATCTTGTTCTATATGGCCTCTCTGCCATCTACCCTCCATCGTATCCGCATATTTGGCAACCATTCAGGGTACACAATAAACTGGACTAAATCACAACTATACCCACTGTGGGGCCCATCACCGTGTATACAAACGGAATATGAAATCCCTGTAGCACCGAAGGACTTCTGGTATTTAGGTATCTATATCATGCTGACCCAGCCTGATTTTACAAAGCAAACCTGCAGGGGCCCTTGTCGCGCTTTTGCACTGATGTCTAACATTGGTGCTCCCTCCCCCTGACTTTCTTTGGGACGTGCGGCCCTTTTTAAAATGCTGAGTGCTAAGCAAACAAATGATGGACGAAATGCTGAATAAATAATACATTCACACCTAGTCAACCTGGGACCGGTTTCTGGGTATTACCCGTCATCAGCCAGGCTAGCTTGAATCCAGTGGCACCGTGAGCAAGGGACCCATATCTGGGCATACCCATCCCAAATAGGGTGAAAAGTGCTTCGCAAACAGAAGATGGACAGAATGCTGAATAAATCATACATTCACCCCCAGTCAAAAGATCTGGGTTAAATCCATCATTCCTTTGGTCACCATGCCACTCCAGTTTAGATCCAGCCATATGCAAATCAGTCTTGACCTTGTGCATCATGGGAACAGTCCAGACTGAACTGCTAAGCCAGATCTTCCCTGGACCGGAAACAAGCATCCTTGGACCAGTTTCTGGGTATTACCCTTCATCTGCCAGGCTAACTTAAATCCAGTGACACAGTGAGCAAGGAACCCATGTCTGGGCATACCCATCCCGCTTAGGGTGAAAAGTGCTACGCAAACAAATGATGGACGGAATGCTGAGTAAATCATACATTCATCCCAGTCAAGAGATCTGGGTTAAATCCATTGTTCTTTTGGTCATTATGCTACCCAGTTTAAATCCAGCCATATGCAAATCAGTCTTGACCCTGTGCCTCATGGGAACAGTCCAGACTGAACTGTCAAGCCAGGTCCTACCTGGACCGGAAACAAGCATCCTGGGACCGGTTTCTGGGTATTACCCTTCATCAGCCAGGCTAGCTTGAATCCAGTGGCACAATGAGCAAGGGACCCACGTCTGGGCATACCCATCCCACTTAGGGTGAAAAGTGCTACACAAACAAATGATGGACCGAATGCTGAATAAATCATACATTCACCCCCAGTCAAGAGATCTGGGTTAAACCCATCGTTCTTTTGGTCACCATACCATAATTGTTGTTTTTGCATTTGTCACCCCGAGTGGGACGTGGGTCCCGTGCTCTCCATGCCACTGGACTCAATCTATCCTGGCTGAACAGGGGTGAAACCCCAAAAACCAGTCCTAGGATGCTTGTTTTCAGTCCATGGAGGTCCTGGCCAGGCAGTTTAGGTTGGACTGTTCCCATAGGGCGAAGGGTCAAGACTGATTTGTCCTATGGCTGGGTTCAAACTGGAAATGGAACAATGGATTTATGCCCAAATCTCTGTACTGGGGTGAATGTGTGACATTGTTCTGCATTCTGTCCATCAATTGTTGTTTTTGCATTTGTCACCCTGAGTGGGACGGGTATGCCAAGACATGGGTCCTGTGCTCTCCATGCCACGGTACTCAAGCTATTCTGGCTGAAGAGGGGTGAACCCCTGAAACCAGTCCTAGGATGCTTGTTTTCAGTCCAGGGAGGACCTGGCCAGGCAGTTCGGGCTGGACTGTTCCCATAGGGCACAGGGTCAAGACTGATTTGCATATGGCTGGATTCAAACTGGAATGGCATGGTGAGCAAAAAATCGATGGAGTTAGGCCTAGATCTCTGTACTGGAGTGAATGTGTGACATTCTTCTGCATTCTGTCCATCAATAGTTGTTTTTGCTTTTAAAAATGCTGGCGCTGACGCACTTTCTCTATGTGTTGCAAAACACCCCGATAAAATCCCCGACTCATACTTCTTCAGTATTGACAGTACCATGCGCACCTTGTAGTGGGATGGCCGGGCACCACGAATTGCGATGCAAAAGATGTCGGCGGGATGGTCTGATGGGGGTATCGTGATACCTGACCTTAGGTCATACTACCAAGCATCTCAACTAGTTGGGATTAACCGCTGGGCACACAGGGACAGGGGGGACCAAGTTACCGCACAGACTGCTGGCTGATGGGACAAGGCGGATGTAATAGAACATTGTCCACGAACCCCAACAAATTAAGCCTTACCCGACTGACAGCACGCACAGTTGAAACCTGGCATAAGGTTAACAAACAAATGGTTTGGCAGAACAGAATTACACATGCGACCCCGCTCTGGGAGCCCGAACAACATGGTCATTGGGAGTGCTTGCCCCGGGTTTGACAAGGTGGACATAATTGGCATCTCCAAGGGATTGGCCACCTTTGCGACCTCCAGAAGGAATACAACCTCACACAGGCCAAAACATTTAGATACCTACAGATTAACCATGTGCTTAAAACAGCGATACTGGGGTGGTCCACTGCCTGATGCTTCCCCACTAGAATACAGATCCCATGACCAAAAAGGCCATATCCCTCACATATAAAAAATTGATTAATAACCGCCCGGACCTCTTAACGCGGCAACACTGGGAGGCAGATCTAGGTGGGCTCGAGGAGGACAATTGGTGCAATGCCTTGGCCTCCCCCAGGGAGGTGGCCATTGCCATGAGACTGCGACTGGTCTTACTCAAGATCCTGCATCGAGTTTATCTTGCTACTGGAATTTTGGTCAAGATGGGCAGACGGGCTGATCCTTCTTTTCTGCGACAATGTCACCAGGAGGGGACCTTTTTCCACACTATCTGGTAATGCCCAGTAGCCCAGACATATTGGGACGGTATCACTAAACAACTAGAGTGGGCTGGGGGGGAAGAAATTGACAGCTACCCCAAAACTATGTCTGCTAAATGTATGGGATGCCACTTACCTTACCCAGACAGGAAAGCATGGGGTTCAGTGGGATGGGCCATCGCAAAATGGAACATTGCACAAAAAGGGGGCATGGGGATGATGCCAAGTATTAGAGATTGATAGAAACAATTCAATCAGTGCACATCCCTACTCGTAACTATTATCCAATACAATCAGTTCAGTACTTCAATTCTTTTTTCTTGTACTTCACTATTCTTTAGTCACCCAGTGGTCTGTTATTTAATAAAGGACTGCAGGAGCCATGATAAGTTCCATCGCCATCGCGAAGACCGGTCGCGTCTCAGCAAGGCGTCTCTCTTCCGCGTTCGTCTAGCAGGAAGTGACTGCCTGCTAGACGAACGCGGAAGAGAGACGCCTTGCTGAGACGAAGTACAAGAATACAAAAGAATAATTTTCACTTCCATGATCACAGGCTTTTAAGGACCAATGACAAAGGAATTTTACGGTTTTTATTGAATTATACGAAAATACGCCACTCACCATACTATACTTTTCTGCCTTGAAAAAGCCCGTGGAGGGCGAAACGCGCGTCGGCTGTGACGATGTGGCAAGAAAATAATCAATAAATAAGAACGTTAAGAACCAATGGACTCTGTGCTATCTAAATACCTGTGTGGACTGGAAAAGAATTGAAGTACTGAACTGATTGTATTGGATAATAGTTACGAGTAGGGATGTGCACTGGTTGAATTGTTTCTATCTATGGTTCATGAAATTCTGCTACACTTGCTGTGGGTAGAGGATCGTGACGGAAAGTGCTTAAGGGTGAATAAGCATCCTACCAGTTGGGCACTCCTAAATTGAGTATCTCTGCATGACTGGACAATTGAATACCAGGGGACAAATATAAAACTGATGTGCAGATCACAGTAGCAAATTCACCCTGGCTTTTTGTATAAGTATTAGAGATTGGGCAGTTAACATGGACAGAGCCATGTTTGCTGAAAAAGATTACTTCAAACACAGAGGGTGTCCCCAAAAATGGGATTGTAAGTGGACAGCATGGAATAAATATAGGGGGATATATGTTTGTCTCCAACAGTTGAGCTGCGACGTTGCAAAGTCCTCCTCTCCCCCCCGGAAAAGGATACTGCCTCACACCTGACCCGATCTGTGTTTATAAACCGGCGGTTTTGCTGATGTTAGTCTCCTTTCGGCAGAAGCGTGGTCTTGGGTAGGTTGCAAGAAGGCAGCACCCGCACTTATTTGTAAGTACTTCATAGATGTAATATTCTGCACTGTGAGCACTCAGATGATTGGCTAATGTGCCTCTATGTTGCTGTCTCTGTGTTTGTTTTTACAGCCCGGTTACTTGCGGGCGTCCATAATTCTGACCACGTAAGATTACTACACGCAGTGCTTGGTGAGCATGTTCTTTTAGCACTTATAATTTTACAGTTTTGACGCTTGTTATAAGGAAACAAACCAGGACCGATTGCTTTGTTTTATGGGGCATATATTATGTACCTTACTAGGTTGAGAACCACTTATTCCCTCCACGTCTTTTCCAATATATATGCTATGTAGGGTAGGGGACAATACCACATAAAACAAGCCCCCCCCTTCTTTTTGACCAGTTACGATCAACCTGTCCTGTGTGCCTTTCTATGAATTGTTGTGCTATTTGTTATATCTATCAATGAAAAAGTTTTTAAAAAGTTACAAAAATACATTTCCTCCTGATAACCAATGTTTTTTCTTTGTGGTACTCAATTGTTTCTCCTTTTTAAGTTATACACACCCTAAGTGAAACTGAGGAAGTAGGCCAATGGATTTCCTTCTCCCTACCTACTGTTAGACATATGTATTCTGTAACTCTTTAGATAATAGATTATCAATAAATATTGGGGATAGCCCCTTGTGTTCAATAACAGGTCATGGTGGGTGTAATTGAGAATGTGGCTGTTATATATATATATATATATATATATATATTATTTTTTTATTTTTTATTTATTTATTTATTAAGTTTATATAGTGCGGCAGCCACCCGTAAGGGTTTCCCGGCGCTGAAAGACAATTGCAGCTAAAATACAATCCTAGGAGAAAGATTATTGAACAAAAAGCCAGGTCTTCACAGCTCTACGGAAGCGAAAGTGGCAGTTCTCCATCCGCAAATCCAAGGGAAGAGAGTTCCAGAGTTTGGGTCCCAAGGTTGCGAAGGAGCGGCCGCCCATTCTTGAGAGTCTGAACTTAGGAATACAAAATAGGTGTTGGGAAGAAGAACGAAGTGAACGAGCAGGAACATAAGGTGTAACGAGGGACTGAAGATAGGAGGGGGCAACTCCAATCTTGATCTTGTGCATGAAGCACAATGCCTTGAATTTTACACGGTTGTCAAGATTGAGCCAGTGAAGCTCCCTCAGTCGCTCAGTGATGTGATCCCGTTTTCGACAACCACAGAGAAGCCATGCAGCAGCATTTTGAACCAATTGGAGATGGCGTATGACCGCCCTGGTAGACCCCAGATAGAGCACGTTGCCGTAGTCCAATCTGGAAGTCACCAAGGCCGTCATCACAGATCTCTGGGTGTTAGAAGGTAATATCCAGAAGATTTTTCTCAGCCACCGTAAGATAGTAAAACAGGTGGCTGCAACTTTGTTGGACTGATCTTTCATAGAGAGATCCTTGTCGATAATGACCCCGAGACTGTGTACTCGTTCTGATGGAGTGGGCAAGGAACCCATGGCCAATGGCCAGTGTCTTGGGCTCCAAAGATTAGGTTTATTTCCAAAGAGTATATATATATATATTACCTACTGGCGGTCGCCAGTAGGTAGTTATAGTTAGGATTTTTTTCAATGCAAAATCTCAACATTCTATTGGGAATAACTTTGGCGCCGGTTGAGGAATCTGCCTGAAAATTTCCTCAAATTTGCCTCGCGGCCCTCCGGTCCTTCCCTGAAAGTTTGGGGGGGGGGGATTCGTCAAGCGGGGGCCGAGATAAAAGGGGGGTCCCAAAACGTTTTTTCCCCATGTTAATTTCCATAGGGCGGTCAACCTCACTTTTAGCCCTAACGGCTGAATGGATTTCCCCCAAACTTGGCAAAATTGTAGGGACTGGTAGCCCAATGTGCCTTTGCTATGTCTCAAGATATGTGCTCCAGTGGATTTTGAGTAATTTAGGTTCAAAAAAATATATATATCTATAGGCGCGCCCCGGTACGCGCACCGGGCGCGCTCCGGGCGCGCTACGCGACTTGCGCGCGGAAAGCTGATTGGCTCTCGGGTGTCTGTAAACATTCGAAACAGTCCGGAGCGGCTGCCATCTTGTGTCTCGGTAAGATCGAGACACAAGAGGAGGCAAAAACTGAGGGGGAAATGACCATAAGGGGGCAGAGTAGACCCCCCATGAGCCCCTAGGTTTGATGTGGGGGCTATAAAAGGGCCCCGCGGGGCAAAAAAAAATATGTTTTTTTTTCGATTTGCGCGGGGGGAGCGCCCGGTATGCGCACCGGGGAGCGTACCGGGGAGCGTACTAGGGGAAAACCCAGTGAAATAGTAAAATAATAATTTAAAGTGCTTAGAGGTAGGGTAGCTCTGCATAGAGTTGTTGTGTTGTGTGGGTGATATAAGTACCAGCATGTAGGTACAAATGCAGAGTCTTAAATTCAATGTAGACTGTGTCCTCTGTAGATAATTTGCATGTTGTCACAGAAGTTATTGTGGTATATGGAATCTATACTATAGTCTGTCAGGAAATCAGAAACAACATGGAGGCAGGAGATGATAAAGAGATGTAAAATACACATTGGAGATAATATAGTGGGAGAAAGGAAGTAACTATGAGCAAAATTACTATGTAACACAAAAAAGTTGCACAGTATACTATAAGTCTCAATTTATATTATATTCATTTTGGTACTATTTCATGATTTACATATAAAAATGAATAATGTCTCGAACAATTTTTAAATAAAAATTTATTGCTGTGATTTTTCAAAATTTAAAAGAATTTCCAACATTATATCGTCAGGTATGTCCTCATTTGGATTCGATGATTCCATTTCTTCCACACAATTAAGTAACTCTTGGTCCAGAGACTGATCCAAAAAGTCTAAATCATCAATCTCTTCCTTAGGATTGTTCTCCAGATCAATTTCGAATGAAATAATAAATGTGTTTTGTTCTCCTTCCATTTTCTTGCTGTAAATTGCATAACAAATAAATATATCAGTAGAGATAGGGCACTGTTGGGTTTAAGTTCAGACAGGTACTTGTGAGTTTTTAACAGTGAAGTTATCTTTGGGCAGTGTATGGTATGAGGCAGGAAGTAGAAATATAAAAAAAGTGTATGTGAAAAAGCCTAAGAAAATTCATAATTATACCAGAGAAGCCTAATTCAATCTATAACTATAACAGAGAAGCCTATCTCAATCTGTAATTATAACAGAGGGACAGTAAATAACTGTCAGAAAATGTTTTTACAAATGAACTTAAAGTGCCCCATACAAATTTATAACTTACCTTATAGAAAGGTGATGAAGCTAAATGAGAAAATCCTTTAAAGATGTATCTCAGGTAGTTGTAGTCAAAATGGCCGTGTTTCCCTCTCATTTTTCATTTATATTCATGTACCTAACCAATCAAATGTCAGGAAAAAAAAGTAGAAAATGAAAGTAACATTTTAATTGGTTGTAAATTGTAACACTTCATATGTGTTTTTGTCATGTTATTTACCTCAGGATATTTAGACAGGGCTACAGCCCAAATGGCTCAATGGAATTCCACCAAATTTGGGAAAATGGTATGGACTGCTATGTAGTAGGGCCTATTCTATATTTGGTGTAAGTGTTGTGGTAAATTTAAATTACCTATACTTAATTTATGCGGTAAAGTTCAATAAGAATAACTCAGTCAAAATAAGAGGCAGAATCCGTGGCATTAGAGGTTTGTAAGGGTTTTATTCCTTAAAAAGGAATTGGTTCGAACCAGGTATCATGTTCCATCACCACGAGGGATCAGGAAGGGAATGGACATGGACATGTACAATGATTTATTAACGGAACATCATATATATAGTCAATGCATTACAGTAGCAATGAATGCAGAAGGCGTAACAGCTGAGAGAAGAGAGATAAGAACACATGTGCGTAACAGAAGGCGTGCACGAGGGCGTACACGGAGGTGTGTGCTTGAAACGTCATAGAGAAGTGTCACAGGTGGGTGGATTCCGAGAAGAATCCTGTAGTGTCAGCAGAAATACATGGCTGAGATGCGCGCGCAGCAGCATGACGTGTGATTTACGTGGAACTGGAGGGTGAAGGGGACTTGACATTTGCGCTATACAGGGAGACAGAAGTCTGGCGTGTCAGAACAACCTAAACCCAAATCATATCTAATATCTTGTGTTTGAGGAACTGTATTATCTGGAAAGAAAGGTCTCTCAGGCAGAGGCTATTCTATACTGACTGCTAGTGCGTGCATATGCGACTACGTGTCTACGTGTAAAGCGAGGGGGTCATGGGCCTACCATGGTAACAGGAGCAATGAATTACTTGCATGGAGACAGTGAGGCCGGGCCCTTTGCTCTGCAGCTGGGAAGGATGTTTTCCTAAACTACTAGACAGGAATGTATTTTCGAGGAGCGGAGCAGATAACTTGAAGGCTGAATACAGTCTTGGCAGGCAGGCAGGCCGAGCCAGGCACCGCTCGTCGCGCAGGGAGTAAGACAGAGGTCAGGAAGCAGCAGACTGTAGTTTTCAGAAACAGAAGGCAGAAAGGGCTCGATGGCAGGAATCAGGGCCTAACTCACCAGAGCTAGTAAAACATGAAAGTGCACCATGTAAAGACGGTGGCACGGCATACTTAGGAACCGAATATCCGACCCATTCATGGTGGATCTGAAAGAGGACATGTTAACGTTGGACGCAAATGTATTTGCGTCTTCATAGCTGGAAGTGGAGGGAACATACATGTACTTGAAGCACATACATGGAGCCGTTGGGGTCTACGTTAGGGGACACAATTGACCATAAAAATTCATATTACCTCATTCCCTCCTTGTCCCCTACGGACCCTTCATGATATATCAATCCTCATTAATCTATCAATCTGTTCATGTAACATCATTTGCTCTTCTTTCTTATGGCGGGACTTTGAACGTGGACTTGAATGAGGAATACATGATGTGGCGCACAAGCCGCAAATCGCTGGCCCACATTGTAGACATAGGCAACAACTGAATACTATGAGAAGGGCTATTCCTAGGAAGGATAGGACTTTCCATCCCCAGGCTGATAACACGCTCCAGAACCAACCGGACCAAGTCCAGGTGCCAGGATTCTGGTGTATCTGACTTGCAATTTTATGAAGACGGGTTATGGCTCTATATACTGATGGCGCGTTTTCTGGAATGAAAACACAGCAGCTCGATCCGATGACTCTACAAGCTCCGCCCCAATCGGCCAGGATGACGTCAAGGACGAGACGATTTTGAAGAACAACAATCCGCATAGCAGACTGCTCCTCTGTTAAGTTACCTAGGGCGGAAGTAGTTTCATTCACTACTGCTTCGAGGGTTCTGGTTAATTTTCGTATCAGTTTACTATTAAAGACAGCACCTAAGTAGGGAAAGAAACCTTTATTGAAGTCTGTGTATTGTTCCCATGCCGTTTCAGTGTAGTCGACAATCGGGAGATCTCTCTGTGGTCTATTGTGTACTAGATGGGTGTCCCTATGATAATCAGGAGGGGCTAGGAAGACAGGTGGCAGAAGGAATGCAATGTAACAGGTGCCATCCCAATCTAAAGGTAAACGTATATATGCTATATGACCACAAACGAAATAGGAATGACGGGAAGCCTTGAAGGTAGACTTGCCCTTCTCACTGAATTCAATCACAGTAGTACATGTGCTATGACCTAGGTGTACTGAACCATTCTTTCTGACACATAGTTCACCTTTGACTGGTAACACTGACATGGCGGGTAAGACTGGTTCGGCTTCGGATTCAACATTCAGAATCATGAGGTTAAGTGTAAAGTTACCTAATCCATATACTTCATTTTCTAGATCAGTCCCTGTCCTTTTGGGAAGACCCTCCTTGTCAGGGAAACATATTTTATGCAGAACGGTGTTCAGATTTCCCCA
This sequence comes from Lissotriton vulgaris, assembly GCF_964263255.1. Lineage (NCBI taxonomy): Eukaryota > Metazoa > Chordata > Amphibia > Caudata > Salamandridae > Lissotriton > Lissotriton vulgaris. The sequence goes on along the minus strand of NC_141693.1, from coordinate 1,041,663,733 downwards.
TACCCAGTTGCCCTGGTAAACTACGGAATCAGAATATAAAGAGTTCATTAAACTAAACCATGCACCACAGGAACCATTGTGTGTGAACGGGTACGGAAAGAGGGGCAGAACTCCCTTGTATTTCTGATAGGGAGGGAGTCGGCCACATATCCAACAATTAGTAGCATTGCTGGTCTGATGGGAATGGTGTAACATACTAATGAATGTATTGTTGCGCAGCGCAAGTCCGTAAGATAACTCGTGCGGGGGCAGTTCACTGAAAGTGTGCTCGACAGTGTCATTTGAAGCAGAATGTGCACGGTTGAGAATAGGGTGATATACATGAAGCAGTATACTTGCAGCAATAATCATAAGACTTAGAAAAAACATAATCAATAATGTCACGATGCAGTGACTTCGAAGAGATTTACAATATTCATGTTTCTTGAGCTGTTTCTGTCTATCTCTCTCTCTGTTGGGGTCTAGGGGATACATGTCAGAATCTCGTCTAACCGATTCACCTAGGGGAGGACTTAAACAATTAAACTGTCTGACTTGCTAGACCTCAGTTTTAATTTATATTCTTGAGAAGAAGTTTTCTCGACCAAGGGGAGTTTTGAGTCAGTCTGTGGAGGAGGGCAGGGCTGGGAGGCTAGAGCTGGCGGTAGTCCATGACATTTCTTGATATGACTCGAGTGAAGCCAGCCCTTGCGGCCCTCGACTTTGGTTGCAGTCCTTGTGGTCAAAAGTACAAGTCTCGGTGCTTGCCAGCGGGGCTCCAGCGGACTCCTCCTGTCGAAGTTCCTTATAAAGACGAGGTCTCCCGGAACCACTTCATGCGGCTTCACCTCGGTGTTGTCGGGAAAGGCTGCAGCAACCTGTGAACGACATGATTGTAGTGCAGACATCAAGGAAGCAAGGTAATTTGTCAGCATGTTACAGTCAACATCAGTGATTTTGCGAGGCAGAGGCGTCCCCCACATATTCGGTGGCCTACCAAAGACCACCTCGTACGGGGATAGCCCTGTTCTAGAGTGTGCGACCATTCTCATGTAAAAGAGTGCAACTGGTAAAGCTACTATCCAGTCGACACCTTTCTCTCTACAGATTTTGGCAAGACGAATTTTCAGAGTCTGATTATGTCTCTCTACGAGACCTGCTGCTTCGGGATGTCGGACACAGTGGAACTTCCACTGATAGCCAAGCAGGAGAGATACCTGCTTCATGAGCTCGGACGAGAATGGCTGACCGTTATCGGAGTATACGATGCGGGGCAAACCATATCTGGGGAAAAATTCACGAACCAGCTGTTTGGCAGTGGTCGGGGCAGTGTAATCTGGGACTGGATATGCTTCTGTCCAACGGGAAAGTGCACATACAACTACGAGGACATACTTGAATCCTCGACAACGTTCCATCTGGATATAATCCATCTGGAGGACTTCAAAAGGGTGATCGGGCGGATGAAATCCACCTTGCTCTACGGGAATGCTTTTACCTGGGTTGAACTGACAACAGATCATGCAAGTACGCACTTTCTGTTTTGCTGCTGCTCGTAAATGTTTATTGAACCAGAGGTTTTGAATACTGTCTAACATAGCTTTCTCTCCTAAATGCGCAGGACTGTGTACTGTGTTAATGATTACTTGGACCATAGAGTCAGGGAGAAACCATGTAGATTTCCCCTTCGTCATCCATCCCTGTTCTGTCTGGACCCCTCCTAGTTCAATCCATTTCTTGATTTCATCTGGTGTAGCATGTGTCTGTATGTCAATTACATCTAGGGCGGGATCCTTAACTATCATGCAATGTGTCGGTGTCAGGACTATTGTCTTTGTCAGATCAGTTGCGTAAGTCTGAGTCTGAGCTGTATGCTTGGCTGTTCGGTCTGCCAGGTCGTTACCCTGGGAAATGATATCTGTAACTTTCGTATGTACCTTGCACTTCATAATGGATATTGCTGTAGGCAGATGTATTGCATCTAATAGAGCCTGAATGAGGGGACCGTGCTGGATTTTGGCTCCGTGAGAGGTCAAGAAACCTCTCTCTCGCCATAGTACACCGAAGTCGTGTACAACTCCGAATGCATAACGTGAATCTGTGTATATGTTAACTCTTTTGTTCTTGGCTTGAATACAGGCTTGAGTCAGAGCAATGAGCTCTGCTGCTTGAGCTGACAGGGTGTCAATACAATTCATTTCTATGACTTCAGTTTCCGTCGTGACCGCATAGGCGGCCACTAATTCTCCTGTGCTTGTTCTCATACATGAACCATCCACATAAAGTGTCAGGTCTGGATCTGGTAATGCGGTGTCTGTCAAGTCTTGTCTGGGTTTCGTCGTAATGGTAATGACTTCAATACAATCATGTGCCAATGGGTCTGTCTCACTTAATGGCAGAAGTGTAGCAGGGTTCAATGTGTTGCAACGTCTGATTTCTATGTGTGGCTGAAACAATGTCAATTCATAACCTGTCAGTCGTGCTATAGTCAAGTGCTGGGTCTGTGTTCGGTTTAAAAGAACTTCCACGGAGTGTGGAACTTGTACTGTCAATTGATGTCCCAACACTATGGAATCGCTTTGTCTGATTGCAAGGGCTGTTGCTGCTACTGATTTCAAGCACGCAGGCAGAGCCTGGGCTACTGGATCCAATGTACTAGAAAAATAAGCACACGGTTTGTGTGAACCTGCTTGATCTTGAGTGAGTACTGACAATGCAGTACCTTCGCGTTCTGTGACAAAAAGTGTAAAAGGCTTGCTGTAACATGGTGTCGCTAAAACTGGTGCTTGACATAAGGCTTTCTTTAAGTCATCAAAAGCTTGTGTATGTTCCTGAGTCCAAGGGAGGGCAGTCGATGTCGCTACCTCCTGGGTTGTCAACTGTATGAGTGGTTTGGCTAGAAATGCATACTGAGGAATCCATTGTCTACAGTAAGAAGTGAGGCCTATAAAGGCTCGTACCTCCTTTTGTGTCTTGGGCTGTGACATGTTTACAATTAACTGGATGCGGTCAGGTGTTAGCTGTCTCCCCCCTTTGGACAGCAAGTGCCCAAGGTAAACCACTTGCTGAACACAGAATTGCAGCTTCGAAGGGGACACCTTGTGTCCCTTGTCAGCCAAGAAATGCAAAACCGTCAGTGACGCTTGCTCACATTCAGGTTCGCTGCGGGCGGTGATCAGTAAATCATCGACATACTGTAACAGGGCAGTATTGTCAGGCATATGTATACTGTCTAGTTGTCTTTTCAGTGCTTGACTATAGATGCTGGGACTTTCTGTGAATCCTTGAGGTGCGCGTGCAAATTTGAAGCTTCGGCCATTTAAACAGAATCCGAAGAGATATTGGCTTTCCGGATCAATTGGGACACTAAAGAAGGCGTTCTTCAGATCAATTACAGTAAAGAACGTTGCTTCTGAATCAATGGCAGTCAATAAAGACGAGATGTCTGGGACCACGGGATACTGTGGTACGAATCATTTATTTAGTTCGCGCAAATCAATCACTAATCGATAAACAGGGGGTGCATTTGGATCAGTACGTTTAAGAATTGGAATGATAGGGGAGTTACATAGATTCGAGTCAGTTTCTACAACCACTCCTTGTGCAATGAGCTTGTCAATGATTTTCAGTAAAGCCACTACAGCATCTGGGGGTAACTTGTATTGTCGGATTCGTGGTAGTACTACTCCTGGCCTGAGTGTGACTCGATATGGTGTAATGTGCATACAACCTACATCCGTGGGGCCTTGGGCCCATAAGTGTGCAGGAACATTCTGTAATCTGGGATCAATATCTCTCAACACATAGTGACCCTTAAAGTCACGTAAGAACAATCTTACTCCTTCCGGAGAACAACATATCACTGCTCCTAGAGCTTTCAGTGTCTTGATACCTAACAAGTTTTCTGGACATGATTTCGTTAATAACAAATCTGTAGTGCGAGACAATGGACCAACTAAAAGAGGTACTGGTTTTGATACTTCATTTACAATAGGTTTGCCTGAAAATCCAAGGGAAACATTCTGTGAGCCCGAGAGGGGTGCCCCTGGAACCTCGTCATGACTTATCGTTGTTCTGCTTGCCCCTGTATCAATCAAAAACTTTCTATCTTCTCCTAACACTTGGCTATGTACATAAGGACCTTCTTGATCTACAGGAACCTCAATAAGAGGCAAGCCAACTTCCCTCTCTAGGCTGTTTCATGTGTATCGCTGATAATCGGGGTAATCGGTTTGAGCATACTGGTACATCTGCTGTGTTGCATGTTGTGTTGCGGCAATGGGCTGTGGCTGTGGTACCGCTACGGTCTGTACTGCCTGTTGTGAGGCTTGCATAGGCTGGATATTCTGTGGTACTTGTTGTTGGACCTGGTCCTGTCTAGGAGGACGCGGTCTTTCTTTAGTTTTACCTGTAGCTATATTGTGTTTCAATACCGCACAATCGTTTATATAGTGACCTGGCTGTTTACAATAGTTACATGTCCCTTTAACAGGAGCTGTTGAATTATTGGACTGTGTCATACCCTTTTTCTGACCGTCAGCTGGAACTGACTGAGCAACTAACATTTTCATTTTCGTGTCTTTCATACGTCTTTGTTCGTGATCATGTTCTTCCCTAATTCTGTTCTGGTGGTACTGTAACATTTGTAACATTTGTGAAGGGGTATTAGCTTGCCATGTACTTTCGACTTTCAGAACACGATTCTTGACTTGGGGCAAAGAATTTTCGACCAATTTGGATACAAAAAGATGTGGATATGACTCACTACTTGCTTTCAGGCCACTATTAATAACAAAACATTTCTCAAATCGGGAATAAAAATCACTAGTGTCTTCATCCGGTTTTTGTTTGCAGGCTGAGATTGCATCCCAGTCCTCCTTCTTGGTTGCTAACAAACGTGGCAATACTTGTACTAACAATCCTGGTAATGCTTTAGTTTTGTCCCCAAGCCCTAGGCCCGGGGTTCGAGTATTTTCTTCGTTCTCTAATGCAGCCCAATCTATCTTTGCATCTCCCACCTCCCATTCCTTTTCTTTGAGTTTCTCGAAAATTCCGGCAGGCAATAATACTTTTAATATTTTCATGATGTCGGGATAGGTATAATCACCCATAAGTAACATGTCTTTTATTTCACGGTGGAAACCTGCTGGGTCTTTGTCATGACTAGGCACTAGTTTCTTCATTTCTAATAGTTCCATTTTTGTTATGGGCGTGTACACAAACACACGTCTAAAGGTATTATCATCATTCCTAACTGGATGCACTTCTCGTAAGGGATTCTGTCTGTCTATGTAATACATTTTTCTTTCTACGGGTGGAGCTGGAGCAAACCGTGTATTCAGAAAAGCATTATACCTGTGTCGATGTTCTAGAATTACTTTAATTAAGTCGGTACCTAGACCTCTCCATCTGTTCGAGAGTAGCTCTATTAAAATATCAGGTAGGGGACCTGGATCAGAATGTTGGCCTTTGAACAACGTAATGAGATGCTGAATCATGTATATTCCAGCTAATTTCTGTTCATCAGGGGAAAGGTTCAAAAAGGTCTGTGCTAGGGCGTCATTGCTATACTTATCAGAATTGTCAGCCCATTGTACGGCTGACCTGGCTAGTTCTTGTTCGTCCATGGAATTGAGTACATGGTACCCCATTCGTTCTTGAAGTATTTTATCGGTAGCCTGAAACAGATGTTCAGGGGATTTCGGATTTGACATAGCAGTGTGAAAAAGTCTCTTACTTTCTGGACGTATTCTTTTCTTAAGGTATTTTCCCTTACCTACATATGCTATGGTCCCTTTGTCTGACTGTTGCGAAGTTTCTGCTAAATCCTCTGTTTCCTCCTCCTCTTGCGAGGAAGTGGGATCGTCTAATTCTAAATCTTCTTCAGGTGCTCGCTGGGCATGTATTTCTATTATTTCTTTACGGACTTTTCTAACCATATGATGTACTTGGTTTTCTTTATCATGCTTACCCTCTGACATATTCTGGCTCCATCTAATCAGTCTATCCATCTCACTTTGCGGAAAACCTGCCTGATCATGTTCTCTTATTAAACAATTAACCAAAAATCGCATTAACAAACCTTTAGTCTCAACTTTCTGACGTGACATGGCTTCAACAACAGACTCCGGCCCTTCTCCTGTTCTAATAAAATCGTACAATTTGTCTAGATGTTCTGGCATTCCTGGTAGTAGCATTAAATAGTCTGTAACGCGTCTCAAACGTAGGGACGCTAGTAACATGGGGCCTGTCGTACCAGGCACTGGATCATATCTGCAGTCTGTGAGCTCTCTTCTAAGTAGTTCGGCCGGAACGCCTTTCGGTGTCCGTGCCTTTGCTAAATCTCTCATCGTAATACGGTGTATCTGTGGAGGTGTTTGATAACCTCCCGTAGCACCTCTTGAACCGGAGGCTTGAGCGTAACCTAACTGTACTTGCTGTAGCTGGGTTGGGTCCTGGGCCACGCCAGTCCCAAAAGGATTTGATGGATGCAGTTGTTGAATACCTGGGGGAACAACGGGAGCAGGTGCGGGCAGCGGGCCTGGAGGAAACTGCAATTGCGGACCTGGGAGCTGCTGCTGTAGGAGTAGGGAGATGTCAGCAGGAGCAGGTGGTACGGGTATATGAGCAGGTGCAGAAATATATGAGGGAGCTACATCGTCTAGATAGGAGGAAAGGAAAACGTCTTTTGTGGTCTTGTGACATACTTTAGTCGGGAGCAATGGAGGGGGAAGATCCTTCGGTATTTCCGGAGTGGCCTTAGGTAAACCCTCGGCCAGAAGAGGAAACATACCATTCATAAGAGTGTTTCGTTGTCGGTCTACTTGTTCTGCTTTAACTCGTATCCCCTCCTCAACTAATACATTTTCTCGGGCTTTGTCTGAATCCTCTCTACTTTTCTCTGCTTTTCTGAATTCTTTCTCTGTACGTCTGTGTGATTCTTTACGCCATAATTCAATGGCATCCTTCTGTGACTGTCTGGCTTTCTTTTTCCATAATGCTTCTTCTACTCTCATGATGCACTCGGCATCCCATGTCCCAGTAGCGGGCCATCTCTGATTCTCTGCTAGATCTTTGGTATAATCCACCCACAAATCGAGATATAATACAGCGTCTAGGCCGTGTTTGTGGTACATAAAATACCCTGGAGTGTCCCTGGGTGGAATGGGAACGGCTTCCTCGAGTATCCCTTTTCTAGTTCCTATCTGTCTTAGTTTAGAGAACAGCGGCATGTTTCAACCGTGCCACTTGGTACTTGATACTTACTTGGACTTGGACACAATTATACAATATACACGATAATGTAGATCGAACAATCACTCATACCACGACATTAAAACACATTTAAACATTTTGAAAAACGAACAACAATAACTAGAATAAAACTAGCTACCTTCATACTCGATATACTGCTAAACAGTACAGATACACCGCTAAACAGTGCAGACCGGGTCTGTGTACCCAAACCCGTCTTGACCGGGCACAAACTAATGCACCCGTCTAGATGCGTCCCCAGCAACGGTACTCACCGGGAAGCACGGAACGGAAGGCCTCGGAAACTCGACACTGGACTGGACCGGACTGGACTCGACTGGACTGGACTCGATTCGTGACGTAACTTCGGAACTTCGGAACTGGTGGGCCTCTGGATACCTCGGACTTTGCTCTCTCAGCTAGGCTCTGGTCGGGATCCTCCGCACTCCTCACCGCCTCGTCTGGGTGTCGATCGCAGCCTCAGTCACCTCCGTTGGCCTGAGGGAGATACAGGAAATCCTGCGGGTACGCGTAGTTGTCCGTCCGGCTGTGGCAGGGGACCGGGCCTGCAACGCACCGCCGGCGCGTAAGGTGGGGGAGGGGTCCCTATTCGGGCGCCAATTATGTGGTAAATTTAAATTACCTATACTTAATTTATGCGGTAAAGTTCAATAAGAATAACTCAGTCAAAATAAGAGGCAGAATCCGTGGCATTAGAGGTTTGTAAGGGTTTTATTCCTTAAAAAGGAATTGGTTCGAACCAGGTATCATGTTCCATCACCACGAGGGATCAGGAAGGGAATGGACATGGACATGTACAATGATTTATTAACAGAACATCATATATATAGTCAATGCATTACAGTAGCAATGAATGCAGAAGGCGTAACAGCTGAGAGAAGAGAGATAAGAACACATGTGCGTAACAGAAGGCGTGCACGAGGGCGTACACGGAGGTGTGTTCTTGAAACGTCATAGAGAAGTGTCACAGGTGGGTGGATTCCGAGAAGAATCCTGTAGTGTCAGCAGAAATACATGGCTGAGATGCGCGCGCAGCAGCATGACGTGTGATTTACGTGGAACTGGAGGGTGAAGGGGACTTGACATTTGCGCTATACAGGGAGACAGAAGTCTGGCGTGTCAGAACAACCTAAACCCAAATCATATCTAATATCTTGTGTTTGAGGAACTGTATTATCTGGAAGGAAAGGTCTCTCGGGCAGAGGCTATTCTATACTGACTGCTAGTGCGTGCATATGCGACTACGTGTCTACGTGTAAAGCGAGGGGGTCATGGGCCTACCATGGTAACAGGAGCTATGAATTACTTGCATGGAGACAGTGAGGCCGGGCCCTTTGCTCTGCAGCTGGGAAGGATGTTTTCCTAAACTACTAGACAGGAATGTATTTTCGAGGAGCGGAGCAGATAACTTGAAGGCTGAATACAGTCTTGGCAGGCAGGCAGGCCGAGCCAGGCACCGCTCGTCGCGCAGGGAGTAAGACAGAGGTCAGGAAGCAGCAGACTGTAGTTTTCAGAAACAGAAGGCAGAAAGGGCTCGATGGCAGGAATCAGGGCCTAACTCACCAGAGCTAGTAAAACATGAAAGTGCACCATGTAAAGACGGTGGCACGGCATACTTAGGAACCGAATATCTGACCCATTCATGGTGGATCTGAAAGAGGACATGTTAACGTTGGACGCAAATGTATTTGCGTCTTCATAGCTGGAAGTGGAGGGAACATACATGTACTTGAAGCACGTACATGGAGCCGTTGGGGTCTACGTTAGGGGACACAATTGACCATAAAAATTCATATTACCTCAGTGTCTGCAGTGGTTTTTATGTAAATTAACTTCCCACATTTTTTGGGAGCGCTTACCTGTCAGGGTCTCAGGTCCTTGCGCCTGCATTGTCTGTGTATCACAACGAGGGAAGCGTGTAAGAGAAACCAAATATGTGAAATCTTTATCGGAGTTGAACTACAACTCCCAGAATCCCCGGGAGGGGGAAGTACTAAGGCAGCCTTCACACGCATCCTGTTGCGTGTAATTCGTCTTGTCGCCCATTGAAGTCGGGAGCCGCTGCATGCCGCGGCTGATCGTAGGAGAGACCGGAGGGAGAATCGTAGGAGAGACCGGAGGAAGAGATCCAGGTAGGATCTGTGTTTTGAACCTCGAGCGCGGGTGGAAGCGTTTTGCTTCGCCGCACGTTCATTCAGTCTGCTGACAGAATCGGAGCGCAGTGGTAGTCCGCCACGCGTTACCGATCTGAGCCTCCCCCTAGTGAGTTTAACTACGGAGGAGAACTTTGGAGATTAGGAACAGTCCTTAGCGTGCTTGTGCCCTGCTGTGGGGACACTTGTGGGACATTTGTGTGTGCGGGGCGCAGTGGTGGTCGAATCTACGCGTCTCCGTGCTCACCACAGTTGGTGTTTTGGACGTTTGTATGGGCGGGGCGCGGTGGTGGTCGAAACTACGCGTCTCCGTGCTCACCACAGTTTGTGTTTGGACATTGGAACATTGAATACTAAATTACTGACTATTTGCTCTGGACCTCTTTGACCCTGCAGGAAAGGGTCAGTTCTACATATCAGTTTCTTTTGTGTTTTGATGCAGAGTGGAGTGTTGTGGTTCTTGCTTCCCACACACCGCCGTTTCTGGCAGAAGAGGAATCCCTTTAATTTACATTTACTCCTTGTGAACCTATTTTCCGTTAGAGAGCTGCTGTTGAGCCTGTATCCAGTTATAACGTCTCTCGCCTGTTTTCCTGGTATGCCTATTACATGGGGGGTAGCTGTATGTGAATACTGTGTTGTGGGGAGTATGTTGTGCCTGACGTATCTCTTGTGTCCATTAGGCCAGTCTGGTGCCAGTTGGCGATAGAGGAGACGTATGATCACAAAAGCAGCGACCAGGTTATCACAAGGTATACTGAGTTCTTCTAGCGAGATTTATGAGTGTAGCCATGTGTTTAAGAACATATATCTAAGTGGTTTGCTTTTGTCGTTACAGGTAATCCCTTCCCAGCTGACCCTTCCCTTTCCCTTCCTGGTTCTATTTATCCCTCACCTAATGGCTCAACCCCTCTGTGTTTTTTCAACGAGAGGCGTTGTGACGTTTGGAGGTGGAACTTTGTAAGCATCCGTCGTATCCTGTGGAGCAAATCTGGACATTACCGGTGCGCGTACCGGAGCGCGCACCGGGAGCGCTACGGGAGTCTGCCATCTTGTGTTTCGGTACAATTGAGACACAAGATGGAGGACAAACAACGTTGGGAATGGGTAGAAGGGGGCACGGGAGACAGCCCCTGACCCCCTAGGTTTTCTGAGGGGAGTTTAGGAGGCCCATATAGGCCAAAAAATGTTTTTATTTTTTTTAAGTTTCGCGGGGGGAGCGCCCGGTACGCGCACAGGGGAGCATACCAGGGAGTGTACTTTGGTGAAAAATAGTGAAAAAAGTTAGAGTAAGATAATCATTTTGAGTGATCAGAGGTAGGGTAGCCCTGAAAAGAGCTTTTGGGTTCTGTGGCTGATTTAGGTACCTACAAGTAGGTTCCAATGCACAGTCTTAAATTCAGGATGAATAATCTATTCCCCTCATCTGAGAAGTGCACACCATCTCCTCTGTCGATATCTTGCATGTTGAAACGCAAGTTATTGTTGTATATTGAACCCATTCCAAAGTCTCTCATGTAAGCAGAAACAGATTTATTCACATGTTTCCGTGCTTTCTCAAATTGTGGACAAAATTGGTTGGACCAGTTCCATTTCTGTCTTTGACATATATTGGAATATACCAAGGCAGTTTGTGGAAAAAGTGCCATCAATTGATCAAAGGTGTCCTTTAAAAGCATTTCCAGACCTACCTCAGTCAAAGTGACCAAAATATTTCCTCCACAGTGCACTATTAAGAGGTCAGGGTTTGGCAGATGCAAAAAGGTTTTCACCAATGGTATCAATTGGTGACATCTCAATCCTCTCTGGCCAATCCATTTGATGTCCACATTTGGTAAATCAAGGTTGTGGAAATTTCTGCTAGTTGCATACCTTTGAGCCCAGTAGATGTAGCTATGTCCAAAAATCCAGACAGAATACATGGTGAGAGAAGGTACTGGTGCAGTCAGATGAAATGTGGGAATGAAATGGCAGTTGGAACAGTGGGTGTTTACAAAAAAATAATTGTGGAGTTTTATTGCTCTTGAATCACAAGCAATGATTGGTGGATTCAGATAGTTGAAAACTAAATGTTAGGGTGCATGGTTGTGTTTTGTGAAAGAACCAATTTGAATGGTTCAGAAAAAGTAAATTAAAGAAACATTTCATCGGATAAGCTGGTGTATTGAGAGGTCAAACATCCTTGCTTAGTTCATTTGCAACCTTGTAGAATAAACTTTTGAACCTGAGAGTTAAGTAAGGAGGGAGTTGCTATGGTAACAGATAGAAAGGGTTGGGGGGGAAGGGTGTTGGTTTGAAAATAGTGAGGGAAGAGTTTTGATTGGTTGAAATGAGGCATATTTGTGTAGAATTAGAGGTTTTCTGTGCCAGTCATGGTTGCAGTGTCTGGAGTGCATAGCTTTTGCTCTGCAAAAGAAAAATTGGTGTGTGTGTCTGACATTGTTCTCTATCTCCAAAAGCATTTGTAAAGGTAAGAAATGATTCATTTAATTTAGATCGAGACTTGTATGCTCTTTGGAGAAGATTTGGCAGCAGATTGTTTTTTTATGTTGTTTTGTGTCATGTTTTTAGATAATGCTTGGTTAAAACATTTTAGAGGAATTGTATTTTGTGAAATAGTGAAGTTTCAGTAGTGAAATTGAATGCTTGTACATAGGACCTGTTTTGTGTTTCTAAAGTGTTATTTAAAAAAATGATTTTGGGGTAAATGAATGCCTTTTATATTTTTGAGAAGGAATTATTAGTGTTTGCCTCATTAAATAAATATATTTGAACCTTTTACAATGATGTCACCTGCATTACCTCAGATTAGGATGCAGATTGAGCTTCTTTCTGGTTGGTTTGTGTCATGTTTTTGGATAATGCTTGGTAAATAGGTTTTGCAGCATAGGGGTATTGCATTATGTACAATTGAGAAGTTTCTCTAGTGACATGGAATGCTTGTACATAGGACCTGTGCTGTGTTTCTAAAATGTTATTTAAAAAACGATTTTGGGGTAAATGAATGCCTTTTATATTTTTGAGAAGGAATTATTAGTGTTTGCCTTATTAAATAAATATATTTGAACCTTTTACAATGATGTCACCTGCATAACCTCAGATTAGGATGCAGATTGAGCTTCTTTCTATTTGGTTTGTGTCATGTTTTTGGATAATGCATGGTAAATAGGTTTTGCAGCATAGGGGAATTGCATTATGTAAAATTGAGAAGATTCTCTAGTGACATGGAATGCTTGTACATAGGACCTGTGCTGTGTTTCTAAAATGTTATTTAAAAAACGATTTTGGGGTAAATGAATGACTTTTATAATTTTGAGAAGGAATTATTAGTGTTTGCCTCATTAAATAAATATGTTTGAACCTTTTACAATGATGTCACCTGCATTACCTCCGATTAGGTTGCTGTGGACTGTGGGTTGCTGCGGGCCGGAATAACAGGCGGGGAGGCCGTATATATTGGGCTATGGTAGCTCTTTTATTGTTCTTTTCGACAACAGAAAGGGGGTATGTACATAAAGGACTCCGGGGTGTAGCTTTGGTCGTCTCCCAGCGGTACGTGGTCCAGGGGATCTTCCAGAGGTCTTCACGTCTTCCGGGCGTTGGGATGACCTCGGAGGGAAAATAGAGAAGCAGGGGTTAGTCCTTAGGTAAAGACTTCTCTGGTACCGTTACCAACACCGGGGTGTGTGGGGGAAAAGAGAGAACCGTGAGGAAGGGGCGGATAGGGGTGGAGAAGGGGGGGGGGAAAGAGGTGGGAGAGGGTAGAAGGGAGGTGCGCTGGTGTAGGGGGGGGTGTAGGGAATATTATACAAGATTGACTAGTGAAGTGCCTCTAATTTAGTTTATATACAGTGCAGAGGTGCTCTAACAGTGAGATCTAACTCTATACAAATATCTACAGGTATCTACAGAGGGGGTACACGGAGACGGTAACAAGGTACTCACGTGCCCCGCCGTAACTCTTCCGCGAGTTACGGCCGCTCTCCAGCCACCTCCTGAGGACTCCACCACTCCTCGGTCCAGACGTCCTCCAACTCTCCGTCTTCGATCCTCGTACTCCTCTCTCTCTCTCTCGATGGTTCTCTGTGCGCTGTCTCCTGCCACGAGTCGGCTATCGGGAACGTTCTCCTCTCTTCTTCGGCGTCTTTTATAGTTCCGGGCCCTGTGATGGAGGTGGGACTTCCGGTTTCCCGGTAGGCTGCTTCCGGTTTGGGACTTCCGGGGTCAAGGCGCTCGGGAGGTTCCGTTTCCGGGATGAGTCTGGGTTGGTTCCAATGGTTGTGTACCTGCAGGGGAAACAAAGAAGAAGGACTCCTGGTTGTCAGAGACGCAGGAGGATTAGAACTCGAGGAACCCTCACTCGAGGGTCTCTCCGTTGAGGTATGTCTCGTTCCCCTTCCACAGTTGCAGATTGAGCTTCTTTCTTGTTGTTTTGTGTGATGTTTTTGGATAATGCTTGGTAAATAGATTTTGCAGCATAGGGGAATTGCATTATGTAAAATTGAGAAGTTTCTCTAGTGACATGGAATGCTTATACATAGGACCTGTGCTGTGTTTCTAAAATGTTATTTAAAAAACGATTTTGGGGTAAATGAATGCCTTTTATATTTTTGAGAAAGAATTATTAGTGTTTGCCTCATTAAATAAATATGTTTGAACCTTTTACAATGATGTCACCTGCATGACCTCAGATTAGGATGCAGATTGAGCTTCTTTCTGTTTGGTTTGTGTCATGTTTTTGGATAATGCTTGGTAAATAGGTTTTGCAGCATAGGGGAATTGCATTATGTAAAATTGAGAAGTTTCTCTAGTGACACGGAATGCTTGTACATAGGACCTGTGCTGTGTTTCTAAAATGTTATTTAAAAAACGATTTTGGGGTAAATGAATGCCTTTTATATTTTTGAGAAGGAATTATTAGTGTTTACCTCATTAAATAAATTTGTTTGAACCTTTTACAATGATGTTACCTGCATTACCTCAGATTAGGATGCAGATTGAGCTTCTTTCTGGTTGTTTTGTGTCATGTTTTTGGATAATGCTTGGTAAATAGGTTTTGCAGCATAGGGGAATTGCAATATGTAAAATTGAGAAGTTTCTCTAGTGACATGGAATGCTTGTACATAGGACCTGTGCTGTGTTTCTAAAATGTTATTTAAAAAACGATTTTGGGGTAAATGAATGCCTTTTATATTTTTGAGAAGGAATTAATAGTGTTTACATTATTAAATAAATATATTTGAACCTTTCAGAATGATGTTACCTGCGTTACCTCAGATTAGGAAGCAGATTGAGGTTCTTTCTTGTTGGTTTGTGGCATGTTTTTTGGATAATGCTTGATATCAACATATGTAAGATAGAGGAATTGTCTTTTGTGAAATAGTGAGGTTTCAGGAGTGAAATTGTATGCTTGTACATAGGACCTGTGCTGTGTTTCTTAAATGGGAGGCGAAAAACGATTTTGGAGTAAATTAATAGTTTTTACTTTTTTGAGAAGGAATAAATAGTGTAGATCAGGTGAGGCCTGTCCAGGGGTGTAGATGAGGTGAGGCCTGTTCAGGGGTGCAGATGAGGTGAAGCCTGTTCAGGGTTGTAGATGAGGTGAGGCTTGTACAGGGGTGCAGAGGAGGTGAGGCCTGTGTTCAAGAGTGTATTGGGAGAGAAGTGTGTCCAGGGGTGCAAAGGAGGTGAGGTCTGTGTCTAAGAATGCAGTGGGGGAGAGGCTTCATGAAGTCCAGTGTACTGCATTCTTAGACACAGGCCTCACCACCTCTGCCCCCCTGGACAGGCCTCACCTCATTTGTGCTTTTGGACAGGCCTCACCTGATCTGCACAATCTGCTTCCTAATCTGAGGAAACACAGGTGAAACGTGCATTCATGTTCACAGTATTTAAACCTTGTGAATAATGTACAACCAATTCATGTGCTGTAAATCAATTTTTACATAACATTTTAAGAAGAGAGCACAGGTCATATGTAGAAGCATTTCATTACACTACTGAAACCTCACTTTTAATAAAACAATAACAAAACAAAAACATGACACAAACCAACAAGAAAGAAGCTCAATCTGCATCCTAATCTGAGGTAATGCAGGTGACATCATTGTAAAAGGTTCAAATATATTTATTAAATGAGGCAAACACTAATAATTCCTTCTCACCACATCTACACCCTGTGACCATTAATTATACCCAATACATTGAGGTCTTATAAGGGGGCACAGAGGAGGTGAGGCTTGCCCAAGGGTCAGAGGAGGTGTGTCTTGTCTATTGCACTATTGGACACAGGCCTCACCTCCTTTGCACCCCTGGATAGGCCTCACCTCATCTGCTCAATCTGTTTACTAATCTGAGGAAACACAGGTGACATGATTGTGAAATGTGCTAATATATTTTTTGAATCATGCAGATACTATCTAATCAACCTTTTTCTTTGTAATATTCTCTTTTAGAGTTACTCCCTATTACACCTCTTGTTTGTTTTACACCCTCTCTCCCTCTTTCTGACTTTTTTTCTCTCTTCCTGTTACACCCTCTGTGTGACCTACTTCTTGTAACATCCTCTCTCTGATTTAGTTCCTCTTACACCCTCTCTCAAACTTACTCTTTGTCTCTCCCTTTACAGCCTCTCTCTGTTTTAGTCTCTATTACAACCTTTTCGCTTCTAACACCCTCTCTCTGTCTTACATCCTCTTTCATCCTCTGTCTGTTTTACACCCTGTTACATCCTTTTTCTGACTTACTCCCTTTTTTGACATACTCCCTCTCCCTATTACATCCTTTTTCTGTCTTACAACATATTATATAATCTCTCTGTCTTAGTCCTTCTCTATGTTTTACTTCCTCTACCTGTTTCTTTGTCTGAGTCTCTCTGTGTCTTTGTGTTACTCCCTCTAGCTGTTTTTCTCTGTCTTACTCCTAGTTATATAGTTACTGTGGTATAAACTTAGATATGTTTGTAAATTAGTGTTTATATCGTTTGCTTATTGTCATTGCTTTGTTGTTTGCTAATAGTGGTCTGTAATGTGTTATTTTTTTCTTTACCACAGATTCAAATCAACATTTCAAAAGTAAGCAAATATGCCGTCAAGGCAAAGGAGAAGGAAAGCTGCTATCCGGAAAAAAACAAAAACTGCAACGGAATTAAAGCACTCCCCTACAACAAGTACTTCAAAAAACACAAAAAAAGCTCCTGGTAAGACAACTAAGTCTCTTTTTCGGAACATATGTAGAGGAAAAAAATGTTAAAGAGAATGTAAATATACAGAAGGAAAGAGCAAATTTGAAAAGGAAGGAGAGGCCCCTCAAAAAAGTTAGTACTGGAGCAGGAAAGAAGAGTATGGATAGCAATAGAAGGCAAAATCAATTTAGGGACATTCGTAGACAAATGTTTCGCAATAGGGTAGTTTTAAATTTGTTAAAAAATGTTAAGAAAGGTAAACAGAGAGCTGCTTTTTACAAGAAAAAGAAAAGTGTAGAGAAGATTGTTGATCAGGCTTTTGAAGTTAAAAAAAAATATTTATTTTAGTAATCAATAGAATTAGGATACTTAACAAGGCAATTGATGTTTTCAAATCGAACAGTAGATGGAAAAGAATAAATAATCGGACTAATTTTTGTAAAGTATTTTCTGGAGAATGGATGCATAGTTCAAGTTCTGAGCCATTTTTTAATGATGAGAGTTACTTCCAGGAAAATGATTTGGTGCATGCAGTTGACACCAGTGGTCGAGCATATGAGGTGAAAGACGGTTGTCCAATGGAAAAAGAGAAACTTGTGTCTAGAGATGTAGAAGAGGTGTTAGCTGATGAAGTTTTAGGGAGACGTACTAAGGGTACAGTGTACACATGGAAGTGTAGTAGTATTTGTAGTGTGCGACAGGATTCAATCGATTTGCTTCGTAATTTCTTACGTACATATAGTAAGAAAAGTGTAAAGCAGAAAATGAAGATGTTGCAGAGTTAGATCCTTGCTGAGTGAGAGAAAACACAGGTTTGCATTGGCATTCACTGGCTTGTCTTTCTAGAAAAGTATGTCAGAGTGTTTTTCATCATTTTAGGATGTTAGCAATGCATCATAATAAAGTGAGGAAATTAGTGAGAAGGTTGTATTATGCAAAAAGTCCAGCACTTAAGCTTAAAGAGTTAAACAGTGCTCTTTTGCATGGATCTGAATTAGATGTGAAGAGGATTTGTGAAGAAATTGAGTTTTGTTATTTTGGGGACAAAGAGGACAGTATAGAAATGAATATAGTAATAGATGTAATTTGGAAGACAATGTGCAGATTTCAAGTATAGAAAAGTTTGACGAGAAAATTACCAAGTTTAAGGTGAAATCAAGTGAAAGGCCTAATTTAACTTGTGTGTGTTGTCGACGGACTCATTATAAGATTCAGACTAGGTTAGTTGATTTATATGCAAAAAGTGAAATGGAAAACAATAGTGAATGGAAGGATTTTGTAACTTATTTGTTGGTGGAGAATTCTTTTGATTTGAGTTTTGATCAGCGTATTTGTAATTATTGTTTAAAAAAATTAAATGAAAACAGAATGCCTGCTAGAGCTGTTCATAATAATCTTCAGTTGATAGATATTCCTTCTGAATTGATGGATTTAAATACTTATGAATCTATTTTGATTCAATGTGTCCATCCTTTTCAGGCTATTGTTCGCATGGAGCCTAAGATAGGGAAATTGCCTCCTACAGATTTACAGAGAGGATTAAAGGGAAGAGCTGTTTATTTGCCTCTAGATGTCAAGAAAAATATTGATACAATTGGTGTAAAAAGAGTAGAAGAGGAACCTCTGGTTATTTTAGTTAATGGGGTTCCGACAAAGAGTAAGAAAATCTGGCAAGATTTAGTCGATGTTAGGAAAGTCAAAAAGGCAACGTTGTATTTGGTCAAAAACAATAAGTACTACAAACATGTATGTGTTGGAGTAGAGGAAACAGCTACAGGAGAAGACAGTGATTGTTTAGCCGGCCAAATTGAAAAAGTTGATGTGTCTAGAAGTGAAGAAATATATGAACATTATACTGTTCATCCTTGGCATTCCAAAGAAGTAATGGGGAATGCAATTGACTTGTTTCAAATGAAAGCAGCAACAGGAAGTCCTATTAGTGTATGGGAAGAAAGTTTGGAAGCTCGTTGTTTTCCACAGTTAATTCCAACAGGTCAAGGTGGACGATATGACGATCGACCAGTTCAAATTCCTGCAGCTGAATACCGGACTTTAAGATTATATGCTGAAGATCCAAGGTTTCGTCAATGCATTCCGTATTTGTTTCATCTACTGTATGAAAGTGACTTGTCTGTGCTTTCTTATGCAGTTAATCATATACTGAAAAGTGGAGCTCATCTGCAAAATGTTTCGGCAAGGGACTTTATGGAGAAAGTCAATCTGCAAGACAGTATTTTGGAATCTCAGCAAATCAATCTCATGGCATGTCAGCGTGGAACAAACAAGTATTGGTTCCGTCGTCATGGGGAATTGAAATGTATGCTAAGAAACTTAGGAACTCCTACATAGTTCCTCACTCTTAGCTGTGCTGAGTATGCATGGGATGACTTACTTCAATTTCTACGAGGGGCAAATGGAAACATACAAAATATAGAATTCAAAACACCCGGAGAACTGTGTTCTTTGGATCCAGTGAATGTATGCAGATATTTTAATCATAGATTTGAAGCTATGATGTCTTTTATTACCAACAAAAAGAATCCTCTCCTTGGAGAGGTTTTGGATTTCTTTTGGAGGAAGGAGTATCAAGCGAGAGGTGCTCCTCACATACATATGTTGTTATGGATTAAAGATGCACCCAAATTTGGAACTGATTCGGATGACACAGTGATGAGTTTCATTGAAGAGTATTCAACATGTGCTGTTCCGAAAACTACTGAAGAAAATAGTTTAAGGCAACAAGTTTTACGCTTTCAATCCCATCTTTGTGGAAAGTACTGTCGTCGAAAATTTAGAAACAAGGATAAGTTCTACACAAAATGTTGTTTTGAGTTTCCACGACCAGTGATTTCTAAAGGAAGAGTAAATATTTTGATGTCTTCTCTGCGACATACTGTGACGAGGAAATCACCAAAAAAATACATACAATTTAAAAAGAAACGAAGAGTCCAAGTATATTAACGACTACAACCCAGTAATTTTGTCCATGTGGAATGCTAACATGGATATTCAGTTCGTTGCTGACAACTCTATTGCTGTGGCTCGATATGTGACGTCTTACATCACAAAAAAAGAAAAGACAGAACTGAAGGAAATGTGGGAGGACATTTCACATGAAAAGAGTATAAGTAAAAAATTATACAGTTTCAGTCTGAAGATGTTGTCGCATCGAGAAATTGGAGCATATGATTGTTCTGATCGGTTATCATCAGCAAGTCTCTATGCCAAATCTAGATCAATCATTTGGGTGAGTCTAGGTCTTGCTGCAACATGAAACCGAGTATTGAAATCTGTACAAGAAATAGAGTATTTGGCAGAGAAAGAACCAAACATGACAGATATTTTGAAGACAAACATGTTGGATACATACTATCCAAATAGAAGTATTCACCTTGAGAACACTTGTTTGTATGAAGTTCTGCAAAACTATAGTTATAAGAGGAACATCACAGAAGATATCAATAATGGAAAATATGCTGTCATTGGCTATGAAGGATGTCTAGTGAAGCAGAGAAAAGGCCATTTGATTAATCATCGCAAATTGAGTTGCGAATCTTCAGACAAAAGAGAATTTTACTATTTAGCTCTTTTGCAACTCTTTAAGCCATGGCGTTCAGAAGAGGAACTACTTGGAGATTTTCTTTGTTACGAAGACTCTTTTAATGCAACCAAGGATACCATACAATGTCCTGTTTTTCAAAATTATCTACAAATGTTGAACGAAGAAATAGGGCAAGAAGCCACAATTGCTGAAGAGATTGCAAGAGACAGTTCTCAAGACAGTCAGAGTTCTACTTTATTGAGTCAGGATCCACTAGGAGGACCAATTATCCAAAATGAAGCTGCCACTGCCATGGATGAGGTAGAAAGAGCTATAGAACAAGCTCAAGAGGATGTAGTTAACTTAAAAGATTTGGTAAAGCAACTAAACGTTGAGCAGAAAAAGATATATAACGAAGTCACAGAACAGATTGAACATGGATTCAGACATGAAAAAAAGAGTGCTTATATACATCATTTAAGCCTGTCCGACTGTACGTAAGTGGAGAAGCGGGAACAGGAAAAGGTTTTCTGATTAAAGCCATTTCAACTTATCTGCAGAAAAGGACTGAATCACCGCTGTCTTGTGTTGTAACCGCTCCAACTGGACTGGCAGCACATAACATTAAAGGGATTACTCTACATCGTTTACTGATGCTGCCAGTTGAGCATGATAATAAATTGCATTACAACAAGCTATTTGGAGATGCGTGTTCTGAAGTTTCCGGAGTCCTGAAGAAAATGAAACTTCTCATCATTGATGAAGTAAGCATGGTCTCAAATCTAATGCTTGCTTTTGTGCATTTGAGAATGCAAGAAATTCTTAGAACAGAGTATGATGTGTTATTTGGAGGAAAACACATTATTGTTTTTGGAGATCTAATGCAGTTGACTCCAGTAAAAGGACCAGTTTTTAAAATGCTCACGCATGAAGATACCAGAAAGTCCCTTGGAAGCATTGGAAACGTTAATAAATGATTACATTTCAAATATGCAGAACTGCTTCAAAATATTCGACAGGCAAAGGATGAAGATTATAAAAATATTCTACAAGATGTAGGAATCGGAAAAGTAAGTGAGCATGGGAAAGAAGCTTTACATGCTCGATTAATTTCAAATTTGTATCCAAATGAAAACATTCTTCCAGAGAATATTTTTAAGAAAATTACTGAGAAGAAATCTGGGATATGTTTGATGCCAACTCTGCAAGAATGTTCCATCTTCAACAACAAAATGTTAAAGTTAGAAAATGAAGAGATTGTGAAACTGGAAGCAATAGATAAAATAGAGCATATGGGTGCAACGATTATTTTGTCAGAAAATTTAAAAACAAAATTGGATTCATTAGAGAAGAGTATATCTAAAACAGCTGGTTTTGAAAAGACTCTGAATGTGTGTTTAAATTGTCGTATCATTTTTAGAAGAAATTTAAATGTTGAAAGAGGTCTGGTAAATGGAGCTATGGGTCATGTTGTTGATTTTGTGAATTACAGAAATAGAGATGGAATTGATTTTTAAAAAATTAAATTTGATGGCATTGAGCAAGTCAACATATCAGTCGTTGTTCTGCTAGATTTTTGCTTGTAAAAAACGTATATGTTCGCCGAAAACAGTTTCCTGTTTGTTTGGCATATGCGGTGACAATTCATAAATCTCAAGGTTTAAGTGTAGATAGTGCTTTGGTGAACATTGGATGTTCTGTGTTTAAAGAGGGTATGGCATATGTGGCATTATCACGAGTCAGAACTTTATCAGGATTGTACTTGATTGAGTGTGATGAGACAAAGATTTGTGCAGATTTAGATTGTGTTAAAGAATACAATAGGTTAAGAAGAGAGTATGCTCCACATGTGCCTCAATATCCTCTGTTTGAAAAACTTCTGGTAGGCCGAAAAAGAAGAAATGAGAATAATTGCAGTGAGGTAGTAGCAAAAAGACAAAAAGTAGATGAAACTGTAATTGTAAGCAGAAATAAAAAGGATTCTGATGAAGATGTTGTTGGATTTCAGTTTGAAAACAGTTCTGGTGTCAACTGCTATGCTAATGTAGTGGTTAATGTTGTTTTTTTCCTTAAAACTTTACAAGAACAGATTGTTGAAAATCAGGATCAAAGATTCTGCGGTTTATTGAATTCTGTGTTTCAGAAATGTAGCAGAGATAGAGCAAAAACAGAAAGTGTTTCAGAAATTAGAAATCTTTTAGACATATGTTCAGGTCCAAAAAAAATTCACAAAATATTCAGCAGGATTGTCAGGAATTTTTAATGTATATGTTTGGTGTATTGAAAGATGAAGGTGTAGATCTTTTTAGGCTTTCTTATCAATGGCAGCATGACTGCGACAATTGTAGTTTATCAAGAAGTACTAGAATAGACACTGAAAGATTTATATATTTGACTTTACCAGACTGCAAATCATTGTCTTTTAATAATCTAGTTAAAGCAGCTGATCATAATATGGTTTGTTCCCAATGTAAGTGTCCAATGCTGTCCACATTATTTATACAAACTTATGGACAGTATGTCATTTTAATGTTTCAATGATGTAGACCTGATAGAACTAAATTGACAACTTCTATTAAAAATTTTGTGGCTTCTCAGTTATCAATTTCAGGAAGAACCTTTGTAACTGTAGCTATTATTTATCATGACGGTCCTTCAACAACATCAGGACATTATACAGCTTATTTAAAATGTCGAAAAGGTTGGTCTTTCTGTAATGATACTCATTTGACTTTCAAACAACGTTTGCCTTTTGACTTAAAAAATTCTTACCTAGTGTTTTTAGAACCGAAATTCAACTAAAGGTAATTGGCCTATGAAGACGGGAGCAGTTTATAAAAGTTACTCTGCTATTTAAAATTATATTGTGAGTAAAAGTGATGAACATAATATAAAAAATCCAGTTCTCATATAGGTACTGTAAGTGGATCTCATAGTAAGTGATATCGGTATTATAGGAAATGTTGAACATGAGTGATCCAGAGATGGGAATATGAATAGTTAAACATTGTGAAAATGTTGTATGAGCTTTTCTTTCAAATCATCGGGTAAACGGTAATTTCAGAGTTTTAAAATAGACTGATAAATCTGACACTATTTGGCCGTAAGGAATAGTGTTGGAATGAGCAAAGAGTCATAACTTAACACAAGGAAGAAATGAAAAAATTTAGACTTATTTCAGATGTTCCTAGATTTTTTTTCATAGAAAGTCGATGAAATGGAAGTTTTAGAGAACAGCAGAGTATTTTCCTACGAAAAGGACTTTCACGAGCTACTATTTGGCCTCAAGGAAAAGTAAGTGAATCAAAGATTAGTGTAAATATGTGATTTGTAAGTTTATATGGGTTTTTTAAACACAATCTTTTAGATTGTGTTTTTTTTCCCCGCTGTCATATGATGAATAGTTTGAACTCACTGTTTTTAGTGAAATTCAATATATTCTAACAGCTAAAATAAACTATGTAACATGTTGTAGAAGTTATTCTATAGTTTGTTTTGTGTAATTTATATTGTATTCCCATTGTCTCACACTCATTTTCCCTTTTCCACCCTTTTTCAGCTCTCTTTACCCACTCACACTGCCTTTCTCTCACTCTGTTTCATCCCTGTTCCTTTACTCCACTTCTTTCATAACCCCTCAATCCCATTTCAACTGTCTGCATCCCCTCTGTCCTTTGCACCACTTTTCAGCTTTCAGTCTCTCTGCTTTACTTCCCTTTTCCGTCTTTTCCTCCTTTGCTCTTTTACTAATTCCTCTTTACTCACTCATCTCTTTTTTCGTACTCTGTCACTATAACTTACCCATTCTCTCTCACTTATCTTTCTTTGCTTCTTACTTTTATCCTCTTTTTTCGTTTACTACCTCTATGTCCTCAGTCTCTCACTCTCCTTGTGTTATGCTCATTTGTGTTTATCTACCTTCTATCTTTTCTCTTACAACAACTTCACTGTTCCTCTCTCATCAATCTTCACCCCAGTTCTTTTACTCCGGTTCCGTTACTACCCCGCATTTCCTATCTTTCAGTATCCTTCTCTTTAGTTTCATCACCGAATCACATTCTCTCAGTACCATTGCTTTAGTCCTCTTCCCCTCTCTTTCCTTGTTTTGCTCCTTTACTCATTTTCCTTTCCTTACTCATTGTATTCCAGTTCACTCACTCCTTCTCTTAGTCCCTCTGTGTACTTACTTCCTCACTCCTTTCCTCACAATCCTTCTATATTATCGTCACTCCCTTCATCCCTTCATTCTGTGACTCCCCTTCACTCACTCTCAGTCATCTTCCATTCCTCTTTCTTGTAAATGGATCCTCAATCAGACTCCTTTCCCTCTGACTCATTCCCCTTTTACTTACTCTTCTTTCTTGATTTAGTTTTGCTAACTCACATTCTTTTAGTCTCTTACTTACCTTCACTTCATTTCTCTCATCTTGTCTTCCTCTCTGTCACTGAATTTATCTGACTTACTCTTAGTAATTTGCTCTTCTTCTATTTCTTTTTCGCTCTTTTTGTCCTTCTACATTACTTTATTTCCCTTTCTGTATCCTTCACTCTTGCTTTATTTCTTAGTACACTTTTATGATTTTTATCCTCTTCACCTGTCTCTTTTATTTTAATATATATATTTTACTAATTATAACCTTTTTTCTTCTCTCTTTCACAGATACAAAGTGTAGAATTTTTTTTAATTAAGTTTACATTATTTATATGGTAAGTAAGACTAAAAAAATGTAGTTTGTCATCATCCTTTGCTTTAACCTCACTACTTTTCTCTCACTCTACCTCACCCCTGTTTCCTTACTTTGCATCCCTCACTTATTCTTATCCTCCATGTTTACTTCTCTTTTCCTTACTTTCCTACCACATTCAAATTCTTTCAGTCCTCATGCTCACCCACACTCCCTCACTTTCCTTTCTTTTCTGCTTCACTCAGTCCCTTTCTGTCACTCCTTCCTTTTCTCTCTCTGTCCTTTCTCTCTGTCACTCCCCATGTCTTTCCTTTTCTCAGTTACTTCCTCTAACACGTTTTCTCTGTCTTACTATCTATTACACAGTCCCTTTGTGTTCCTCCTCTAGCTCTCATTCTCTTTACACCACTCTTTCTGTCCCCTTTCTTTATGCTCACTTCTTCATTATTTATTTTTTTTTTTTTTTTGGTGCGCTAACGGGACGCGCCCCGGTAACGCACACCGGGGCGCGCCAGAATACTGCGCTCTCTGGTGCGCTTACTGGTACGCGCACCGGGAGCGCTCCAGGGTAAAAATAAAATATGAATATACATTAAAAAAATAGTATTACATAAATATATAATATAGGACTCATTAAAAAAAATATTACATTACATAGGTATAGAAATTTGCTATTAAAAAACCTTTGAAATTCACTGAAAAAAACATAGGTTTCACACCAGTTATAGTTAGGAATTAGCATTTAAAAAACCTATGAAATTCACTGAAAAAAACATAGGTTTCAGACCAGTTATAGTTAGGAATTAGCATTTAAAAAACCTATGAAATTCACTGAAAAAAGCATAGGTTTCACACCAGTTATAGTTAGGAATTAGCATTTAAAAAACCTATTAAATTCACTGAAAAAAACCATAGGTTTCACACCAGTTATAGTTAGCAGGAAGTTTTACTCGCATAAAAACATTGAAATTCCCATGTTATAGTTAGTTGGACTCACTATAACTCGCGCGTGCAATGCACTGCTGATGACGTCACATATTACATCACTCATGACATGGTCAGTGACATCACTCATGACATCACTGATGAAACCATCCTTGTGACAGAGTGACAGACCTCCTTTCACTGTAATGTAACCCATGAAACACATATTGAAAAATAGAAATTAAAATTTTCAAAAAAATGGAGATACCCATACCAGTTACAACAACCAATTCAATAATTCCACCATCTATATACACATCCACTCATTCACAAACAGTTCTATATAATCACTCATACATATACTCACTCCTCATATGTAGTGATTCACCTATACATCCAGTTACACACTGACAGTCATCCAAAAGTTACTCTCACACATACTCACAAATGCAAGTAAACTATTGAACATCCATTTATTTGCATATACAGCTATACACACACTACCACCTTACTTCTAAGGAAACTTACACATACTTACTCTCTTAAACAATCACTTATAGAAACACATAATTATTTAAACAGGAACTCTTTCAATATCTCACTCTCACATATACTCATTTATATACATCAATACTCACATACACTAGATTAAAACATATGTAGTTACTGATAAAGACACTAGTGAGACAGTCATTCACTCACTAACACACACATATACACACTCATCCACCCATACAGTCCTGCACATATGCTGTCTTCAAAACACATACAAAGAGAGAGTTAGTCATTCATGCATCTATGTGATAAGTAATACCCCACCAAACCATACAAACACTCATACTGATAAGAAAAAAACATCTAATAACCCATATACCTACACATGTACCTACTCACCAACCCATGCAGCCACTTATACACAAAGTGAAACACTAATACACATATATAAATATTTAAACATTACTCACTAATAGATGTATTCACTAAGATACACTTTATAAGCCAGTTAACCAATCAATATTTTTTTTTAAAAACATCCATTTACACACTTATTTAAACATTTATTCTTCCATCGACCTTTACAAATACAAATATAAAACATATTTATTTTTCAGAAAGACACACATTCACTGGATGGTGTCATCAGTGATATCATGAGTGATGTCACTGACCATGTCATGAGTGATGTAATATGTGACGTCATCAGCAGTGCATTGCAAGCGCAAGTTATAGTGCGTCCAACTAACTATAACGTGGGAATTTCAATGGTTTTATGCGAGTAAAACTTCCTGCTAACTATAACTGGTGTGAAACCTATGGTTTTTTCAGTGAATTTAATAGGTTTTTTAAATGCTAATTCCTAACTATAACTGGTGTGAAACCTATGGTTTTTTCAGTGAATATATATATATATATATATATATATATATATATATATATATATATATATATATATATATATATATATATATATATATATATTACCAGCCATGTCTCCCACACAAACTATTGAATGAATGTTTGTAAATTCCAAATCTTGGCATATAGAATCAGGATTTGCATTATGAAACACAATTCCACTTATTTGTGCATAAAATAAATCTCCACCTAACTGGTGAGATTGCAAGGAGAAAGCAAGGGGTGTTATATTTCCAATTTAAAGTCCCCTTTATCAATAAGGTCAATAGTGGTCGCATATCTGATAGCATGTGTTATGCCATGTGCAGTGCATTGGAAAGAATAATACTTGCATGGGTAATAATAAATAGTGAATTTTAGTGTTCTTTAGGTCTTGCATCACAGACAAAACTTACCTTCAAAATAAAGTTTTTGAGGAGCCTTTATCTATAATACTAGTTGTACTCACATGAGTAAAGAGCTATAATATCCAACTATGGGGCATGATAACAAAGCGGTGATATAAAATTATCGCCGTTTTTGTCCGAAAGCGGCGATAATTTTATTGCCTTATCAGCAAAGACACACTATCGCGTGTTTTGCTGATTTTGCTCCCGCTTCCAGCACGCCTAACTTCGCATCACTAATGAGATGCAAAGTAGGTGTGTCTGTGGAATCAACATGGGTAAATATCGCGAAGGCAGCTTTGCGATATTTACAACGTGGGGAAGCGATTATTTTAATCGCGCTAAGTATGCCTTAATGCAGGGATTTAACGTCTGTTAAATTCCTGACTAAGGCATACCTAACATAGGAGGTGGATTCATGTGATACGACCACAGGGTCATATTATCAAGCATATCGCCTAAAGCTAAACGACGATAAAACTGAGCTGATGATCCTGGGCCCAGCCTCCCCCGCCTCCATAGAGCTCATCTGGCCATCAAGCATGGGAATGGCCCCACCCCCCCAGAGACAACATTAAAAGCTTGGGCGTCTGGCTCGACAAGTCTCTGAGCCTTAACACACAGGCCACTAAGATCTCAGCTACCTGCTTTGGCCTCCTTAGGGTGATTAAGAAAGTCCTTCCCCTCCTCTGTTCTGAGGCCAAACAGATAATTATACAGGGCCTCATCCAATCTCGTTTGGACTTCAATAACGCCCTTTATTTGGGAGCGCCAGACTATACCCTACAGAAGCTCCAATGCACCCAGAATTGTGCTGCCAGAGCGCTGCTGGGAATCCCCCGGAGGACTTCAGTAAGAACCGGTTTAAAGACCCTGCACTGGTTACCTGTCAGGGACAGAGTAAAATTTAAATCACTCAGTATCGCCCACCAGACATTCTGGGAAACGGGCCCAGACATCAATCGCCCCCTGATTTCTCCCTACAGGCCCAACAAATCTCTTCGCTCTTCAACAGCATTTTTGGCCGAAATCCCCAGAATACGCAGAGCCAGAGCAGGAGGACGCTCCTTCTCGTATAATGTTTCCAAACTCTGGAACTCCCTCCCTCTGCAGCTGAGGAACAACCCCAACCTGACTACGTTCCGGAAACAGCTAAAAAACCCTGCTATTCAATGCCTAAAAGTAACCTCAAGAGTGCTTCTTCTGTTTTAGCACCTGGACGCCTCAGGGCAGCTGCAGCGCTCTACAAGTCACATTTTCATTTCATTTCATTTCATTTCATTTCATTTCATTCATTCATTTCATTTCATTTCGTTTCACATGGAACATCGCTGAAAAAAACAGCGATGTTCCATGGAAAAGGGCGATATCGCTGGAATATTCATCGCCATGGCGCTAAACGTTGTTAATACAATGCTAGCCTGGCGAAATATTCCAGCGATAGAAAATAATGCATTATACAAGGTCAGCGATAATTATCGCTGCCTGTTGCAAATATGCCCCGAAATTTTTTCAATTAATTAATGTGTTTTAATAACTCACACTCACAGTTCATTGACTTTGGCTTCTTCCTGTAATGTCACTCTCTGGATCTAATCCACTATAATCTCAACTCAAGAGCTCTTTGGACTTCTCAAATCTATTAAGCCTAGTTTCTATGGGCCTCATTTATGAAAAGTGACGCATCACCGTGGGAAAACAGTGATGCGTCACATTTCATTTCGCCCTCCTGCCAGCACCAATGATGCGTCATATTTAGAATATGACGCATCATGTTGCATGGAGTTACAGATACATCAGTATTTATGACGTATCTGTAGGCGCAAAAATGACGCATTGCTGGAGTGTGTCACAAAAGTGACGCAATCCAGCAATGGGTCATTACACACGGGCAAGTCCCACGTG
The DNA here is from genome assembly GCF_964263255.1 of Lissotriton vulgaris. Lineage (NCBI taxonomy): Eukaryota > Metazoa > Chordata > Amphibia > Caudata > Salamandridae > Lissotriton > Lissotriton vulgaris. The sequence continues at coordinate 1,041,634,286 of NC_141693.1, read as the reverse complement.
AAATTGCCTGCGTCAGTCTTACTCTTGCCATGAGGCAGGCGTAAGATATTGACGCATTTGCGTCCTGGAAGTGGCTTTCACTGCGTCACTTCTATGACCCTTTCTTGCATCGGAACGCCCCCTACATACATTATACCTGGCGCAAGTATAATGTGGCGCAGGGGTTTACAAAGTGAAGCATCTACCTAGCTGCGTCACTTTGTAAATATGGTGCAACAGGCTCATTTTTTACGCTGCTTGTGCATCACAAAAAGCGACGCACCAGCGGCGCAAAAGTGACGCAAGGGCTAATAAATAAGCAAAAAATCATTTATATTCTTATCTTAGATCTCTTGTTATTGTGTGCGTCTTTGGTTGCTGTGATGTGGCTATGTTGTGTTGTGTAGTTTTGTGTTGTACATTGCTATTTAAAAAAATATGTTTTGCTGCTGTGTTGTACTGTATTGTAATATAATGTTGAGTTATTGTGTGTAGTGTAGTTCTATTTTGTTGTGTCATGCTCTTCATATTGTCTTGTCAATTAAACAACAGGGAGCATGGAGAGTATATAAATTAAAATTGGGGCAATCATCATTTTAATCGAATCTAAACACCCCCACCAAGAGAGAAAAAGAAGGTTCCAAGAAGAGGCTAATGTTTCAATATGAGATAAGGCTGCAGACATAATCAATTTAATCGAAGAGGGGATGGAGATTGGAAACCAAATGCCTAGGTATTTCATTTTTGAATTATTCTAAGCAAACCCCGTGGAAGAGAAGGAATGGGGAAGACAGTATTTTGTGAGAGGAAGAATTTTCAGCCTTGTCTGAATTAATTTTTTAACCAGAAACCTGTGAAAAGGATTCAAATTTAGATTACAACGGGGGAATAGAGGTTTCAGGAGAAGAAATAAATAAACTAATATCGTCTGTCAAAAAGTCAAAAAGGGTTCAAGGGATAGACTGAAAAGAAGAGGGGATAAAGGACAGCCTTGAAGAACGCCACGTTGAAGAGGAAAATAGGAAGAAACATAGCCATTAACTAAAACTGAAGCTTTCGGAGCAGAGTATAGTAAGGAAATAAGTGATATGAATTTAGGACCAAAACCATGCCAGTGTAACGATGCAAACAGAAAAGACCAATCTACTCTATCAAAAGCTTTCTCAGCGTTGACTGAGATAGCGGCCAAAGGAGTGGAAATGGAGGGAGCTTTAATTAAAACATTGAGAAAAAGACGAGAATTATCGGAAGTTAGTCTACCCTTAACAAAACCGCACTGCTCTTTACCAATAAGAGGTGGCATGAGAGGGTCTACACGTAAAGCAAGCAGCTTAGCAAATAATTTATAATCAACATTAACAAGAGAGATCGGTCAATTATTTTTACAAAATTGAGGGTCACGACCATCCTTAGGAATGAGGCAAATGGTGGCCTCCTGAAAGGTGCCTTCTGTCCTACCAGTTGAATAAAATGAATAGAAAAGCGTTAACGGTTTGGGGAGTAATAAATCAGAAAAATGTGAATAAAAGCACTTAAAGCAATGGAAAGTTCCTTAAGGGAAAGATCTTTTTCAAGGTCAAGAAGATTAAGATGGGAAGTAGAAGGAGTAAGGAGGTTATCAAAATAGGTCTGAATGAGAGTAGAGGAGGGGGGAGATTCTGGTGTATACAAATGTTGATAAAAGAGTTTAAATTCATTAAGTATTTCCTGATCTTTATGTACAAGAGAGTGATTAGAAGAATAAATAGAGTATATAAGCGTACGTTTTTTACGAGATTTGAGATAATTTGCTAAGAGTTTCCCCGCTACGACCACCATAGTAGCGAGCGCTACTGCGGAGGAGAACTGATGATGCATTCTCAGTAGTAGATTTGTTGAACTCAAGCTTAACTCGTATCAGTTCTTTGAAGAGGTATAAACTTCATGCTTCAAAAGTTTAATATGTGCTAAAGTAGATTTCTGCTTCTGAGGAAACGGTTCTTTTTTTTAGATTCAAAGTCTATGATGTAAACTCTTGCCGTAGCTTTAAAAGAGTCCCAGATGATATGGGGGAGGAACTAGAGTCACAAGTGATCTAGAAGAATTCTTTAGCAAAAGAGCGAAAGGAGGAGGAAAAAAGAGGGTCGGCAAGGAGGGAATTATTAAAACGCCATTGAAAAGATTTTGGACGGGGAGGAAGTAAATCAGGGTCTGTGACAATTGCAGCATGATCGGAAATAACTATGGGTTCAATAGAGGAAGACAGTACATTTTGACACAAAGATTGAGAGAGAAAGATATAGACTAGGCGAGAGAAAGATGCATGAGGAGATGAGAAAAAAGAGTAAGCAATAGTGTCAGGGTGAGAAAGCCGCCAGGAGTCCATGAGATGTGTCTGAGAAATGGTGTCTAGGAATTGTTTGTGAGTTTTATGTGGAGTGAAACGAACTGTGGACTTGCGGTCAAGAAACGGGTCTAAAATTTGGTTGCATTCACCACCTAGAATGAAGAAATCATCCCGAAATTGAATACATTTTTGCGTAATCCGAGGTTAAAAAGAACTCTCAGGTTGGGTAGGACCATAAATATTGAAAACAGTTAAAGGAACAGAATTGATTGACAATTTTGCTAGGATCCATCTACCTTCCGTATCATTTTCTCGCGATTAAAATTTTACATTTCAATTTTTTATGATATATTTATATATTTAATGACAATACCATTTTTAGGTCTCAGCTAGCGTAGGCTGCGTACATGCGCAGTCTCGCCCGCAAGACATAATGACTCTGAATAGCGAGGGTAAACCCCACCCCTCTCTTACCTTGGCTGGCCTCCTAAACGGCGGCCAGCCATTGGAGAAGAGCTTACAATGATGTCATTCTTTCCATCTAAGCCCCATCCTTTTCGGATTTAGGGGCGTGTTTTATAGGTTTGTTCTACCCTCTTCTCCATTGGCTGGAATGGTAAACAACAAGTCAAAAACAAACCCGTTGTTTACATTCTAGCCAATGCAGAAGAGGGGAGAAAGAAAAACACGCCCCCCAGTCTGAAAAGGATGGGGCTTAGTTCCTTCGTGTTTACCTCATCCTCGGTGCCGCCTCTCCCCCCACCCTACTTCTCAACTCTCGCCTCCTTGGCTCTCCCGTCCTGGCCAATGCGCTCCCTGGCTGCTGCTGGGCTGTGTGCGTGCCTGCCTTCCACTGGCTCCTCCTCCCCCCTTTCCCGGCTGAGACAGAGAAGGCTTCCCCCGCTGCCCTCGGTTGTATCCCTTGCACCTTGCAACACGCGGAGGCTGCGGCAGGCAGACTGCTCCCGGAGCCTTGTAAAATGTGGCAATGGGAGGCGCGCAGCCCGCCCCCGGCAGCAGCAGCATGAGGGCCAGCAGCGCCAGCCCAGCCATCGCCGCCCGCCCAGCCTGAGCCGCCTGCCCGCCACCCATGCTCTGAACAGGGCCGGACTGGCCATCGTGGGCACTGGGCATTTCCCCGGTGGGCTGGAGTGGTGGGGGCCGGTTTTGTGGCAGCAGGGGCCTGCTTTTCTGACAGAGTGCCGGTTTTGTAGCAGTGCTGCAAAATAGGCCTTCTTTAAAAAAAAAAAGCAGGAGCAGTGATTTGCGGGTAACATCCCCCTTCCCTCCCATTACCAGGGCCGGTGGAGAAGCAACCTGCCAGGGCTGGTTGCTGGTCTCAGTCCGGCCCTGGCTCTGAAGCGCAGTCCCGCGCTCCCACTATGGTGCTTCTTCTCGAGCGGGAGAGCAGCGGAGCCGCCTCTGGGGCATAGCCTTGCTCCCCCCTAACACTCAGCAGGCAGCTGCAGTGGGTGTAGCTTTTTTTTCAGAAGGTGGAGCACAGTTGGTAAGTCTCTTACAGAGTTTTACTTTGGGAGAGATTGTAGTATTTTGACGCTCCGTTCTTTCTATTGATCAAAGGAAATCAAGTGGACTTCATTCTCCCGAGGGAAAAAAGTGCTTCAAACAACGCTGTTGGATCAGAAATTTATCAGCGGAAGAACACGCTGACCGCTACAAGCATGAATTAGGAGGAAAGGAGTACAGCATAGAGATGGAAACCATGTCCATGGTCCAGAAGTGCAGCGTTCAGTGGTGTCTGATCGCACAACTATAACGCTTTTGTTACCTTGTAAAACAAAATGACAGGATACGTTTAATTTCAGAAGCCACATGCTAGACTGGAGAAGCTGACTTACGACGCCAAGTGCGCTCAGTCGTTTATTGGCGCACAGATGCCTAAAAGCCCCTACAGGAGTTTCTTCTTTACGTACCTACATATGGGGGAAGGGGGCTCCTCATCTCCAACAATGTGTTCCACCGTCAGCTTCTGGCGGCTTTAGAGCATTTGGTTTTTTGCAAGCACACTTCCCTCGTCTGTCAACGGACGCATTCCTGGGATGGCCTCTCCCCACAAGCACACAGCGAAGACAATGGCCCTTCCTGGCGCAGTTGGAGCTGGGTGTAGAACTAGAAGGTGCCACCCAGAGGGCAAGAGGAAGGCCTGAATATACAGAGCAGTTGTGGCACAGACACTGGTGGAGCACAGCCGGCTACCAAGCCTCAAGTGAACATGTGGAGATTAAGATCCGGGCAGTTCCGTAATGAGCAGCAGCAGCGGCTCTAAATGAATCCTACTCATTTGTCGTAGCTGTACATAAAAGATGTTCCTGTGGCTCCACTTTGCCGGATTCGAACTGATGAGCTGCCACTCCACACTTGCCATTAAAGTTGAACCCCCTACGGTGGTCATCGTTTCACAGCCGGAGGAGTGAAGCCTGACACGTGTACACAATGAAAACACACTTGGTAAATATGGCATGCACTGAAATTAGTGTATATCCAGTGCACGCTGAGTGTACTTATTCAAATATACAGCTGACAGGCTAATTCATTTTATAGTTGGTTTTTAAAAAAAGAGAGGGGTCGCTGTTCTCTTAAAAGTGAGCCTTAACCGCCAACCCGCAACAAAGGATTGAGAGGTGCTGTCGGTAGATGCACGAGAGTGCTAAGGCAGGATTGATGGCCTAGTATTTCTGGAGGCAGGGTGACATCACTTGCGGAGGCTGGTCCTCTGCTCGCATTCCGTGCACACATTTGTTCAATACAGACAGGACTGTGAGTGTCGGCAGAAATAAGGTTACGGCCCAGCTCCATGCAATAAGAAATGACCTTGTTGTAGCTGCAAACGACGTGGAGAAAAGAGGATTAACTGTGGCGCTCTGTGTGTGTTTGTGTGTATGGCGCTCTGTATATGTATGTGTGTGTGGTGCTCTGTATGTGTGTGTGTGTGTGTGTGGCGCTCTGTGTGTGTGGCTGTGTGTGTGTGTGTGGCGCTCTGTGTGTGTGTGTGATGCTCTGTGTGTCGTGTGTGTGTGTGGCTCTGTGTGTGTGGCTCTGTTTGTGTCTCTGTGTGGCTGTGTGTGGCTGTATGTGGCTGCGTGTGGCTGCGTGTGGCTGTGTGGGTGGGTGTGTGTGTGTGTGTGGCTGTGTGTGTGTGGCTCTGTGTGTTTGTGGCTGTGTGTGTGTGGCTGTGTGTGTGGCTGTGTGTGTGTGGCTCTGTGTGTGTGTGGCTCTGTGTGTGGCTCTGTAGGTGTATATGTGTGTGGGGCTCAGCGTGTGTCTTTGTGTTTGTGTGTGGCATTTGCAAGAGATTAAGCTATTGGCATTGTAAATGACAATGCCATTTATTAATCTGTTTTCAAAACGAACACATACATTTTTTTTGTCATTTACAATGACAATAGCTCTAACTTTTGCAAAGGCGAGAGAGACTCATTAATAATAATTCTCTACTACACACTCTCTACAATGCAAAATAATTGTACTACTAACTTTCTACAATATTTATACCTACTACTTTATAGTCCTCACTACTACTCTACTATACACTATATAAAACTATCTACTACTCACTATTACTCACTCTACAACTCACTCTCTACTACTAACTCCCTAATACTCAGTTTATAATACCCTACTCAAACTATTCTAATAACTATATCTCCAAAATACTACTCACTCATTACTACTCACTATAACACTCTGTATTATAACTATCTAAGACTCTACTACACTTTACTAGCTACTCAATCTACTACTACTGTAAGCTACTCACGCATTACTCAATCTCTACTACTCTCTAATACTCTCAATTCACACTCTACTACTTACTCAACTAATCACACTTTAATACACCCTCTAACTACTCTCTACTACATACAAGTCACACTCCTCACAACTCACTAAATTACACTGTCCACAATTTTATACTCACTCTCTACTACTCTCTACTACACTCTAATACTAAAAAGTACTAACTAACTACTGCTCTCTAATATATATACTCTATTTTAAAAGTCATTTGCTACTCACTCTACTACATAGATATACTACTCCATATACTATCTATAACTCACTACACTACATCTATTTCTACCTAGTACTTTTCATTACTCACTACTACTGTCTCTACTACTCACTAAATCCTACACGCTCTCTACACACTATCTACTACTCACTCTATACTAATCTCTACTAATCTACACTACTCACTAACTACTATTGCCTACAACTAACTCCTACTCTACTCTATACAAGTACACTCTTTAATAATCAACTAGTCACTCTACTGAACTGGAGAGCTGAAACAGAGTGCTGCACGGAGGTGTGAACAGCAATAATTGGAGTGTCACTGAGGCTCGTGATTGGCAGTCCTCATACTGCGTTACCTGTGAAGTGTAGAGTGTACTGGGTGAACCCTTTCTGGATGGCACCCGCCCTGTTGAGACTAGCCATATCGCCCGAGTTCTCTGCGGCTGAACCTCGCTAATTCATATGCACCATCCCCACTCTTTGACCTACCCGATGTGAAGACAACATCTACTATTTGGCAGCGGTCCTACTGATTTCCCCTGTCTACTGCATGCTCTGCTGATCCTCATGGGTTCATCCTTACTTTGACTTTGCCCATCACCAATATCAGTCTGTTCATAAGAGTGCCTGCGAGTGTCATTGAGCTATCCCGAACAGGTCAAAGTTCATGAAGATACAATATGGAGACAGGATGCACACCTTTTGTTTTTATTTTTTAACTTGTGCTCTTCAAACTTGTCCACATTCTCCTTTAGATGTGCGCTGATACAAATCACAGGACATAACGGGCAGCAGGCACCACCAAATGGAGACTGTCCAGCAACCTCTGTGGCGGCACTCACTGGACAGCCAAATAGAGCAAGGCTGCGGGCTAAATATGGGCCATTGTGAAAATATACTTGTTAATTGCAGCGCAGTAGGGTGCTGCAGTTAACAGGAATACATTCACAAGTGCCCACAATAGGCCCTCAGCCACGCTACATTAAGAGAAGAAATGCAACAAGCCCAAAAGCACGACGTGCGCTTTACACGTCGTGCTTTTGAACTTGATGCATGCCTTTTCTTAATAGAGTGCGGCTGAGGGCTGATTGTGGGCACTTGTGAATGTATTCCTGTTAATTGCAGCACCCTACTGTGCTGCAATTAACAGGAATATTTTCACAATGGCCCACAATCAGCCCGGAGCCTTGGCCCATTGAGGAAGAAAAGTAGCAAGTTGAGGAGACACTTGCTTTACAACTCGACCCTGACCGGTTTTCGAGAATGCCCTCCTGTGATGTGTGCGTGCTTCACTCAGCACACTGCGCGCTCAGGTTACTGAGGTGCGCGGCCGCGAAGGTTACAGGGAACACTGCCGAGCATATTTTGATAGTCTTCCGTTCCCACACCCTGATCAGTTCCACTTACCTACCCCTTGGATCACACCAGATCTTACCAGGTATAAACGGCAGTGTAACTCAGGTCGGTATCCTTGTTCCCTGTGATACCGATATAAATACTGCATATGTGAGGAGTCTATATCCGCACCTATTCAGAGCCCTACAATTATTATTCTTTAGGTGTGTCTCCTGTAGGAGTACTGTATCTGAAGTGTGTAGCCTTAGATATTGCAGTATCATAGTGTGCTTTATTTTATGCCCGAGGCGTTTAGATTCCAGGTCATAATTTTCAAATTGGTTCGGTCCCAAGAGGACCCCAGGTGAGAGCTCACATGGCTCATCACCACAAGCCGATTCATCTCAGTATGTACCTGGTCTAAATGCCAAGTACTCCTTATTGGAGACTGTGGTGACTCTCTCCCCTATCCTTCTAAGAGACTGTCTCATTTCAATACAATGGCCAATCAAAGTACAACAAACAGCTGCAAAATTAAACCATCTCAATAACGGTAACTTAATCCGTAAGCCCCAAATCCCCCACCCTGCTACCCTGCAGTGTGGGTTCAAAACCTCCCACCAGCCCAACCTGCATAGTGCCTGTCACCCCAAAACAATAGCATCTAGAATCGGGCGGGCTAAGCATCAAACGGTCTCACCAGCCACCCCAACAGCCCCTCCATTCTCCTAATGAAGGTATAGTTTCAGATTGTCCCACTCGCGTAGCAAGTAACTACATGGAATAAATCCAATACGAAAAGCAATGTCCACTTAGCTGGCTAGGCAGGTGCAGGCCTCCCAGTTGTCTAGGCATCTGATCTCGGTGCTGTCTGCTAATGTGTCTCTTAGACTTACTCAACAATCCTTCAATCTTTGTGTGGTGGCCTGTTTCAATTGTTCAGTCTCTTTGAGTCCCTTACTGTTACCTCATCTGTGGAGGTCCCTTTGCCAGATCCGAGGTTGACTCCTAATCTGAAATGACTAGATCTTTGGTAGTATTACACCTGTGTCTGGTTCCTGCTGTCCTCCAGCCGTCTAGCCAGTCCCACGACTCGTCTGGGGGTAGCGAAGTGACAGATCTTGCCTTCTACCGTGACTCTAAATGTTGTGGGAAAGCGCTAGGCCTGGGCGGTGAACTTCACTCCGTTTGCGGAGTTGTGGAGTTTTCTGCACTGCGCACTCCGCGGAGCTCACGGAGTGCAGAAAACTCTGCTTTGCGATGTGCAGTGGAGTTTTTAATAATGATGCATGGCGGGACCCCCAGTGTGGGCGCAGCACCGGATGTGCTCGCTCCACTGAAAAGAAGTTGTATAGTCCCCTTGGCTGCAGTCTCTTTGTTCTCAGGTCCTCCACAAATATGTCTACCGCTGGCCCTTTCTCTTTTTCCGGAACCCCAATAATGCAAATATTATTGCACTAGGATTGCCCTTCTTGATCTTCTAGCTTACCCTCTAGCTGTGTGGTTGTTACGGTTGAGACATTGACCTGCTTCTGCAGAGTTTTCGTATCTGCCACAAGACCTGCCATAAACCCTTTCATCTCCTTTACTCGGGCTCTCAGGTTTCACATATCTGCCCTCAGAAGGGAGACCTCTGTAGCCAGAGAGACTATTCTTCTAGCCAGGTCCATTCTGACCCCCTGGATATCAGCCATTACATCTTTTAGCTTGGGTTCCAGGGCCCCAGCCAAAGTCAGGGGGTCCGTTGCCATCCCTGCCGCCATTGTTTCAGCACCCGCAGGGGGGGACCTTCACCAGAGTATACTTGTTTAGCTTTGTTTTTTGCAAATTTCGAGGGACCTTGCCACCTGTAATCATAAGGGCCTCATCTTCTTGTGGGGCCCACTACTTGTATGAGGGGGAGTCCAAGAGCTCTACTCTCCCCTGCCTGCCCAGGCGAGTCTCACCTGACGGACTATCAGGTTTCCGGCCCTCGTCTCCCAGCTAATCGAAGTTTCAGCGAACAAGTCTCTACTGTGCCTTGCCCACTCTGGTTGTGTACTTGGGGCGTGGCCGCTGCCTGCCATCTGTCCATTGATCTCTGAGTTCCCCATTCCGGCCCCCAGTCCTAATCACTTGCCTTGTATGGAGCTTAGTAGATGTAGGGGGGGGAGCGAGGCAGGCACACCATTAGGTGGGGCGGGCAAGTCCTTAATTTAGGCGGTATTCTCTTTCTGCCAAGTGGGGGGTTCCCCTGCCCCTTCTGCCCATCAGTTGCACCTACCTTCTGTGTAGCTGCGCCCCACCCGGTAAATTGTTCTCTGTTCTGGCCTGTCTCAGTGTTGGGTGGAGCGCCGCAGATTGCGTGCCTTCTTGTTTTTGAAGACAGCATGGTATAATTGTCATGCTTTAAAACCATTTATTTTGCATTGTTTGTAAAGTGCCGAAGTGTGGCAGGCAGGAAATGTGTCCAGCCTAGCCCGTAGCAACATAACTGCTCCCCCCAGCAATAAGCCTGACCCCACCCTGCTAGCACACCAGTGAAATTCCCAGTGTTGAGAACAGTCAGTCCGGACCTCCATTTTAATAACAGGTTGAAGAATCACAAATTGAAATGACATAAACAAACTTTAGTTGAACAGACCTACTGCATGTCACATTTCAGGCAGATTACTAATAGGATTTAAAGGTATTAGTTAAAACAGAGTAGAACAAAATGAGCACTTCAGACTCCACCAGACACCTTTTTGTAACGCTAATATCTAAAAAAACTACTGAATGGATTTACACCAATCAAAAAATATATATATATATATAATGAGACAAGGAGCTTTTAACAACTGGTACACCCCGATGCAGAAGGGCTATAGGGCTATTAGAACTTCCCACCCACTAAGAGTAGAATGTTAAATATTAAAAAAAGGAAGAAATATGAAGACAAACATTGACATATTGGAGCTCCAGGCTTATTCCATCCATTATAAGCCCAGAGCTACTCCTTTGTCTTCAATAGAGCTCTCAACATTTCAATGTTTTAATATAGCCTTAGAGCCCGCCATAGTGGGCTCTAACAGCCATTAAAGGCCTGTTCCAGCGTTATTCGGCTCGGAGCGGGCCTTTAATGGCTGGTACAGTCCACTCTTTAGAGCTCTGATAATATTAGAACATTCTGCCCCTAGAGGGCAGAATGTTCTAATTTGTAAAACAGAGGCCTCACAGAGCCAGAGGGATTGAAATCCCCTCTGACTTCCTGAAGCCTTTTGTTTACAGCAACAAATGTGAACAAACATTAGAATGTTGGAGCTCGGGGCTTCTATCAGCCATTATAAGCCCGTAGCAACTCCTTTGTCTTCAATAGAGCTCTCAACATTCCAATGTTCTAATATAGCTTTATAGCCCACCATAGTGGGCTATACCGGCCATTAAAGGTCAGTTCCAGCGCTAAAGCCGTGAGCCAAAAGTGAGGACCTTTAACAAGGGTGTGGGCATTTAATGGCTTGTACAGCCCAGCTACTACGGTCTATAAAGCTATTAGAACATTCTGCCCCGTGAGGGCAGAATGTTCTAGTTAGAAAACAAAGGCTTCTTGGAGCCGAGGTGGTTGAAATCCCCATCAGTCCTGAAGTCTATTTTCACAGCATTTGCTATGAGTGTTTTGCAGTTAGTCTCGCGCACGGCCATAGCTGTTAGCTGGTGAACATTGACAGCAAGAGCTGTGAAAGGGGGCTGAAGTCAGCCCCTGGTTCTCCCCTGCTTTGCTGAACTGCTTTTTGCTGTTTAGCCAAGCCATCGAGAACCAGGAGTTGAGCAGCATTCACCCCTTCCTCCTTCTTAAGTCCTAGTGACACAGTGAACGGCAGGAGGGGGGGAGGGTGAAGGCTTTGTTTGTCCTCCAGCATGGTCTCTGCCTTCCGCTTTCCTCCGCCTAATTAATATGTTTTCGAGAGGCAGGGGAAAGAAAAAGGAAGAGGCTGCGTATTAGGACATTGAAATGTTGAGAGCAGCACGCCTATACCAGTTCACATAGTCCGCTGCTGCTCTATTGTCTTCAATGGAGCTCTCAACATTCCAATGTTCTAATATGCCTTATCCCGAATTTGTTTAGCCGTTTAGTAGCAGAGAGCAAAAATACCCATGGGACCTAAAATGGGAAACTATACTTACATTTTTCCACAAAAACGTTTACCTCCCCTTGAACAACCGTTACCATTAAAAAATAAAAATAAACACCTGAGCTGAAGGGATCAAGTGCCGCAAAATTCTAAACCGATTTGAGAACATAGAAATTATCTTTTCTACCTCATGTGCTCATTGTGTTTTAAAAAGATACACATACAGACAGTAGTAAGTGTGTGTATGAGACTACGCATTTCTCTGAGACAGAGCAAGAGAGAGAGGGAGAGAAAACAAGAAGTATAAGGAAGGTAAAGAGAACGCGCCGCGTGCTCTACGGCGCGTTTATCTAGCGTCTTCCTTTTTGTACTGTGATAGCCTGTTTAATTCTCTATTAAAAATCAACTTCATTGCTGCCTATTTCGTACACTTATTCCATCTTCTAAATAAAAACTCTTTTATCTGCAACAAATATCCCAGCACGGTCCCAGTTTTCAATAATTGATGTGCTAACACTCTGCAGCAAAGCATTTTTCCAGAGAGCACCATAAGCTGTGCCATAATGTGACATACAACTTATTATTCAACAAAAAAGAGGCGGGTAAGATGGTTTAATAAAAATGCTAGAATCCAGAATTGCATTCAGTGCAAGTAATGAGGGCTCTTTTTTAATAAACAATGTGAAATCCTGTCAAACGCATTGCTAGGGGAGGGTGAGCTTGCTGCCTTATATGAATTATTTACGTTTGCTCTTCGTCCCACAAATAACATGGTTCACTGGAGTGTATTTTTGAAAACGTTATTGACTTTATTTTAATGAATTCATTTCCTTGTCCCCTTTCCCTGCCATCTCATCCTACTGTTTTCTTTTTATTACTGGTGTAGAGCTCCTCCTTCACAGCCTCCTATGGAGTTTTCCTTAGTCTGCTAGATGGACCAGTATTTTCTCAATGATCTCTCTCTCTTTGTTGAGGGATCTAGCTGGGATTATTATGCCAATCAAAGCCATGCTTGATCTTTCAAATATATTGTCTATTCAGCCTACTTCACCTCATCATTCATCAGCTAATGTGGCGGCTTCATAACATTCCAGTTCTAAACAAGGTTTTAATCGTTGCTATTGCCATCTACGAGTGAGATAAGACCATTCACTCAATCACACCACAAATAAACGTCAAACTTTGCATTATAGGGAAAAAAATCACTCAAAGAACACTAAAAGATACTTTTCTGTCCCTAGTGGTACTTTGTTAAAAGTTTGTCATAGTGAAATCCAAACTGTCATAGAATACCATATATCTCAATTATTGAATGAAAATGATCATCATTTCCCGATGGCTGCCATATACACATGAATGATAGGCATGTTCACCACTTTGGAGCAAAGTCAGACACCTCTGAAAGGTGTTAGTTACTCCCAGTGCTAGTTGAACCACTGGCCCTTTGCCTGTAGCCGCTTGGTTAACATCACAAGTATTCTCCCTACTGGCCGACCAGAAACCTCCGCTCCGCACACCTAGCCATCACTCAGACACCATGTATCTACCACAGCCCCACCGGAAGACGCACCTTCTCCAAACTTGCCGCAAAAGCCTGGAACACCCTCAATCTCTGCAATTAACCCCCACTGAACCACTTCAGGAAGGGTCACAAGACCTGGCTCTACAAGTAATACCTGCAGCACAGGACCTGGATCCCCCCGGGGATGATTAGCCACACTATACAAATACTACTTGATTGATTGATCAATTGATTGAATTTGATTCTGCAGCAGATGGCCTTTCGTCTTCCACACATTACTTCCTATAGTTTGAGACCCAGCCTCTCTCAATTCTCGCTCTAGATGATCCAAGAGACACAGTAATGTGGGTACCACTCAAACATCACATACTGGAATGTCCAAATCTTTCTTTCCCAGTATACTTATGTGCCTCACAATGTCCTTTGACAAAGAACCTGATCCTCTATGCGACTGCAATGGTATGGTGCTACACACAAACTCCTGATATGTCCCCATTTCTCCACACTAGGGCACCGTTATGGTACAATGCTGCACTGTGAATAGCCAACAAATCATTCTACAGGGCATCGTGGTATGACAAATGGATAGGCTACATAGGTCAAGTATGCCAGGATGTTTTTGTAAAATCCTATCAGGCACTACAAGACGAATTTAGTATCCAAATTACACAACACTGGAAATATCAGCAGCTGGCCCACTACCTTCCCGTGGTACCAGACTCCTCACCGGGGCATTGTTGATATGTCCCATTCATCAATATTAGAGACTCTGGAGTCGATTCAAGGGGATTTATTTGGGGCTTTATGGGCCGTTGGCTAAGTCTCCTCACTCTGGCCTGTCCCTTAATACAACCAGACTACATTGGCAGGCACTTTATGGAAAAGCCTACTCACCCGATGACTGGTAAGCACTGCATTCAAACCATGACAGAGTCTTCAGGGAAGCAAGACTGAAATTTCTTTATTTCAAAATCTTTTTGGACACCGCAGAAATAGCCCCAAGCACTACTCATACCATATGATCAGTGCTGGAACTGTGTGCTTAATAAGTGTGATCTTTCCCACATTGTTGGGTCACGTCACACTCTCCAAACCTATTGGTCCATGGTGTGGTCTCACTTGCAATGCATACGCCTCTAACACTTACCCTTCACCTCAGCTTGCACTACTGCACAACACAACTAATGTCCCAGAATTGAACTCACACAATCACCATTGGCTAGCTACCTCCTTGGTGGTGGCTAAAGTATGCATTCTCTAAAAGTGACCCCAATCCACTAACCCTATTGCACAGGGGTGACTTGTAGAACTCCTTAAGGTGGCTCTTCATGAATGCACTACCTTACACTTAATGATAAACTAGAGGCTAATGAAAGGAGGTGGGTACATTTCTCGTATCCCTCTAGGAAGACCTCCCTTGTACTTAAATCATTAGCGTTCCCTTGGCTTTCTTTGGTTGATAATTTCCTCATCTCCTTCCACACCACACATGTTTTCTGTGCTGCTCTGGAGAGATTCATCCTTTTCTTTTGTTAGAGTTTGTTCATCTATTCCACTGTTGCAGGCAATCTCCTCTAGGGAGAGTAATGCAAAGGACTATTTTCTACTGTAGCATTATTGCAATTTTTCGCTCTGGGGCCCTGTAGAGTGATGATGATTGCCAATTGCTGGACCGGATATGCAATATAAATCCCAGGACCCCTCCTCCCACCTCCTTAATCCTAACCCTCCCCTCCCCGTGCCCTGACCCTTGTATTGTTCGTGTAACTGCATTAAGGTCCTATGCATTGTCTTTGTAATGGTTAGCCCAGTTGGACTTTGATTGATCATGCACCTATTTTACTTTCAATTGTTCCCCCTACCATTATACATTGTGTGGCGGATACGTACATTTAATAAATAATTCTTGCAAAGTAAAAACAGATACGGGCTACCCTGTTATCTATTGATAACTAAAAACTTTACCTCATTGGGGATATATAGCCTCAGCTCAATCTCCCTCCACGCCTTTAACACATATGGCATAGGCTCACAGGATTGACAGCTCGATACAGCATTTGTCTAGAAACCTCATTGATATTAAACAATTGGCAAGTGTTTCCTTCCATAGGCAATCTCAACTAGTTAACCCAATCAATCCAACTGCAACCAAGCTCAATCCAAGTCTGGAAATATACATTTAGTCAAAGTTCAGATCATTAACATCTCCAACTCCAGTCAGTAGCCCTTCTTCAACACTGAAATACCTGTGTCTCGGTCACCATATCTCTACCATCGCTCTCCTCAACATTCCAGAGACAAACTAAAGGAAAGGGAAGATACCAAAGTTATAATAGAAAACGAAATCACAGCATGAGGAAATGGATGTGATGAAGATCAGAAAATGTTATAATCACTTACAATATTCCTTGCTCATGGAAATAAAGAATCAGATTATACAGTAAAACAATACAAATATTGCAACACCAAAGCCGCCACACTTTTGTACCAATAAGGGAATAGATTTTCTCCTACTGATTTAGTTGTGAGCACTGGGTCAAACAGCATCTGGCCAAGCTTGTGGGGATTATGGGACAAAATGCATTTATGTAAAGGTTTTCTTTTATCTGAAACATGATTCAACACCATGCAACAATTTCACATGTGTGTTAATATTAATGACTATTGTAATAAATGCTGAATGCATACATTTTAATGGAATACACTATTGTTAATAACAATAAACAACATTATATTTATAATTTAAATGTGTGCCACTGTTTACATAAACAATGAAATCACATTGTATGACTCTCTGGTTGCTATAGTTTCCCACTTTTCTTGTAAATGAATGACTGCTGGATCAGTTCTTAAGAAAATGCACATTTCAAAATGGCAACAGCATTCAGAACAGCAAACCAAATAATCACAAGGATGCAATATTGGGCTGCATTCAAATAGATCAGTGTGCTATGTTTTCAGCCATAGGCCAAGTAGCATGTTGAGCTCACTGGGGTCTATTCACAAATGTAAACTTATACACGAGTAAATATACATGTGCAAGTATACTCTTACACTATTGAGTAACTTTACCCCTTTTGGCTATTCACCATTTGTAGGGGCTATTCACACTGATAAACCTATGTATGAGTAAATCTACATGTGTAAGTATACTCTTACACTTTTGAGTAACTTTACTACTTTTGACTATTCACCATTTACGAGTGCAAAGTTACTCAAGAGTGTAGGCTTGCATGTCCCAACCCACCTGAAATAGGGTGTTGAGTCAGTTAAAAGATTAAATATGACTGAAATGTTGGTGCTAGTAGTAACTGTATAAGCATACTTGACGTTCCACAAGGTAGGCGATATGCTCCACAATCAGGGCAGAGATCTTTCTATGTTAAGCATAGGGAAAAATGTAAAGTATGTTAAAGTTTAAAAAATAATAAATAAAATGCATTTTAAATCTTAATGTTACATACTTTTTTTTAAAATAATAAAACAAATGTGAGTTACATCTCAATGTTGCATAATTTATATATGTTTTTATATGTAGAGTGATTTTTTTAAGAATGGTTCTGCAGTAATAACTATATTTTAATTTACATTTCTTATAAATTGAAGTATTATAAATTAAATTCATTTTTTTAAAAGATTTAAAAAAAAGGTAAACCCAGCTAATGTAAAGTTGCATTCTTATATGTTATATACAGAAAGGTATGTACATAATTTACTTAAATCAATTATTTTTCATATTAAATAAAGTCACACATTTATAAATAGAAAACGTTTTTATTATTATAAAATTATATTTATTTATAATTTATGTTTCCTTTTTTCCTTATGATAATTTTATAAGTGATTAATAAAAACTTAAATTAAAGATTATTTCCTATGGATTTTCTTAAGGCCCTACCTCCCTTAATTTCTATGGGAGGGTGTTGCAATATGTGTGAGTACTCATGGGGAATGCTGGACTTACTTCAGCTCTGAGCTGGAGTACATTTAGGACTGCAGTGCAGCTTGTGAATAGGAAGGGGCATATTCTATTGTGGATGTGTGCATGCCCAACCCTAAACCTCTCCCTTTCCCTACTGCTCCCTAAACTACTCCCCTTTAGTAGTAAGTATTCCCCATTATCCAGATACTTTATCCTTCCTTCCCATCTTTACTGCAAACGTGTATACCTAAGTACGAGGAGATCTACACAGTAGGGGACAGAGATCTCTGTACATAATAGATAGGAGAGGTGGAGGTGGAGACCTTCGCACCTAGGTTTTGTGAACATGTTATTAGTGCTATTGTAGCGAGTCCAATATTTTAGAAAATACAGTTTGAGACTAGGCCTCTTTGAATGCAAGTGTTAAATGTTATCTATCCCATATAGGTCTTTCTGTTTAACCATTAACAATACATCATACCTTAAAGGCACCATCATGCCACTGTGCCGAAATGTTAAAAGGCCCACACAGAACACATCTTGATCACCAGGTTGGATGAATTCTATATAGTCAATACATTTCACAAATATTTCAAGGATGCATTGACATCAACAAAGGATTAGATCCAAGGAGTTGCTACAAGTGCTGGGTAATTCACTTTTAAAGCAAACCATAATTCATAGATTATCCCCTACAGCCAATTTAACAAACTAAGGGGGTCATTAGGATGGCGGATGGAAACAGGTACCGTCCGCCATGGTCGCGGAAAAAATACTCCCGATTGCACTGCGGAGAAACCACGTGTGCGATTAGGATATTAATGGCAACACACACCGACCGCGGTGGACAGATCACCACAAAGTCCGCCGCCAGCGGACGGAACCCCAGAAACTGCGTCCGCCACGGACGCAAAGGCAGCGGAAACAGTCCCAACCGCCGCAACACCTGCGGAATGTTCGTAGGCACGATTAGGATCACCCCGCCATCCCTACGGAACTCACCACCTTCCACGACCGCTGCGGAAACAAAGCATCGACAAACGGAGCTTGGCTGCGGAAGGACCAAACGAACACCACCCTTGCCGTCAAACCAACATAAAAATGGCGGACGGAAGTAAATAGTAAACGGAAAAAAAACAAGACACACACCCACCTGCAGCACCCACCTAGAACACCCACCTCCAACAACTAGACGCTCCAATGACACACCCCCAGCACAAACAAGTGCACCCAAACAAAAACACCCACAGAACAACTGACCGCCACAAACCATCCTTACACAAACCATCCCACACAGAGTATAAAAGGAATCCCTCCCATCACCACAATCCTATGCATATCAGCACAGCATCAACATAGAGACAGAGCACCAGAAACAACAGAGAAACACAAACACACATACAACCTGCACAACAACACACCCACCACACCAACCCCACAACACCATCCACACATACCACACACCTGCACACCCCACACCACCCACACCTTGCACATCACACACCATGGCACCCAAGAAAAATCCAAAATTCACAGAGACTGAGATGAAGGTCATGGTGGATGAGATCATACGTGTGGAACCACATTTGTTTGGTACCCTAGTCCAGCAGACCACCATTGCAACCAGAAACACCATGTGGGACAGGATAGTTAGCAGAGTGAATGCATCAGGGGCTGTGCCACGCACCAAACACGAGATCCAGAGGCGGTGGCACGACCTCAAGACAAGGGTGAAGGGCATCAGGGTGAAGAACCACCTGCGGGCAACCCACACTGGCGATGGCACTCCCCCGGAACCCAAACAATATTTTAACATGTGGTTACACCTTGTACTACGATGTTTGTCCTTACTGTTTAATGCAATATTGGTTCACGACGCAATGGCGGCATTTTCTACTACAATTCATTAGTCCTTTTTTGTTTCTCTTTTATAATGCCTGATGTTGGTTAAGAGCCGCTTTACATGACGCGCTTTATGCATGCCGCCTAATAATGGAACATTATTGTATGTTTTCGCACTCGGAAGTAGGTGCTTTCGTTTGTGATTCATCACATCGTTTATGACGCTTTTCTTTTATTGGTAACCAGCACAGATTATTATTGTTACGTCTGAACTGTATAATGCAACTTCTTGACCACTGCGAAATGGCGGTGCCTTTTTTCGTCGGGCTTAGGAGTCCTTCTTTAGTTTTCCTTTAAGCACATTTCACCGTGATAAGAGCCGCTCAACATGGCGCTGTTGCTGCACGCCGCCCTACATCGGATTTACATCTCATGTCCCTGTACTCGGAGGTATGGAATTATTCGTCCTAATTTGTATGTCGCATTTCCGTATTGGTGACTAGTAACGGTTCTCATATGTTTGGACAAGTGGGGACTAATTGCTTTTGGTTTGTGGATAAGATAACTGTCTTGAACTTTGGAGTATTCATTATGTGTATGGCGAACTATTAACAACTACGGCGTACAATGGGGTCTGTTTTCATGTCGGATTATATAGACAGAGGCTGAATAAATATATGATTTAACCTGTCAAGTTTAAACACCACTCGGGAATTTACATTTTGCCCAGAGGATATTTATGATTAGTGATCTTGTTTTTATTTTGGTTTTCAGGACAAGAGTGTATTCGTTTTTTCACCTAAGTGACCTGTACACGGCGTATTCTATATTAAGGACTGGGCATTTGGATTTAATACATTTATGAGCTGGAATTGCAACTGAAAGGACTTACAAGCTTGGATTTATCTTGATATCAGTGAGTGTGATATTTATTCGTTTTGACATTTTAGATACTTTAATGAGAAACTTACGCTTTCCCTATGAGGGTATCACTCTTATATTAAATAGTGACCTTCCTAATTTATTATTTTAAGTACATGAGTTGTTGCTGATTATGGATTAAAGTACTTCCTATATTACCTCGACGGAACTCTTCCTATTTGACGTATTTGGTGAGCGATTTTATATATATTCTGATTTTATATACTCGTTTGGCTAATATGCCATTAAATCACTAGTAGACTAGTAACAATGGTTTCGGCTTTACTACTGACGGACTATTACTCCGGTTCGGGGGTATCACCTATGTTGGGGTGATTGGTTGTTGTCTTCCTTTTTCCCATTATAACATTTAGCTCATGTCCTTTTTGGAATAACACACCTCCACTTAATATCACTATGGTCTATTCACTACAGCACTATCTCTTTTTCGGGTTTCTGGCACTTTTTCTACTTTACTTCATCTGATACTCGGTTTAACTTTCCTTTAGGAATGTTGTCAATACTTCTAATGTATATAATGACAAAGCAGCATATATTGTTTCAGTTTCTGTGTAATTTGTTATAATACATGTGTGAACACTAGAGGGTCAATCTTATGAAGATACCTCTTTTCCTACTCTAAGTCTTTATATCCAGCTTAGTTTTAATTGCAAGTTTAACGCCACTTTGTCTCATCTAGGACTATGATTTACATGATGTTCTTGTGATACAATTTAAGTGGAATGGATTTGTGATTATATTTATTGAAACATTTACAGCCCTGACGAAGTCTTTGGTCTTTACGACCCAGACGAAACACGTGTTGGCAGCTGTTGTTTACCTCTTTATTGTTGAAGATTGGATTCTATTGGAAATGACAATAAATGAAGAATGATGAAGATACTCTGAAATCTTGGACTCAACATCTGTCTTTTGATATTGATGAACTTTTTAGCTCAGGATTTATTGTTTATTGGATACCCATACAATATGCCGAATGGGAGGAGAAGGTGCTCGCCATACTGCACCCAGAGAGCCTGGAAGGAATGGAAGAGGGACTCGAGGCTGGTAAGTACAAACCAATGACCACTATCACACTGTAATTGTCTGCCGTGCTCAACTGCCAAAAGACATCTCCCAGCCCACAATCCATGCATGTGGACCACACAGCAACACAAATGTGAAGGCCAGGGCACAAATGCACCCAACATGACCAACCACAATTGTAGGCTTCTACGTCCTCAGGCTTGCATGTGGTCAAGTAGCGAACACCACAACTCCCACCAGTCCCACATGTCTCGAGGGAGGGGGTAGGTGGGTCCAGCACTACAACTCCCACCAGTCCCTCATGTCTCCAGGGTGGGGGGGTTTTGGGGTGGGTGGGTCCAGCACTACAACTCCCACCCGTCCCACATGTCTCCTGTGAGGGGGGTTTGGGGTGGGTGGGTCCTGCACTACAACTCCCACCAGTCCCACATGTCTCCAGGGAGTGGAGGTTTGGGGTAGGTGGGTCCAGCACTATAACTCCCATCAGTCCCACATGTCTCCTGGGTAGGGGGGTTGGGGTGGGTGGGTCCAGCACTACAACTCCCACCAGTCCCACAAGTCTCCTGGGAAGGGGGGTTTGGGGTAGGTGGGTCCAGCACTACAACTCCCACCTGTCCCACATGTCTCCAGGGAGTGGGGGGTTGGGGTGGGTGGGTCCAGCACTGCAACTCCCACCAGTCCCACATGTCTCCAGGGAGGGGGTGGGTGGGTCCAGCACTACAACTCCCACCAGTCCCACATGCCTCCTGGGAGGGGAGGTTTGGGGTGGGTGGGTCCAGCACTACAACTCCCACCAGTCCCACATGTCTCCAGGGAGGGGGTGGGTGGGTCAAGCACTACAACTCCCACCAGTCCCACATGTCTCCAGGGAGGGGGTCGGTGGGTCCAGCACTACAACTCACACCAATACCACATGTATCCAGGGAGGGGGTGGGTGGGTCCAGCACTACAACTCCCACCAGTCCCTCATGTCTCCTGGGAGTGGGGATTTGGGGGGGGTGGGTCCAGCACTACAACTCCCACCAGTCCCACATGTCTCCAGGGAGGGGGGGGTTGGGGTGGGTGGGTCCAGCACTACAACTCCCACCAGTCCCACATGTCTCCAGGGAGGGGGGTGGGTGGGTCCGGCACTACAACTCCCACCAGTCCCACATGTCTCCAGGGAGGGGGTGGGTGGGTCCAGCACTACAACTCCCACCAGTCCCACATGTCTCCTGGGAGGGGGGGTTTGTGTCAGGGTTTAGGTCGGACTGCGCCTACCTGAACTACAACTCCCTTGCTTCTTGGGCCCTGAACTACAAGTCCCATGATCCTTAGCGGTACGGCAGGATATAGCGGGGCGGAACTAGAGAACGGGGCTCGTGATTTTGGCTGTCTTGCGGGAGCGTCTGGTTCCCGATATTCTGGAAACCTGTCCATGCCTTGGGAAGTGAAAACGGAGTTCGTGTACACCGGGAACGGAAAACTAGAAGGGTAAAGTTGTTCGCGCTGCTTGCGCGTTGATGGGGTTGCTTGTACTGGCTCTTGGTAAATCCGCCCGAGTTCTCCTCCGCCTCGCGTCTGCGAGGGTAGGAGTCTGTTTGGGACACTCGTGTTTGAGTGAGCTCTGTGCCATAACACTTGAGGTTGTTTCCTTATAAATATTAAAAAGGTGGAATGCAGGGGGAGTCCTCCGCATTGCCGTCATGAACACATGACATGGGATGTTAAAACTTTATCTTGTGGATTATAGATACCAAAGCGGATGGTAGTAGTGTTGGAACTACATCATGCCGTGTTTGGTTTATCTTTGATACTGAAGGTGCTATTTTGGACATTTAATTATTTTCAACAGCAGAGAAGATATCTGCTTGCAGTGTTTGGTTTTACGCTTCTGTGACAATCCGTATGGAGGACTTACATACTGATTCTCAGTTGCCTTCAGGAGTTATTATTAGAGGCTTAGCTACTAGGCATTCAGGGTATGTATCTAGATAGCTTGTGTACTTTAGGAAGCGCAGCGTATCATTACCCAAGTTAATAGTGCTTCTTGTGTTGTTCAGGGCAGGAGGGACAAAGAAGACACAGCTGTATGAAAAGTCAAACATAAGTCTCATTGCAGGTGAACTGGGTTGTCTTACATATAGTGAGAATGTACTGAGAGTAGGGTTAAGACTATTATTAACATGTGAGCATTTTTCTTGCAGCTTCTTTTCCCCCGCTGTCCCTTCCTTCTTTTCTTTTCTTTTGGGTTTTTTCCCCTTTGGGGGTTTATCCCTCACAGTATCGCCTGAACACCCTGTGATACTCATTGAGGGTGTTTGGGAGGTGGAGGTGGAGCATTGTTCCTGCATATGGATCCTGCGGAGTGCAAACCTGACAGTTTGGGGTGGGTGGGTCCAGCACTACAACTCCCACCAGTCCCACATGTCTCCAGGGAGGGGGGGTTTGGGGTGGGTGGGTCCAGCACTACAACTCCCACCAGTCCCACATGTCTCCTGGGAGGGGGGGTTTGGGGTGGGTGGGTCCAGCACTACAACTCCCACCAGTCCCACATGTCTCCAGGGAGTGGGGGCTTGGGGTGGGTGGGTCCAGCACTACAACTCCCACCAGGGCCGGACTGGGAACGAAAATCGGCCTTGGCAAAGTGCTCGGCCGGCCCCCCCTCCCCCCAGGGTGGTTGGGGGTGTGACCGCGCTCTTTGCCAGGGCCGGTTTTCGGCCGATTTTGTTACAGGGCAGAATTTGCAGCTATGCTGCAAAAACGGCCCTGTAACAAAAACGGCCCCCAGGGGCCCCAAACCGCCCCCCACCCATGCGGCCCACCGGGGGATTGCCCGGTGCCCGCAATGGCCAGTCCGGGCCTGACTCCCACCAGTCCCACATGTCTCCTGGGAGGGGGGGTTTGGGGTGGGTGGGTCCAGCACTACAACTCCCACCAGTCCCACATGTCTCCTGGGAGGGGGGGTTTGGGGTGGGTGGGTCCAGCACTACAACTCCCACCAGTCCCACATGTCTCCAGGGAGTGGGGGCTTGGGGTGGGTGGGTCCAGCATTACAACTCCCACCAGTCCCACATGTCCCCAGGGAGGGGTTGGGTGGGTCCAGCACTACAACTCCCAGCAGTCCCACATGTCTCCTGGGAGGGGGGGTTGGGGTGGGTGGGTCCAGCACTTCAACTCCCACCAGTCCCACATGTCTCCAGGGAGAGGGGGTTTGGGGTGGGTGGGTCCAGCACTACAACTCCTACCAGTCCCACATGTCTCCAGGGAGGGGCTGGGTGGGTCCAGCACTACAACTCCCACCAGTGCCACATGTCTCCAGGGAGGGGGTGGGTGGGTCCAGCACTACAACTCCCACCAGTCCCACATGTCTCCAGGGAGGGGATGGGTGGGTCCAGCACTACAACTCCCACCAGTCCCACATGTCTCCTGGGAGTGGGGGTTTGGGGTGGGTGGGTCCAGCACTACAACTCCCACCAGTCCCACATATCTCCAGGGAGGGGGGGTGTTGGTGTGGGTGGGTCCAGCACTACAACCCGCACCAGTCCCACATGTCTCCAGGGAGGGGGTGGGTGGGTCTAGCATTACAACTCCCACCAGTCCCACATGTCTCCAGGGAGGGGGTGGGTGGATCCAGCACTACAACTCCCACCAGTCCCACATATCTCCAGGGAGGGGGTGGGTGGGTCCAGAACTACAACTCCCACCAGTCCCACATTTCTCCGGGCTAGGGGGGGGGGGTTGGGGTGGGTGGGTCCAGCACTACAGCTCCCACCAGTCCCACATGTCTCGATGGAGGGGGAGTTGGTGTTGGTGGGTCCAGCACTACAACTCCCACCAGTCCCACATGTCTCCAGGGAGGGGGTGGGTGGGTCCAGCACATACAACTCCCACCAGTCCCACATGTCTCCAGGGAGGGGGTGGGTGGGTCCAGCACTACAACTCCCACCAGTCCCACATGTCTCCTGGGAGTGGGGGTTTGGGGTGGGTGTGTCCAGCACTACAACTCCCACCAGTCCCACATGTCTCCAGGGAGGGGTGGTTTGGGGTGGGTGGGTCCTGCACCACAACTCCCACCAGTCCCACATGTCTCCAGGGAGGGGGTGGGTGGGTCCAGCATTACAACTCCCACCAGTCCCACATGTCCCCAGGGAGGGGTTGGGTGGGTCCAGCACTACAACTCCCAGCAGTCCCACATGTCTCCTGGGAGGGGGGGTTGGGGTGGGTGGGTCCAGCACTACAACTCCCACCAGTCCCACATGTCTCCAGGGAGGGGGGGGGTTGGGGTGGGTGGGTCCAGCACTACAACTCCTACCAGTCCCACATGTCTCCAGGGAGGGGCTGGGTGGGTCCAGCACTACAACTCCCACCAGTGCCACATGTCTCCAGGGAGGGGGTGGGTGGGTCCAGCACTACAACTCCCACCAGTCCCACATGTCTCCAGGGAGGGGATGGGTGGGTCCAGCACTACAACTCCCACCAGTCCCACATGTCTCCTGGGAGTGGGGGTTTGGGGTGGGTGGGTCCAGCACTACAACTCCCACCAGTCCCACATATCTCCAGGGAGGGGGGGTGTTGGTGTGGGTGGGTCCAGCACTACAACCGGCACCAGTCCCACATGTCTCCAGGGAGGGGGTGGGTGGGTCCAGCATTACAACTCCCACCAGTCCCACATGTCTCCAGGGAGGGGGTGGGTGGGTCCAGCACTACAACTCCCACCAGTCCCACATATCTCCAGGGAGGGGGTGGGTGGGTCCAGAACTACAACTCCCACCAGTCCCACATTTATCCGGGCTAGGGGGGGGGGGGTTGGGGTGGGTGGGTCCAGCACTACAACTCCCACCAGTCCCACATGTCTCCAGGGAGGGGGGGGGTTGGTGTTGGTGGGTCCAGCACTACAACTCCCACCAGTCCCACATGTCTCCAGGGAGGGGGTGGGTGGGTCCAGCACATACAACTCCCACCAGTCCCACATGTCTCCAGGGAGGGGGTGGGTGGGTCCAGCACTACAACTCCCACCAGACCCACATGTCTCCTGGGAGTGGGGGTTTGGGGTGGGTGTGTCCAGCACTACAACTCCCACCAGTCCCACATGTCTCCAGGGAGGGGTGGTTTGGGGTGGGTGGGTCCTGCACCACAACTCCCACCAGTCCCACATGTCTCCAGGGAGGGGGTGGGTGGGTCCAGCACTACAACCCCCACCAGTCCCACATGTTTTCAAGTAGGGGGTGGGTGGGTCCAGCACTACAACTCCCACCAGTCCCACATGTCTCCTGGGAGGGGGGGTTTGGGGTGGGTGGATCCAGCACTACAACTCCCACCACTCCCACACGTCTCCAGGGAGTGGGGGTTTGGAGTGGGTGGGTCCAGCACTACAACTCCCACCAGTCCCACATGTCTCCAGGGAGTAGGGGTTTGGGGTGGGTGGGTCTAGCACTACAACTCCCACCAGTCCCACATGTCTCATCCCAGAGCAAGATGGAATCCATCCACCATTTGGTGACCATTGCATCTTTCCCTTCAAACTCACAGGTAGGTAGGCATCTTCATAGGGGCACCATCCAATAGCAGGACTGGACTATACACATCCAAGTATTGTCCACCCGCCTTCACACCAACAAAGTGTCCACTACTGTGTACAACACCAATATGATGACACCAACAACCATGAAAGGATTTGCTACATAGATGTAATGTAACAACTACAAACTTGTCATGTCCACAGCATTGATTCATACATTCTTGTCCCTCAGGTGATCGCAACTTCACTTGCGAAACCAGCACCCGCCAGCACCAGTCGCCCCCTCACAGCGAAGTCCCTCAAGAGAGGAATCCCAGGACAGCTCGGGTGCAGAGGACGCTGCTGGGCCCAGCACACTGCCACAGACATCTGCCTCACAGCCCATCCATGCCTCCACCACCTTTGCCACTGTAACTCCAGCAACAACTCCCATTGTGAGCTGTGCAGCTACCGCCACCACCACCAGCAGCACTACCACCACTCCTGCCAGTCGCACCCTCCATGAGTCAGCGGACGTAGATGGGCCCTCCACTTCTCAGACCATCAGGGAGAGTGGACGTGGTGTCACAACGGTGAGGCCACAGCGCACAACCAGGAGTGGAGGTGCAAGGAGAGTCCGGAGACAAGAGCCAGCCCATCCTGGCACTGAGACCCTTGCAGCCATCGCCAGGGTGGAAGCCTGCTATGACTGGACGCAGGCTACGGCGGATAGGGCACACCAGGACTCTGATCAGACCCACCAGCTGTTGAGGTCCATGGATGCCCGTATGGGCCAAATGGTGGAATTAATGGGCCAGCAAACTGCTCTGTGGAGGGAGTGGCTATCCCGCGCCACAGCACCTGCCCCAAACCCAAGTGCCCAGCGGGACAGGTCACCAACACCGCCACCATCACCTTAGGCCACTGACAGGGAGGTGGTCCCTGAAGAACCTGCCCCCACAGCTGGGCCAGGTCCGGCTCCAAGACGGAGGGGCTGTCCGAGGAACAACCCAGCGCAGAGCAGTGACACTGCCCCATCCACCCGCTCGAAGAGGGGCCGCTAATGACTCCACCCTACCTTCACCCTGGACTTCACTCTGCTAACTATCTTGTCCCACATTGCCATGCATTGGCACAGGTCTGTTGGACTAGGTGGACACCAACAAATGTGGTGTCTCCACGTTGTTTTCATCTGCCATGACCTTTGACTCACTCTCCCCACCCCTACCTTTTTGGAATCATGCACAAACACTAATCAGCACCATGTAAATAAAAAGCACTGCAACACTCAAGGCTGTGTGTTCTCCATGTTTATACACAGGTATGTCTCAGTTGTTGTGATCAGCATGTGCCGTGATCAATGTTGTTTTCATTCCTGGATCAGTGTGAGTGACCTAGGCACAATCAGAGAACAAGAAGCACAGGTCAGGAAACATCCACAAGCATCACAAATCATCGTACAGCAACAACACACAAACCACATACATCACAAAGTTAGCGGATCACAGGACACACATCAGGGTTCAATGCTGGTAAACCATGTCTCACACACATTAGCAAACATGCCATGACAGCCAGCAATCACACACCACATCCAACCATCTCCAGCAGACATACGTCACGCATTGGACAGCAGCACAAGAGGCAATCACTCACCTTCAGGGAAAGTACTGATCGATGAGCTGACGCCTCTGGTCCACACCTTCTTTCTCGCCACTATCCTCATCACTGGACATGGGTGGGATGGGATGTGGTGCAACTGTTGTTCTTCAGGGTCCAAGATCAGTTCAATATTCTTGCGCTAGGCCAGGTTGTGGAGCATGCAGCAGGCAATCACTATTTTGCCTACTTTGCCTGGGGAGTATGGCAGGGCCCGTCCGGTCTTATCCAGGCATCTAAACCTAGACTTCAGCAGTCCAAATGTACGTTCAATCACAGACCGTGTCCTCCCATGAGCTTCATTATAGCGCATTTCACCGGGGGTAGTAGGATTCCTTAAGGGGCTCAGCAGCCAAGGTCGGTTTGGGTACGCAGAGTCGCCTAGGTGGGGTGGTGACAGAAAAAACATCATCACCAGGATTGTTGTGAACAGCATGGCACACATACAACACAGTAGTCAGCACTCACCTACAAGCCACACACGTTCTTGACGTAGATTAGCCATCAGTTGTGGGACAATGCTGCTCCACCGAATGTGGGAGTCATGTGCAGACCCCGGAAATCTGGCACACACATGGGAGATGATGTTGTCAGCCTGGCACACCACTTGCACATTCAGTGAATGGAAGTGTTTCCGATTGCGATAAACGGGTTCACGATCCTGTGGTGGAATCAGAGCAATATGTGTGCCATCAATGGCACCCACTACATGTGGAATATTGCCCAGGGCATAGAAGTCCCCTTTGACTGCAGCCAGCTCTTCCGGACGTGGGAAATGTACGTAATCATCTTTGTAAAGCATCATGGCGTTCAGCACATCACGCAGCACCATGCTGAACATGGATTGGGACATCCCCCCGGCATGACCAATTGTGTACTGGAATGTGCCGGCAGCGAAGAAGTAAAGTGCTGCCATCACCTTTGCAGTGGGTGTAATTGCTCCGGGATATGTCCTGCGTGGCTGCAGATGTGGTTCCAATTTTGCAACTAGTTCCAGCAATGTCCGTCAGTCAAGGCGGTACTTGCGGATCACCTCCTCTGCAACCATGTCCTCAAGAACAATGTATGGACGATGCACATTTGGAGCACTCCTGTGTGGGAGTAGATGGTAGCAGATGTCAATATTCCAAGACCGCACAACTGTGGCACACTATCACATCTTGAACAACACAATCAAAATGATACGATTTGCAGACACTGATTGATTGTGTGACATCACATGTATATGAGCCACTAGAGCCAACTACACACACAATGTACACCGACAAACAACATCCTGTGTGCAAACCTGGTACTGCAATTGTGCGTCACATCTGCTGCATGCTCAAGGTCCATCACGGTCACACCCTGGAAACCGCATTTGCGCACTACCGCGACGGTGCATCATTTAAAAATACATCACTCACTGGCGTCGCAATGGCGGTGCACGCATTCCGCAGGGCAGGGCAGGCAAACAGATACTTTTGAATGTGCAAGTGGAAGTGGCAGTTGGTACCCCCCTTACAGACACATTGATGCACACGGTGCATCATTTAAAAATACATCACTCACTGGCGTCGCAATAGCGGTGCACGCATTCCACAGGGCAGGGCAGGCAAACAGATACTTTTGAATGTGCAAGTGGAAGTGGCAGTTGGTACCCCCCTTACAGACACATTGATGCACATACCGTAAACCGCCTGGTGCGGGCGGTGGGTGACCGCCCTGTGAATCGATGGTGGGCTGGCATGGATGGCCATGTCCGCTCCTCTACTGCCTGGTTCGGGTGGTCACCTACCGCGGGGTGTGGGCGGTGGGTGACCGCCCTGTGAATCGATGGTGGGCTGGCATGGATGGCCATGTCTGCTCCCCTACCGCCTGGTGCGGCGGTCAGCCACCGCCTGGTGCGGGCGGTCACCTACCGTTGGGTGCGGGCAGTGGGTGACCGCCCTGTGTATCGATGGTGGGCTGGCATGGAAGGCCATGTCTGCTCACCTACTGCCCGCACCAGGCGGTGGGTGACCGCCCGCACCAGGCGGTCTATGGTGGGTGCATCAATGTGTCTGTAAGGGGGGGTACACACTACCAATTTCACTTGCACATTCAAATGTATCTGTTTGCCTGCCCCGCCCCCGCGGAATGCGTGCACCGCCATTGCGACGCCAGTGAGTGATGTATTTTGAATGATGCACCGTCGCGGTAGCGCGTACATGCGGTTGGCAGTGTGTGCCCGTGATGGCCTGTCCACATGTGGCCAATGGGAACAGGTTAAGCGGGACGCGTAAGCCATTTCAAAAGTAGCGTAAGCCGTACACCGCCACAGCAGGTCCAGTCATTGGACAATTTTAAATGAGGCAGTGCGGGAAAACCAATTGCTGCAGACGTGTGCCACTGATATCAGCTCAGGGCCCTATATATGTGTGGATTTTAGCAGCATACATCCACTGCTCCCAGCCACTGCTGCCTGCGCCCATCACCTCTACTTGCTGCTCCTGAGCACTCCGACAACTGCTGCCTGCGCCCATCACCTCTACTTGCTGCTGCTGAGCACTCCGACAACTGCTGCCTGCACCTATCACCTCTACTTGCTGCTGCTGAGCAGTCCGACAACTGCTGCCTGCACCCATCACCTCTACTTGTTGCTGCTGAGCACTCCGACAACTGCTGCCTGCACCCATCACCTCTACTTGTTGTTGCTGAGCACTCCGACAACTGCTGCTGTTGTGCCATACTCCGGGATCTTGCCATGTCGAGAGTCAAAGAGATCCGGTCTCATCCCTTCACCGCAGCGGAGCTGGATGTCCTCATGGACGGTGTGCTCCGCAACTTTGGACGGCTCTACAGCACCCCCGGACAGGTGGTAAGTGCAGTGGGGGACATGTTGGTGTGCATGAGGTGGTCACTGACTCCTGGCTTCTGCAATCTTGGCTGTGTGCTGTGGGCCCAATAGATATGTCGGAATGTGCATGGCTGCTGACAGATACGTGTTGCCCCTATCTGTGTGACTGGCCAACTGTCCACTGACTTGCCCCCTCGTGTCTCCCATCATGGTAGGTCAAGCTGCACCTTCGCAAGGCCGTGTGGGGGTCCATAGCACGTGATGTACGGGCAGTGGGGGTGTGTAATAGGCGACACACACACTGCCACAAGCGGTGGGACGACATCTCCAGGCTCAGAAAGAATGTGGCGGAGATGACACTGGGGCAGATTCCACGTACATCCCGGCTTACACGATGCACCATGACCCCTCTGATGCTCCGTATCATTGCAGTGACGCATCCTGACCTGTCTGTCCGGTTGAGAGGGGAGCAGCATCAGCAAACTAGCGGTAAGCACAGTGATAGCGTTTGTGACTTGTGTGAGCACGCATGTTATTCCGCTCACACACAGTAGTGACATCCATGGTGTGTATGTGGTGTAGCAATTGCATGTTGGTGCCATTTGCTGAGTGACCGTTAGCATCCATGTCAGACAGGTGGACAGACCAGTTGCAATATAGTGCAGGGTCCCAGGACATGCCGTTGAGGTCTGTGGACCCATGGCATCACATGTGTGGTGGTCTGCATGCACTTTGCAAGGTTTTTGGGGGTCCATGTTTCCGAGGCACCCTGGGTTCTTTGGCATGATAATGTCTGCTAGGGGTGGCTCATGTTCAGGATGGTTGCTACATGTTGTTCTTCAGTCAAGGAAGTTCTGATTACTTTGTGCTGTACTTGAGATGGTCACTTATCTATACCTCTTTCCTATGTTTCTTTCAGCTTTGGACGAGCGCACTGAGCCACAAACGATGGAGGTCAGTGGTGGCAATGCATCGGAATCTGAGACCACACAGACGCAGACTGAGGCAGAGGAGAGCAGCCCCGGAGAGGGGGACAGGACTGTCCATGAGGACTCGCATGTGGATTCACCATCATCCTCATCTTCAGACAGTGGTGGTGAGTCAGCACTGTTGGTAGACACAGGGAGTGGGCAATCTACACCTTCAGTCTGTACACAGCACACTGGGCCCACACTCCCACCAATTGCAACTAGTACTGCTCGTGCTCGCAAAAGTAGGGGGAGCAGAGTGGCCTTTGGTGCAGGCACCGCTGCCCCTGCCCCTGTGACACAAACTGCCCTTTGTGCTGAGGCAGTTGATCTGCTGCGACAGCTGTGTGTAGGACACACAACCATGACTAATGCATTCCTAGACCACGATAGGCAGTTAGGGCAGGTGGTAGCATTCATGGAGGGGATGCATGGCAATGTTGTTGGTCTCCACAGGACAGTACAGTCATTCTCCAACACAGTTTATGCAGCCTTTCAACAGTCGCATGGCCACGGTCCTACTTCTGTTCCCCCTTCCACACCATTTGTTGTCTCACGGGAGAGTGACATTTCTGACCAGTCCTCATTTTCTGGGTATGGCACTAGGAGCAGGGACTTGCAGCAAGACAGGGCACGGAGGCCACAGACACCATCCCCTTGGACAGGAAAATCTTTCAAAGGACACAACATCAGCCACCCTGGAGTTGACACAGAGGATCCTCAAGGGGTGCTGGGGGAGAGGGATTCACATGTCATACAGACATCCCCCTCAAGTACTTATCCCAAGGCAAGGGCACCTCCCAAGCCCAGGGACTCTCCCAAGGAGAAGGACACTACAAAGGGCAGGGCACCTCCTAAGGAGAAGGACACTACAAAGGACAGGGCACCTCCCAAGGAGAAGGACACTACAAAGGGCAGGGCACCTCCCAAGGAGATGGACACTACAAAGGACAGGGCACCTCCCAAGGAGAAGGACACTACAAAAGGCAGGGCACCTCTCAAGGAGATGGACACTACAAAGGACAGGGCACCTCCCAAGGAGAAGGACACTACAAAGGACAGGGCACCTCCCAAGGAGAAGGACACTACAAAGGGCAGGGCACCTCCCAAGGAGATGGACACTACAAAGGACAGGGCACCTCCCAAGGAAAAGGACACTACAAAGGGCAGGGGACCTCCCAAGGAGAAGGACACTACAAAGGACAGGGCACCTCCCAGGGACAGGGCACCGCCCACGGATCAGGCACATTCCAGAGACAGGACAACTCCTACGGCCAAGGCACCTCCCAGGACCAAGGGTTCTCCCATGGACATGAGCACCATCAGGACAGACATACATCACCCCTGCATGCCCTGAGGCTGATGTTGGAGACGGAAAGTAAAACACATGTACCAGCGGTGGAGTCCCCCCTACCTCTGTTGTTGCATCCCCCAATACACATGATGCAGAGGGTAGAAGGCAGGGCCACAGCAAACGTCAAGCAGGGTCAAGCACGTCCCCAGAGAGCAGACCCACACCAGCACATGATCCACCTTTGTTGGGTGATGTTTCTGATGAGGCCACACCACTTACCAGTCCAGTCCAGTCCAGGGTGCCCTTCCATATCCCAAAGAAACGGAGACACACACGAGTGACACCTGCCCACCCCAATGTAGCTCCAGTACAGCTGTTCCCGGTTCCCAGAGCCACCCTGACTCCTGGCCCATACAGCCCTGTGGCTCATCATTTCAGTGGTCCTAGTGGGTCAGCTGCAGTTCACTCTCATGTGTCAGATAGTGGCACTGTGTCTGTTGTTCGCTGTCATGCCTCATGTAGTAGCACTGTGTCAGTTGTGCCCTCCCCTGTTTCAGGTACTGGCACTGTGTGTGTCCGCCACTCTCATGTATCAGATGCTGGAATGTTACTTGTTGGACACTGTACAGGGACATGTCCTAGCAGTGTGTATAGGTCTATGGCTCATGTGTCAGTCAGTAGATCTGTGGCTGTGTCTCACACTCCTGTATCTGGTGCTGCCAGTGTGTCTGGGTCTATGGCTCATGTGTCAGTCAATACAGCTGTGGCTGTGTCTCACACTCCTGTATCTGGTGCTGCCAGTGTGTCTGGGTCTATGGCTCATGTGTCAGTCACTAGATGTGTGGCTGTGTGTCAGACTCCTGTTACTGGTGCTGGTGGTGTGTCTGGGTCTATGGCTCATGTGTCAGTCAGTAGTACTGTGGCTATCTCTCCCAATCTTGTATCAGATCCTGCCACTGTGTACGGAGCTCCTAGGTCACACAGTCCACCTGATTCTGTGCTGTGAGGTGCAGTTCACTTCACTGATATGTGATTGTAGTTGGTGTATTGAATGTACATTGTGAACACACTTGCATTATTCGTGTCCATGGGACGTTGTGCAGGATACACATCCTTGTGCTGCCTCAGATGTACCTGCTGTGTACCATGGCCTGTTGATGCTCTGTGCCCCTCTCATGTGCTGCCTCAGATGTACCAGCTGTGTACCATGGCCTGTTGATGCACTTAGCCCCTCTCATGTGCTGCCTCGGATGTACCTGCTCTGTGCCATGGATTGTTGATGCACTTAACCCCTCTCATGTGCAGCCTCAGATGTACCTGCTCTGTGCCATGGACTATTGAGGCTCTGTGCCCCTCTCATGTGCTGCCTCAGATGTACCTGCTCTGTTCTGTGCCATGGACTATTGATGCTCTGTGCCCCTCTCATGTGCTGCCTCAGATATACCTGCTGTGTACCATGGCCTGTTGATGCACTTAGCCCCTCTCATGTGCTGCCTCAGATGTACCTGCTCTGTGCCATGGACTGTTGATGCACTTAGCCCGTCTCATGTGCTGCCTCAGATGTACCTGCTCTGTGCCATGGACTATTGATGCTCTGTGCCCCTCTCATGTGCTGCCTCAGATGTACCTGCTCTGTTCTGTGCCATGGACTGTTGATGCTCTGTGCCCCTCTCATGTGCTGCCTCAGATGTACCTGCTCTGTGCCATGGACTATTGATGCTCTGTGCCCCTCTCATGTGCTGCCTCAGATGCACCTGCTCTGTTCTGTGCCATGGGCTGTTGATGCTCTGTGCCCCTCTCATGTGCTGCCTCAGATGTACCTGCTGTGTACCATGGCCTGTTGATGCACTTAGCCCCTCTAATGTGCTGCCTCTGATGTACCTGCTCTGTTCTGTACCATGGACTGTTGATGCACTTAGCCCCTCTCATGTGCTGCCTCAGATGTACCTGCTCTGTGCCATGGACTGTTGATGCACTTAATTCCTCTCATGTGCTGCCTCAGATGTACCTGCTCTGTACCATGGACTGTTGATGCTCTGTGTCCCTCTCATGTGCTGCCTCAGATGTACCTGCTCTGTGCCATGGACTATTGATGCTCTGTGCCCCTCTCATGTGCTGCCTCAGATGTACCTGCTCTGTGCCATGGACTGTTGATGCACTTAGCCCCTCTTATGTGCTGCCTTAGATGTACCTGCTCTGTGCCATGGACTATTGATGCTCTGTGCCCCTCTCATGTGCTGCCTCAGATGTACCTGCTCTGTGCCATGGACTGTTGATGTTCTGTGCCCCTCTCATGTGCTGCCTCAGATGTACCTGCTCTGTGCCATGGACTGTTGATGCTCTGTGCCCCTCTCATGTGCTGCCTCAGATGTACCTGCTCTCTGCCATGGACTATTGATGCTCTGTGCCCCTCTCATGTGCTGCCTCAGATGTACCTGCTCTGTTCTGTGCCATGGACTGTTGATGCTCTGTGCCTCTCTCATGTGCTGCCTCAGATGTATCTGCTCTGTGCCATGGACTATTGATGCTCTGTGCCCCTCTCATGTTCTGCCTCAGATGTACCTGTTCTGTTCTGTGCCATGGACTGTTGATGCTCTGTGCCCCTCTCATGTGCTGCCTCAGATGTACCTGCTGTGTACCATGACCTGTTGATGCACTTAGCCCCTCTCATGTGCTGCCTCGGATGTACCTGCTCTGTTCTGTACCATGGACTGTTGATGCACTTAGCCCCTCTCATGTGCTGCCTCAGATGTACCTGCTCTGTGCCATGGACTGATGCACTTAACCCCTCTCACGTGCTGCCTCAGATGTCCTGCTCTGTGCCATGGACTATTGATGCTCTGTGCCCTTCTCATGTGCTGCCTCAGATGTACCTGCTCTGTGCCATGGACTGTTGATGCACTTAGCCCCTCTCATGTGCTGCCTCAGATGTACCTGCTCTGTGCCATGGACGATTGATGCTCTGTGCCCCTCTCATGTGCTGCCTCAGATGTACCTGCTCTGTGCCATGGACTGTTGATGCTCTGTGCCCCTCCCAGATGTACCTGCTCTGTCCTATCCAGTGCCCGTGCTCCTGGCTACTGTGGGAGTGTATCTCTATTTTGTTTAATAAAGCAAGTTAACTCCAGTGTAGTGGTTTCTCTGTGTCATTACTGGTTGTCTCTTATCTATATTGGTGGTATCGTAAATGCTGTTTCCACTACATGCACCTCCCCTTCCCCACGTCACGCCCCAGGCAGGTACTCCCCTTCGGACAGCGATTGGTGTGTTGGCCTACCTGCGTCATCGTCAGCGACCTTCCATGACTTGCTAGTGGTGGAGCAAGAAGAGTATCGGAAATGCGTTTAGAGCTGGCTCCATGATGGCGAGCTGCCTGTGGTGGGTATCTGTACAATGATTTTCCTCTCCGCGGAGGTGATTCCGCCGTTTTCAGGCTGGTGGTTTTTCCGCTGCGTTTTGCTGTGTCTTTTCCGCAATCGTAATCTCGGGGACGTTCAAGACGTCATTCCGTACGGCGGTTTCTCGGGATTGGTTACGTCCGCCGCGGGGTCGTGTGTGTTTGCGCGGCGGTGCTTGTTCTTCCGCAGCGTACGGGAATTTGGCAGTGTTTCCCATCCTAATATGGCGGACGGACTGTCAGTGGCTGGCGGACAGAAAAAAGGCATTTTCCGTGCACTCAAGACCGGCGGACGTCCTTCCGTCCGCCATCCTAATCGACCCCTAAGTATAGATCTAAGCACTGAAGGTCTACATCATCATGTCCATAAAAAAGGTGGACCTTTGACAAAGTACCTCTGGATCTGCTGAATGTTGTTACTTTTTCAAGTTGCACACTGGTATGGAGACATAGGAATCAGGCCAATACAAGTAGTAGTACTTTATTGAGGGGCAAGTTACCAGTGTAGAAGTAAAAAGTAATAAAAGAACAAAAGAAACAGAACACATAAAGGGCAGTTTAAAGAATACAACTTATTTAAACTCTGAAACACTTAGAAAATATTAATGTAAAGTACCTATAAACCTTGCATACACAGTATTAGAAATTACCACAAACCGAGAAAGCAACAAACACCTCTGACACCCGGTACATGGGGCACACAACTGCACACTCACACAGAATACGTACAAATAATAATCCTACAGACAGAGCACAAACCTTCAACCGTGTGAAGTATGCACGTATTCTCTATGCAAACAACACACAGGCATTCAGCTCAACCGAGTACACACCCTCTACAGAAACAGCTGATGGGCATTCCAGCAAGTGGAGCGCACACTGTTGACACAAGCATCGCATGGGCATTCATCCTAGTGGAATATGCACCCTCCAAACAACAGCATACCTCCCAGTCTCACAGCTCTAGCAGAAACAGTTAATAACGAATGAGCTACATTGAAAATAGAGTATACACGTAGCATTATCACCACATAAGGTTTCCTACCAAGCACAAATGCTTCAAACTCCTCCTAGTAAGGCATAAT
Organism: Lissotriton vulgaris; assembly: GCF_964263255.1. NCBI lineage: Eukaryota > Metazoa > Chordata > Amphibia > Caudata > Salamandridae > Lissotriton > Lissotriton vulgaris. The sequence continues at coordinate 1,041,596,566 of NC_141693.1, read as the reverse complement.
AAACAATCAGCAAATGTACCTGCTCACATTGGTGCATCAAAGATGATTTCATCGCATTTCAACACAATTAGAAAACAACATTGCTCAATTTGTAAATAGTGCAAAGAATATACATACCAATGCACTTGCAATATCTAAACATGAAAAACAAGCACTGTTGTTTAAACATAAAGCTCTGCTAGTTAGGTTTTTCCGTCACACAATAAACTAAATTCAGCTTTACTGAGCACTACCAAATAAAACTGAAGTCCACATATAACTTTGATGGAAAAACAGTGGCATAGTTATATTAAGGAAACACTACTCTCAGCAAATTATAACAGCATCTCAGTAAAACCTGCAAATGGCAAGGCCAGGATACAACTATTTAAAATATCCAGAAATAGTTTCAATGCAGAAAAAAAGGCAATTGAAAACAACTCGATCAACAAAAGGAGAGACAGGGTTCAGAGGCACTCTTAGTCCCCAATCAATAGATACATAAACAAAGGAAGAGTGTCCGTCAGTGAGGCGTGGGTGTGATCAGGATAGCACGTATTAATATGAGGCCAGCTGTAGTTGGTCAATATACTGGGCTAACTTTCTAGAAAAAACAAATTATTTCTTCAAGAAACCCTCACTCACCCTAGTGGTGACATGCTTCATCATCGGGTCCACTCGGGAGATCGAGTACCTCCCGAGTGTGCTACGACGCCAGGAGACTGCGGAGCGGGTTGTTGTGAGAGTGAATGTGAAAAAGAAGGTGTGGTTAAAAATGTCAGAGGTTGTCCCAAAAAATCATTTATTCGCTGGTCAACTTGACATATTAAAATTAATGCTATGTGCAGGGAAACTATCCACAAGAAATACAGGTGTTTCCCTGTTAGGGGAAGGTCAACATGTTTCTGCCCTTTAAGTGTATGAGTTTACAGGGCTTTCGTCAGGACCAGTAAGTGGGTGTTACCTCAACAGGTATAGGCGCGCTAAGGCCTACCCTGCTGTAGGTGTGAAAGTTAAAAATAGTGGCACTATGTGTAAAAAGTGCGTGAAAATACAAACCAAAGGCTGGGGATTTACCTCAGTTGCGAGGAGCCCAAAAGTTTGTATTCAGTATGAACCACGCCCCATAGATTCAGAGGGGGGGTGGGAGCGACAATGGCACACCGCCCGCAACGCTCAGCACCCTCTCGGCACCTAGCTGTCCCCGCTGGATCTCGTGGTTTGTATTTTCACGCACTTTTTACACATAGTGCCACTATTTTTAACTTTCACACCTACAGCAGGGTAGGCCTTAGCGCGCCTATACCTGTTGAGGTAACACCCACTTACTGGTCCTGACGAAAGCCCTGTAAACTCATACACTTAAAGGGCAGAAACATGTTGACCTTCCCCTAACAGGGAAACACCTGTATTTCTTGTGGATAGTTTCCCTGCACATAGCATTAATTTTAATATGTCAAGTTGACCAGCGAATAAATGATTTTTTGGGACAACCTCTGACATTTTTAACCACACCTTCTTTTTCACATTCACTCTCACAACAACCCGCTCCGCAGTCTCCTGGCGTCGTAGCACACTCGGGAGGTACTCGATCTCCCGAGTGGACCCGATGATGAAGCATGTCACCACTAGGGTAAGTGAGGGTTTCTTGAAGAAATAATTTGTTTTTTCTAGAAAGTTAGCCCAGTATATTGACCAACTACAGCTGGCCTCATATTAATACGTGCTATCCTGATCACACCCACGCCTCACTGACGGACACTCTTCCTTTGTAATTGAAAACAACTGCCACATAACATGGAAGAAAAATGCTTTTCTTTTTGAGACGTAGCTTGGCAAATAACATCACAGACGGGAAACAGCCACTACAACGAAGCCGTTTCCACGAATGCAGTAACCACGCATGCTTTACAACGCATGCGTGGTTACCACTATAACCTTTACCACGCATTCCTTTACTATGGAATACGTAGTAAAGGAATGTGAGTTAAAGGTCAAATAAAGAAGAGGGGGCTTGGGGGGGGCCGGGGGGGGGGTCCCCCCCCCCAAAAAAAAACCGAGCAGAAATAAAAAAAGAAAACTTACATTAAAACGGACTTCAGTGCCCCTGTCATCAATGAAAGAGCCTCCACAACGTCGTAGCGTAGCGTGTCCGTCATTATAGCAGTCCTTTTTTTATTTTCTTAGACGTGTTTTGACGCTTGTTTCTGTGGATGATGGAAGTAAGGGCTGCTGATGAAAGGGTGCAGGTGTCGGGTAAGAAAAAAAATCTATGATCATAAAAATTACCCTGGCTTAAAAGTTTGAAGTGTTTCTCTCCTTTCCTTATGTAGACTGACCCCTCTCCATGCCTCATTTCCCTAGATATAGCCTACTAACGCAAATAATAATATGCACACATTTTTTAGCCAATCACTATCATTATGTACTAGGGACCTAAGATTTTTCGAAGATGGTTTTTTCCGTAGAATAATCGTGTGTACCAAAATGCTGCGTGCTAAAGCCACTTGCGAAGTAAAATTCGCGTGGTAATGCCATGCGTGGTACTGGTTAGCGTGGTATAATCATATAACCTCACAGACACCACATTGACTTTTGGGAAGAAAATGAAAAACATATCCTCCCAACAAATGAAAACTGATACCTTCCAAATCTATATTTGTAGAGCTGAACAAAGATTTTCGTTTCTTTTGGAACTGAAATTCTGCCAGGTTAATGTAAATGAGAAGTCATTCTACGAGGAAAACAAAATCCTTCTCCCTCTATACCTCATCCGGACGGCGGGCTGCGAACAGATGTCCCTTTTCACATCCACCGACTCGTCTCTGAGGATGTGAACACTGGGAGAAGACACGTGGAATATCAAAACACGCGCCGCGCCCTATAGGAAAGGTGAAAAGGCTCTCGATGAATTTTATTTTCTGCATGTCCATGCACTTTAACATAACACTAAGGGGCACATGCATCAATGAAAATTGCATTCGCAAAGGGTGCGAATCGCAAAATTCGGCCGTTTGCGAAAGCAATTTCATTATTTGGGATGCATCACAATTTTTGTATTGTTCGCAATTTAAGAAATCTCAAAATTGCGATTTCTTAAATTGCGATTGCATTTAAGGAATCTCAAATTGAGATTCCTTAAATGCAATGCATGAAACTTTAAAAAATAGCGAACTCGCACTTAGGGGGAGCAAATTACCATGAGGTTGAACCTCATGGTAATTTTCGAAAACTTTGAAAAATGCACTTTTGTGCATTTTTCAAAGTTTCATGTTGTGCACACACATGCCCTTAGGGCATGTGTGTACACAACATATGTGCACAGATTGATTTCAGGGGTGCAACAGGGTGCCCTTTGGACACCCCTGCACCCTTGAAATCGTATTCTCAATTTGCGATTCGCAAATTGCGAATCGCAAATTGAGAATGTCTTCCCATTCATTCTTATGCACCTCTAGGCCCATAGGAATGAATGGGGAGCTATTCCTTAATTGCGATTCGCAATTTGTGAGTCGCAATTAAGGAATTTTAAGAAATTGCAATTTATTTAGCAATTTCTTCATGCATAGCCATTTGCGATTCCTTATTAGCGATTCCTTATTTTTCGCTACTAAGGAATCGCAAATGGCCATGTGATGCATGTGGGCCTAAGATGCCTATTTTCTTCAGCAGCTAAGCTTAAACTCAGCAGATCAAACAGCAACTGGACCACGCACTACACCGGCACATTGAAAAAATATATATATCAACAGAGTATTTGAAAGTCTGTTATTATCAACTCTGGCACCGGGTTGCACCGAATAAAACAAATCTCCAAAGGGCCCACATTCTTACTCATTAGAGAAGCACTTTGTGTGTACCCATATTGTTGCTTTTCCCTACATAATTTTCTTCCTGTTTGAGTTGACGGTCAAATTGCTGATGACAGATACCAGTACCGATGGTCCCATGTCTGGGAAAATATTGGTGCACCAGGTATCTAGGTGCCAATCTGCGAAATCGTAGAGATCAGACATGTCTTGTGATTCTGCATTGATTGGGCTCTGCACTTCTATCACTGTTTACAACTCCCAGTATCACCCAAGACTAGGGTTCTCCAATATCGGTCCTGGAGGGCCGATCAGTGCCATATTTTTAAAATAACTACATTTGTCACATGGCCCATGGGGACATTGTCATCTTGCAGATTGTCTGCTGCTTTACGCACGTTACTACTCAAGTTTATTTTGCAAATGTCTCTTTTGCCGTTTTCACATAAGAACCTATCGCTGTGTACACATTCTGCAGGTTTCTGGGAGTTAGTCTGAACATTGTGAGCAGGGTGGATCAACAATGCCCCTTGTTATTATGCTCTGGCAATATGACCAAACATATTGATGCAACTGTTGTTTGGGAATACGTACTTTGGTCTTATTGGAATACATGAAAAGGTAGCACACACTTGGAGAAGGACCTTTCCAGGGAGAAGAGCAAGACAGTACCTATGATGTAGATCTACCATCTATAGAATGAGGTATGGGGTCTGCAGATAACACCCAGAGATCTTCAAACATATAATCATTCTGCTGCTATACAAGGGGATAAAGACATCTCCTTTCATGATTTATGGACTAATTGCCATACTTACCATATTTGTGTTATGCATTTTCTTGTTTATTGTGGCACATATACTGCACATTAGAGCATGTTAGTTAAAATAAATAGTTTGAACTTTTATCTTGTCTCTGTCAGATCTTATTGTGGACAAGTACAAGAGGGTGAGCAAAAGGGTATGTCTTGCAACCGCGATTCCTGAGAGAGTCGAGAGTGTTGTGTTCTGGGGTGTATAATCATTTGTTTCTCTGTGAGTAAGTAGGAGAGCAAGTGAGACACTATAGCTAGTCAATCCGGGGCTCATGGGTACTAAGGTGGGAGTCTAATAAAAAATTTGTTTAAAAAAATGGGTACTAAGGTGGGAGGATGACCCGGTCTCTATGCACTAAGGTCACATAATCTTACGCATAGTTCTGTGTGTGTGCAGAATGCCTGCAACACATTTATCTAAATCTCTCATGGATCCAGCTCTACAGGACTGACATTGGAGAAACCTGCCCAAGACCAATGCCACTACTGAGTACCTCTATCCCAAAAGACCTTCCGTTTCATTATAAACGGGAGCACTATCCTCCGCACTTGCTCATTATGCCAATGTGCTAAATGCTGGGGTTGTGGCACACTTGTCACACGGGATATGGGCTCTGTTTGAGTGCTTAAAGTCTCGCGCAGTGGTGGGCTCCTTTTTCAGCTTAACACTTAACAACTACATCACTCTCCAGTTTGGCCATTGTCCGATCTAGAAGTTGCACACTGGTAAGGAGACACAGGAAGCAGGCAGGTATAGGTACTATATTCAGTAAAAAGTTGCATCAATAGAACACTCACACTCATGACATCACACATTTCACATGCCTCACAATATGCCACACCAGGCTAGGGCAGAAGACAGGATACCACAAATTAATATTTCAGATGCTTTGACCAACAACACGTCTCACAGATAAGTGTAGGGGACAGACGGCTTTTTCAGGTTTGCTAATCACTAGCTTTAGATCTCAGTAGTTGTATAATCTAAGGTAAGAGGTTTACAAACAAACAAAAAAGGAAGACTAAGTAACTGGAATATGAGTTAGGTATAGTGCCACTTGAAGAATCTGACAGGGTGTGTGAGAAAGTCATGGCAGAACAAGAAACAGTGCGGACAACAAACTTTCCAAGGAAGCCCAAGAGGGAACTAAAGTGAAACATGCATACTAATATTGTTAACCCCACTAAAAATAAATGAAAAATAAAATCAGTAAATTTAAAAACCTTTTTGAATCTTTTATGAACCATTATATGTGGAACATCCCAATGTTGCATGCTTTGTATTTTCTGCTTCTGTATCCCCCATCGGATGTCATTATTATGCACATTTCTTGTTTATAAATCCATATTTAATGCAATATTAATTATGCAATGCTTATCATATAACATTTACATTATTATATATTGATAGAGCATTAATTGCCCATATATATGTATCCGTGAATTAAAATGTGCAGCAGATTTTAGGGCAGCAGAACATGTATGCTAATTCTTCCAATCTACATCATTATCGAGAGGTCTAGCCCTTTCATAACAAGACAAGGGTATTTAAGTTTGATACAAAAGTATATTTGGAGAGAGACATCTTGAACCTTCTTTGGGAGCTTTGAGAAAGCTGCACACTGCAACCATCCCATCTAAAGGCCACTAGTTTGCAGAGCGATGCCTTATGTGTGATTTTTCCAGCTCAAAACACCATATCAGAGACAAGCTACAACCTTTTCAAAGTACAGTTACTGATCAGAAACAATTTTGTTATCCTGACGAGGTATGTGTGTTGGAGGCCATCTGGGAAAACAATATGGGCACTTTGGCTTAGCCAGGGTCTACAATGGAATGCGTTTCACCATAGGCTGGTTTTGGTATTCATTTCTATGATTTAATAAACTCAATTTAGATTGTTGTAATGCGTTTTAAGATACACTTTAAGCACCTTTTTATTACAACCCTCATGTTTATTTGTGTAGTAATATCTATCCATACACTCTGTACTAGAAAATTGCATCAATTTTTAGTAAAGCCTTTATAAATATTAGTGGGCTCTTCTTGTGCGAGCTTATCCATAGGGAAAGGAGGCTCTAAAGCTTCCTAATATAATAAACCTGAAATCTCACAGGACTAATCATTGCCCAGTTGGCCCCATCCTTAAGTATGTCATGGGAGGACCATGGGTTACAGTCCACTCATGTCCTGGCTCCAGTTCGTAAATGGACTGTTGAGCCTGTGCTCTCCAGAGCATTTTAGAAGTCTACAACTGAACCATGTTTAGTGATAAAATTGTAAAAACATATCACAAATGTTCTAGCATCAACTGGGCCCAATTTTATCTTACATAAATTGTAAAATAAACTGTTTCTTTAAACCTCTTGCTACCTGCTACTCTACTCAGTCCTCCGATGGATCTTGTTCTGAGTTGACAGGGACTTGGTATTCGGAGGATGATCATTTATTCAATGAGGACCAGGAATAAGTTAATTGCTATCTTTATCTCTAACTTCTTACCGTCAATAATACCATGCAGCAATTGTAAATAATTCAAACATAAACTGAATGATTTACCCACAGAGAATGAGGAGACAGAACCAGCAGAATTTAGTTTGAACTTTTAAATGTAGTTATTTTGTAGATCAATGAACATGAACATTAGAAATAGGATAGCTTAAAGGATTTAATAAAATAATAACAGGCCTCTGAGATTCAGGGGAATCTTCCTCAGCCAAGACAGATTTAAGCTTGTACAGTATATGTCAATAGGAAAATCAGTTGAGCCTCATTCAAACCCTCAGGAAAGTTCTGCAAAGTTCCAAGTGACCAGTTCCAGTTTGTTAAGACAGCCATCTGTGACATTCATAGGCTGCAACTGCAAAGTCAAAGCAGCATGATATGAACTCTTCATCTGAAAGGTTAAAAACTGCGCTAGCAGGCCGGTCAGCAGCAAATCGTAGTGCTACATCACAAGTCTTCAGATGTCTGTTGTGCCTGCTGCTCAGCCGTGTGAGTGTGGTTTGGAATGTTGGATGGATGATGCTGTGGAATGTTGGGTGAGTGGAGTTTGTTAGGTGACATTTTTCTGTTACCTTTGTGGGCAGCTTACCACTATCGTTTGTAGTTTGTGGGTGACATTGGTGTGTTACCTTTGGGGGCTATGTTTTTAATTTACCCCTTGTGGTTGTTGTGGGAGTGTGTCTCACTGTTGGGGGTATGTTTGTGAGATGGCTCTACGTCGTGGAACCTCTCTGGCCTACCACTGTTTATGTGATTGTGGGTTGGCTTAGGTTTGCCTCCCTTGTGGGCGTTGATTGGAGTTGACTGTGTTTTTAAGACACTCATGTCTACCACTTTTGTGTGGTTGGTCGGTGAAGTTGGCTTCACCTGTAGCTTTGCGTTTTCGCGGAGCATTTTCTGTGTGTTTGTCCTCTCTTTCCTCCCTCCCTTTAGCTCGGGTGTATTTGGCCTGGTTGAGTTTGTGTGTTTTGTGATGTGCTTTACCCTGCACCATTGTTGTTTGTTCCCCTGGTGTCCATGTTCATTTTCGGCCTGGCCAGCTGATATATCTATGTCTCAGTGGTAGGTTGGTTGTGCACGGTGTAGGAGTTTGTAGGTTTGTTTGGTTTTGTGTGGTAAGGTGGGAGTTTAGTGTGGAAAGGGAGTGGATGTGTGTAAAGGTTGTCTTTCTGCCTAGAGATTGCTTTTCTTCTTTGTAGGTAAGTGGGTGGGCATTGACCTTATACTGCTGCTTTGCCTTTTGTTGACATTCATGCAAATTTCTTTTTCTCCTGTGCTCTCTTGCATTTTTGGATGTTAACTTGCAAGCCCACTGTTCTGTGTTTTTCCTTACTTTCCATTTTTTCTGGTTTGCCCTCAACCGTTCTCAGGTCTTTGCAATGGTACCTTTTCAGTTTTATGAGCATGTTATTTTATCCTTGATGTGCTTTTCACTTGTATCATTGTATTGTATTTTTGTTTAATATGAGGAAGGGAGAAGTGTTGTGCCTGCTGCTCAGCCAGTGTGAGTGTGGTTTGGAATGTTGAATGGATGATGCTCTGGAATGTTGGGTGAGTGGAGTTTGTCAGTTGGGAGAATGGGCTGAGCAGTAGAAGGCTGCTCCTGGTGGGGCTCTGTCTGTAACTTTATCTTGAACCATTTATCCTAATAAATACCATCATAAGTTACCAAGGAACTCAACCCCGTCTCATTACTACAATGTCCAAGCCACCGCCTTTACCCTTTCGCTCGCTCATGCTTTGAAGCCTGCTGATCATCTGATCCCAAAATTTGAGCAATTATACTCCATAAGTTTTCGGTAAGACACCCATTTGGCATCACCAAAATGTCAGACCACTTGATTTTTATTGGACAGTCCAAAATGAGACGTGGGTGTTGAGCAGGAAAGAAGATACAACTCTGGAAAAATTAAGTAAACCGATTATGCAGTTTCCTTATTTTATGTAGGCATAGAGCACATGGGGCATTTAAATATTTCAGAAGAATAATGCTAGAGTCCAACAATTCACTGTCCCAAGCAGCTGTTCAAGGACGTTACTAATTTGTATCAATCGTACAATTCTGCTCAAAGGATGTCAAAGGAAACAGTTTTTGATTCAAATACATTTTGCATTTCTTCTAAGTTTACCTATGGGCTTTGAAACATTTAGTCTATGACTTAACTGGGAGAAGGGGAAATAAAATATGAGCCCTACATGAAATTCAGCTAATATACTACAATGACCACGTTAAATTGTGAATCATCCCTTAGAAAAGGCGATCATGTAACTTCAGAAGACATTAATAAATTTTCAGTCTAAGCAAAATGTATACATGTAAGTATAGGGTACTCATATAACATTTTGTAAATATCAACGTTTCACATATAAAAAATAGTTATTGATCTCATCATATGAATGTTATTCAGGGTTTACATATATACACATTTTAGAGAAAGTTTGAGAAAAACACCTAACAAAACTGTGTAGCACCTACTTTTCTTTTGCCATTATTTGTGAACTCGTTATAACACGAGCTAATATTTTGGATTTTATTGAGGAAATCGATCTATTACACAATTATTCTCTTTAGTCTAATTAATATCACACTCATAATTAAAAGAATCACATTAAGCAGATATCTATAGCCAGAACCCCAAGGGAATCAACATGTGCATTAGCAGACCTGGCAAAACATTTGGGACGATATTTCAATATCGAAATAACTCCACAAAATTTGAAATCACACTGAACGGCACAATGAATCCTGAACACACCATGCTTACAAACAATTAACATATATGGGGGATTCAATTACAGTTAGTGAGAAAGAAATATTAAAGTTAAACTATTGCAAGAAACTGTTATTCTAAAAGACCTGAATGGTGTAGGAAGAATTATCTCTGATAGGATAGATCAATCAATGAATCAATCAATCAATCAGAGTACTTGCAAAGTGCGGTACTTACCCGTGAGGGTCCCTAGGCGCTGAGGGGAGGGGGTGGGTGCTGCTACTGCTCGAAGAGCCAGGTCTTGAGGAGTCTTCTGAAGGCGAGTAGGTCTTGGGTCTGCCATATGTGGGTAGGGAGGGTGTTCCAGGTCTTGGCGGTGAGGTAAGAGAAGGATCTGCCGCCAGAGGTCGTTCGTTGGATGCGGGGGACAGCAGCGAGGGCGAGGCTGGCGGAGCGGAGCTGGCGGGTGGGGATGTGGAAGCTGAGTATGCTGTTCAAGTAGGCTGGTCCGGCGTTGTGGAATGCTTTGTGTGCGTGGGTGAGGAGCTTTAAGGTGATCCTCTTGTCAATGGGGAGCCAGTGTAGGTCTCTCAGGTGTGGGGTGATCTGGCTGCGGCGGGAGACGTTGACGGGCGGAGGCGTTTTGGAAGCGGTGTAGTCGTCATAGGTGTTTGGCTGGGATTCCTGCATAGAGTGCGTTGCAGTAGTCCAGTCTGCTGCTGACGAGGGCCTGTGTCACCGTTCTTCTTGTTTCGGTCGGGATCCACTTGTAGATCCTGCGGAGCATGCGGAGGGTGTTGTAGCAGGGGGAGGAGACAGCATTGACCTGCTTAGACATGGAGAGGGATGAGTCAAGGATGAATCCTAGATTGCGTGCATGGTCGGTGGGTGTTGGTGCTGTTCCCAGTGTGGTCGGCCACCAGGAGTTGTCCCAGGCTGAGGGGGTGGGTCCGAGGATGAGGACTTCCATCTTGACTGAATTCAGTTTCAGACGGCTGCTCCTCATCCAATCAGTGACGGCCTTCATTCCCTCGTGGAGGTTGGTTTTGGCGGTGTGTGGGTGCTTGGTGAGGGAGAGGATGAGCTGGGTGTCGTCAGCGTAGGAGATGATGTTGAGGTCGTGATGGCGGGCCACTTGTGCGAGGGGGGTCATGTAGACATTGAACAACATTGGGCTGAGGGATGAACCCTGGGGGATGCCGCAGATGATGTTGGTGACTTCAGATCGGAAAGGGTGGGAGGTGGACGCTCGGGGCTCTGCCGGAGAAGAAGGAGGTGGTCCAGTAAAGAGCCTTCTCTTGGATTCCAGCTTCTAGGAGGCGTGTCTTTAGAGTGCGATGGCAAACCATGTCGAAGGAGGCTGACAGGTCCAGGAGGATGAGGGCTGATGTTTCGTCGATGTCTACTTGGCACCTGATGTCATCTGTGGTGGTGATGAGGGCTGTCTCGGTGCTGTGGTTTTGTCTGAATCTGGACTGGGACGGGTCCAAGATTTTGTTGTCTTCGAGGTGGCGGGCCAATTGCATGTTGACGATTTTCTTGATGACCTTTGCTGGGAATGGGAGCAGGGAGATGGGCCGGAAGTACTTGAGGTCCTTGGGGTCCGCTTTGCGTTTCTTGAGGAGGGCGTTGATTTCAGCGTGCTTCCAGCTTTCTGGGAATGTCACTGTTTCGAAGGAGATGTTGATGACCTTCCGTAGTTGGAGTGTGATGGCTGCGTCTGCTTTGTTGAATACGTGGTGTGGGCACGGGTCAGACGGAGATCCTGAGTGAATGGAGTTCATGACCTTGCGTGTCTCGTCGTCGTTGAAGTTGGACCAGGAGGTCAGGCGGTTGGCGCTGGTGGTGTTCACAGGGCAGGTAGAGTCTGGCGTAGTCGGGGCGGTCGTGGTGTTGAAGCTGTCGTGGATGTCAGCGATCTTGCGGTGGAAGAAGATGGCTAGTGAGCCGCACAGTTCTTGTGAGGGCGGGATGTTGTTGGCGTTGGAGCTGGGGTTGGAGAGTTCCTTTACGATGCTGAAGAGCTCCTTTTTGTGTGCATTGTTTTCCAAGCGATCTTTGAAGGAGGATCTCTTGGCTAATCTGATGAGGTGGTGGTGTCTGCGGGTGGCGTCCTTGTGGGCTGCGTGGTTGTCCGGTGTGAGTTTGTGGAGCCATGTCTTCTCCAGTTTCCAGCATGTGCCTTTAGAGGTCTGGAGCTCGTCGGTGAACCAGGTGGCTCTCTTGTTGGTGTGACTGTTGGAGGGTTTCTTGAGCGGGGCGAGGGTGTTGGTGCAGTCGTAATCATATTTAAAGAGTGAAATTACCTCAAAAATTATTCCATGTTTTCATTGAGACAGGTTAATCATAAGCACATTTCTAAAGAATATTGAAAAGAATTGCATCGCCTAGAAAAGTTATTTCAACCTAACCTAGGCTAGGGACAACTAGACTGATTTATGCACTGCCTTTACAATCTTGGACAGTCATTAATTTGTTCCGGTGCTTTCCGGTGCTCAGCACCGGCACTTTATTGTCAGGGCCGGGGCTATAATTTATTTTCAAGAGGCAGTGGTGGTGAATTTCATTGTTCAGAAATACATGCACAAAGTGAGACAGCTTTACTTTCCCCACTCGTCGGTGCTGTGCAGTCTCCCACTCTCACCCATTCGTCAACCCATGCAGTCCTGGTTGGCTGGCGATTCAATTTAAACTTTTATTCTTTCACTAATAAAAAAAAAAGCAAATGGACTCTCCAAGAGCTGGCTTTATTTCTGCAGTTAACATTGCTGGCCCTTCCCCCTCCAGCAAGTTAGAGAGCCCCTTGAGGAGCGTAAGAAGGCTAGACTCTTCTTGTCCGTTACCTGTCACGTAAGCCTTCAGCAGCTCCCTATTAGTTACTGAAGGTCTAGGGAGTTCCTTAGCCGAATGCTTCTAGCAATAATGATTCTCTAATCGAACACGTTTTCTCTGAACGGAGTTTCCTGTAGCCGAAATTAATTTATTCTTTCACGCAAGCTGCAACTCCAGGCCGAGGTGAGTCTTTGGTGTTTTTCACTGCCCCCATTCCGTACAGTGCATCGGAACCTGAGGACAGAGACAATTACTAGGTAGCTTTAAACTAGTGTGGAAGCCTTTCTCTGTGATCAATATACCTGCAGGGTTCTGGAGACTGACAAATGGCAGCTGCTGCTTGTTTGATTTTAAAGAAACAGCATCAATTGAGCTTAGGTATTTTCTCTTCATGCTGGATTTTCACCTAAGAGCTTGTCTGTGACTCTGTGTACATGCAAGGGACAGCAGGTCCGCTACCTGTGTATTACCTCGAGTCAGCAACGACATGCCCTTAGGCCACCCCTAGAAAGGCCACCCCTTACCCTTCATTCAACCCTGATTGCATTTTTATTTTTTATTTTTTTATTAAGCATTTTCAGAAAAAAATACAAATATATCAAATATCAATCAATGATAAAAACCAATTAATACATTACAATAGATTAATTATAAAAAGCAGTTAATACAAAAGAAGCAGTTTTAAGAAAAAATACATTACATCAAATAGAAAACGGCTTGGTCCATTAAAAGGACAGTTAACCACACCTGCATGGTACTTTGGAAATATCTACAAGCAAAGCAATTCATTAAAGCCTACCCCTATTGGTGTTATGGGCCACCTCTATTAGCTTCCTCCTATGCCACCCTGACATCTCTGCTCCAATCGGCGATATATGCCCATATCTTCCACCCCCGATTTCTAGCCTGTCTGCCCCTGCAGGCATGGATAGCCCTCTCTTGATAATAGATTCAGAGAAGCCTAGCAAGCCATATGTGGAAGGTTGGTGGGGCACTGTTCATCTATCCTTTACCCCCATGTGTACAGTTTGGCAGGTGTAAAGTAGAGATTAAAAATAGTTTTGTACAATTGAGCTTTTAAGTTCGAGGATAAAAGTATTTTGGCTGTTAAAGAGAGGCTCATATAAATATCCACATCGGGGTTTCCCAAATTAACTGCCCAATATGATAAATTTTTTTCTAAATCGTCAGGGATCTTGTCAAGAAGTAAGCTATAGCGGTTCCTAATTCTGCTGGACTTTCTGGTTATGGTGTCTAGAAGTGGTATCCTGTCAAGCTTAATCATAGGGCTGTTTAAGACGAGGATGCTTCTGATCTGAACAAATTTAAAGTAATGGTTGCCCGGTATACCAAAAACCCTCTGTAACACGGGAAATTGAAAATCTTACTCTCTCCCACAAAAGTCCCCAATTATTCCTACCCCATACCTTTCCCACTTCTTCCCCATATCATCGTTAACCTGGGATGGTAATAGTGATGAGTGCCAAAGGGGGTATATCTGCTAACTTTCGGGATTGCCATAAGTTTGGAGACCTGTTTCCATACTTTCCATGCACTGTGGATCACTTTAAACCGTACCTTCTTATAATAACTCGGTTCCAGTTGTCTTAGTAAGACCCCTGGAGCTTTCTTCCCAATAGAAAGTTTGTAAATAGTGGGTATTTTTGGACCTTGCTCTGTTCCAGTGTCATTATCCACAACAAACAGAGTAACCATTTGATGTAGAAGAGCCGCCCAGTAATATAGGGTGATATTAGGGATTGCAAGGCCACCCCTGTCTTGCGGTAGAGCTAGGTATTTAATCGCTCTCCTAGCCTTCCCATATTGCCATATAAAATTGGAGAAAGTTGACTCCAATGCCCTCAGTAAGCTATCTTCTACAGCCAGTGGTATAGCACAAAACAAATACAATATCTTCGGTAGCATGGGCATTTAAAAAATGTTTTCCCTTCCTATAATTGGCACATTTAACCCATTGACTCTCCTTAGATTATTCCCTATAGTTTTAATCAAAGGTTCGAAATTGTATTTATTAATTTCATCCACCTTAGCAATTATTCAAACCCCAAGATAGAACGCTGTGTCCTTTTTCCTTGGGTCATTGAAGTCTATGTATTCCATGCATAGCACAATAGTTTCCCCCTTATTCAATGCATATCCAGAGAGAAGCCCATAGCTCTCAGCAATTTTATTTTTTCTATAATTGCCTCAGCTGGATTCAGGGTTAGCACCTCAACATCATCAGCATAAGCCAATACTCAGGTCTCATACCCGCCCGTAATTATTGGCTTAATATTCCGACTCTTTAAGAGTTTGACCACTAAAGGGTTAATACATAAAGCAAACAAAATCAGGGAATAGTCCCTCTTGATATATTAATGATGCTAGATTCCTTTCCTATGAGTTGCAATCGGGCCCTTGGTTGACAGTACATTGCTTTAATTGCTTTTATAAATTGTGGCCAAAACTGTTTGACTCCAATATCCCCCATAAAAACTCCCAGGACACCCGATCGAAAGCTTTCTCTGCATCGAGAAGGATCATAGCCATCTGGCCCCCCCATACAACCCTGATTGCAATGCTCATTATAACCTTATGTGGTGCCACAATACGGAATAGTGTTTTTAACTTTGGGAAAAATGTAACAGGTCAAATCCAGACACCTTGCAGGCTGTAGCCCTTTTTCCTTTTACGTTACAAAAATCTTAATAGTGGTAATAGTCACAAATTCGGAATGCTGCTTTTTATTTTACGAATAGCACTTAAGGAGCTGCAGCATCCCTCCCTCGCCCCCAATACATGGAAGCTAATTGGGCCACAAAGAAGTTTGAGAACTCTGCACTGACATGGCACTGTTCTGTTCTATTTTGAAGAACAAAGCAGCCAGAATGCACTTTGGCCACAGGTGCTGTGGGTTTCATTAATTTTCTTAAGTGTAAGACACATTTGTGCATTTTTTAATTTGATTTAAAATTTTACAAAAAGACAAATACCAATATATAGGCTTAGTGTGATTTTGCTTCGTTTTTCAGTTGCAAGGTTGTGGTTTAATTGTTACAAAATGTAATGAATCATTAAACGTTTTGAGTTTTAAAATGACAAAATGCAAAATGTGTTCTCAAATCAAGCAGAGCTTATTTGGATGTTTCTAGTGTCCTGTGCATTTGCATTATTGTGTGTAGTGCATTTTGTACAGTTGGGTTTATTAACCTTCAAATGTCTTGTTTGCTAGACATGAAAACAATATATGCAAAAGAAAAAATTGATGAAAGGAATACTGGACAATGAAGACATTCACTCCCAGTCACAAGGATCTGGGTTAAATCCATCATAATCCATCATTCTTTTGTTCACCACACCGCCCCAGTTTGGACTCAGCCATATGCAAATCAGTCTTGACCCTTTTCCTTGAGAGAACAGTCCAGCCCGAACTGCCAAGCCAGGTCCTCCCTGGACCAGAAACAAGAATCCTGGGACCGCTTTCAGGGCATCACCCTTCTTCAGCCAGGCTAGCTTGAATCCAGTGGTGTAGTGAGCATGGGACCCACATCTGGGCATACCCTTCCCACTTAGGGCAACATATGCAAAAGAAAGAATTGATGAATGGAATGCTGGACAATGCAGACATTCACCCCCAGTCACAAGGATCTGGGTTAAATTCATCATTCTTTTGCTCTCCACACCACCCCAGTTTGGACCCAGCCATATGCAAATCAGTTTTGACCCTTTTCCTTGTGGGAACAGTCCAGTCCGAACTGCCAAGCAAGGACTTCCCTGACCGGAAACAAGCATCCGGGAACCGGTTTCAGGGCATCATCCTTCATCTGTCAGGCTATCTTGAATCCAGTGGTGTAGTGAGCACGGGACCCACGTCTGGGCAAACCCTTCTCAGTTAGGGCAACATATGCAGAAGAAAAAATTGATGAACGGAATGCTGGATAATGCAGACATTCACCCCTAGTCTCAAGGATCTGGGTTAAATCCATCATTCATTTGCTCACCACAACACCCCAGTTTTGACCAAGCCATATGCAAATCAGTCTTGACCCTTTTCCTTGTGAGAACAGTCCAGCCCGAACTGCCAAGCCAGGTCCTCCATGGACCGGAAACAAGCATCCTGGCATCTTTTTGCATTTGTCACCCTGAGCGGGACAGGTATGCTCAGACGTGGGTCCTGTGCTCTCCATGCCACTGGAGTCCAGCTATCCTCGCTGATGATGGCTGAAAGCCCGAAACCGGTCCTAGGATGCTTGTTTCCAAGTACAGGGATGACCTGGCCTGGCAGTTCGGGCTGGACTATTCCCATTGGGTGCAGGGTCAAGACTGATTTGCATGTGGCTGGGTCCAAACTGGAATGGTATGGTGAGCAAAAAAACGATGGATATCGGCCCAGATCTCTGTAGTGGGGTGAATGTATGACATTGTTCTGCATTCTGTCCATCAATTGTTCTTTTTGCAATGGTTACCCCCAGTGGGACGGGTATGGCCAGACGTGGGGCCCGTCCTCTCCATGCCACTGGAGCCAAGCTATCCTGGCTGATGAGGGCTGAAAGCCCAAAACCGGTGCTAGGATGCTTGTTTCCAAGTACAGGGAGGACCTGGCCTGGCAGTTCGGGCTGAACTTTTCCCATTGGGTGCAGGGTCAAGGCTGATTTGCATATGGCTGGGTCCAAACTGGAATGGCATGGTGAGCAAAATAAAGATGGATTTAGGCCCAGGTCTCTGTACTGGGGCGAATGTATGACATTGTTCTGCATTCTGTCCATCAATTGTTCTTTTTGCAGTTGCCACCCCGAGTGGGACGGGTATGCACAGGCGTGAGTCCCGTGCTGTTCTTGCCACTGGAGTCAAGCTATCCTGACTGATGAGGGCTGAAAGCCAGAAACTGGTCCTAAGATACTTGTTTCCAGTCCAGGGAGGACCTGGCTTGGACGTTGGGGCTGTACTGTTCCTATTGGGTGCAGGGTCAAGACTGATTTGCATATGGCTGGGTCTAAACTGGAATGGCATGGTGAGCAAAAAAACAATGGATTTAGGCCCAGATCTCTGTACTGGGGTGAATGTATGACATTGTTCTGCATTTTGTCCATCAATTGTTCTAATTGCATACATGAAAACAAAACAGGAAGGTATCAACATTCAAATGATTTTGGTCCATAGTCTTTTTTTCTATGCAACCTGTCAAAAAAAGACCTCCTTATACTCTGTTGTCCATTGTATTCTGTGCTGGTTGGGGTTTAACACCTACATCATTGTGAATTACCTTCATGTTAGGGAGCAAAAGGCACTGTTGTATGTTGGGAACATTATCTTACCCGCTATGGCTAAGGGGTGCCAATTGGGATAAGAAATGTTTGGTTTATGCCTATTTACAATGCACTTGTTAAAGTAAATCCCTTTCTAGAGACTTGTCCCTCCTCCATCTGTCCTTTTACTCATCCCAAGCCTCATCTTACTACTATGAGGTCCTTAATAACACTTTCTAGATTCTCCCCTCCTCTATCCCTCCCTCCACCCATCTCAAACCTCATATTACTACTATGATCTCCTAAATAACACTTTCTAGACTATTCCCTCTACTATCCCTCCATTATCCCATTCATGAAACTAACAGACTCACATGTCTATCGCTCAAAAAAGCATATATTGCCCTATATTAACCCACCAATAATCCTTTTTGGGTTCCGGAGTCGCATGCTACTTACCGAAAAGTGCTTTGTCGTGCCATCAAGGGTGGAAGCGCTGTATAAATACAATTACAATATTGGGCATATTACAGGAGTGAATGATGTGCATACATCAGTTACAGGTTGTGTATCTGCCAGGGAGGTGCATATTGTGCCTCTAACAGAGTCCGATATATTCCTAATGTGATAGATACCTTCATAGTGGGCTTGTACCCCTGAGCTCTACATATCCTACTGTCTTTTAGTAATAGACTGGTCCGGGGCAGTTTAGGGTCAAGCCTGGGGAGACACAAAATACAACAAAAGTAGATAGTCATATCAGATATAGTTTGGAGTCAGGACTATAATGGTGAGAAAAATTCATTACGAAAAAATACTCCAGTGGACCACAGGTAAGTCAATTGAGTAGAGTGTAGAGTTCTATGCCCGCGATCTATAAGAAAGAGAAGTGGGAGCTAATAGGGTGGTCTAACTATCTGGTTGCCTCTAATGCAACCATGTTTCTTTGGGGAATACTATAATCTTGTTTATATTACCCTCACACACCCTAGTGGTGTCATGCTTCATCATCGGGTCACCCCGACCCCTACAAGTCAGGGTGGGCTCAACCACAGTATTGGAAAGCTCTTCTGAAATATTGGAAGAGGGGGCTTTACTTAAGATAATTAAAATCACCTAGATAGATCCCCGGTTTCCCTTTATTTTTGGGGTCTATCTGGGAAGTTAAAATGCTGTATAATGATTACTTATACACATGGGTCTTGTAAGGATATTATGGTCCTATGACCCTAGTGCCAACATGTTTCAGTCCTCAATGGCCATGGAGGTCCGGGACTTTCTTCAGGGCAGGAGAGCCCCCTATGTGAGGTAACAGAGGATGGGGTTCCCTATCCTAACATAGTAATGAGGGCAGAGTAGCTGCTCCTCAAGTGTAATGTGTGCTGTTCATGCGTGCTGCCAGGCTGCATCTGAGGAAAAAAACAAGTAAAACAAATTCACAAACTTATGTCCAGTTTACCGTTTTTTGCAGTGGAAACGATGGTCAGCAGCCCATGCCAGTGTCGTGAGCATGCACTAGCTTCCAAGTGTACGCTTGAAAAAGAGGTATCAGCCCCTACTTATGCCCGACAAGTACATGCTTCCGTGACATATCGTGGATTATGTGCACGCGAAACTATGTCTCAGTGGCAAGGTGATCGCATTCTGATGTGGTACATTCATAAGCGGCTTGTGTATATACACTTCTTGTCATAACACATATACCTAAAACGTAAGTCTCAATCACATCCACTTGATTATAAAAGCAGTTCTCAATGATTCTGGTATCACTCGCCTCAGTATGCGTTAATCATGCACATCTGCGTAACTCAAATACTTTACCCAATTAGGGAGGTCGGCTTGCTTCACACAGGGCCGGTCAACATGTGGGTGGTCCTAGTGATATGGAATAGTCTTAGACGCTGTTGTTCTTAAGCAGGGGGCAGCGTTTGAGGTAAATGAGCGTTGTCGGCTCGAACGCATTTAAAAGGAAAGACACTTACTTAAATTGAAGGTCTCACCCAGCAATGTACCTAGTTCGGTTCCGGTCCTCGGCTTGAGCAGCCGCGGACATCAGGGCACTCTATGTTATAGTCCCGTAAATGGCATCAACGGGTACTGTGTGTGGCGCGCATGCGCGAATGACGTAGTGCGTCACTCCGTGGCGTGTGATCGGATGTGATGCTGGGAAATGTAGTATTTCGGCCAATATGTGGTTCTTCCTATTGTTAACAAAAACTGGAGTTAGTGATCGAGGTTAAGATGCACTGAATTGTGATATGCAAAAATATTAATGCATCACGTCTGAGTCTAGTAACCAAACCATCGAAGTTAGTCGAAGGGGTATAATTATGTTCATTTTTTTTTTTTAAATGTTTTTGCAACAGTAGTATTATGCTCAGATTTACCTACTTGATTGGCTCAAGTTCACTTATTTAATTGGCTCCAGGGTATGGCGTCGTTGAGACCATTGGTATGGGTCTTTAATCGGTAGACCCAACGTTGTTCCCTCTGTAGGAGTCTCTTTTGAAGATTGCCAGAACCCTTCACTTGTTCAATTATCGTCCATTGTAAATCTGTATCTTTGTGCAGTTTCTCTACATAGTGTGCTGTTAGTCTGGTGGCAGTAATTGCTCGCCTGATTGTGCTCCTGTGTTCACTAATACGTGTTTTAATTTTGCGACTCGTCATACCTATATACATAAGTCCACATGGGCACCTAATAAGGTAGATTACTGATTCTGAGTTGCAATTAGTATGGGATCTTTGTTCCCATGCAGTGCGAAGCCCCAAGTCTATTGTCTTTGTTTGTTCAGTGAATTCACAGGCTACACAGGAGCCACATGGATAGTGTCCAGTGACTGGTGTATTATTCCATAGAGTTGTTTGGTTGTCCACCTTGGGTTTATTTGAATCGGTATGGACCAGGACATCTCTCAGGCTTTTGTTTCTTTTGAATGAGAACATAGGCTTCTCATATGCTAATATGTTTGATGTTAGGATTGGCCACTTTTTATTTATAATTTTTTTGACGTCATTGGACGACGAATTATATGTAGTAACACAGATGATTTGCTGGCGTTCAGTTTTTTCTTGGTTCTCTAGGAGGGCTTCCCGTGGGGTATTGCGTGCTCTCTTTTTTGCTTTTGCAATGATGTTATCGGGGTAGTCTCTCTCTTTAAGTTTTACTGACAATATTTCTGCCTCTCTCTTATAGTCCTCAATCTGAGAGCAGTTCCTGCGGATTCTTAGAAATTGTCCGACAGGTAGATTTTCTCTCAGGGACCGTGGGTGTGCACTGTTGAATCTTAGTAGACTGTTTTTATCAGTCGGTTTAGTGTATAAAGAGCTCTCCAGAATTCCATTATGTGTTAGGATGTTGATGTCTAGAAATGGAATTGTTTCCTTGTTTTTGTTCAAAGTGAAGTGTAGATACAGATTTAATCCATTAATCCAGATTGCAAAATCGTCAACACTTTTGTCATCCCCTCTCCATATGACCAGGATATCCTCTATGTAGCGATACCATTTACATATGTTGTTGGTGTAAGGGTTTTGAGACCATATGTGTTGGTCCTCAAAGTGGCTCATATAGAGGCAGGCTATACTTGGAGCAAAAGTACTGCCCATGGAAGTTCCATGGACTTGTACATACAGTTGGTCCTCGAATCTGAAGAAATTTTCAGTTAGTGCTATTCGCATAAGGGAGATCACCCACTCAATGGGGGCTGTCCATGGCCATTCCTCCTTCCTTAGAAGTTCCTCAATGACTCCAATGTTTTCTGTCTGAGGTATGCTCGTATATAGGGCTTCTACATCCAAGCAGACCAGGTGACATTCTTCTGGGTTGTATTCAACATTTGTTAGCAGATTGAGGAGATGTTTCGGGTCTTGTACGTAGGATCTTATACGTCTTACTAAAGGTCTTAAAAACCAGTCAGTGTATTGTTAGAGGGGTTCAAGGATGGATCCGATGCCGGAGACGATTGGTCTGCCCGGGGAAGGTATTTTCCCTTTGTGAATTTTTGGGATTGTATAGAACATTGGCGTTCTTGGGTCTTCTTGATTCAGGAATCTATGTTCCTTTCTTTAAATCCATTCTCTCTCAAGGGCATCAGATGTTATAGTCATGATGGTTTTCTTGAGGCGTTGTGTTGGGTCACGGTTGATCTTTTTGTAGGACTTGTTATCTGCTAGTAAGGAAAGGCAAGTTGTCCTGTAGGCATTAGTATTTTGTAGTATTTTGTACTAGTACTCAAATTGTTGAAGCTTTTTGTGCGAGGTACTCGCCTTCGAGGAAGCAGTAATTAATGAAGTTGAAAACCTCCAACCACAATTTGACAAAGTGAACGCATGGCCCTAACCAAACTGAGGAACAGAACAGATGTGATCATAAAACCAGCGGACAGGGCGGTGCAACAGTACTACAAAATACTAATGCCTACAGGACAACTTGCCTTTCCTTACTAGCAGATAACAAGTCCTACAAAAAGATCAACCGTGACCCAACACAACGCCTCAAGAAAACCATCATGACTATAACATCTGAGGCCCTTGAGAGAGAATGAATTTCAAGAAAGGAACATAGATTCCTGAATCAAGAAGACCCAAGAACGCCAATGTTCTATACAATCCCAAAAATTCACAAAGGGAAAATACCTTCCCCGGGCAGACCAATCGTCTCCGGCATCGGATCCATCCTTGAACCCCTCTCACAATACACTGACTGGTTTTTAAGACCTTTAGTAAGACGTATAAGATCCTACGTACAAGACACGAAACATCTCCTCAATCTGCTAACAAATGTCGAATACAACCCAGAAGAATGTCACCTGGTCTGCTTGGATGTAGAAGCCCTATATAAGAGCATACCCCAGACAGAAAGCATTGGAGTCATTGAGGAACTTCTAAGGAAGGAGGAATGGCCATGGACAGCCCCCATTGAGTGGGTGATCTTCTTATGCGAATAGCACTAACTGAAAATTTCTTCAGATTCGAGGACCAACTGTATGTACAAGTCCATGGAACTTCCATGGGCAGTACTTTTGCACCAAGTATAGCCTGCCTCTATATGAGCCACTTTGAGGACCAACACATATGGTCTCAAAATCCTTACACCAACAACATATGTAAATGGTATCGCTACATAGACGATATCCTGGTCATATGGAGAGGGGATGACAAAAGTGTTGACGATTTTGCAATCTGGATTAATGGATTAAATCCGTATCTACACTTCACTTTGAACAAAAACAAGGAAACAATTCCATTTCTAGACATCAACATCCTAACACATAATGGAATTCTGGAGAGCTCTTTATACACTAAACCAACTGATAAAAACAGTCTACTAAGATTCAACAGTGCACACCCACGGTCCCTGAGAGAAAATCTACCTGTCGGACAATTTCTAAGAATCCGCAGGAACTGCTCTCAGATTGAGGACTATAAGAGAGAGGCAGAAATATTGTCAGTAAAACTTAAAGAGAGAGACTACCCCGATAACATCATTGCAAAAGCAAAAAAGAGAGCACGCAATACCCCACGGGAAGCCCTCCTAGAGAACCAAGAAAAAACTGAACGCCAGCAAATCATCTATGTTACTACATATAATTCGTCGTCCAATGACGTCAAAAAAATTATAAATAAAAAGTGGCCAATCCTAACATCAAACAAATTAACATATGAGAAGCCTATGTTCTCATTCAAAAGAAACAAAAGCCTGAGAGATGTCCTGGTCCATACCGATTCAAATAAACCCAAGGTGGACAACCAAACAACGCTATGGAATAATACACCAGTCACTGGACACTATCCATGTGGCTCCTGTGTAGCCTGTGAATTCACTGAACAAACAAAGACAATAGACTTGGGGCTTCGCACTGCATGGGAACAAAGATCCCATCCTAATTGCAACTCAGAATCAGTAATCTACCTTATTACGTGCCCATGTGGACTTATGTATATAGGTATGACGAGTCGCAAAATTAAAACACGTATTAGTGAACACAGGAGCACAATCAGGCGAGCAATTACTACGACCAGACTAACAGCAAACTATGTAGAGAAACTACACAAAGATACAGATTTACAATGGATGATAATTGAACAAGTGAAGGGTTCTGGCAATCTACAAAAGAGACTCCTACAGAGGAACAACGTTGGGTCTACCGATTAAAGACACATATCAATGGTCTCAACGACACCATACCCTGGAGCCAATTAAATAAGTGAACTTGAGCCAATCAAGTAGGTAAATCTGAGCATAATACTACTGTTGCAAAAACATTGTTTTTTAAAAATGAACATAATTATACCCCTTCGACTAACTTCGATGGTTTGGTTACTAGACTCAGACGTGATGCATTAATATTTTTGCATATCACAATCACAATTCAGTGAATCTTAACCTCGATCACTAACTCCTGTTTTTGTTAACAATAGGAAGAACCACATATTGGCCGAAATACTACATTTCCCAGCATTACATCCGATCACACACCACGGAGTGACGCACTACGTCATTCGCGCATGCGCGCCACACACAGTACCCGTTGATGCCATTCACGGGACTATAACATAGAGTGCCCTGATGTCCGCGGCTGCTCAAGCTGAGGACCGGAACCGAACTAGGTACATTGCTGGGCGAGACCTTCAATTTAAGTAAGTGTCCTTCCTTTTAAATGCGTTCGAGCCGACAACGCTCATTTACCTCAAACGCTGCCCCCTGCTTAAGAACAACAGCGTCTAAGACTATTCCATATCACTAGGACCACCCACATGTTGACCGGCCCTGTGTGAAGCAAGCCGACCTCCCTAATTGGGTAAAGTATTTGAGTTACGCAGATGTGCATGATTAACGCATACTGAGGCGAGTGATACCAGAATCATTGAGAACTGCTTTTATAATCAAGTGGATATGATTGAGACTTACGTTTTAGGTATATGTGTTATGACAAGAAGTGTATATACACAAGTCGCTTATGAATGTACCACATCAGAATGCGATCACCTTGCCACTGACACATAGTTTCGCGTGCACATAATCCACGATATGTCACGGAAGCATGTACTTGTCGGGCATAAGTAGGGGCTGATACCTCTTTTTCAAGCGTACACTAGGAAGCTAGTGCATGCTCACGACACTGGCATGCGCTGCTGACCATCGTTTCCACTGCAAAAAACGGTAAACTGGACATAAGTTTGTGAATTTGTTTTACTTGTTTTTTTCCCCAGATGCAGCCTGGCAGCACGCATGAACAGCACACATTACACTTGAGGAGCAGCTACTCTGCCCTCATTATTATGTTAGGATAGGGAACCCCATCCTCTGTTACCTCACATAGGGGGCTCTCCTGCCCTGAAGAAAGTCCCGGACCTCCATGGCCATTGAGGACTGAAACATGTTGGCACTAGGGTCATAGGACCATAATATCCTTACAAGACCCATTTGTATAAGTAATCATTATACAGCATTTTAACTTCCCAGATAGACCCCAAAAATAAAGGGAAACCGTGGATCTATCTAGGTGATTTTAATTATCTTAAGTAAAGCCCCCTCCTCCAATATATCAGAAGAGCTTCCCAATACTGTGGTAGAGCCCACCCTGACTTGTAGGGGTCGGGGTGACCCGATGATGAAGCATGACACCACTAGGGTGTGTGAGGGTAATATAAACAGGATTATAGTATTCCCCAAAGAAACATGGTTGCATTAGAGGCAACCAGATAGTTAGACCACCCTATTAGCTCCCACTTCTCTTTCTTATAGATCGCGGGCATAGAAATCTACACTCTACTCAATTGACTTACCTGTGGTCCACTGGAGTATTTTTTTGTGCTGTACTATTCTGGGAGGATATACTCCGGTTACCTCTCTTACCCTCAGGGTATCTGGTTCATTCCAGTGCCCGTTTGTGTTTTTGAGAAAAATTCATTATCTTTGGTTCCAAAAGTCATGATATTCAGTCTGTTTTGCGGTTTTGCCTTGATTTTATTAAGATATTCTTTCCAACGAGCTTGAAAACCAACCATAATATTACCAAGGTAAGAATTCAGATCGGGTATTAAATGAGGCTTTCAGTCCTGCCAGTTGAGGATGTGGGTGGAGCCAACAGAGTAAGTGGATGGAGCCACTAAAAGAAGTGGGTGGAGCCAGGGGACATGGGTGTGGCCTCCTACAAAAATATGAGCACCCGGACTTCATATTTTACAAAGTAAGCACCGCTTACACCTCTCATCAGTGAGGAGAATGCAAGACCCTAACTGAAGATGAAGTCGATGGGATTAACTAGAAATTCAGCCATTTTAGACAGGAAAGTTAGAATAATCTTAGCATGGAACGCAAGGCATTGGCTAACTTAGCAACAAAGAATATACCTGGAATTAGTGAATGCAAACTTATAGCACAGCCAAACAGCATTTTTTGATCACTAGTATGGCATTTCTTAATTTATTTTCGGGGAATATTCCTGGAAGCGTGTAACTATCACCTTTGTAGGTATTCACCTTTATGAATGATGTTTGAAAAAATGCTAAGTTTGCTCTAGCATGTTTCCAAACGGTTGCATTTCTGCAAGCAGCTAATGGAGCTTAGAGGGAATTTTGGTGACCTATTTCAATTGCGAGTAGTTAGGTTAGTGAAAAGGTGCAGGCATGACTGTATTTTACAGGCAATTAGTTAGATGGATCAAAATAATAGAGTAAGGTCCTTTTAAAAGATGCCCGTATGTCTCACAATGTTCCACCGTACTGGTGGTACAATGCGTCATTCGCTGTGGAGGAAACATGTAATGTGAGTTCTTTGAAGGGACTCTGGATTATACTCAAAAGTCATGCTAAATTATTGCCGTGGTTGCAGGTGTTGGACTCTTGTGACGTATTACTGCTTATCAGAGTCTGAGCCACAGTAAGAGACAACAAGACTGACAATGGGCAAAGAAGGGCAGTGGCAAAAGGAAAAGGCAGGGATGGAAAAGAACCCGCAACAATGCAATAAATAAACAGAAGTGTCTGGGGGTTGAAGAAAGACCCATCGAGTGGTACCAGAACTAAACAGACTTAGTAATTGACTCACCAAGATTTCAGCAGCAAGGGCAGGCTACTAAGTAAAATGTTATATCCCCTGCACTTGTAATTTTTGCTAATTAAGCAGTGTGTAGTTGCTTTGTCTAATACTGTCCTCTCATAACTTTGACAATTGCTCTTTGGTGTAAACTACAAAGTGGTTGTCATCTTCAAGCCCCACACTCTCCATTACCATGCAATGAGAACATTTAGTGCATGTTTTAGTGTTTAGTGTTTGGCAGACAGGGTACTACATCACGTTGTGACACAAACATGACGGAGTACTCTGTCTGCTAAACCCTCAAGCCACCTGCACTACTCTGAGTCAAGGGGATGGTCAGTTTTCAGACAGTGGTGTCCCTGTTGGCTTTGCCACTGGGAAACATACTCTGATGAAGTAAGGGTGTTGAAGTAAAGACATCAGACTGCCCACCCTATTGAGAGTGGGCTGTCTGATGTAATTTTATTTCTGTCCATCACCACCAGGAAAAATCCTGACTGCCAGATTTTTCACGATTCACATTTTTAAGTCAAAAGGTTGACCAGTAGACATTTATTTGCTAGTAATAAGAAACCTTCTGCAAGACCCTTGGGCAACTAGCCATAGATTGGTAAAATACACCACAAACTTTCCTGAAATGAGCACAATGGCATACTACCTTAAAGTTATGCTTACAACCTGGTGCGAGTTAAACACCCTCTAAGTGGGTCACATATAAAATTCAAAATTATTCAGAGTAATCATGCAAACATTACCGCAATTTATGCAAAATTATGCATAATAATGCAAAATGCATCTTGCACTCAAAAATTACAGTGACCAGCCTGTCAGGTAAAAATTCAACATAATAAAGTAATTTTGAGTTGATTTCCAGTTGCTCACAGTCAGAACACTGCCACTGACATCCAGATTTATAGTTTTGAACTCAAAAGTTATGGTGTAAGGACGGCCCGGAGTCGACATCCCTAGATCCCCCTGACTTACCTCTCTTGTCCCAGGATTTCATTGATAGGGATCACAGACCTCCCTGTAACAGAGAGGAGAAAAGGCTTAATCCTACTGACGCAGACCCTCTGACACAGGAAGGGGCAGCCTCACCAGTTCAAAGAACCAACCAGAGGTTCTAGCCAGAGGTAAAAAGGATGTCATCATCCTACGAGAGGACACAGAGGAAGAGGAGACTGGAGACGAGTAAACTGGAAGCCGCAGAGGACCGCGGAACCAGGGAAAGCTGTACCAGCCGAGAGGAGATGCCATCAGGAAAAATTGAGCAAGGAGAATCCGAAGGTGAGGAGGATGGCGAAGCTCCAGAGGACTGAAGTGAAGAGTGGTGGACTCCTCCAGGAAGTGCCCATACACTGCCGCAACTCAGGAGAGATGCACATGTGTGGTACGTGACCAGGGCGGGGAAGGGAGTCCTGGTGAGGGTTCAGGGTGTGTGGGAGACTGGACGAAGGGAAGCTGGAGTGGGGAAGGGAGGGAGCCAGGGCCAGAGCACAGAGAGATGCTTGCGTGGTGTTTGGTTTTTTTTTCTTTAATTTTTTTCTTTGTGTGTATTTGCATTACTTTATTTAAAAGTACCAGTCCTGAGGGAAGGCCATCTAAAAGCCGCTTTTACCAGCTATTGTGTGTCTGCATTACTTTATTTAAAAGTAACGGTACTGAGGAAAGGGCATCTATAAGCCGACTGTATCGACTAACTTCAGAGCATCTCACAGAATAGCGAGACAGCGAGAGAAAGGAAGAAAGTTTGACCACTCATGTTTAATCTTCTTACTGCACGTACTAATTCTTTTTCTCTTTCTTTTATTCCTACCACTCCCTGGACCAATATAGGGGGAGAGAGAGCCCCACAAAACTGAGAATATAGGATTTTTATTTACACAACCTTACCACAAAGCCTAGGCCGCTGTCCAGCACTTCGGGGGTGTGGTGAAGGACTCTATCCTACAGTTTTACCAATAGACTTGCTGCCATCTTCTCCTTTTACCTAAGATTCCTGGGGATATCCCACTGGAAGAAGAACACCCTAAAGGAAAAGAAGAAGAGAAGAAGTTAGCTTTTCCAGAGCAAGAAACCAAGGACATTATTCAGCCTGTCAACCCCCCAGCCTGTCCATAATAAATAGGGCATATAAAGCCCCTCAATTCTTTTTCCGCCTGTCCCTCCCACATACGGGAACAGAAAGATCAGATCAAAATTCTACCTGAAATGTTTGTTGACAGCCCATGTTCAAGGAACTGCCACTCGTATTCAAAACATTTGTAGTTTCGAGTTCCAAATGGTGTGCTTAGGCAAAAAATGTGCTTAAAAAAATTACCCAATTGGTGCATCACACATTAGCATTTCTCCATAAAATTATGCATATTGATATAATTTCATAATTTTGTGTAGATTTCATTATGCGAAATTTCCAAAATTATAGCAATTACTCCAGTATTATTACACTTTCACCCAGGCCTAAACAGAAGCTTTGACTTTTTCTCACAGATTGTTTTGCAAAAGGCCTTGGCTTTATGCCACACCCTACTTTAAAATATGTATCTGCAACTCACATCATGTGTGCTCAACCTTTACCTTGTTTAACACAGAGTACTACTTGCACCCCAAAACTTTACTTGTTTGTAAATGGTGTTAAACTTGCATACATGCCTCCAGGGTTCACACATAATAGCTCCATGCTCTTTATGCCTTTAGGCACTTTACTAACAACTTTTGTTTAAAATGACTAAGTTTTATGGAGTAATAGCAATACCAGTATCATGAATTATGTAATTTGAGGTGTCATCAATGATGTCAGTGAGATGTCATCGATTAAGTCATTTAACATATCATGCGTCATGCATTACGTTAGATTACAAGCAGTGCATGATGGGGGCTCACATTATAGTTAGTTCATTCATCTGTAACAGGCGAATTTCGGTGATTGCTCCTTTTTTAAACATTAATTCTAATATCATTTAAAGACCTCACTGTAATGACCCTTTAACCCATTGTTTTTTTCAGTAAATATCTGTTTTTTTTCATTAGATCTTATTACCATACCTAAACAGGTTCTGTGTCCAACCCCGCAGCTTGCACCCAACCCCCCTCTGCATGTCACCTTCAGCTGTGCACAGCATTGGTTTCTCCCAGCACCTAACTTACAGTAGGTAGCCAATCCCCACTGCACACTACCTATGGCCATCATTATGCATGTTTTCATTTTTCTTTTTTTGAAAGGTGGTTAGGTACCAATACTGCAGTACCTCATTGGGGCCTCAGGCCAAGCTCTGTGCCATCCTCTCCATGGACAAAGGAGTGCCCTATATCAGGCTAGGCCCTGTGCGCATCCCACTGCAGTCATCCAACCCCCTGCGGAGCTTACCCCTCCTACGAGGAGGGGTTTGATGCTCAGCCTAGCCTCTTGTTCTACAGTGCTTATTCATGCTGACTGAGAAAGAGGTAAGTTTATTATTGAGCACCAAACCATAATGGTACAGCATGTATTTCTTTTGTCCTCATTTGCCTTGTTTCCACCCTTCTTCTAACGATGCCAACCCTGGGTTTTCAAGCCTCATATGCTGGAAAAAGGGAAACAAGGTGAATGGTCCCAAAACAGCGCCCTTGGATTATACTGAGAGACCTCCTCCTCCATTCGACCACAGAGCCTTTCCCATGTCCTTCTGCTCACACAGAGAAGACTAAAACCAGCGAAGGCAGGTGAAAGCTTAATCATCGGGACCTTGGTGAAGTTACCCCATTCATTGCCCACACCAGGACAGAAAGGAAGTCCAAAATTCATATCTCTTTTTCCCCGATCCGAAATATCCAGTTTAACAATATATCTCATCGATTTCAACCAACTATCGGCCGTTGGGGGGGGCGGAGATACCCATAGTTTACACATCTCCCTGCGCTCCAAAAGCACAGCATAGAATACCAACTTTGCGCTGTCCTTGGTAACAGTACATTGAGATTCCAATCTTCCAAATATAACCAATACAGCATTTACATTGAACTGCAGATTTAAAACACTGGACAGGCAATTACTCACAGCCTCCCAAAAGGACTGAATCTTCAAGCAGTATATAAACATGTGTGGATCATCTTCATTCGGACTGCCACAGCTAGGACACACCACCACTCCTCCTGACCCAAGTTTGGAGAGCCTTCTTATAGTCCAGTAAGCCCTATGCATAGTAAAAAGATGGTTCCTCCTCAGATATGAAGGTTTAACTGTTTTATAAAGCATAGTCATTGATACTTGCCGTTGGTCTTCCAGCACGCTCCCTGCCAAGCATCCTCCCCACAGATTCTCCGGCAGAGTAAAAGCGCTGTCTTCCATCTCAAGCAACAGCCAATACCACATTGTAATTTTCTTTTTGGACACAACACTTTTCCTCCAGTCCGTTAGAAACTCCTATTTTTTCACCAAATGCCAACTTTGGATCTGGAGGAGTTTAAATCTCGAAACGTTGGCTCTATCGCCTGCTCGCACCAACCCCACGAAATCAACTGACAGTCTGGCAACAACTGCTTCCACCTTAATACAATTATTGTATACATCACTTATAATATTTGTGAATGCATAACAAATAAAAATCACTTTAGGTGGTCATCTTTCTATGGTAAAGTGCAGAGAACTATTCCCTGCCCTTTACCATAGAGAGATCTCTGACCGCAACCGTGGAGTCTTCATATGGTAAATGACAGGGAAAAGTAAAGATGGTTTCTTTAAACCCAAATTAAAAAAGACATTTTTTATTATGCATTAATAATTATTGAAAGTGATGTGTGTAATTAATTAAAAGTTATTTAAATGTACGTTATAAACAGTGTATTGTTAAATTAATTTTTAAATGTGACAAATGTACTAAAATATTTTGCGATTAAAAAAATATGTACTATTTTTATTTATAGTTCTCAACAATGAAATATATGTATTTCTATTTTTAATTGTTTTAAATAATAGAATTGAATGTCACAATTTTTTCCAATGGGTTTTATTTGAAGTCCCTACTTGCATTATTTTGTATGGGAGGATGTTGCCGTACCAGTGGTTCGCCAAATGTGGTGATGGACTTACTTCATCTCTGAGATTGAGTAATTTGCCACCATTTTGGGTCCTTTTTTGCTGTAGTAACTTTAAAAGTAACTTTGTGATTAGCAATGGGCCAGTCAAAAGATTGGGGATGCATTCATGTCCATCCCTAAACCCCTTCTAGCCCTCCCTAAACACCTCCTTACTCCTCCCTATTCTCCTCCGCCTCAGCAGGAAGTATTCTCAATTTTCCAGCCACTTCTCTCCTACCAACATTTACTACTAATAGGTATGCTGAGTGTGTGGAGACTCCTCAAGTAGGATGGATATCACCGCACAGAAAAAGATAGGACAGGTGGAGGTGTAATCTTCACATGTAGATTTGTGAATAGCATTTTGTAGTTTGTTTGTAGTATTACTGTAGGACTAAAACATGTACTACAAAATGCAATACTACAACATGCAGTTTGTGAAGAGGCTCTAATATGCCTTGTGATGGCCATAAAGACGTCCTTGCAAAACTAGCACTGATTAGCCTTTAAACCTGTAGACAACAAATATGTTCCAACTTAAGGTGGACACTGTATGTTCCACTTGACTCTGTGCTCGTGGGCTGGCAAGCTAATGGGGCAGCAGAGGCCCTGTCTCTACAGCTCGGCATTGACCTGCCTGACATATTTAAGTTTCCCCGTTCATACAATCTGGAATTTTCACGAAAAGTGCTTCCACAAACATGGCAGGAAAAACATTTGTGCCAAATGCTCAGTGCTGGACAGCCCACTATTCTGTAATAGCCTGACGGACCAATCATTTGTGCATTTCAAACACAAACCCTCAAAGTCGGGGTTTTATTTAGTGACATTATTTTGTCATGATTTTGAACGGAAGCTTGGATAGGCAAATATTATTTTGGGTATGATTAAATAAACAACTAATGTATATGTTTTCAAGAGTCATAAATATGAATCATTGTATAGGTTATCAGTAGCACTATACACACAAATGCACACATACACACACCGTTCTGAGTCATGAATAGTTGTTGCTGAGGAATGAACTACTTGGTCAGTTCCTAACTGCTGTGACTAACTGTGATGAATCATCAGATATAAAATAAATAGCAAATATATGATAAATAAACATGCTTGGGATCCCCTTTCAGACATATGCAAACATGTTTGAACATTAGCACATGCTTTAATGTGCAAATATTATGGTTCTCCAACCATTGAAAGCGTTGGTGTAAATGAGCTTTGAACATTTTGAAAATAAATTTTTGTTTTTTGGCATTATATCTGCGTTTTCCAATGCCTTTTGAACCCATGGCGCCTCTGTTTGTCAGGTGACAAGTCTACAAAGTTAAAAGAAACAACTGCAGTGTGTTTTACATATGCCCACTAGAAGTTGTAACAAAATAATGACATCCTTTTGAGAGGAAACGGTTTCATCATTTTAGGGAGGATGAATGTCACTATTTTGAAAAGTGTAGTTAATGTGGACCTTAGCATCCTTTAGGTGTTTTCAAACTATAAATACTCATTCTTTGCTGTGCTGGGATGGCCAGATAGGACACCGTAGCGTGAGGAACAGGGAACCACTTTCAGTATTCAGTGAGTTGTGGAATCAAGAGTCTATCCAATCTGGAAAGAGGCTTTATGTGACCAGCACCTATCTTCATAATAAGCGCATACATGATTTGCTGCTACAAAGAAATAATGTTCTTACTATGCCTGATCCTCTTATAGTCGACTATTTCATGTTTTTGGTTTCTAACTTCATAAACGTGTATCACAAGCTCTCCAATGTATTAGGGAAATTGTCTTTTACATTAATAATTTAGCCACATTTTTAAACACATTTCTATCTATTGGGGTGAGAGGGTATTTAAGCTCCTCTGGAGAGGATTGTGGACACTACCTGCTTGTCTGTTTAATACAGGACTGGCACTAAAGATTTTCCACGTCTGTTTTTGATGCCGATAGTGCTCTTCATCCTGGGTACTCAGTTGTCAATGAACGACAAATTTATTTTTTTACATTTTCCTGTCCCACAATTGTTTTCAATTTGTTGTAGAATTCCTTCTGGACATGGAAGTGCAGATAGTCTTGTTCTTGTAACCTCTGTATACATTTGTTAATTTTGTGAACACTGTGCATCACAAGACCCAAAAACTTAAGTCAAGTACTGAGTAGAAAAGAGATAAGTTTTTAAGTCCCTATTTCTTTTTTACTAGTGAGGTCTAGTATATGTTGTTGTGGAAGTTAGAGGAAATAGTAAGTTTTCAGTCTTTATGTTATATTTACTTTTTAAAATTTGTTATAAATCTTGAATTTGTGGAACCTGTCCTTTTTCCCAATGTGCCTAGCTGTGGATATTGGACTCTAGCTCAGCCGGAACTTGGGGAAACCTAGCAAACCTATACATTGTTGAAAACTAGACACGCTGGGGAATTCAGGATGGGGTGACTTGTGTGTCTCTCACCAGAATCTGTAACGCAGAGTTCCTTGCAAACCTTAAACTTTGTCAAGAAAAACACATTTTTCCTCACATTTCTGTGATGGAAAGTTCTGAAATCTGCGTGGATCCACAAACTTCCATTCACCCCGCATTCCCCAAAGTTTCCTGGTAAAAATGGTACCTCACTTGTGTGGGTAGGTATAGTGCCCATGATACGAAACAGCCCAAAACTCAACGTGGACACATCACATTTCTCCAGTGAAAACTGACCCTTTTCTTTCAATGTGCCTAGCTGTGGATTTCGAACCCTAGCTCAGCCGGCACATAGGGGAAACCTAGCAAACCTATACATTTGTGAAAACTAGACACCCAGGGTGAAGGACTGGGTTCTTTTGGACCCAGCGGTGCCAGGGCACAACACCTGAAACCTTCGTGGGTAACCTGCTCCGGCGTACAAGTCACAGAGACACGGGACACTTCCTTCGGCGTCAAAGAGTCAAGGTTTATTTACTGCAGGGAACACAGAAGTCACAGGAAGTACATCGAGTGTAGTTCGGGGAGACTGCTTCAAATTGTATTTGTGGATCGCTCCTTTTATACAGTTTTTACCCATAGGATAACATGATACACAATAGTTTACAACCTGGTTCCCACAAGTCGCTCTCAGAGGGGTCGCTTTGGTCACTTTGAAACACACAAGGTCCGGAACATAAGTGCGGAAACATTTGGCGGTTCCCAACTGTAAAAACCCATCTTCCCACCATTAGCAAATTCCAATCAGCAGTAAAGTAGATTGAAATAGGAACGAAGACAGGTGCAGAGGAAGACGGAGACAGTAGGGAGATCGGAAAGGGTGTAAAAAGGGGAGGTATCGAGAAGCACGAGATACAGGCATCAAAGGGACGTGCCTAATGAGATGCACGGCTGAGACAATGAGTCCGTGCGGCAAGATGAGCCTCGAGCGGCGTCATCTGCCTTACAGCAGCAACCCCCTCGTCATAAAGACACTTTCAAAGAACATGTGTCTTCCGCAAATATCTTGGGAGTCCCAGGGTCGCGAAGCGGACAGCGTCCGTTCGCTGGCTACTTGAGGGCAAGAGACAAAATGGATGCCGTATCTAAGATGGAACCCGTGGGTACAGATGAGAAACCCACATAACAAACGAACGGTTTAAGTTAGCACAGCGAAACTGCGCACACTTACTAAACTCGTCATTTGCGGTTCATAGATACTAGACTCGACCATATTCGTGTGAGTCGAAAACACCACTTACAATTGTCACGGAACCTCAGACGCTCCTTTTGCCCTCATGTAGGCAAGCACTAGTCGGAATCATACTCGATATTCATCAGACCATCAAGATGTCGTTGTAGCATAGCTCTGTCCAACCGAGTCCCCTTGGTAACAGATGGTTGTCTCATACACGTTGTAGCACAGAGGCCACATAAGGCAGGACCACACTGCACGCAAAGGCAACACGTGAACAGGAACACTACCACAACCCCGATGATCGTCAGAATCTTCCAACCCCAAGTCGACATCAGGCCCCAAAACCAACCAAGTAGCGTCCAATCCCCTACATCCACGTGTATGGATTCGGAGATCTTATGCAACTTCGAGATGGCTTGATAGACAGTAGGAGCATTATCAGGTATGAAAATGCAACAGCTCGAATGGATCACTTTACATACCCCACCGCGATCTGCCAAGACAACATCTAAAACCATACGGTTTTGTAATGTCATAAGTCTCTCCGCCTGAAGTTCTGTGGTGATATTACCAAGGGCACTGGCAGTAATATTAGCTGTCGATTCTACCACTCGAGTCAAATGTCTCAGGTTCCTACTATTAACCATAGGTCCCCAAAACGGGAGGAAACCCTTGAAAAAGTCTCCTGCCTCTTGACCGGCAGTATCCTCTTCGCTAATTACGCCTCGTACAACTCTAGTCTTATGATAATCGGCATCTACAGTAAACGTCGGAGGCAACAGATTTGCAACGAAACATGAGCCCATGAAGTCTGCGGGCAACCATGTGTATGCACGATCATGACAGATAAAGTAGGTACCCTTGGCAGCCAGAAACACAGGGGACGGGGACATTGGCAGAACGTAACTTTCAGTGCAAGCACTTGCTCCAAGTGAGGCTTGCGAGCCACGACCCACAAGACAAAGATTACCAGTGTGGGGTACGACCCATATTGGAGACGAGCTTTTAAACTGCTTTTCATTAGTGAACATACTATATTCCCCTCTACTTAGGACCCTATAGGCTTGTACTTCTTCTTTAGAGATGAGAAAAGGATCATGGATCTCATCTTCCATATCCTCTATAGCCATCGATAGCAGCCTCTGATACGAGGTAGGACCAAAGTTGGGGGAACGTTGTTCTTGCGTGGGGTGGAAACCCAGTGCGCTTCGAAACATTGTTTGGAATGCTCGAGCTGACCCTTGGGAACTATACGGTAACACCAAATATGGAATTCCCTTACCCGTAGTATGTGGCATCAACCCACACACCCAACAATTAGTAGTGTTAACCACTAACTGATGCTGATGGAGGAGCTGGATAAAGGAATTATTGCGGAATTCTACACGTCTAGCCTGTTCGTGTTCTGGTAACATATGAAAGGAATGAGAGGAAGCAGTAGAAGTAAGGTTAGGGTAAGGAGTAGGAGTAGGAGTAGCAAGGAAAAAGTAAGACATAGTGTAATACACCCCACCCGCCAAAAATGCAGAAGCGGTCAAGAACAAAACAAACAATTGGGATACAAAACATTTCGTACGACTAAGTTTCTGCAGCTTGACTCTATACGCCTGAGCTCCTTCCAAATCATTTAGCTTCGAAAATGCCATTTCCCTACGACCGTCCGCAACGTTTCTTGACGCACTTCGTTCTGTGCAGAAATAGTCAATCCCCAGGAGTTCCTAGGAACCGACGGTCTTTAACCTAGCGTCAAGACCTACTGTCCAGAAGGAAGTACGCGCGCGGCCCTACGGCCCTCAATACACAATATGTATTTTTATTTAGCACAATATTTCTCAGCTGTGGAAGGAAAAAGATACAAGGAAGAAGCTTGATATATATATACACAAAACAATTTTCAATGATACGAATGTTCAAAATTTGATCATGGGAAACGAGGATATTGCAGTTATCAATCTCAGCAAAGCAAGCAAAATTTTATTTGTCCTTAGTGTGAGATCTCAAAGAATATCGATGTTTCCGTGGACGTGTCTGCTCGTCGAACAAAGGATCTGTTGAAGAGACAGCGTCCTGCTGATCAGTTCGTTGATCTGGTCTTGAGTCTTTTGCTGACAAATGTTCAACAGTGGCTTTCTGCTGCGCTGAGGGCTCTCCAACAAGCTGTGCGTCGCTAAAAGGTACAAACGCCGGCAATGTTTCTGTTTCTGTTGACGCAATGCCTTTCCTTACCCACGGGTCTGCCGGCAAAGGAATAGGGACTCGCTTACAATGGGTAGCATGTACCCAATTTTTCCGCCCCTCAAGACGAACGGCAGTCCTCGTGGCCAGGAGCACCTGGTAAGGTCCGGTAAAGCGGGGGTCCAGATTGTTTTTGCGTGAAAAATTTCGGGTAACCACCCAATCCCCGGGCTGGAGCTGGTGGCCTGGACCCTCCGTCTGCGTCGGCAAGGCGTCGTAAACCTGTTGATGAATTAACCTCAGTTTAGCAGTCAAGTCATGTAAGTAATCAATCAACATCGGAAACTCAAGATCAGAGAATACACCTGGCCTAGGAACCCCCCACACATTCGCAGGACGGCCGAACACTATTTCATAGGGACTAAGCCCTATTCGGGAGTGTACAGTCGCCCTAGTTGACAGTAATGCTAGAGGCAAAGCATCAGGCCACGAAAGTCCAGTCGTAGCTTGAATCTTCGCTAATTTTAGTTTAAGGGTGCCATTGTACCCTTCAACCAATCCAGCTGACTGGGGATGATTGGCGCTATGGAATTTCTGATTAATTCCAAGGCCCTTACACACACTCTTCATCACACTTCCAACAAACTCACTTCCGTTATCTGACCACACGACTCTAGGCATTCCATACCGAGGAAAGTATTCCTTCAGTAGGATTTTCGCAGTAGACAAAGCAGTATTGTCTTTGAGGGGATAGGCCTCGATCCATCGGGAGAATGCGCAAACCACAACCAGAACGTATTTCAGGTTATTGCATCGCTCCATATGGATGAAGTCCAATTGAATCACCTCAAAGGGATACGAAGGAGGAGCAAAACTGCCAGGAGGAGTTGGGGTTCCTTTGCCAGGATTGTACATTATGCACACCATACAATTCTTCACCAAACGTTCAGCACACTTAGTAATTCCATCATTCTTCCACACATCAGCCAGCAACTTGCAAATACCTTTCGCGCTAATATGTGCTAACCCATGTGCCATTTGCACAACGGCCAGTACATACGCATCAGGCAACATCCATCTTTTCTGATCCGACAAATCAATCCAACAACCATTCACATCCAACCTTCCCGTACTTTCTTTCCACTTCATCTTTTCAGTGTCGGTAGCCTCATTCTGAATTGCTTTCACACTCTCTATGGTGTTTTCACACATACTTGATTCTGTAGGCCACCTAACCGAACTTGTCACATACATTCGAGTGCTAAGGTTCCGAGCAGTCTCCTTAGCAATCTCATCTGCAAACGCATTACCACGACCAACATCATCCGTCACTTTACGATGCGCACTACACTTAACAATT
This sequence comes from Lissotriton vulgaris, assembly GCF_964263255.1. Taxonomy (NCBI): domain Eukaryota; kingdom Metazoa; phylum Chordata; class Amphibia; order Caudata; family Salamandridae; genus Lissotriton; species Lissotriton vulgaris. The sequence continues at coordinate 1,041,557,399 of NC_141693.1, read as the reverse complement.
GCAACTTGAGCAGGCAAAGTCAATGCATCCAAAAGATCGTTCACAAGCTGGCCATGCTGTATTTTCGTGCCATGCGACGTCAAGAAACCACGCTCTCGCCACAATCGTCCGAAACTATGCGCTACACCGAAAGCATACTGACTATCGGTGTACACATTCACACGTTTACCTCTTGCTAATACACATGCTCTAGTAAGAGCGATCAGCTCTGCAGCTTGGGCAGAATTCTGATTCAGTCTCGCAGTCTCAACAACAGTATTCAATGTCACCACAGCATAAGCAGTAGTCACATCACCATTCGACAACTTAAAACATGACCCATCCACATACAGGGTGCCATCCGGGTCTTCCAATGGGGTGTTTTTAAGGTCCACACGACCTTTTGTTTCCTCTTCTGTCCGCAAGTAACAGTCATGTTCTGCTACTTCATCTGACTCTGCACTAAGTGGTAACAAAGTTGCCGGATTTTGGACATTACAACGTTTTATCTGAATGTGGCTTGCCAAGAGCGTCAATTCGTACCCAGATAACCTCGCACTCGTCAAGTGCTGAGTTTTCGTACGATTCAAAAGAGTATCGACTGCATGCGGAACCATCACCGTAAGCATATTATCCATGACCAATCCTGCTGATTGTCGGATGGAGACCGCAGCTGCCGCAGTTGCTCTCAAACAACTCGGCAATGCTCTAGCTACTGGGTCTAAGGTCGAGGAAAAATATGCGCATGGACGTTGCTTACCACCAAAAGGTTGCGTTAAGACGCTCAAAGCACAACCTTCCCTCTCGTGAACATATAACGTGAACGGTTTACTGTAATCAGGGGTACCTAACACAGGAGCCGAACACAATGAATCACGTAATTCAGAAAAACTTTTCTGACATTCTTCCGTCCATGGTAAAGGAGTCGAAACATCCTTGCACGTAAGAGCCACCAATGGTTTCGCTAGCAATGAAAAATTAGGAATCCACTGCCTGCAGTACGACGTGATACCTAGAAAGGCACGCACATCTCTTTGGGTTTGTGGCACAGCCATGCGTGCAATCGCTGCAATTCTCTCTGGGGTCAATCTCCTTCCCTCCTTTGACAATAAGTGACCTAGGTAGGTTACTTCTTGACAACAATATTGGAGTTTAGAAGGTGACACCTTGTGATTTAACTCACAGAGATGCTGCAGCAACGACACTGTAGCAATTTTGCAAATATCCTGAGTATCAGCAGCCACCAGTAAGTCGTCGACGTATTGGATTAAAACCGCACCAACCGGCAACCTAAACGCATCTAGTTGACCCTTCAAAGCTTGACTGTAAATCGATGGACTTTCACAGTAGCCCTGAGGAGCGCGTTTGAACCGGAAGCTACGTCCACCAAGAGAGAAACCGAAAAGGTCCCTGCTCTCTTCGGCAATCGGGATGCTGAAAAATGCATTTTTCAAATCAATCACCGAAAACCATGAAGCAGTAGCTGGAATCAGAGTCAGCAGCGCCGTAATGTCAGGCACAACAGGGAATTGAGGAACCACAATTTTATTTACCTCCCGTAAATCGATAACAAAACGATAAACAGGCGGTTCGGTAGGATCAGTACGTTTAAGAATGGGCAGTACAGGACTATTGCACACGTTTCCCCGAGTTTCTTCAATAACATCTTTCTCGATCAAATCATAGATGATCGCTAACAAAGCTCGTTCACCATCAAGGGAGATACGATATTGGGGAATACGTGGCAATCGCACATTAGATTTCAACTGAACAACATAAGGGGAGATATCAAGTAGGCCCACATCATTTGGACCCGTCGCCCACAAAGACGCAGGAAGAGAATCCAATTCCGGTGGAAGCGTATCGAGGGACAAATACATGGGAGAGACTACCCTCTCTCCTAACGTAAGCTTTACACCCGCAGGAGAACAATACAAAGTCGCATACAAGCGTTTAAGCAAATCCAGACCCAAAAGATTTTCGCCACAACCAGTAGACAAAATCAATGGAGCTTCGAGCTCACGAGGCCCAATTTTAAGGGGCAAAGGGCGCGAAACTGGATTGCTAACGGGGGCGCCAGAGAATCCAACGGAAACATTTGTTAAGCCAGACAAAGGTGCGCCAGGGAGTTTCGAATGCATGATAGAACTTTTCGCTGCACCAGTGTCCAACAGAAAAGGCTCAACGACGCCCGATGTAGCAACTGCGACGTAAGGCCCTCTCTGATCAACCGGAACTGATACCACTCCCTCTCCTTGTCTTTGGCTGTCCTAGTAATTACTATCGTCAGTTCCCTGATCGACGTAATAATCGTCTACATTGTACTGCGCAGATCGTCCTTGCGATGATCCACGTTGATCGAAACAGTTATTAGAATTTGATGAATGGTCAGAGCGATCATTCTGAGCACCACGACCTCTACCACGTGATGCGTGCTGTGCACCACCACGGCCTCCTCTAGACGAATTACCACCACTACGGTCATTTAAAGCAGGACAATTGAATTTAATGTGTCCCTCCTGTCTACAATAAGCACATTGGTTGTACCCTAACGAAGATCTTTGGAAAGAGGAATCATTACGCGGCTGCGATCGATTCGATTGCGACTGCGATCTATTCTGCTGAGGCGCATTCTGATTAGAACGCGGCGGATATGCTTGTTGTAACAACACTTTAGTTTTTAACTCTTTCGTTTTTTTATCGGCACGGTCATTTTCCTCTTTTTCTCTATTTTCGTAATATTGTGCCGTAGCCAATATCTGAGCTGAGGTAGAAACGGCCCACGCACTTTCTGAATTCCTTAATTTATTGCTCAAGTCGGGCAATAAGTTCGACACGAATTTATCCACAAACAACCTCTGTCCCCCCTCAGTACCCATATCCTGTCCACTATGATCAATGAATGCTTCCTCAAACCTCGTAAAGAAGTCTGAAACACTCTCATCTTTCTTTTGCTTACAGGCTGACAACTTGTCCCAATTTACCCTCATAGCTGGCATAAGCGTTTTCATTAATGCAATGATTCGCTGAGGAAGAGCAGCAATCAGCTGATCAGGCTTAGCGCCACCAGCTTGCAACCCATCTGCCGCTACAATGGCCGCCCAAGTACCACCTAGTTCGTTTGCGTAATTCTCCTGACGAATCTTTGCCCATACCGGTTGCGGTACGACATTACCGAACAACATGTCGATATCGGCAAGATTCATTACCGTAGCATCCACAAGCTGCGATAACTCCTTATAATACCCCGCAGGATTTTTGCGAGGGTCAGGCAAAGATTGCTTCACCTGTAATACTTCCGATCTTTTCCATGGGAGGTGTATCCATACTCTCTGGAAAAATGGCGGAACCGGGGGGTTTGCCCCAGGATTACCTGGCATCCAAACTGGCGGAACTTCGCGCATAGGATATTGGCCAGACTCGGTTTGTTTTTCAATGTCCTCAACGAACAATGCATGAGGAATAGGAGCGGGACGAAGAGATAGCACCCGCTCAATAGCACGTCGGACATTAGTATCTACTATCAGTCCAGTTGCGAACTGAAGCCGAAGTTCAGACAGGGCGGTCAGCACCTCGTCAGGCGCATTGGCCACTATCTGATCATGTAAGAACTTACACATTTCATCAAACACATATCTCTGAGTTGGTATGTTGAATTGATCAAACGTTTCGAGGACAACACGAGGTGGATTTCTAACAGGGTTTATCATCCAACCCATCGCCATATTGTATAGCGCAACACGTTCTCTATTACCAGGAAGCTGGCTACGTCTCTGAGGACCATCAGAACCAGCAGACCCAAAAACAGGTCCGAGCGACTGGAAGAAGTTTGTCGCAAGGGGAGAATCACGATTACGAGTAGAGGGAGAAGAATAAGACACAGGACTAACAAGAGAAGGAGTAGAGACGTTAGCAGCAACAGGGGTTAACAACACAGGAGCAGCAGCGGGAACAGGAGTATGTGGAAGCGGAGGAGCAGTAGGAATAGAAATAGGCAAAGGAGCAGGAACAGGCGGAAGAGCGGGTGCAGGTTGAGGAACTGGTGGAGGAATAACAGGTGGAAGAACAGGTACGGCAGGGACCACAGGAGCTGCGGTACCCTGTACGTACGGAGGTGGCGACTTCATAAGATAAGACATTAAAGAATCCTCAACTGCCTCTTCCTTTTTATCCGACTCCGTAGGCAAAGCAGGATAGCATTTGTCTATGGACATACGCTGCAATCTCTCAAACACTTCCTTATCCTTATCCTCCTTATCACGCTGAAACTGCTCAGCTTTCTTCACTATAGTAGCAACAGTATCTCGCTGACTACGTTTATTTTGTCTGATCTCTTTCTGTCGGGCTTCTTTGCGCCACAACCGAAAGGCATCAAACATGGCCGGCCTAGATTTGCGTTCGAACAACTTTATTTCCAAATTATCTAAGATCGACGCTTCGAAGCTACCGTGAGGTGGCCAACGAAGATCGCCGTCTTTCTTTGTATATTTTATCCAATAATCGTTAAAAGCAATCGGGCCTAGCCCATGTTTGCTATATAAATCATAAGTAGGAGTTCCAACCGGAGGTATCGGACACGAGTCCTCCAGCAGGGAATCCGCACCACAAGGTCTAAAGCAACTGAACAAAGTACTGCGACCAGGCATCTTGCACACTAGCCGAGTTTCACAAACTTCAAGGGTTACGGGATTTACCAAGTCCCAGCAAAGAACTAAACCCTCGGTCTTTGGCGGCTGCAGTCGTCAAACAAATACAACAACAACAAAGTACGCTAGCAAAGTGTCACCGACAAAAACACTCACACAGCGTGTACAACAAAGACACCCGCTAAAGTGTCTACAACAAAAACACTCGCTAAAGTGTTTACAACAAAGACACTCACTAAAAGTGTCTACAACCAAGAACTCTGGGAGCGACCCACAAATACTTAACTCAAAGATCAATGGCGTCCTCAGGAAGGCCCGTCAATCGTCTCGCTATACCAAGGTCTACGCCAGGCGCCAAAACAGGTCTACAGTCAGGGCAGCAGTCCGTCGCAGCCGTTAGGAGGCGGGAATCTTCGCGGGAAAAGTCTTCGGGCCACTTATTTCGACAACAGGATCGATGAAGCGGGGTGCACCTTCCCTCGGAGATTTCACACGAAGTTCCTCACGATCGTCGGGCTTGGACCGGTACCACTGATGCAGCCCCACGTTGGGCGCCAACTGAAGGACTGGGTTCTTTTGGACCCAGCGGTGCCAGGGCACAACACCTGAAACCTTCGTGGGTAACCTGCTCCGGCGTACAAGTCACAGAGACACGGGACACTTCCTTCGGCGTCAAAGAGTCAAGGTTTATTTACTGCAGGGAACACAGAAGTCACAGGAAGTACATCGAGTGTAGTTCGGGGAGACTGCTTCAAATTGTATTTGTGGATCGCTCCTTTTATACAGTTTTTACCCATAGGATAACATGATACACAATAGTTTACAACCTGGTTCCCACAAGTCGCTCTCAGAGGGGTCGCTTTGGTCACTTTGAAACACACAAGGTCCGGAACATAAGTGCGGAAACATTTGGCGGTTCCCAACTGTAAAAACCCATCTTCCCACCATTAGCAAATTCCAATCAGCAGTAAAGTAGATTGAAATAGGAACGAAGACAGGTGCAGAGGAAGACGGAGACAGTAGGGAGATCGGAAAGGGTGTAAAAAGGGGAGGTATCGAGAAGCACGAGATACAGGCATCAAAGGGACGTGCCTAATGAGATGCACGGCTGAGACAATGAGTCCGTGCGGCAAGATGAGCCTCGAGCGGCGTCATCTGCCTTACAGCAGCAACCCCCTCGTCATAAAGACACTTTCAAAGAACATGTGTCTTCCGCAAATATCTTGGGAGTCCCAGGGTCGCGAAGCGGACAGCGTCCGTTCGCTGGCTACTTGAGGGCAAGAGACAAAATGGATGCCGTATCTAAGATGGAACCCGTGGGTACAGATGAGAAACCCACATAACAAACGAACGGTTTAAGTTAGCACAGCGAAACTGCGCACACTTACTAAACTCGTCATTTGCGGTTCATAGATACTAGACTCGACCATATTCGTGTGAGTCGAAAACACCACTTACAATTGTCACGGAACCTCAAGGGGAATCCAGGATGGTGTGACGTGTGTGTCTCTCACAAGGTTCTGTTACCCAGAATTTCTTGCAAACCTCAAACTTTGTAAAAAAAAAACACATTTTCCTCACATTTCTTTGATGGAAATCTGTGTGGATCCACAAACTTCTACCCACCTACCATTCCCCAAAGTCTTCCAATAAAAATGACACCTCACTTGTGTGGGTAGGCCTAGTGCCTGCGGCAGGAAACAGCCCAAAACTCAACGTGAACACAACACATTTTCCCAGTGAAAAGTGGCCCTTTTCAGATTTCGCCTGTCGAAAGCTGCGCACTGCGAAGCTTTTCACGCAGGCGAAATCTTATGTCTACAGTATGTGTGTGTTGTCCCACCCCTCTGTTCCATTGGCTAGCTCCATAAATGGAGGCTAGCCATTGGAACAGAGATCTGTCCGTTTATGCCGGAGCAGATTTGTGGGCGTTCCCGAGAATTTTAGGTTTTTGCCCACGTCATGCGGCTGTGGGCGGGGTTTTTTTTTTTTTGTTTAATACGTTTGTTTTGGTCATTTCTTTTAAGATGGTGCCCGGTGGAGAGTGATTTCAGCCCCTGACCCGCTCCCCGTCCACGCATGCGAAGAGCCCGGGATGCACCGTTGACCACATGATGTCGGACACATAGTCCGCATTGTCTTCAAAGTCAGGCTCGCGCTGTACCAGCAGTCAGGACAGAGCCCGTGCTATACTAGCGGCCAGTAAGAAACCCTACTGCACCGCCGCGTGAGCAGCTGCCTGTGCCCGCACAGACCGAGTGCCTACTGCACCAGGAGGGCCGGTTTTCTAAACCGGAGTATGTCTGCCGGCCGGGGGCACCGAGCGGTCATTGCACCAGTGACAGGAGACGACTCCTTCCTATGCTGCGACAGCGCGCCACCAAACCCAAACACATGGGGACCCTGCGCTGCCAGAGGCAGATACACCCCACCATCTTTGCACTGCTATTGTTACTTCAGGGGTAGGAAGCACAGCCTGCGATGCTCCATTGTGAGACGTCTCCCTCCGCAGGGCTATCAACTGAGGTCCAGCAACACAGATCGCACTGCTCTTACTTGCCAATCTCCTCGTAGAGCTGGTTCTTGTCGGTGAAGCAGGTGCAGGTGGCGGTGTTGGCCATGGCGATGGTGTGCGCAGCCTGGATCCCAAGATCCAGAAAGATACACAAAGATGGCCATCGAATCCAATGGCGGTGCAGACTGCCGCTAGTCGGGCAGATGCTAAACCAGTGTCGAGGCTCTGGCCCTGTGCGGTCTGTGGCCTTTTGGACTCCGTCCATACTGTACCCATCTGGGGCCATGGAGAGAATGCCTCGAGCAGCTGCTCGGCATGGGGCCGGAGGCTATCAGCACTTTCCGGGATTCTATCACTTTCAGAGGTGCTGCTTCCCGCAGCTTTATCTCATCTCCCCATCTACTGCTGGTTTCCCCCCGTGTGTGATTTACACGAGCTCTGCCCAGCCCCGCGCGCTGCCTGCAGACACTGAAGGGAAACAAATCACAGAAACAATCCGCTTATTACTGCCATGAAATATGCGGCGCGCATTATCTTTTTAAATCTGTTCTGAAAGGCGCGCATGTGCTTCTATCTATAACAATTATAGGAATGCAAACAGAAGAGAACAATACCAGAAAGAAAATGCCGGAGCTTACTCGGGGGTTCGCATTTCTATAAATACCGGCACAGCTATGAAAAAAGTATGCCACTTTGCAATCTGCACTTAACTTCCAGCTCTGTGCTCTTAACTGCAAATTACTAATTTCCACATCATCGTCAGATGCATTGAAAACACACACGGTCGTACGTTTCTGTACAACTTCAGAAGTCCCAGAAAGAAATCCGGGAATTAAATGCAACGGAATGGCGTGGGGGTGTCGCTTAAAACGATTTCTCTTTGCAGTCCCACTTCGCATCAGCTGCCTCCTTTGATGTGGACTGGATCGAATCATTCGCCGCCCAGCCACCTCGGATTTACTCGCTACAGGTAACCTCTTGGCTGAGATTTACCTACCTTTTCACGCCGTGTTCACCTGCCCTACCCCTATTCCTTTCACCGCAGGTCCAGACTCATGGTTTCCTGCTCCCGCCATCCCCGCACGAAGGAGTTGGAATGGGCTGAGCGTGTCATTGTGGTTGGCAGCTCCATGGAACAGTGTGCATTAAAATGTGTACATGGTACCTAGCATGGCATTAGAACTAAATGTCACCAAATGTTATGGTTATGATGCTCACATCACTGTGTTTGGCATGGAACAGACTTGGGTGTGCAACATGTTGCCCTGAGTTTCACCTCATGACATCATGTGACGCATTATGGGCGTTTAGGGGGCATTTTAACTAGGCAAGGAGGAAATGTGCCAGGTGTGTCACAGGTGTGAGCTACGTATTAAAGGTAATGTTGAGTGTTTCTCTGACGCTGGTACAAAGGTGGGATGACGAACTGAGTCAATCAATCAGTCAAATAACCTTATTCTCATTTAGTAAATGCATAAAAGTAAAAGTAGTTATCACAGTACAAATTGATCAAGGAATAATTCAAAACAGTTAAAAATTAATTGTATACATTTTTCCTTTTAAAAGATATCAACATGTATATGCATCCACATTACTGGAGCTAGCAGCTATACATTTATGAGAGGAATATTTGCAGTAATCAATTTATGATGGTAACACCCTCACGTGTGGTTTGTTCAGAATAGCCAAGCACTGGAAACATGGCTGTGCTTGCTTTCCTGCCCCCTGGCTGTGCTTGCTTCCCTGCCAACTGGCTGTGCTTTCTTCCCTGCCCCCTGGCTGTGCTTGCTTCCCTGCCCCCTGGCTGTGCTGGCTTCCCTGCAGTGCTTGCTTCCCTGCCCCCTGGCTTGGCTTGCTTCCCCGCCCCCTGGCTGCGCTTGCTCCCCTGCCCCCTGGTTCCCCTTCCCCTGGTTCCCTTTCCCCTGGTTGTGCTTGCTCCCCTGCAACCTGGCTGTGCTTGCTTCCCTGCCACCTGGCTGTGCTTGCTTCCCTGCCCCCTCGCTTTGCTTGCTTCCCTGCCCCCTCGCTGTGCTTGCTTCCCTGCCCCCTCGTTTAGAATGTGCATAGCTTTGGATTTTGAACCCTAGCTCAGCCAACACCTAGAAAACCTATACATTTTTAAAAACTAGACACCCAGAGGAATTTAGGATGGGGTGACTTGTGTGGCTCTTACCAGGTTCTATTACCCAGAATCCCTTACAAACCTCAAACGTTGTCAAAAATAACACATTTTCCTCAATTTGCTGTGATGGAAAGTTCTGGAATGTGAGTGGATCTTCAAAATTCCACGATCCCGCATTTTGCAAAGTCTCCTAAATAAAATGAACCTCACTTGTGTGGGTGGGCCAAGTGCACGTGGAAGGGAAGAGCCCAAAACATATTGTGGAGACATCAAAATGACCTATCACAAAACAACCTTGTTTTGCAAGGGGTGTCACCCGGGTTTTTTGCCTTGGGCTCGGTGGCCCTATAGGGTAACCTACCAAACCCAGACAGTTCTGAAAACCAGACACCCAGGGGAGTCCAGTGAAGTATGGCTTGCATGGCTCCCAAAACATTTTCTTACCCAGAATCCTGTGCAAACCTCATATTTAGCTGAAAAAAATCTAATTTTCCTACATTTCAGTGTGGGATAGTTGTGGGATCACCGGGCTGACACAATTTTCCAACCACCCAGCATTTCCCCAGGTCTACCGATAAAAATGGTACTTCACTTGTGTGGGTGGGCCAAGTAATCATGAGAGGCAAGAGCCCAAACCGTTTTTTGGAGAATTCAAAATTACCTACCACAAAACAACCTGGTTTTGCAGGGGGGGGGCGGGGGGAACTGCATTTTTGGTCCCAGGCTCGGTGGCCATCTAGGGTAACCTACCAAACACAGACATGTCTGAAAACTAGATACCCGGGCGAGTCCAGGGAGGTATGGCTTGCATGGATCCCCCAATGTTTCCCCACCCAAAGTTTTATGCAAACCTCAAATTTAGCTGAAAAAATCTGATTTTCCTCACATTTCTGGCTGGGATCTCACTGTCAGAACAAATGTCCTACCACTCAGTGGTCCCCTCAGTCTCTCAAGTAAAATGATACCTCACTTGTGTGGGTGGGCCGAGGGGCTGTGACTGGGAAGGGCCAAAAACATAGGGATTGAGGGGAAAGCACAGTGCACTCTAAGCACTATATTTTTTAAAAATATATATTTTTAGGCGATTCTGTATTGGACACCCACACAAGGTATCATTTTTATCGTGAGGAACCTAAAAAACCCATGCATTTCTGAAAACTAGACACCCGTGGGAGTCCAGGGAGGTGAGACTTGCAATGATTCCCCACATTTTCCTTCCCAGAATCTGCTGCAAACCTCACATTTAATTAAAAAGTCACATTTTCCTCTAATATCTGTGTGGGAAAGCTGTGGTACCATTGCACAGCACAAATTTCCTACCACTCACCATTCCCCTCAGTCTCCCAATACAAATGATACCTTACTTGTGCTTGTGTAGAGATTGAGAGGGGCCTAAAGTGGGTCCAAAAGGGCAGTTTGATTATAGGTTTTTAGGCTGATGCCACTTTGGGCACCCACACAAGTGGGTGACCAAGGGGAATGCTGGGTGGTAGTAGATTTGTGCCTGTCCAGTAATCCTACGGCTTATCCACACAGAAATGTGAGGAAAATGTGACTGTAAGTAATTTTGAGGTCTGCGGGGGATTCTGGGTAAGAAAACACTTGGGGGATCCATGCAAGCCACACCGCCAGCCAAGAGTCCGTTTAAGCACACCATCATCCATGCACACCACCAGCCAAGCACCATCCACGCACACTGCCAGCCAAAGCCTCACCACACACACTGCCAGCAATCGCCATCCATGAACACCGACAGCCAAGCACCATCCATGTACACCACCAGCCAACTGCTATCCATGCACACTGTCAGGCAAGCACTATCCATGCAGTATCTATGCACACCACCAACCAAGTTCCACCCACAGACTCCGCCAGCCAAGAGCCATCCCCGCAAACCGCCACCCAAGCAGGGCGGACTGGGACCAGAAATCAGCCCTGGCAGATTGCTGCTCAACTGGCCCTGAAGGGGGGGCATGCAAGTAAAAAGCACCACTGCCGCTTTTGTTTCTGGGGGTCGATATTGCAGCACTGCTGCAAAACAGGACCCCAGTGAGAAAACCATCCCCCACAGCCAGAAAACTGGCCCCCACCCCTCAGCCCACCGGAGAAATGCCCGGTGCCCGCTACGACCAGTCCGGACTTGCAGCTAAGCACATTCCATGCACACAGCCAGCCAAGCACCAGTCCACATACACCACCAGCCAAGTGCCATACAATGCACACCATCAGGCAAGCACCAATCTACACACACCGTCATCAAGCGCAAGTCCAGCCACACCATTATCCAAGTGCAGGCCACAACACACCACCAACAAAATGCCACCCAAAGGTTAGTACATGCAGACCATCACCAAAATCCAGTTTACACACACACAAACTCTCCCTGGCTTCTAGTTGTTTTCTGTATCGCTTGGATGCATATGAGACTAAAAATATCAACAAAACAGCAAAAATGTGTGCCTAAAAAAAGGGAGTGACCCTTGCCTATGGGGCTTCTCACTGGCATGCCCATAAACATATCCCTGGTGCCTAGTGGGCTTTCTCTCACTGGGGGGGGCAGATATGGGACTATTGTCCTATCTGCCTCCTAGGGGAAATTTGTTTGGGGGTGGGGGCTTTGGCATGCCCTTTCTGGGTAGCCCCCACCCCTACATATAATGAAAAGAACATAGTCCCTGGTGCCTAGTGTGCTTTCTGCCCCCCCCAGGTGGGGCAGATCAGGGGCGTTTGCCCCCATCTGCCTCCCGGAGGAGGCAGAGAGACTCTGGACATTTATTTTTGGGGGTGGGGGCATTGACATTCCCATTTTGGGCAGACTACATCCCTATGTATAAAAAAAAAACTGCTGCCTAGTGGCCTTTCTGCCCCCAGATCAGGGGATATTTCCATCTGCCTCCTGGGTGGGGGACAGAAATACTGTGGAATTTTGCAAGGGGTGGGGGCATTGGCATGCCCATTTCGGTTAGGTCCCACCTCTAAATATGCCATAAGAATAAATCCCAAGGGTCTAGTGTGCTTTCTGCCCCCAGGGGCGATAGATTGGGGGCTATTGCCCCTATCTCCCCTCCTTGGGGGCAGAAATACTGAATATGCCACAAATCAATTGGGGGTATGTCCAGTGGATGGATCCCTGCTTGGGGATCTCCCTCCTAAATTTTGAATAAAAGTTTCAAAAACCTAGATTACATTTTCTTATTTAAAATCACCCATGATATATAATTTACTATAGAAATAGACATACATATTTCTAGCACATTCACAATTCACTACATTATTGTATATGTTATGAACAATAATTAATTGAATGTCATATTGTTTTAAATGCATTCTTATTAACATAAACAAAACTGTAATTATTTTAAATTTTAAACTACAACAGAAAACTCATCAAAACAAAAATACATTACATATCAAAATACTAAACGCAATCAAGCAATAATTGTTTTAGACAAATTGCTATTTTATATGTAGCCCAACATAAATTGAGGACAGTGTATATATTTGGGGGAGTTGGGGTCAGATTTACTACTCTTACTCTACTCTCATAAACATTAGTAAAAGTATATTTTCCTTAGAGGAGAAAGTGTTTTAAATTTACTATTTTAACTCCAGTCAAACAAACAATGGGGAAAGCACACTTTTCAAGGTGGGGTAAATGTACCATTCTAGCCTCAGATCACCAAACATTGAGGGATTTACATATATTTGGGGGTTGAAGGGGGTCATATTTACCATTCTAACTTCAGAACACTAACTTTTAGGAAAGTGTATATATTTGGGGGAGCTTGTTTACTTTTGTAACTCCAGTCCTTAGAGCACTAAGAAAGTACATATATTTTGGAGGTCAGAGTTACTATTTCTTAATACAATCCATCAGGCCTTGAAAAGTACATATATTGTTGTGGTCAGATTTACTATTCCAACTCCAGCCTTATTAACACTGTGGTGGAGGTGTGGTAGGAAGAGAAGCAGATTCACTATTCTAACTCCAATTCCACAGACATTTGGAAAAGTGCATGTATTTGATATGGTCAAATGTACTATTTATTTCTAGCTCCAGGGCCACAAACATTGGGGTAGTGTATTTATTTATGGTAGGCGGAGTTAAATTTTAATTTCTAATTCCAGTGACGCAAACATTGGGAAACGTGAATATATTTTGGTTTTCAGATTTACTATTCTAACAATAATTTAACATAAAAATTAATACAACTTAAAACTAACATTATAATTAAACACAAATTAGATATGAAATAATATATTCTTTAAATTAAACACTAGCCTTCCATTCCATCAATAAACCCAACATCCTCCCAAAAAGTAAAAATATTCAAAAGTATTTCAAATTAAATAACAATAATTTAATGTATACATATGTAGATAAACTTTTCAAACCAATAACTAAATAAAATAATATATAAAGCAACATTAGGTACCATACTATTTGGTATACTATATTTTAAAACAGTATTTAAACATGAAAAATATCACTTACTGTTGATATTCTGTGTCATGATATTTTTGTGCTGATGACATTTTGGCTGTGGAACAATGGTTGAATGATATTTTACATACAAACAAAGAGAACGAGCTCTAGAACTACGCTCTAGAAAACCCAATCTGAAGGGTTAATTAACAGTTTTTGGCTTCTTGACAGGGAAACCAGTTGTTTTTTTTAGAAGAACCCTCACCCACCAACCTAGTTGATGGCATGCTTCATTACCAGGTTCCCAACCAGACCGTCACCCACGCACTCGTAACCAGCAGACTGGACTACAGAAGCGCCATCTATGCTGGGATCAACAAATCTCTGCTCCGCAAACCCTAGACCATAGAGAACATCGTAGCCAGTCTCGTCCTCTGCATCCCTCGACACGAACACATCTCTCAACCCTGCACATCTTCAGGAAGACCCTCAAGACCTGGCTCTTTGACTGACCGGAGCTGCTCCCCCCCCCCCCCTAGCGCCTTGAGACCCTCACAGGTGAGTAGCGTCTTTAAAAATCCCTGATTGAGTGATTGACCCAGAAGGCTGAATGCCTCCTAGGTGGCTTTCATGCTTGATTACAGCGGAGCTGGTTTTTTAGGTCTCGCCTGTCGATGCGCATGCGCATCGAGCAAGCGAGACTATGGGGGCTTATCCACTCTTTATCCACTGCAAGGAATCGTGGCGATTCCTTGCAGTGCCCGTGACTTTTAAGCTCAATGCGCATGCGCATTGAGCTTAAAAGCGCGTGCACGTCCGCCCCCTCCCCTTCCCGCCGTGTCGCATTTCTCCTCCCCCCTCCCCTCTCTTCCCTCCGTCTTGTTTGTTTATTTTACCCGCTCCGCCCCCTCCCCTTCCCGCCGTGTCGCATTTCTCCTCCCCCCTCCCCTCTCTTCCCTCCGTTCATCACACGCGCAGCAGGAAACAACAGTTTAACAACGACAGACCCAACCGTGGCGCGAGCACACACATACAGAACACTTTCAAGATGATTTAGTCTCCCGGATGAGTACCTAGCTGGCACGGTGCCTCCGCCTCCTAAGTGTAAGACAGTAATGCAAAAGGGAGGCTTGTCAAAACGCCACTGCCTAAAAAGACAACCTTAGAGACAAAAGCACTAAACGAATGCCGATCGCCCCGCGAGCCCGGCACACATCCATTGCTCTCCGTCTGCTGCCGGATCAATACTGCGACCTCATTTAAAAATAAACAGGGACGCTGCAAGTAGGTCGAGTTTACTTTTGATATAGGATTCACTGCGGGGAACAGGGAGCTCTGCTTGACCTCCTGCCTCGCGCATGCCACCCGGCAATATTTCTTCGCTATTCTCAGAAGGAAGCTTCATCTAAAGTGTGCTACCGGGCTGACTCTATTTATTGGTGTACAGGGGAAGCCTCGCTTTAATTACGATATATGCATGCCGGTGCATACTCGAGCTCTCGCAGCTGAGCATGATTAATGCTCCGACGCCTTGCGTCTTTTGTTCTTTCTCTCTTCCTTCATCCGCGCGCTCTTGCAGGTTGCACAGCTCTGTCCTCGTGAAGTTCCCAAACTCGCTAACCTCTGCGTACAGCATCCGCTACTTACAAGTATGTAGTGATGATGACAAGAGCAACTAATATACAAAGATGTTTATTTGCTATCTAAGCTGTGAAATTGTTTTTATTCAAACATACGTGATGACAAACTCAACAGGTGTTTCAAGTTCAAAGCAATCACGAGTCCCCGAACGTTCTGATTTTCGTTGGCTCAAAGTGCCATGTGCTTCAATTTAAGAGAGAAACTGAACCTCCTGTGAGCCATTGTTACAAAATGGCGCATTATTTAATACTCATAGGATGGGGTAGAACAGCTGCACGGAAGAACAGAGAAAGATGGATTCCCATTGCGCTTATTAATGTGAAAAGCCTCTAATTCATTGACAATGCAAACATTTATGTGTGCCATTGAGTTAAGCTATGTTATATTACTGTGTCCTAGGAATCAACTTCCTCTTAAGATAACCTAACACCACTATTTAGGTGTACGATACTCACCGACAAGAAAGAATGCATAAGACATCAGTGGGTTTTTCAGATCATTCAATAAACACATAGGGCATATGAATGGCTTCCGGAAATACACAAGGTACTAAACAATATGATATGGGTCCGTCCCTCACCTTCAACACCTCACCCTCACTCACCCTCGCCCACACTCACCCTCACTCACCCTCAACGCCTCACCCTCACTCACCCTCAACACCTCACACTCACTCACCCTCACCCTCTCTCACCCTCTACCCTCACTCACCCTCAATACCTCACCCTCACTCACCCTCACCCTCACTCACCCTCACCCTCACTCACCCTCACTCACCCTCACCCTCACCCTCACTCACCCTCACCCTCACTCACCCTCACTCTCACTCACCCTCACTCTCACCCTCCCTCACTCTCACTCACCCTCAACCCCTCACCCTCACTCACCCTCAACCCCTCACTCACCCTCACTCACCCTCAACCCCTCACCCTCACACAGTGCAATAGGTCTCGGAGCATTTGAGTTAGAGCTTTTAGAAATGTTTATGGCTTTTTTTTTAATTCTTTAGCATTGGCTACAGGAAACAAAAATGCTAAAGATTTACAAAAAAACCCATAAACAATTCTAAAAGCACTAACTCTAATGCTGCGAGACCTATTGCATTTCCAATGCTTGTTGTTTGTAGTATGTGAATAGTGGTTACAGTGAAAGTGAAAGCTTAAAACTACCAACAGGGTACATAATTATTTTTTATATGGTCCCTGTGGTAGGATAAAAATAATATTACAATTCAAATGGACGTGAGTGAAACACTGGTCTCGCACGTCTCCTCAAATTATGTGAAAAGTGAATTTTAGTGAGGTGGTCTACATGTTTCAGCCAAAAGTGTCAAATCGAATGGCTTTGTCTAAACCAGTGGCTCAGACTAAACCCTGAGCTCACATAAACCATGCACACATGCTAAGGTGTGCATCGGAATATGACGGACGTAACTATCCATTTTTACCATCAGAGTTTCTGTACCTGTAAAGAAAAAGGACTAGGAGACACCATGTAATTATGAATTAAAAGTAGGTCCATCATGATAGGGACCCCGCGTTCATGTATGTATTTGCAGGTGGAACGCGATTGACTACTAGCAAAACCATCCATGTAAGTAGTGGACGGTTTGGCAGACATGCAACACTTGAGAGCCTAAAAACACTCAGAAATAGCACGCCCATGCAGTGGCTATGTTGCAATAAATTCAAACTGTGATCATTAATTATGCGCTGTCCAATAATATAGATCTGTA
Organism: Lissotriton vulgaris; assembly: GCF_964263255.1. NCBI lineage: Eukaryota > Metazoa > Chordata > Amphibia > Caudata > Salamandridae > Lissotriton > Lissotriton vulgaris. The sequence goes on along the minus strand of NC_141693.1, from coordinate 1,041,540,335 downwards.
TTTTGTACTGGGAGCATAATGTAGATCAAGGCAAAGACAAAGGTATAACTATTTTAAGCATATTCAAGCCGCTAGGTGCGTATTGTTAAAATAGCAAGTCGCTTACTTTGATCACGAGTAGGCATGAGCGGATTTTGCGGATTGGCAATCCGCGAATTTGCGGATTTGCGAACTCGCAATCCGCAAAATCCGCGAATTCCCGCGAATTTGCGGATTTTTTTTTTTTTTTGTGTTCGCCCGTGTTTCTGCCAGTTCGCGAGGGTTTTTACAATTTCGCAATTTGCGAACTTACCTGTCGGGTCGCAAGTTTTGCGAACTTGTTGTTTCTACGTGTCCAACCTGTTTGGGACACTCTTCTTCATCACTGCCACTCTCTGTCACCACTGCCACTCTCTGACTACTCATGCCACCCTCTGGCCCACCCATGCCACCCTCTGTTTCATCACCACACCCTCTGGTTGTCCAGTGTACATTATTTTCGGCAAAGCAAAGCACACCTTCCCTGCCTCAAGTGACCTGAATTAATTTGGGGCTGATTAATGTGTCACAGAATATTTTTTTAGCTGGCACCTGCTTCCTTAGTGCGCCCTGATTAGTGATCTTTTGCACTTGCTAAGTGCTTTCATTGTTGCAAAATTAGTTACAACACCTGCCCTGCCCCAACTGACAATAATGAATTAGGGGCTGATTAATGGATTTTAACTTCCAGCCTGGCTCCTGCTTGTCTCCCTTAGCTGTAATTCATGACCTTTGTGGCATATGTGTAACTATTCTGAGGTTCAGAGCAGGGTCACATAATAGTTTCAACTGGCAACTGAACTCTGGAGGGGCCCCTCAGGAAGCACTACAGGAAATGGCTACTAATGATGTGCCTGAACTTTTGAACCTGGTAAGTAGTTACTTTCAGTTTTGCTTAGATCATATTTCTGCAATTTCGCACTTATTCGCGGGGCGCGAACTCACGCGAACAGTGCGAGCAAAATCCGCTGCTCGCGGATTTGCGGATTTTGCAGGAAATTCGCAAATCTCGCGGATTGCGGATTTCCCGAAAATCCGCAAAATCCGCGAGCGGAACGGATTTTCCGCCCATGCCTAATCACGAGTACTTCCAGTGACATAGATCAAAGGGGGAAGCGACTCCTATTGTCACACCCTATATGGCAAAAAATGGAAAATTAATCAGTATAATGAAAAACAGTAATTTTTGTGTGCATCCATGTTTACTAATTCTTGTTTTTATCTTTCTGCTCATTATTCCAATGTAAACTCACTCAAAAATGTAATTACAACAAATAAAAAGGCATATAAGTCACATTGGAGCTAGCTAGGGAATTATTTGGGAGCACCGCAGTTTCATCATTGCTTTACTCTTTATCTTATATTGCTGGACTCACTCAACTTGGCAAAGGCTTTGAAGAAGAAGAATATTCTAAATTTTGAAATAACGTAAGGGAAACGGTTTTTAATTTTCATCTGGGTCTCTAATATACTTGGCCCTCGAATTGAAGCTAGAACAACCTGCCTCTGGATTTGATTATGTGGCCTAGTGGAGTCATTTTTGTGCTTTAGTGCCCTGCATGCTGTTGTTGTAAGTCGATGTACATGATGCCTGGTACCTGGAGACAGATGAGCCTGATGGCCCTGCGACCCCGATTTTTGTCGGGGTTCAAAAGGCAATCGGGTTGGGTTCAAGTGAAAGACTGTTATTTAGACTTTGTTCTAAAGGTGAAAGACATCTAAATATTACTGGTGCTGTCGCATAACTGAGTGGGAATTTAAGTACTAGGAACATTTTCACTGTGCAGAAAAAACTATGCATGAGTCAAAGAACCAGTAGCATATATGTGGAAAACATGGATTTGAGTAGCACCTCAATCAGCTCAGGGAAATTTCAAGCACATAATATTTACATTTATATCTCAAGTGACTTCTAACTGATCTTGAGGAGCCCTTTTTGGTGCACCCTGCTGTTATCTCCAACTGAGACTGCAAGAATTGCTGACAGGATGTGGCCATCAGTAGTGGAGCAGTTGAAGTGGTACTTGACCAAGTGGTCTGATGGACCCACTTCACCCAAAATATAACTGGATTTTCCTACCGAAGTGTGAGATGAGGAGTAACTATTTGCTTGACTAATGACCATGACACTCTTGTTAAGCTTCTGGCTGTGGAAAATCCATAAAGAGAGAACCAACCAGGAGAGGAGGCCCACCAACACCAAGGGGCACATTAGGATGTAGGGCGGATCGCCACCGCCTGCATGCTGGTGGCTATCCGCCCTACATCCTAGCCTGCCTGCCACCCATTTCCCCCCACCATATTGGTATGGGAGGGGGACCACGGCAGACGGGAAGACTGTCTGCCGCTTTTCCGCCCGGTCGACAAGTCGACCGGGCGGAAAAGGGTTTCATATGGTGGTGGTGTCTGCAAGACACCGCCATCCATATCAGGGTGCAGACGGGAGGGAACCTTCAACGCCGCCACGGAAAGGCATGCGTTTTTTTTAGGTTGGGGGCCCGTTGCGGGCCGCCAGGAAGTTGGGTGGGTGGAGGGGGGAACATGGGGGGTGTCTATGGTACCCCTACATGTGCATGCATATGCACGACATGCATTTTTGGCATTGTGGCGGGCGGTGCTGAAAGAACCACCCACGGCAATGTTAAAAATGCAGGATGCGGGGGGAGGAGCCAAGTCAGCATCCGAAATGGTCGCATAGCTGCTCGGCTCCGTGAGCCCTCTTGCCCTGCATGCCCATCCTGCTGTCTGTTCTGAACTAAGAAGGTGTATTTGGATAAAAGAAGGAGAGCGTTCACTTACCACCTGCTCCTGAGAATCCTGCGTGCTGTGAATCCGGAGAATTTCCCATCCATTGCTCTGCGGCCCGTGCGTTGAAGAAGCTGGGGTGTCGATTGCAACTGGCAGCCAGCCGCGAATGCAACAACAGCGGCCACCTCTGGTGGTGGGGAGTCGGTCGGAGGGTGCCGTTGTCTTGAAGTGCCGCTGACGGCAGTATCGGCCCGGTCCCTTCTTGAAGAGCCTTGGGGGTCTGCGAGGCATACTGGAGTCGAGGGGGGTGTGTGGCTCTTGACCCCCCTCTTCGGACTCCGCGCCCGGACATAACCAAGGGCGGCCCCCATGGAGTGGTAGGGTCTTTTGTTTAGCCTTTTGGTGACTCTCCCTGGGGAACCCACCTCACCACTTTGTGCGCCGGGCGTACATTTGGTATTGCAAACAAAACAGGTGATGGACCGAATGTGGATCAATGTCACACATTCACCCCAGTCAAAAGATCTGGGCCCAAATCCATCGTTTTTTTGCACTCCACACCACCCTGGGTTAGACAATGGCGATATGCAAATCAGCTCTGACCCTGTGCCCCATGGGAACAGTCCAGTCCGAACTACAAAAGCCATGTCCTTCCCAGAACGGAATCAAGCATCCGAGGACCGGACCGGTTTCGAGGTAACACCTCTCATCAGCCCGGCTAGCTTGACTCCAGTGGTGTGGAGTGCCTGGGACCCACGTCTGAGCATCCCCAGCGCACTTATGGCGGTATTGCAAACAAAACAGGTGATGGACCGAATGTGGATCAATGTCACACATTCACCCCAGTCAAAAGATCTGGGCCCAAATCCATCGTTTTTTTGCACTCCACACCACCCTGGGTTAGACAATGGCGTACATTTGATGGCACCCTGTGCCGAGGCTAGTCCCCACAGTGAGGTGTAGAGGGCCGGGCCGAACTGACAAAGATGGCGGCTGACACCCTCCCTCACGGATCCTGTCCCGGTCGGATGGCTACCGTAGGCGCAGAGCTGGGGTGTTGGCAGCGCACTATGGAGCCCACACCCAAAGATGTCTTGGCCGCCCTAACGGACCTACGCGAGACCTTGATTTGCAATGCTGGTGAACTGGATCGAAGAATGGCCGCCATTGTTGTTTCACTGCCCTGTGGGGACGTGGTCCGATTCCAAATGAGTGCCGGCATGCCCGTATCTACTTCCTTGGGGAGGACTTTGGCCTTGCCCGTGTCTTGGGAACTGCCAAGGGCCCTGATTCCTCCATCCTCCCTGGACAGTGCGGTTGTGTGCATGAGTGACTCTTTGGGGCGCGGGCTTGGCCTGACTCTAGAGACGCGCTGCTGTTCTTCTTCTCGGGCCGTCCCGACAACACTGCGGCACTTGCCGGACTGTGAGATTTCCCCTGCACGGATGGTATTACTGTGCTTGAACTTTGTGACACTCGCGGGCTTGGTACCGACGCCCTTGGACTTCAGCTACGTACGTCCTGATGGACTCGAACTGCTGAACTTTTTCTTGGTGTTGTTCGGGCCTGATTGGCTCAGATCATCCAGACCATTCAAAAAGTACTGTATATCAATTGTCAAGGGGACATTTGGTGGTTCTGTTGCTAGACGAGGCCAGGGATGATGCATTTTAGGTTTCGGTGGTCCTCACGTTAACTGACGGTGCTTTGGATGTGTTACATTGGGGTTGTATTACTGATGTAATTGGTACTTGATGTTCTCCATATACTTTATTCTGCTTCTGAATCTTCCCTAAGTGCAGGGGTGATGGGCGGGGCCGGGCGGCGACTTTGAGGGCCCTCCTCCACATATGTTTCTTGTCTTTTCTCTTTTTCTTTCTAAATTTCGGGTTCCATTAGGGCGACAGGCACGCGGCTGGGGAGGTAGGCCTTGGCCTTCCACGGGTGTGCAGGGTGGGGGTAGAGGGGCGGGGTTTGCTTGTTCTTTGTTTCCATGGCCCTTTAGTCTTTTTTCTTTTCTATAGTGTCGTCTTCATTCATGGTTCCTGTAATGTGTATTGTTCTGATAGGTGGGGTTAGGGTTTGCTATCCATTGGATTTGTGCCTACGTATCTCCTGATTTGTGTGCCTTACCCCACTACTTCGCTTGGGTTTATACTAATTGTTGATATCCTGATTGCGTGCTGTGTTGCAGGACCACATATGATTGTATGGCACTTTTTCAGTTCTTATAAATTTAAAAATGAACCTCTGTAATCCTGACTTCGGACATGATCGTTTGTCCACGAGCTGTCTCCTGGTCTACGTATCGCCCTGGCTTTTGAACTGTTCTGACTCTCCGCATTGATTGCTATACTTTTACTCTGCTTCGCGGCCGGCCGAGAAGGTTGTAGGCCCGTACCTGTAATTGATTGCAAGACTAATAAAGGTTTTTTTAAAAAAAAAAATAAAAAAAAAATGCAGGATGCGCCCTCCAGTGTGGCGGGCGCATCCTAATGTCACCCACGGGACCCCCGCTGATATGGCGGGCGGTCCCTTTTACTGTCAAGATGCCCCAAGTGTTTTCACAACCTGTATTGGCAGTAAAGGGAAATGTTCTCTCTCACAGGGTTTTCACATTTTCTTTCTTTCTTCCTACTAGGGGGTTTCTTGATGTGCGCGCCCTGCAACGGCGCGCACATCAAGGAACCCCCAGTAGCAGAACGCACTCTGAACGAAACGATGGCGAGATGATATATTCTCACCAACCGTTCTCTATAAGTGGGATAGGAAAGAAATTCTAAACCTGCCACTCTTAACAGGACAAGAATTACGACCAGAAATATCAGAAGAACTTTTAACTGAAAAACATTCTGCTACAAAAACTGCGCACAACTTGCCCTTCCTTTAACTCCTGGCATTTAAGACAAAAACAGATGTAGTCGCACCTGGGGTAAACGGTGCCCTTATCAAAGTCCATAAAGTAGAAGACCACAGACTTTTCCTGTTATTATAAATAGAAATTGAAGAACTCCCCGTTTTTTTATTGGTGTATTTATGCTTTGTCCTATTTGTTCTCTTTATGTTTTGGCCCTGAAGAAGAAATTGAAGAACTCCCCGTTTTTTAATTGGTGTATTTATGTTTTGTCCTATTTGTTCTCTTTATGTTTTGGCCCTGAAGAAGGTGATTTAAATATCAATTGTCACCGAAACGTACGTAGGCCGTACGCACCAAAGACCCGGACATGTATTATAAATTTGAAAATAATGTATAGATTAGTAAATGACTAAGTGGTAGAACTTCTCTCCTTTACATCTACAGAGGTCTACTTAGAACATCTTGTGTTAGTCTTATGTGAGGTTTTGTTACTATGTTTATATTTGTCTTTTTAGAATGGGTAGTGAATGTAAAGGTATGTATGACAGAATGAATGATAATAGGATAAGATGAATTGTTAGGGGTGATTTGCTTCAATTGCACTTTATGAGGTTTATATTTCATTTAGACAACTTGTTATTTAAGATCATGTTTGCGTGTCACAAAATAATTTGTATTTATGTACAAACAGATAAATTGCAAAACAAAAACAAAAAAGAAAAATAATAAAATAATGTTTTGAAGAAATTACAGGACTTTCGTTTACTTATAGCATCCTTTCCTATAATATTTGTGATAAATCTCTGTGATAAAGTAATATAGGTCTAATCAGAGGTAACCCCCTTGCTTAGGTTTTTCTTTTCTCCCCCTCTGGCCCTAAAATTATACTGGGAGAACTCTTCCTTCTGTTTGAGTTGTCACTCTCCCCACAGAACCAGCAAAAGGAAAGGTATGTAGGGAAAAGGGGTTGTCCTCATCACCAACACAGCCATCAGTACCACAGCATATTAAACTTGGTCAGGCAGAGGCAAAGGACTTAAATAAAATATGGTCATCCACTTCTAAAGTAGAAGGTAAGCAAAGGTTATGCTCAGGGCTGCAAGTATGTGAGAATGGGTGCCAATGCCACTGTGGCTTTTACGTGACATCAGGCAGCTGCTTTCACCCCCTCCAGCATCCCTCAAAGGCATCGAACTACAACTTACCCATGTTAAAGGAAGATCACGCTACCTCCAAGGCCAACATCATCTTTAAGACCAACCGCATCACCTACAAGGTAATGAGAATACCCAACACTACCCAGAGAGAAAATTAACCACCTCAGGTGTACAGCTCCAACTTAAAAGCTAGTATAAAACTAGAGTAGATATGAAATTGTGCAAAGCATAAATAATAGGAGCATAGGTCTTCTCTATCTTCACCCCAAGAATATGGATCAGCATACCTGTCAACACCAGGAATGCTCCAACCTTCCTGCAATTCAGGAAGAAACTGAAGACACCTCTTTAAGGAACACTATTCTTCCTCACAATAAGAACCCACCTGTCACCAATATTCCGGCAATATTCATGAACTGTGAGCTTTGAGATATTGCCCTCTTGTTCAGTGCTTCATTGCCTCTTGGGTAACCTTGTACTGTATACTTGTCCATACATACACTTATACATACATAATTCCAGTTTGTTAGCTCCCCATGGAGAGAGAATAGCTGTATATTTTCCTGGAACTTATCCTTTTAGTGGGATCACATTTAGATTGGGGACCAATCCTTTCAAGTTATTTTGATCAGCATTTTGTATTAACTTTAAGAACTGTATGCTGCACATGTGTACAATTACCAAGTAGTACACTGCACGTGAGGGGTGGAAAGGTGGCCCAACCTTTCCTACTTTGGAAATAGTTGAAATTCCCTTTCATAGTATGAAGGAGAACAGAACATCCCTAAACCTTCTATGGATATAGTATCTTCATATAGAAAAATGTTTCCCCTTGAAAAATAAAAATAAAAATGGCAGCAAACAAAAATCAGCATTTGCACCGCGGGCTGGCTGCTTTGCTCCTATATGCCTCTGTCCGTACATAGAACTCCATATTGGGTAAATAATAAAGGCCACATGGCATTTTACAAGTATGCCTTGAAAAGTACGACTATCACAATTTTCTCCTGGGAAATTTTGTGAAGTCCTATAACACGCAAATCTACATCTTTTTATAGCAGAGCATGAACGGATGCTGAGTTTTCTACTCGAATTAGGCCCAAAATGGCGTATAATCAGATGACTCAGGAATTCTCAAACTCAATGTGTTTGATTCACATAGAGTTTGCTGTGACTTACTCTAGTAATACTCCTGGCTTACATCTGAATTTCACTAACAAGACTAATGTACTTTGGTTACTCCGTGGATTCAGTATAATTCAGGAGTATTACAAGAGTAAGTCAAACATATACACAACAAAATATTTGAGAAAATCTTTTCAACATAGGGCAATAAATTATGGATTTTTCAATTAATGTCTTACCTGAACATGTTATGTCTGAATCCCTCATGCATCAAAATGCAGCATTGTGTGGAAACGAGAGCAGAAATAATTGTGCGTTTTTCTCATTTAATTAAACAATTCATCGGTTCTCATATCTCCGTTTATGAAAAAGCATAATACAGTACCATTTTATCCACCCTGCCCACCATATTAAACCGTATAAGATCTTTCTGTCAGACTTTTAAGCACGAGGCTACCATGAACAATAAATAACTTCTCCTCACCTTGAATGAAATTCACGGTTGCTGCTATATTACAAAACATAAATTGAGTTACTTCTAGCTTTTCCTGTTCCTACAAGGGCTGTTTAGAGATGAAAAATCAGCACTATTTTAAACGTAGTAGTGTCAACAAAGGACACAGAAAAATTTCGTTTTCGTTATTCTAACTAAGTACAGAGTAGGAATGGGATGTATCGGATTTGTTGGAGGCAGTGTTAGTTCGTGATTTATTCAGTCAATATTTCGATATACGTTTGATCAACCGGTTTCAATACCAGATGCGTTATGCCAGAACACTATAGACATTTTTCGAACCCATGAAAAGCAAGATTTTTAAAAAACAGTTTTTATTGATATTTAGAATAACAAAAAAGTAAAAAACAAAACAATAAGCAACAGATATACCCCCATATCTTCTTTTCGTACGAAATCTATCAAAATGACAATTGGTGGGATCATGAAGTAAATAACATTGGATTTCACTATATCTAGGTCACTCCCCAGGTTCTCGCCCTCATGATATCTATAACACCCCTCCCGCAAGAGAGTCCAGTTCCAAGACTCCGGGATCTACATCCACCCTCTCCCTTGAAATCAATTGCATAATGTCCGTGTCCCCATCCTCTAGCTATAGCCCGTAATATCTCAACCATGGTTGCCAAATCTTCCGAAATTTCTTGGGCACACCCTTGCCTGGTATACTGTTCTTTCTGCCCCCATATAGATGTCCATGCCAGCTCTCCAATGTTTCATAGTTAGGGGATCTGCGCTTATCCAATTCCTGGCTATGTCGCGTTTTGCAACTAGGAGTCCAAGGTTACTTAGCAAAAGTTTATATCTCGGCAAGTGAACATCCCTATGTATACCCAGCAGGATATATTTAGGGTCTAACGGGATTTGCGTCTCAAGTATATTAGTTAAATCTTATAGCACCCGTACCCAATAACAGTGAATTATGTGGCACTACCATAACGTATGAATGTAGAAGCCCCTCTCTGTTTTACATCGTAGGCGTTCGGGTGCTTCAGCTCTGCCCTTGGTGTGGAGTCTCGCCCTATCATAGTACACTCTGTGCAATATTTAAAATTGAATCAATCGGAGCCTACGTTTTATTGCCGTATCTTTAGGGTGCATTAGTGCTATCTCCCAATCTATGTTCTCCACTTCGCCTATTGTAGCCTCCCACTTACGTCTTAGAGCCAATAGATTATCAGGCAAATTATTCATTAAGGCCTTATATGTCCTCAAAACTGCCTTCTCAAGTTTCTCCTCTTGGAGCAACCTGCCTTCCAAATGAGCATATTCAGGGAAATCTGCAATGTCGGGTTTCTGTGCCAACCATGCTGTATATATATATGTAATATTGCCTGTCTGACAAGTTACAGTCTTCTTGCAGTTGTGAAAAGGTCATATAGAAAAAGCAGGATTTGTATGCATGGTTTTAAGTTAGTCCCTAAACGGTTCAACGCCATCTACACTATAAACATAAACCCGAAGTTATGTAATAATACTTGGTATTAAGATAGGGTAATGATGGACTGTGACATTGTGAATGGCGAATTTCTGCATGGGCTGGTAAAAGGTCGGCTTAATGGGGTGGTGTCTCTCATCTTCTTTGCCATGTCTCTTTGCCCCAGTAGAAGTGGCCCCAGTGTCTAACTCTCTGGTGTCCTCGTCTTTCAATGTAGACGTCTCCCCAGTGTCTGTGTTTCTACAGTGTCCCCTTCACCCACTGTCCATGTCCTTCATTCCATGCCTCGCGGGTGGCAAATATGCTCCATGTTCATCTCTCCAATGTCCCTGTGTCTATGTTTTTCTGTGACTATGTATCCCGTTGTGTCTGAGAGTCTCACAATGCTAATGTTTCACAGTGATCATTCCCCTCATGTCCATTTTTCCTAGTGTTTGTTTGCCAGTTTAATACATGTTTGGATGCTACAAATCTTGGTACGGTTTTTGGCGCATATGTTGGTACTGATGCTGCTGTAGATGGTAGCACTGGCGATAGTTCTGCTTTAGATGTTGACAACAATTTTAATGCAGATACCAGTGATGATGTGGGTGTGGGTGTAGTTGTTGGTTGCATGTGTATGTGCAGTGATCCAAAGTCACTGTCAGAGTGCAGATTCCAGTGTTGGTCCTGATGTGGGTCACAGTGTAGGTGTGTGGGATGTTGTTGGTACACGTCTGGCAGGGGTAGAGGTGCTGGTGCAGATGAAAGTTTTGATGTATTGATTAGGGATGATGGCAGTGCCACCATGCATGGAGGTCCTAGGTTTCCACCTGTTGCTGGGCCAGTGATAGGTGGCCTAGGAGAGAAAAAAACATCATCATTTTGTCTGGCAGTGCAGTGTCGATAGGGAGCTTCTAATGGCAAAGCAGGCTGAGACTTCACCATGGGAAACACAATGGTCTACACTTCTGTGAATTTTTCTTATATAGGCCATGCTTCCAGGTTGTGTGGAGTGGGATGGAATATTTACCACGCCAGACAAATACCATTACCCAGGGTGGGGGGGCATTATCATGTGTGGTAAATGCCTCCAATTCTACGTTTTCAGCTTGGAAATAAGGCATACTATGTAGATTTAGTATTCACTTAGCTGCAACCCAGATATTTCACCTTATTTCAGGTCTTTGACCCTATAAAATATTGGCAGGTTTGATCTGCGTGAATCTGTCAAAGTGTCAAAACAGGGTTATTGATTTGGAAGTGGGTACCCATACCAACCTCAGAAACATAAGCCAGTTAGGTTAAAGCAAATTCTTAGAGAACGTCTGCTCCATCCCTTGTAGCTTTGTAAAATCAGCAGGCAATTCCCCCATGTGAGTTAAATTCAAGCACTATCAACAGTACTAACATCAAGAAAACAACTAAATACAAATCCCAAGTCATTTTAGAACAATAAAGACAAATGTTATGAGTAAAATACATTAAAACAATTAAAATCATATAAGGAAAAACAGAGATGAGATGTTTTAGAAGTTGTAAGGCATAAAGAACCTAGAAAAAACATAAAGTGTCATTGAAATATATCTGTTCAGGGTTGACCAGGATATAGACAGAATTTCAGGCTGAGCGTGATGGAGTAGAGGTTAGATCCACCACGTGGATCGTCCCAGTAAAAGTTTTACCATAGAACCAAGTCACTTGATAAGGACTTCAAAGTCTTGAAGCAGATCAAGGTCCAAAGCTTAAGTCAGTTAGAGTCCCTTGAAGTTGGATACTTCATTGTTGGGCTCCACTGATGCCATTAGTGTTAGCTCTAAAAGCTCACAGCATGCCAAAACTGCATTTTGTAGCCACCAAGGACAATTTGCAGCAGTGGTATATTTGCCACTTCACTCCAGTCAAAGAATTGACCTGTAGACTTAGTCACATTTGTGGTTCCCAGACTCCTCAAGTAAGGCAAGACTGGAAACAGACGCCAGGCAGGGCTGCACAAGGCCAAATACATTTACTGCCAGGCTTGCTAAACCAATTCTTGATCCATCAAAAAGCTTTGAGTAGGACAAACCTAGTTTTCTTGCATGCCCTGGGTATACTCTTCCTGCATAACTCCCGTGCCAAGTTACAGTCCTCCAGTTTAAAAAATTGACTGAGCGCCACTTTTAATCAACTTCTGAAAAAGTTCGTCCTGGTCACTCCTGCACTCCTCAGGTCCAGGGCTTCAGCAAGGTCCAGTCGTCAGTCTTCAGCTGGGGTTTGTTGGAGTCAGGAGTACATCCGCTTTTTGTGACCATGAAGAAAGCAGATTAGAGGCCAGCCACTTAACCCTGGGAGAGAGGTTCCGGTCCCTGATTTCCAGACGATGCTGGAAGTGACAGTCCTTTTCTTCTAGCATGGTCTTCTTTCTTCAAACATAGTCTTCCCAGGTCCAGAAGGAGGTGGTGTTAAGGTGCCTGCCTTATCCTGTGAAAGCCAGTGATTCCGACAACCCAGCCCTGATTATTTTCATAGCAGTTCCCCACCTTCTTTTACAGCACATCCTCTTAGCTATCCCCTTCTATATCGAGGGGATTTGGCTTCCTACTAGCTCCTCCCCTATTTAAGGATGATGGTGTCTCCTCTGTCACTGTCTAAACTGGTTTTCCCTCCTGCTGTCCTCTGTCACTGTCTAAACTGTTTTTCCCTCCTGCTGGGGTTGAAGCTAGATAGACTAGGATGACACTTGGAATGAATGGGAACAGTCCCTTGCAGCCCCATTTGCTATTACCAAGTTAAATGAAGAAGTGTGAAGGCTGTCCTGTGTTCTACCAATTGTTCCTATCCCGATCTCAGATGACTATCCCTGCTAAATGGCTAATTGAGGGCAGTACCCATGCCTTCCAAAGCCCTGAGGCTAATCCATTGTTCTCCGAGAGCAGAATTGTTAATTCCAAGCAGGGAATTTACACCGAACCTCTTCAGTGGGGCTGACTGGCAAACTGGTTCTGAATCAGGTTTCTCTCAGGCAGCACGAAGTACACTTTTTAGGTTGAACTCTTTTTACTGAGTGAGTACAACAAATGGATAAAAACATGGCCTCGCCCCTAACAGCAATGACCCAGAACAACCATGACTGAGCACCAAAACCATGTTCTCTCAAGTGGTTTCTTCAAATGTACATCACAATATTCATCATCTCACTTACATCAAGATATAACTGTGCTTTAAGCCAGTCATTTCTCCCTCCATTTGGAAAAGAGGAATGGAACAATCAGAAGAAGGGAAGGCAAAGGGAGGCAATGAAACCAGGATAGGAAAGGATAGGAGATATGCTGAAAGTGTAAGGGGACATGACCTCCATTATCCTCCATAACCATACATTCCGAACAATAATGAGGTTCATCTTGCTCCCATATACCACCCAAATGCCATACAAGTGAACCAACCTGGTGGTTCTTGTAGACAAACTACCAAAAAGTGTAGGTAGATCCGATTGGTCCTGACAAATTGCCGTCTAATAAGTAGGAAGGCAAGAAACATGTTGACCTTTTCCCATAAGCGTGTCAACTCCACATCCTTAGAGTGAAGATACGCGCATTATGTTATATTTTTTTTAATCAGGGCAGGGGCCACGTTCATTAAAAATTGTTTTGGGTGGACCACCTCCCCTATTTTAATTTATCTGCTCACACCACACTTTCACACCTTCACTGATCTTGGGCCCTCACACGCACATCACCCATCGGCATAAAGGAAAAAAGATCTCCACCAAGAAGGCCCTTTCACGGGTGCCGATCGGGTATTGCACCGCTGACCCGATAAGGAGCAGACCCGATGATGAAGCAAGACACCTAGTTGGCTGGGTGTGTGAGGGTCTTTTTCTGAAAGGAGAGGACTCTTCTCCATGCTTTACTGACTCCATACCAATAGTGGAGCACTTGCATTAAACACATTGAACCCTGCTTGTCGTCTTGATAGGAACTGCATACTAACCTTTGCTTAGCTGTATTTCGGACATGTATGCTGGACCTGGATAAATAACAGTCCGCTCTACCCCCTCTTTGTTTCTAATGATTGCACAGGCCCTGGTCCGCGGGTTTATAGAAGGTTACCAGGAAACAGAATCTGTGTTCTTTGACCCACTTTTTGAATATAGTGTAACTATCCTCCCTAGACCATCGTTTCTTGAGTCCCTCAGGACCTCCTTCACCCAGATGGAGGACTACCAGGGACTCAGTCTTGGTGATGAAGCAGCTGCAGAGATTCTAAGAGCACCATCACTGCTGGGGCCGGATGGCAGCTCAGCCTCCAGCAGCCAGGTGGAAGACTGGATGTCATTCGCCAACATGAAACATGAATGGCTCAAAGTGACCCTGCATGGGGTATGATGACAGAATATTTAAGAGCCAACATAGCCCCTAATGGCCTGATTGTTAATAAAGTCCCACGCCTGTTCCTGGAGGTGGCTGTTTTTAAAAAAGAATGGTCCCTAGTAGCTTGGAAGTGCACTAGGGACTGGTTAATTCCAATAATTAACACGGCCAAGAGAATCACCAATGCCCTCCTCATTAGGATGCAGACAGCTGAAGGGGCGATCAAGGTCATTGTTCAAACAGCAGCTTACAAAAGTAAGCTGGCTGAAATTAATGCCGAAATAGCTGACAATCATGAATATCTGATGAAACAGAAGATTTCTAAACTTCAAAAAGATATCCAGAAGTTCTCCACTGAGAAAGTCTACCCATACCTTAAGGCTGCTTATCAAACAACAGCCACGGGATATTCCTCGGATGAGGGCTCTACCTCATCACGCAGAGGATCCTCGTCTAACAGTGACTCCACCACGGGGAGTTGGAATAACCGGAGAAACCGGCCTTTCCAACATCCGGTATATCCACCATACAACGTTCCTCCTTACCAGGGACCACCCTATCGGCAATACCCTATATATCAACATGGTCTTCCACCCTTCTTCCAACCCAGGTCTGAGCCTCCTTGATTAGACAGAGGTTGGGGCAGAGGAAGAGGGCGCAGAAGAGGTAAAAAAAGAGTCCAATGGCAGGACCAACCAGCGAGATCAATGGAAACCTTGAGCCAAGCCAGGCGGAAGAGGAGCTAGTCATCAACCTCTCCTCTAGAGCTCTTACTCCAACAGAAGAAAGGGTCCTGCAGAAAGGCCTTGGCTTCGTTACCACTCCTATGAATGACAAATTTCGTGATGTTTGTGAAATACAAGTTTTTTCCCGAAACATTCGGTTACAAGCCTTTTTTCAAGACCAATATCCACCAGACACTAACGATTATGGTCTTAATAAACCTTCTACTTTCACTCCTACCAGCAGCATGGTCCCTAACGAAGTGCTTACCTTTGAGCAAGCGGTATTAAGAGATCTTAAGAGCACTACTATGACTGCTGCATTTCACAATCTGTCCAATGCCGAAAGTACTGCCATTAATTCTCTAACAAATTATGTGAGCATTACTATTAAGCAGGCAGAAGAAGGCAGCGCTACAGTGATTCTGTCCACGCTGGACTACAGTACAGAATGGCGCAGACAATTGAGTGACAGGAAGTACTACACTACCATAAAAGATGACCCCACTCCCAGGCTGAGTAGGATCATTTCTACTATGATATTTTCTGCTGAGACACATGGGTGGATCACAAAGAAGGAAGCTGATTTCCTGGTGACAAAAGAACCCATCACCCCTCACTTCTACTGTCTTCCGTAAATACACAAGAAGACAATTCCAGTACCAGGGCGACCCATCGTGTCGGGGATTGGGTCCATATTAGAACCCTTGTCCAAATTTGTGGACCATTTCATTCAACCCTTGGTCAGGGCCACCCCTTGTTCATCAGGGACACCACTGATGTCATCCGTCTTCTCGAGGGGACTCAACATCCAGAACTAGTAGACATTCTGGTCACTCTGGATGTTGAGGCCCTCTATACCAATATCCCTCAGAGAGCCACACTAGAGGTGATTGAAGATGCTTTGGTTAATAGCGAGTGGCACTCGCCTACACCAGTGGCCTTCATACTGGAATGCGCCACCATAGCACTAACTGAGAATTTCTTCGAATATGACACCCAGCTTTACCACCAAACACAGGAGCACGTTTGCACCAAGCCTGGCATGTATGTACATGTCAGCGTTCGAGGAAAGGGAGATTCTCAACCCCAGAAATCCTTATTTGGGGAATGTGCTCATGTGGAAAAGATTTATCGACAACATTTTGATCCTGTGGAGAGGTGAACGTACCAAATGCAACGAGTTTTGCACATGGATAAATACCTTCTTAGGTTTACTAACACCATCTCAGAGACAGAGATTCCCTTTATTGACCTATTGGTTAGACTAGAGGATGGTACAATCACTACGACCCTCTATCGTAAAACAACAGATAGGAACAGTCTCCTACTCTTCAGTAGCCACCATCCGAGGGCCCTGAGACAAAACTTACCCTTTGGCCAGTTCCTCCACATCAGGAGGAAATGTAGCACCCTCAAGGACTACAAGGGGGAATCAAGCAAACTGAAGCAGTATCTCCTTCAGAGAGAATATCTGAGACAGGTTGTTGACACAGCATGCAAAAGAGCTCAGAACAACAACCGTGAGAGCCTTTTGGAAGACAGAATTAAAGAACTGAATCTGTTGATCATGTGCGTCAGTACATACACCCCGGACTCCAACCGAATAAGGAATATAAGACGCAAACACTGGCACATCCTTAATACAGGGTCACTTAACTTACCCATCCCAAGGTTCGCGCTCAAAAGAGCTAATAACATCAAGGACATGTTGATTCACACAAGACTCAGGAAACAACAAAGGAAAGGACAAATAACACTGTAGGATCTACCCCCGGTCATAGAGCACTACCCATGCGGGTCATGCTCTGTGTGTCACCGTACAACAACAACAAAATAATTGAATTTCCCCAATGGGGTGAGTTGGAGAATGGCTACCCACACTAACTGCAACACCTCTAACTGTATTTACATTATGAGGTATAAGTGTGGTTTGCTTTACATAGGCATGACCACCAGACCAGTCAAAGTCTGCATAAGGGAACATAGGAGCAATTTTAGATGCCAGAGGAGCAACACCAAAATGACAACCCATTTCAAAGAGGCACAACATTCACCCGATGCTTTTGAATAGGGCGTACTGGAAGCACATCCTGGCTTATCAAGAGATGCTCTGTTCCGCATGGAACAATGGTGGGTCCTCCGACTGGCTACTGATCAGTCAGGCCTCAACAAGAGTATTCCCTGGAGTCTTCTGACTTGATTAGCTTGATCTACTCGCCCACAATAATCCAACAGCGCACCACCTAAGGGTCACACTCTCTGCCACTGTTGCCCCTACCATGAATCAGGTCTTTACACGCACATAGAGGCAACTATAAGCAATTGATGGCTTGTGACTCTCTCACTAGACCCATTAGTGATGGGATTATGACTAAGGTAGCACTGTCCGGCCTTGCGGCCTGGGCTTTCACTATTACGTGTTCGTGCCATCTATAAATATCACCCTTATGTCACTGATGTTCGGGAAGTTACCACCACTCTCACGGAGGCATGCCTTCCATCATATCACCCTGATGTTCCTGCTGTTCCGGTTTTCACTACCACTCTTACAGAGGCATGTTGAACTCACCCGGTAGTAACATGTTGCTTACAAAACCGATGCAGAGCAGACCGACGTCACCATTCAACATTATCATGCATCACACCTCGCATATCAATGAGGCATCTGCCTCTTTAAGTTTACGCCCCGGTAAGCGCTGATGTCAAACTTACCCTGACATACATATCGCACGGAATACACAAGCAGATAGGGCGTTTTACAGTGCAGATAGGGTATATTACGGTGGGTCTTTAATGACGTTGGTATGCACGTCCATCTAGTCTCTGGCGCTTCCGGGCTCCCCAACATGGCGTAGGTCTCGATGTTGGCGTTCTAGTGTTAACTGTGCATGACTGAAGATTTCGACGGATGTCCCGACTGCCTTATGTAGACGGCCGAGGGTATTTAGATACGGCGCTATGCGCCTTCCAGCCCTACCCGGACTGGCTTTGTGAGGGTAGGAATGACGCCTGTATTCTTCAGTGAAACTGTAAGTACACTTGCTATGTCCTTTTGAGTACAAGAGGTACTCTAGCTCCTCACACGACGGGCACCCTACCGCTGTGGTGGGGGTACATGCAACACTTTTGCGCTGTACTTTTAGCGAGTTTAACCCTCCCCTACCTGGCTCCCATCCAGGTGATACACCCTGCATTAGGGTTTTGGGTTCTCACCACTAACCCCGCATTCTGTGTACAGGTGTCCCTTTCCACCACACAGAGCTATTATAGCCTTGCCTGGACCTTGGAGTGTTTATGACGTGGGAGATTAGACTGGGTGCGCGGGACGCAGGAAGAACCCCACTGCTGTGTATGTGTGGGTAGCTTGGTTGTTGGCCCGATGAGCTCCAGTTGACCCCCGACTCAGTTAACAGGCCGCCAGTTACTACCTATGTTTGGTGTGTCTCCTTTAGGAACCTTTAGCATCATCGATGGGGTGCTTGGAGATGCTGTTTTTATCTCCCTGACTGTTTGCTCTATTGTCTTCCCACTTAGCTGGACACTACACTTGAGTGTCTACACGAGCGGGTACTGATGCCGTGCGGTATTGACCCTAATAGGGAGAGTTCATGGTGTTTATTGCTCTCCGTCGCCGCTGTGTTTTTATTATGTTACATCAATTGGAGTGACACAGTGTGCCCACTATTTGCATGCCATGAGTCACTGACATTCCTCGGCATGGCTGGACTACATCATTAAAACAGTGTGATGCACTTACCCACTATTTAATATGAAGCCTGTGGGTTGTACCTTTAACATTGTTGTTTTTTTTTTTTTTTTTTTCAGGTTGTGTTTTTATGATCTACAAGGTACCACTTTTTAGGGTGCTGTAATGGCGGTCACATTCACTGTTCAACCCTTGTTGACCACCATCAAAACATGTAGGTAGATCCGATTGGTCCTGATGAATTGCCATCTAATAAGTAAGAAGGCAAGAAACATGTGGACCTTTCCCCATAAGCGGGTCAACTCCACATCCTTAGAGTGAAGATACGCGTCTTATGTATATATTTGTTAATTAGGGCAGGGGCCACGTTCGTTAAAAATTGTTTTGGGTGGACCACCTCCCCTATTTTAATTCATCTGCTCACACCACACTTTCACCTACACTGATCTAGGGCCCTCACACGCACCTCATCCATCAGCATAAAGTAAAAAGATCTCCCCCAAGAAGGCCCCATCACGGGTGCCGATCGGGTATTGCACCGCCGACCCAATAAGGAGCAGACCCGATAATGAAACATGACACGTAGCTGGCTGGGTGTGTGAGGGTCTTTTTCCGAAAGGAGAGGACTCTTCTCACGCTTTACTGACTCCATACCAATAGTGGAGCACTTGCATTAAACACATTAAACTCTGATTGTCTTGATAGGAACTGCATACTAACCTTTGCTTAGACAAACTATATCTCCCATAATGTTTTCTCATTGTCCTGTATCTGAACACTCCATTCACAATCTCACTGGTTCGAAGACATTATTTGCAACTTCCACATAAGTGAAACCAAAATCCTTTCAATTGAATTCAAAAACTTTATTGTGTTCAATAGACAATAAATGTGCAGGATAAGCAACATGTCAATAAAACAACATACTCAAATACATAGTCTTAAAACACCAAAGGCCCAATGGTTACTGCTCCAGATTTCTGTAGTTACCCACTCCCGACAAACAAAATTAGCAAAATTCATTACAGCACATACATAAAAACCATAATAGAAGGTATGTCCAACATATTAAAAGACTAGTGCACCTGGATTTCATGGTCTACAACCTACTTACTGTTCTCCTTAGTGTTCTCCTTAGTGTTCACAGTCACAATGGGTACCACAGGAAGGACACCCATATTCAGCAGTTCTTTTCTCTCCTTTGCAGATCTCTCCTTTGAGCCTAGGTGCAAATGCAGAGGTCAGGGAAAAGATTAAACTGACACACATCTGAATGTCTTGCTTCAAGAGCACACCCTCCTTGAGTGTTGGGATTTGTAGCACAGGATCATAGGCTTCCATAGCAGAATTGATGAACTACCATCATCTGGCACCAGGTTGTTGTGAAAGAAAACAGTTGCCACTACTAGCACTATGTGCTTAGGGGCTATAGCCAGGAATGTTGGTTGCTTTACAATCATTTTCCAAGAGCTCAATCCTGGCCTCCAGAGCCAGCAATGCTCCAAGGGCCTCACACTGAAAGTCCCCAATAATGATGCACCCAGGCTGGCTGGCAGGAGGGTGCCAGCGATCATGTTCGCTGATGACACCCTCCTGCTTTCCAAGTCTCCTATGGGGATCCAACGTGTATTGGACAGCTTTGCGGATTTCTGTCATTGCCGCGGACAGGAGATTAATGTGGACAAAACGAAATTTATGATTTTTAATCCGCGGGGCATCCACCCGCCCGACGCCTATTTTGGGATCGGTTAGACTGGAGAGGGTACAGACCCACCAGTACCTAGGGGTCACAATAAATGAAAACTTGTCTTGGGGCCCCCAACAGGTTAAATCTCAATTGAAATTGTCCCAATTGGCGGGGGGAATTCTCAAGATGTCCAATACATCGTTATTTAAACCAGTGAGCCCTGCGTTGGAGATTTACAAAACCCAGGCGAGGGCAGCAGCTCTCTATGGTGGGGAGCTCTGGGGGCACTCCTGCTGGCCCGAAATTCCCAATACGGAAAATAAATTCATGCGCCAGCTACTGGCGCTTCCCCAAAGTACACCGCTTCTTCCGCTAAGGTTAGATCTGGAATTGAGTTTTATCCAGGACGAGCTAGCACTAAAACCCCTTAGGTTCTGGCGCAGGCTCTGGATAATGCCAGAACTGTTGAACTACAGGCTAGAACTGAAGGAAATATTAAATTGCAACAGGAATTTGGTAAAATGGGTCTGCCCGCCCTGTGGCATGATCCTGAAAGGGCGTGCCGTGAGGTTTCAGGCACGACCCTCACAAGGTCTTTTATGGATAACAAACTTAATACTATACTGTATGATTCTCAAGCTGGCACCCTGACTAAATTGTTTTTAACATTTAAAATATCATACTGCTTTGAGGATTTCATGGACGTTATCTATCCCATTGGATCAAGGAAACTCTATATACAAGGAAGGTATGGTACATTACCCTTAAGGGTTTTTACGAGTAGATGGTCTGCCTCTACGAACAGTGTTAAGCCCTGGGTGTAGCTGTAGCCTAGAGGATGAACTGCATATACTTCTTTTTTGCCCAGCCTATAGCAAAGCCTTTAGCAAAGCCAGGAAGTATTGGCTACTACCGTTATGTAAAAACATGGGTTTCGTCCAATGTTTGTATGCTTTGAGAATCCTTAAGAACGATATGTCTGGACACATTGTATTTGCACTTTCAAAGTACTTGCCAGCTATGTGGTCCAAGCGACGATATTTACTTGCTAATGAATGCCAGGGGTGATTTAATTATCTTTTATGACTGTATGAACTGTCTTATTTTATATGTGTTCCGTAATATATGTTTTATTTGTACTCTTTTATGGCAAAAAAATGCCGAAATAAAGATTTAAAAGAAAGAAAGTTAGTTTTTTGATTTTTCACCTCATTCATCTGGTCCAGCTGACCCACCAGGGCTTGCACTTTAGAGTTGAACTCTGCTGAACAGGTTTCCACCACAGTTACACTCTTCTCCAAGCCCTGCAGTCTGGCCACCATCTATTTGGTGTTTTTCCACCCGTACAACTTTGTGTAAAATTATCTCCAGAGGTGTGGTCATGGGTTTTTGCCCCTCACTCAGATCACCCTTTGTGGCAATGTCTCCTTCTACTAGCTGAGTAACTTTCTCTCTGAAGTAGGTTTCTACCCCTATGTTGTTTTCCACCATTTATTCTCTTTATCAACAGTGCCTGCTTTACCAAGTGACAGTTCTCCTTAGGGTCTATTCGGAGAGTTCTACTAATGCCAGAGAGTTATACCCATGGCACAACTCCCTTCAGTGCCTCATGCTCCAGGCCATGCCTTGGCCATGGGTATGATCAGGTTCTCCTGTACAGCGCAGAGGCCTTCTGTTGCCAGTAGGATGTGGTTTGCACCAGCAAACCCTCACAGGTCAATCAATCAATACATCTTTATTTGGATTTAACAAAAATCCATAAAAGAATAAAATAACACAGACATATACAGCACATTTGTGAAGTAACCTTATCACTCAATATTTAAAATCAACATCTTATTTAAAAAATACATAGAATCTTTCAGAGCAAATTATCTTATGTGCAAGCGGTCACAGACAGTAGAAATTAAATACACATCATAATTTGGAGAACATATACAATCTAATAATGTAAGCTATCTAATGGGCAGGCAATAACAGCCAGTTGGAATAAGAAGGAACACATATTATAAAAGTGGATAGTTGCAAATATTATACTGTCCTGAGTTAATCATGAAACACTTTCACAAAACTTTATTCTGTCTCATAGGCTAGTCTTTCAACATATTTAATGGAATTCTGTCTGATATTCACAGACCTAATATACGACAGACTTGTGTGACATATATAGACGTCATCCAATTTACATTAAAGTTTAACAGCATCTTGAAAATAAATATGTTTCTTTGATAAAAACAGTGGATAAAAACACACATTCTAATATCCTTATGAAACTTACAAACAAAAATAAAATGAAGTGTAGATTGACTGGTTTTCCCATCACATCAGCATTTAGATAGCTTTTCTACCCATACATCCATTTTGGGAAAATCAACTTGATAATTGAGCATGTCTTAGATGCAATCTGGTTAAATAAATGTGCCCTGGGCATTTGTTACAGTAATCAGGTACATTTATATTCCCTTTTGCACAAATCCTGAGCAGTATCTGTTTACAGCAGATTTAGATTGCTCTCTTAATTCTCTTTCAGCCTCCTTTTTCTCATAAAAATGGTTTTCAGTTATGTTTTACTGTATTGCAAGAGATAGGAACCTTGATACTGATATTGTTATCCATTTCTTATAATTACGTGTGCTAATCATGACATTTTATCACAATGCTCAAGGTTTAGGCAATCTTTTATTATATACTTGGTACATGTTGTACCCTTCTTACTCCAGATACTATGCCAGCTAACTACTGAGCATAACTGAATTATTTCTTCAAGATAAGCGACATCTTATTCTTAATAGTTGATAAAAGTTGATGTAGAACATGGGACTGCTAGGACTCGGAGTCTGAGTAGAAAAGAATTCTCCTGGTTCTGCTAATTCATAGTTTGTTATACCCCAAAGTGTTGCCCCATAAGTGATAGCTGCCATTTGTTCTTGTATAGTTGCAAAACTGTCTCTAATGGGTTTAGTGCCTATCTTTTTTGCAAATCTAAACTGTTCTTCAAGTTTTCCAGGGTGACACCCCCTGTCATCGCCAAAAATGTCAGACCACTCAGTTCCTGTGGTCAGTCCAGACTGAGGCGAGGATGATATAACATAAAAGAAGATTAAATCCAGAAAATTAAGTAATTGATGAGAAAATGTAGACCCGCCCTACTTAGATTACAAATGTTGGAGGACGATTTCACTCTGTATAGTGTGACACCTTTTTTAAAGAGCCTTCTGCGTCTTAGATTGTCAATGAATTGACTTACTTTTATATTGGAGCTTAGCCCCAATTCGGTTTAGTTTCTCCCTGTATTTATGAAATGAGTTTTTATCTAATTTAATAATGAAAGCTATGTAATGTTTGCTTTATATTTTAATGTGCTTTTATGGATTCTTGAAACTGAAACCGAATAAAGCTTCTTATTCACTAAAAAAAAAAAAAAAAGTAATTGATGACATAGATTCCTTAAATCATATGGGCATAGGATACATAGAACATTAAGACATTTAGAAAGGGAAGTTTTAAAGTTCAGCAATGCCACTTTCCCAAGCAGCTGTTCTAGAATTTTGCAATATTTGTTACAATCATACTGTTAAGTCCACAGGATGTCAAAAGAAACAGCTATTATTTCATACAATTTGCAAGTTTAACGAGATTTCCCATGCTCTTAGAAGAATTCAGTCAATGACTTCATTGGAAGAAAGGGAAGTAAAATTTGAGGCCTGCATGAAATTCTGCTAATATATCACAATGACCATGTTAAATTGTGAATCGAACTTTAAGAAGAAAACTAGCTTATGACTTCAGAATGAATACATTAATAAACAATTAAATCTGATCATCATTAATACATGTGTGTATAGGGTCCTCATACATTTTTAGGTCGAGCCTGGTTGTAGTGGAGTAGGCAATAGAAGTCCTGTCCACTCTCTGCCTATATTTGCCAATGGCTTGTGTCATTGTACTTCCTAAATGCTGGCTTCAGATTCGTAAGTAGGCTTGTTAGTCCCTCCTTAGTCGAGATTCCCTTACTGCAGGCCCAACATGCTTGGCGCCTTCTTTACCCCCCACCTATTTTCCGTACCTTCTTTACCCCCACCCTCCCGTTGTCATGACTTCTTTAACACCCCGGTCCTCCATCCCGTTGTCTGTGCCTTTTTTATCCCCCCTCCCTCCCTTTGTCCGTGCCTTCTTCCCCTCCACCATCCACCCTCCCTCCCATTGTCCGTGATGCCTACCATTTGCAATGCAATAGGTCTCACATTTACTTGAGTTTGAAATATTGACATTGTAAATGAAAATGCCTTTTATTTATGTTTTGGTTTTAAAAACATAAATAAAAAGCATTGTCATTTACAATGCAAATAGCTTAAACTTGGGTAAATACGAGACCTATTGTATTGCAAATGCTTGTTGTAAGTGTCATCATTATACATATAAGAAAATGCATATTAATCTTTATCGTTTATGTGTATTTCAATAATTACATATATGTAACATGCTTTAAAAAAAATTCACAAAGATACTTTTAAGCATATTTATGTAGATAACATTTGTGTAACTTTTTACATGAAAACCAAACTGAATCATAATATTTTCTTTCAGACTTATTAATTTCATACTCATTACATAATAATCAAATCACTTAGAAATAAAAACACATAATGTGTTTATCCCCTCATTTTCCTCTTCCCACATACCATTGTACAGGATTTTGTTAAGTATTAAATCTTTCTCCTCCATGTAGGTCACAAAATCATCTATCAAGTGTAGCAAGCCATTGGCGGTCCTGGACAACAATACCACATCATCTGCACAGAGAGGAATGGGGGTTGGGCAGGTACCAACTCTTGGTCCATCAGCATTTACCTTTTGTAAGAAACTGTCTAACCTGTTTTGTAGTGTAGTTCCTATATTCCAAATAGGCTCTGCGCATTGGAATAACATTTACTATAGTTTAGACATAGGAATGAGGTCGACTAGGTCTCTATCGAATATGTTAGACTTAATTGTGAGTGCCAGCTAGTTCAGAGGTCACTAGAAGAAACTTTCTCCAATTCACAAGAAGGGATTAGTTTCTGACAACTGCATAAACATGACAACTTTGTTTCCCCAGGATAAGAAACGTATCTCTAGAGTCAGAAACTATCGACAACTATTTCACACAGTCAATCGTGCATGCTTCGTTTCACCAGAGAAATAGAGAGACGGGCGTTTTCAATAAAAAGTATTTATTGAACAGTCTTCTTTCTCAGGCAGAGGAAATGAACTGCTACAATCGTACTACTGGTTGCAAAGTATAATGCGTACAGTAAGAAGAGTATTATAAAATAATAATGTAATAGCATGGTATTGTTTCTAAGCCATATAAAATAACATAGAATACATACATTAATAAATAATGACTAAAAGTACTCAACTGGTGTTTCTAAAATACGCCTACCCCGGTGTACCTAACCTAGGTCTAGTACGAGGGAAGAAGTAAGTGAGGTGTAGCTTAAGTTTAGTATTCTTTTTGCCAAGAATCTATTCCAAGAATTCTCTAATGGTCTTATCAACTCCGTTCCTTGGTTTAGAATGAAGGAGGTCTTGCATCTCTCTCTCAGGACTCGATTTCCCAGCAACCCGCAAGGGTAGCCTGGAAACCCTGGAGCTGGATTTCTCGGCAGGAGAAAAGACAGCATCTCTCTCAGTGAGTCAGCTGGAGGGTCGGCTTCCTTCAGCACTTGCTGTAGCAGGGCATCAGGCAAGTAGATAGTTGAACTGCTTCAAACCACTGAGTGTTTGTCTGGGCAAATGTGGGCATATTTATACCTTGAAGGTGCTGAGTTTGACATAAGGTTGGACATAATAACCTCATTAAAGACTCAGTTCCTTGAAAACTCCTTGAGTTCTTGGATAAATCAATATTCAAGCAAGGGGTAGTCCCTGGCTGCTGAAGGCGGGTTTTTCCAAGGAATCGTTGTGGATTCTCGGACTAGTGGAAGTAGCCATTCCGTATTTGGGCTGCATAGGCTAAGTCTAAATATGGTTATGATTTCTATGCCTATATAAGGATAGGGTGATTTATACCTATACATGGGCATGAATCGGGATAATTACGCTAGGGTCCTAAATTCATACACAACAGTTTATATATAAAGAAAATAAAAACGGGGCAAGAACGCAACCCTGCCAAATTCCTCTTGTTACTCTAAATCTCAATGTACATCCCCCATTTGGCCAATAACCTACAAGGGATTCATTCATCTGTGAGAGGTATGAAACTATCAACAGGAGCTCCCATTTCATCCATGGTCTACCACAATTTTGCATTATTTACAAGATCAAACGCACTACTCAGACCAGCAAAGCAGAGATTAATATGTCCTTGCCTTGCTATGGTGTATTTGCTATTTAGGAGGTTTATATTAATACATTATTTCACTGTACCAATGTCCTTTCTGTCAGTCAGCACCTGTTTGTCTAAGGCCCAGGTTTCTAGCCTCTTTAAAATGATTCTACCCATTAATTTGCTGGATGAGTCCAATAAGGATATTGGACAATATTTTTTTGCGCAGTCTCTGTCCCCCTTCTTAAATATTGGGGCTATTAGGCTATCACTCAAAATGGAGGGAGAAATCCTTGTGCTGCTGCATTACAAACATGAATCAGAATTGGCCCCATAATGTGTTTCAAGGTTTTAAAGCATTTACTGGGACCCCCTCTATACCCAGAGTTTTCCAATTGGCAAGTTTTTCAAAAGCTGAGGTAACTTCTTCTAAGGTTAATATCAATAATACAGGTGCCAATAAGTTCTGATCATCAGAGTATAGTACTATCTGTGCGTTATTTGGGTTGAAGATCCCTTCAAAATGGGAGATCCAATCTGCCGGGGCAACAAACACCTCCAACTTAGATAAATGCTTATGCCTGAGGAATGAAGTGATAATGGTTTTCCAAAATGAGGAGGAATCTCCAGTTTCAGCCGCCTGTTGTTAGCAAGCCCATGCCTGCTCTTGAATTTCTTTTTTTTTTGGCCCACTACTTGCTTATAGATCAGTATTCGCTTTTTGGCCTCCTCTCTGTTTCTAGGGATTATCTGTAAGGCTTTTCTTAAATTCTGGTTTGCCCTTGAGCAATGATTATCAAACCAACCTAAATTCCTTTTATTTGGGGCCTGATTTGGAGCTCTTGATTTATTGGCAAAAGCAGATATTATATTGCCAAAGGGAGGCAGCAACCAACCAGTGGAAACGTCACATTTGGTACAGATGATAAATTCTTCAAGATTGTCTTTCCTATTTCCAATACATTTTCATTCCTGTTATGTTCATCCCTGCCCTCTTGAGGTTTATGTCATTTCTTTTTTTTTAAGTTCAAGTTTATTGAAACCAAGCATAATAAAAATAGAGACAGAAACAATGCATTAAAACAATATAAAGTCTTATGAAAACAGTAGAGATATAATGCATATGTATAAAGTAACGGAATCAATAAACGCTTATATCTAAATCAAGAAGAAGGGAAAGTGAAAATAAAACAGTGTAAATAGCTAATTAAGGCAATGTAATGAAATATAGCATTGTATGAGAATAAGTAAAGCAGTAATTAGAAATGTAAAATATAAAATGAGTAACAAAATAATCGAAAGTGAAGGACAATCTTGTAAAAAGGACAACCAAAAGAAGATCATGGAGGTTTACGAACTTCATCTGACAAGTTATTGCGGGGGATAACAGTGGTGGAACTTGAGGGAAGAGGGCGAGAAAAGGTAGGTAGTAAGTGGAATCCACAATAGATCCCACTTAACAGCGAGTTGAAGTCAAGTCTATGGTGAAAGCAAATGGCATTCCACCAAGCAGAGTAAGTGACTTTAGATGAATCTTTCCAATTAGAGGAAATCAGGCGGAAGGCAACAACTAAAAATAAATCAAGTAATTTGAAGTGGGAAGGGGATAGAGGCAAGTCCGGAGATACGGAATCTAACAGGACATTAGAGGGGGAGAAGGGGAGATTTATATTGAAAATAAGGTTAATACGGGGCCAGATTGAGAGCCAAAAGGAGACAATATGCGGGCATTGGAATAACATTTAGAGGAGGTCCGCAGACTGGCAAGGGCAGGACCAACATTGAGAGGAGAGATCAGGGGAAAACGAAGCCAGCTTTTTCGGGGAAAATAATAAACGTGGGTAAATAAAGTAAAGGGTTTGAGTAGTATTGGCAGCTCGTGAGGTCTTATGTATCTTCAACCATAGTTTATCCCATAAGGAGATGGGCCAAGTTACTGATAGATCCTGTTCCCAGGCCAATTCAGATTAAGCCATACAGAAGGTGTTAAAATACAAGTGTAAATGCGAGAGGCCGAGGGAGAGGCATCTAGAAGTGGAAAAATAGAGGAGAGATCAGGGGAAAACGAAGCCAGCTTTTTCGGGGAAAATAATGAACGTGGGTAAATAAAGTAAAGGGTTTGAGTAGTATTGGCAGCTCGTGAGGTCTTATGTATCTTCAACCATAGTTTATCCCATAAGGAGATGGGCCAAGTTACTGATAGATCCTGTTCCCAGGCCAATTCAGATTAAGCCGTACAGAAGGTGTTAAAATACAAGTGTAAATGCGAGAGGCCGAGGGAGAGGCATCTAGAAGTAGAAAAATAGTGGAGCAGGAGGAAGGTAAATCAGGAGAGAGAGGAAGAGATTGAAGATATTTGAGAAGAGCAAGAAAAAGAAGATCATATTGCTTCCGATAAGAAGTAGGACGATGAAATTGTGATTGGAGATCAGCAAAAGGTAGGGGAACTTTATCAAGCAGTAGTTGAGAAATCCAAAGTAATTCTTTGGCTCTCCAAGATTTCCAGAAAAAAGAGCGGTTTTTGAAACGGAGTAGTTTATTATGCCATATTGGTTGCAGAGATAAAGATGAAAGAGAAGGAGAAGGATAAGAGGAAGGTAATAGGGGAGTTAATAGATGGTGTGTATGGGCAATGACAGGAGATTGCAGGAAAGAAGCATTAGCAGAAAAAGCAAGGGTTTCAGAAAAATCGAACGGTGAAATAAGAGATTTTTCTAAGGATAACCATACTGGAGGGTGAGTAGGGAGGTCATTAGATAGCAAACAAGAAACTTGTTTGAGGATAAAAGAATAATGATAGGATTTAAAATCCGGAAATTTAAGACCCCCAGCTGTCTTATGTTTTTTAAGAGAAGATAAAGCGATACATGAGGGTTTATTTTTCCAGAGAAATGTTAATAATATTGAGTCCAATCTTTTAAAATAATAACCAGGTATACGAACAGGTATCATGGAAAGTGAATAAAGA
Organism: Lissotriton vulgaris; assembly: GCF_964263255.1. Lineage (NCBI taxonomy): Eukaryota > Metazoa > Chordata > Amphibia > Caudata > Salamandridae > Lissotriton > Lissotriton vulgaris. The sequence goes on along the minus strand of NC_141693.1, from coordinate 1,041,510,748 downwards.
ATGATCGGGCCAACATCATTTTAATTGAATCTAATCTACCCCACCACGGGAGAAACAAAGGAAGCCATCTGGTAATAGAATCAGTCAATTATTTTGGTGATAGAATCAAAATGAGCTTTTAAGGTGTCTGGGATAGAGGGAGAGAACCCCAATCCTAAATATTTAACTTTGGTTGATTGCTAGGAGAAACCAGTGTGGTCAAAATAATGATGAAGACATAGGACATTAAGGGGTAGAACTTCACACTTATTACGGTTAAGAGGATAGCCGGAGACTGACGAAAAAACGTCAACCTGACTAAGAAAAGAAGGTAAAGAGGATTCGGGGTTGGAACAATACAGAAGGATGTCGTCGGCATAGACGGACAATTTAACTTGATTAGACCTGGATTAAAGCCGGTGATTTGAGTGTCCTGTCGTATTTTAGTCAGAAATGGCTTTAATGCTACAGTAAACAATAAAGGGGATAGGGGGCAGCCCTGACAGACTCCTCTGGAAAGGGAAAAGTAGTCAGAAACTTTCCCATTAGCAAAAATAGAAGCTCTGGGCCCGGAGTATAAAAGGGAATTAAGGGAAATCAATTTGGGAGGGAAACAAATCCATGAAAGGGCACGAAACATGAAATCCCAATTAATCCGATCGAACGCTTTTTCGGCATCTAATGTAATGGCCGCAAGTGGGTAATGTAAAGAAGAAGCTTTACTAAGGACATTGAAGAAGACTCTAGAATTGTCAGAGGACAAACGTCCTTTGATGAAACCAGACTGTTCAGGGCCAATGAGTTCGGGTAAAATGGGGTCAATGCGTAAGGCAAGGAGCTTGGCAAAGATCTTATAGTCCTTATTCACAAGGCTACTGTTTTGATATGTGCTGCTAATTGGGCCCCCCTTTGGTTAGTATTAATGTTGAGAGTAAGCGCTAATGGGGGATGGTCACAGAAAATGGAGGGTTCTACCACAATCGATTTCAACATTTCCAGCCCATTTGCTGATATTAATATATGGTCAATGATCGAGCAGGGACCATATCCTTGGAAGATATAGAACTATATTGTTCTACATACACTGCTCCAACAATTTTAAGTAATATTTAAAGGTAACTTTTTTATAATCTCATCATTTGTGTCATGTGGAAACTGTAACTACACACTCCCTAAATCCTCTGTCAGCCACATACACCACTAGATCTATGTTGTTATTTACTGATATTAAAATCCCCACCGAAGTGTAAATGTAATCTACTTCTTTACTGCTTGTACATTTATCCAGCTCGTTTTCAAGATCCACAACTACCATCTTTCTTGTATTATTGTAAAACATTGTTATGGAAATTGATCAACATGATATTATGTTTCAAATCAGTTTTTAAAAATACAAATTGGAATTCAAGGGATTTAATGTATGTTTTCTATTTGATAACGAGTGCAACGGTTGAAATAAACTCCACCAGTTCTCCCTTCACCCTCCCACTGATCGAGGGGGTGGAAGGGTGATTATAGAGACATAGCCTTTAATGTTAAAACTTTCCACTTGCCAGGTTTCAGGTAGGCAGATCAACTGTGCAGTGTTTATATGATTCAACCAATCTACATGCCAATATTTAATAACCAAGCTATTTATGGCATTGCCGACTTTTGATTTCACTACCCTTTCATGTTGTTGATTCTTCTTGGCCACCAAATCTCTGTTTACCTCTTCCATCCCTGTTGGCCCCGGCTGTCAATCCTGTTCACTAAGGTTGGACAGAGGGGCAAATCTATTGGTAGTAATCAGAGGTGTATTGTGAAAATGCCTACATGAATTATGCGCCAATGGGTAACTTAAGAATTGTCAATCAGTTCACAGGAGTGTCTAAAAGAAACCGGGTGGTACAGCTGCTATCTTCCTTACAGCACTATTCAGGGACTGTTTGCCTTTGGTGAAGGTTAGACAAGAGAGACCTTACCACCATAGAGTGTCGGAGATTTACTACAATGCAATTGCCTCCCCCTGTTTTCTGTGAGGACCCCACCCAACTCACCCTCATTACCATTATTATCTCACAATACAAAAAGTTAGCATTACAGATGGTATACGATATCCAAAGGACAGCTTTTTTTCACATCTTTTCAGTTCTCAATGGAGTGTGGGTCTAATTTAGGGATGTACTTTAAGATGATTACATAGGGGGTATCTTCGGGAGAGTAAATGAAGAGTGTCTGGAGCAGACTCCATGGCTCCTGCTTGGTGTTCACCCTGATGTTGTACATTAGTCCTACTCTGGGATGTCAATAAGATATAGAGAGGCCTCTCATGAGGGTTGCATTCGTCCTGATGTGCGGTTACCACCTATCAGGTGCTCAATGGAATTTTATGGTACCCCTCGTGAGAGTCATTTACTATCTTAAAAGGTTGAGGCTTGTAGGATGGTTCTTTTAAAGCTGATAGATCTGATTTAGCACCAGCATTCACTGTAGTGGACCTGGAGATTGTTAGATATGTAACTTCATTCTAAATGGTACCAGGTAAACCTTTAACTACATTCTCGAGAATTATGACTCTTTCAGCCTGATTCATGAAGTAAAATTGCGTCCGCAATCGCTGCGAGAATGCAAATGCGGGCGCAATTTCCGTAATCGGCATTCAACAACAAAATAGCGAATTCGCAAACACATATTTGCGAATTCGCTAATATATTCGCAGAATCCCGGCCGCTGAGCATTAGCGATTCGGAAATAGCGACACACCACGGATTCTGCGAAAATAATAGCGAAATCGCAAAATAATCGCAATCGGTATTCAAGAAAAATCGCTATTAGAGAAAAACCCAAAAATCGCAATTTGCACCGCGCAAAATAAGGACAACTCAAAGCAGGTGGTAACCATGAAAGCCATGGAAAAAAAACTTTCAAAAAAACGTTGTCCTATCACCAACAGGTACTGGCCTGACCAATCACACATAAGGACCATCATCAGCAGCAGCATTAGGAGTCCCACAATGCCAGGAATGTACATGGTGGTGAGGCGTCGCAGGCTAGAGCGATTAGCACGGAGGAGACGCAGGATCCAGCACAGGATATTCCGCCAGCGGGTCACCTTGCTGGGCCAAACCAGAGAGCAGATATATGCTAAATACAGGCTGAATGGGGAAATGATAATGCAGCTAATACAGGACCTTGACGCCCTGATGCAGCACCCAACAAGCCGTACCAATGCTGTGCCTACACATGTGCAGGTATTGTGTAGCCTGCACCTCCTGGCCTCCGGAAGTTTCCAGGGGGTAGTAGCGGCTGCTGGGGGAATATCCCAGCTCACCATGTCACGCTGCCTCCACACTTTTGTTGACGCCATGCTCACCCAGCTACACCGTCACATCAAATTCCCCGCCAGCCAACAGGAATTGGACATGACCAAGCTACAATTCTACAATGTAGCCCATTTTCCACATGTGCTCGGATGTATAGACTGTACCCACGTCGCCATCTGCCCACCAGCTGGCATGGAGTATATGTTCCGCAATAGAAAGTGCTACCACTCCCTCAACATCCAGATGGTCTGCAATGCCAAGACATACATCACTGACATTGTAGCACGGTACCCAGGGAGTACCCATGACTCCTTCATTTTCCGGCACAGCGGACTCCACACACGACTGGTCAGGGGAGAGTTTGGGAAAGGACACCTACTTGGTAAGTACACTTTGATTGAAATGTCACATTGCAAAGATGTAACAGCGCAGCACAGGCAATCACCATCTGCTCCTCTCATTCAGGTGACAGTGGCTACGCCCTACGTGAATACCTCCTGACCCCATACCTCAACCCTGCTACACCCCAGCAACGGCGCTACAATATTGCACACATACGGACAAGGAATTGCATAGAAAGGACATTTGGCCTGCTCAAGAGCAGGTTCCGCATACTGCACAAGACAGGTGGGGCCATGTATTACAGTCCTGAAAAGTGCTGCCGCATAGTGGCTGTCTGCGCAATACTACATAACATTGCAACCAAGCGCCCGATACCTGTTGACATCTCTGGCAGTGAATCTGAGGGGGACAACCAGCCACCTGCACATGCGCGCCATGCACAAGGGGAGAACCCAGCAGAAGGGCACAGACATCGCAACCACATCACAGTGAACAGTTTCTAGTACAACCACTTCCATCACCCCACAAATCAACAATGCATGCAAAATGTAATGATGACACAACGCTAATGTGTGTAGCAAAATAAATGTATTTGTTAAATTCACAAAATTAAATATAAGGTTTCTGTCCAAATAAGTCCAACAAACAGTATTACGCCATACTGCTGTGCATCACTGCATGGCAGGCTTAACCTCAGCCTGTGGCATTGATTAAGTGCAGTTCTCTAGGTGCGCCTAGTGCGCGTTCGGCCATAGCGCCTCTGAGGGGCATCCTCCTCCGGGGCTTCAGGCAATGGGGGGGTCCTGGTGCTGCGGGTGGGTGGTGGGGCCTGTGAGGCAGATTGTGAGCTGACGCTGGACGCCCCCTCACTCGCATCATCACCCCCCACAACAGATGGAATAGCTGGAGGGTGAAGAGCAACGACGGCCGTGGTGAGGGTCTCCAGCACCCTTGTCATGTCCTCGCTGCACTGTATGATTACGTGCTGCTGGGTCAGAGAGCGCCGCGCCAACAGAGATGTCGCATTCGCTGACACGTAACTTGCCCTGCTGTAAGTGGCAAGCCGGGTCAATAGTTGGCGGTGGCGCCGGCGTTGCCCACTGCGCACTCTCAACATGGCACGGGTGTTGGCCTCCACGGCTGCAGCAATGCGGGCCATTCCATCTCCCACACCTGCCAGGTCTGCCCTCATGCCTTCCATGTGGCCTGCAACAGAGGCCACATTGCGCCCTATCATGTGCAGTTGTAGCTGTATAGCTCCCTGCTGCTGAGCCTGGCGCTGGTGAATGCGGAGCATGCGTCTCTCGACGCTGAGCCGCGCCAGTCCATGAGCATTGGCCCGCCTGCTAGCTGCTGTGGAGCGCTGGCGTGACCTGCCACGCCTGCCCTGCTGGCCTGAGTGTGAGGCTGGCCGCTGTGTGGACAGTGGCGCAGCCCCGGATGTAGAGGCGACAGCTGCTGGGGGTAAGACCGCCGGTGTTGCAGGTGCGCCAGTCACAGGGGGTGTGCCTGCTGGTGTGGCTGTTGTAGTAGATGCAGGGGGCACAGGAGTGACTGCCCTGGCTGCGGCTCTGGGAGGAGCAGCGGTGGCAGGAGGCACAATGGGGGCTGACATGCCAGCGGATGTGGGTGCTGCACCAGTTGCAGGGGGGACGCTGCAGGTGGTACTTGCTGCTGGTGTAGATGCAGCGGCAGGGGCTGATGCCTGGGTTGGTGTTGGCACCTCCACCTCCGGGACGCCCTCATCGATCTCCAGCCTATCGCTGTCGCTGGTATCGCCACCTGTGGGGGTAAGTGGTGGATCATTAGTTGCATGTATCTGGCAGACGTGCAGTTGCTACATGCATGCTGGGTGACATTCCCTGAATGGCAGTGGCTTTGTGTGCTTTGGGACCTGTCTGGCTGCATTGTGGTACTACAACATTGTGGCCAGACTACATCTCCCACAATGCTTCAGGACATTCCTTGATGTGCAACTATGGCATGCCTATGGGACATTGGGGGAGCCTATTTGGTCATGGACATCTTTAGGGGGCAGGGTCGCAGTCGCATGCCACTTACCTTGGGTGTCTTGGGTGGGGCGGGATGAGTCCAGTGTAGTAAAACTGACACAGGCCTCCTTCTCCAGGGTGTCCTCGACCTGGTCCTCCATGGGAGTGTTGGGTGGCACAGTTGGTCCTCCTCCTCCTGTGCCCGAGGACTCCCCAAGGCGCGCCGCCACCTTCTCCTTGGCACGGCCTCGGAGGTCGTACCACCGCTTTTTTAATTCCTCCGGGACCTGGCCGCCACTCCCACGGAGTTCACTGCTGAGGCTATCCCCTGCCATATGCGCCGCTTCTCCTGTTCAGGGACCCTCCGTGAATTAGCGCCAAACAGTCGGTCATGGCTGGCCACAACCCCCTCAATTAGGTGTTCCAGCTCCTGCTCAGAGAATTTCAGTTTTCTCTTGCGCCCAGACGAGCTGCTGGTCCCAGGTGCAGGTTCCTCAGCCATGGTATAGGGTTGTGGATCAGTGTAATTTCCAAGATTAGCTGCAGCTCTCCAATGTGCTCCCTCTCTCTCTGCCTCAATGTGCAAAATGGTGGTGGGAACCGGCAGCTCCCTGGTTGTGATGTCATCACTGGGCTCGAAATGCGACTTTCCGTTTTCCCGATCTCGCGAGTTTGCGATATCGCAAATAGCGATATCGCTATTTGCGAGATCGCAGTCCATGCGCGGGTAGCCGGAAATTGCGATTATTCTGCGATTATCGGTCATCGCTAACGGATTTTGCGATCGCGTGCGAATCGCTTTTTTTTATCGCAATTATTCATGAATTCGGATTTGCGATTTCTGAATAGCGATTCGCTTTTGTTTCGCTATTTCAGAATCGCAAATGCCGATTTTCATGAATATGGCGGTAAGATCCAATAAACCTTCTACAACCTACACTATGGCTACTGGACTTTTCTCCTTTACAACATTTATGTTATGAAGCTCTGGTCATGGGCCACTGGCAAGGGATTTTAAATTGCAAGGGGGATGAAGCTACTCTTTTGGAAACCAAGAGGTACCCCTGCCTCTAAATGAAACAGGAGAACCACGAGGTGGGTGGGTAATTATCTGCCAATTTCCTTTAGAAATGTTTTCGAAGTTCCCAAAAGATGTGTGTTTTCTGAGTGCTCAGGTGGGGTGGGGAAATCACATTTTCCTTATTTCTGGGGCATGCTGAGAATTTTATTTGAAAATTAATTATAGCTTGAAGGTATACTCTAATCGAGAGGTAACCACTAGCCACTAATGTGTTGAGAGTGTCTGACTGAAGAATTCTCTGAAGGATTGAAACTGTTATGCTCAGAGAGGTACCTAGAATACGATTGTCTTGGATAAATTGCTCAATCTCACTATTCTAAAGTCTATTTTGCTGCTATTGCTGAAAGAATGTTTTAGTTCAAGGTAATCCCAAAGATCAGAATGATACAACTTGTATGGTCATTATAACTTTTTGAAGGATTCCATTTGGTTTACTTCATGAAGTTGTATTAAAGTGATCATTTCCAGAATGATTCACACAGGCCATCACATAGGGCCCGATTCTGATGCGGTTAGGAAATCTTCCAGATCAAATTGGTTTGGAAATGGTTTCTGACCGACTCGGATCGGAAGAGTCCGACCGACCGTGTATGTTGCATCTGGATGCTTCCAGATACGATTTGGTTGGACTCCCATTGACTTCTATGGGAACCTATGTTTCTAACTGCATCGTAATATGGCACTCGGTCGGAAAGACATGTTCCAGATCCAATTTGGAAGAAGCAAATGCCGTTAGGAGGGCTTCCTAACCACATCATAATCGGGCCACAGTTGGGAATGCTTTCCTAACGCATCGGAATCGGGCCCATAGTCTGGAAATTGTATTTAGGTTACCCAAGATCAATAGAGAGGTACTCAATTCCAAGAATACTTTGTGCTGCCAATGAAACATTTGTGACCTGTTTGTATTTCAAGATAATTTCTGGAGAGAGCCTTCCCACAATCCCTATTCTATATTTTAGGATGTTCTTCTCCCAGGGTAAGCAAGAGACTGAGCATCTGTACAAGTAAATACCTCTCCAGTTACTTCCACACACTGGGAAGAAGAAAATGACTTAAAGACAGGGTTTATGTTTGAGATAACTCTAGATAATTAACTTGAATACATGATGTACTCTATGGGGGAGATTTACTAAGATTTTGTGCCGTGTTTGTGTCACAATCAGCACAATATCTTTTTTCCCCTATTTACTTTCCATTTAGCGCTAGAAATAACAGAAAAGTAATGCATTACTTTGCGCAATGGGGGTGTACAAAGAGTGGAACATGGGCGTTCCCATACAACCACCTAAGGTTTCTCACTCTAAACCCAATTTACTAAATAAAATAGATGAGGTTTAGAGTGAGAAAACTGCGCCCTTTTCAAGTAGGCACTCGGAAGGAGAAATACTTTTACTTCTCCTTCCTTTTCTGACTTTGCATGTGTGCTGCACTGTCCAGCATGCATACAAAGTGGGAAAGACTTGCATTATGTCTGGGCATCATATTTTGTACAGAAAGGGTACTCTTCCTGTGCAAAACCTATGCTAGACTAATGCACACACCCTAGCGCTATGGCGCTAAGGTGTGTGCTTAGCGCACGGCAGATGTCATCAGCGCCAGTGCAAGGGTAAGGGGAGGAGAGAGTAATTTCTCTGAAGATATGGCGCGCTCCTGCTCCCTCCCTGTTGCGCAAAGCAGTTCCGCCTCGCGGGGGCTGCGCTGCGTGAATTTTTTGAAACTCTCCCAGTATCCCGGTATGAGTTTTGAGCGAACACTATGTGGGCAAAGTAATACTATTCTTAAACACTTTTCTTGGAAAATGGCTCTCTCTGAAGGGTCAGCCCAAACTTTTTGCCTTCCTCCTCCTATTTTTCTGTCCTTCTTTTTGTTGGCTTTAGGACTCTGAGCATTTTACCACTACTGAAGCCTGACTGCTCTGTGCCAGGCTACCAGAGTATGAGCACAGGTTATCTTTCAGTGTGTATGTGGCTTACCCTGACTAGAGTGGTCATCCCTACTTCGACAGTGTGCATACCTCTGCCAACTAGAGGACCCATTTCTAACAACTTCCTTAAAGAAGGATATACTTACCCTTTGCTCCTGTATGACCATGCTTCAAACTTGGATGTCAAACAATTTCCTGGTCTATACACTTGGCTACATCAGTGCCCACAGCCTCTTTATTTAGCTAAAAAATGTTCACCGTGTTTGGAACAAATACACTTTCCAGGTATTTCGACTAGTGTCCTTTAATTTGAATTACCACTGCTTGAAGTATTCAAGCAATGGTATTTTGAGTGTCATCACCTCTCTGGAATTAAGATTAATCTCAGATTAAAAAAAACTAACCCTATAATTGGAGTGCTGAACTAGTCACTTATGACCAAGTTTTAGGTAAGGATTTATACTAAGCAGTTATTAATATAAGCATATTATCAGTAAGAAAAATATATTTAATTTAGTTATGCCCACATCCAGTTTTTTTTTTTTTACTTTAACGCAATGACAAGGGTTTATGTAGATATTGAAAGGTAGATGTGAAATGTGACAGATGCAAAACCAACAGTTGATGGACAGAATGCAGAACAATGTCATACATTCACCCCAGTACAGAGATCTGGGCCTAAATCCATAGTTTTTTGTGCACTCCACACCATCCCAGTTCAGATATGGCCATATGCAAATCAGCCTTGACCCTGTGCCTCATGGGAACAGTCCATCCCGGACTGCCAAGCCATGTCTTTACTGGACCGGAATCAAGCATCCTAGGACCGGGTGCTGGCTATCAGCCGTCTTCAGCCAGGATGGCTTGACTCCAGTGGTGTGGAGAGCATGGGACTCACGTCTGAGCATACCCATCCCACTCGGGGTGACAAATGCAAAACCAACAGTTGATGGGCAGAATGCAGAACAATGTCATACATTCACCCCAGTACAGAGATCTGGGCCTAAATCCATCGTTTTTTTGCACTCCACACCACCCCAGTTCAGACATGGCCATATGCAAATCAGCCTTGACCCTGTGCCTCATGGGAACAGTCCAGCCCGAACTGCCAAGCCATGTCTTTACTGGACCGGAATCAAGCATCCTAGGACTGGTTTCTGGCTATCAGCCGTCTTCAGCCAGGATAGCTTGACTCCAGTGGCGTGGAGAGCATGGGACTCACGTCTGACCATACCCATCACACTCGGGGTGACAAATGCAAACCATTCCTGGTCCCACTTTCACTTTCCAGCTTCTTCGAGGGCTGTTTTTTTCCTACTGATCAGCTTCCGAAATCTCAGCGAGCATGTAAATAACACCAAAACAGCTGGTCACATAAATCATTGAATGCAGAACACTCACTCGGAAAGAGTAAGTCATATTATCTAATTTATTGGTACTAAAAACTACTACTGAATATTTCCCATGTTAGAAAGATGTACAATTTGTAGCGCGACAAATTGCTGCTAAAATAAGATCAGCCCTTTCATAATCCCCGAATTTGTGTGGGCCAACTACTCAGTATTACTATCCAGTCTCTGACTCAAGCAGTTTGGGGTCATATTTATTATTGATATCTCTCTATAGTTTACACCTTTAATAAATGCGGATCCCGATATTCCTCAAATAAAATGCTATAGAACACCAATCTTTACAAAATATTAAACCCAGATTCGGAGGTACTAATGTCTTACAAAAACATTCAGGCTTAGGGGTTGGTAGTGCTGGATATATGCATTTCTCTTTTGAATGTCAATTTTTCTACACCAGTGGAGACAGACTCCTGCTAGAATTAAGGATATCACAAACGTAGACTCCTAATTTACTTCTTTTCAGTGGACACTACGAACACAGTGTGCACTCCGTAGATAGCAGAGTCTACTATTCCCTAAATTAATTATGAATTATTTAAAATCATTGCACTGAAAATCATTCAGTTAGTGAGTGATGTGTAAATGAATAGACTAGAAAGTAGAAACCGAACAAACCAGGAAACGGTAGGAAGAATTATGTACAGACTCAGAAATGATGAGCATACCTTTAAATCTAGTTGGCACAGCTATTTGGATACCTATGTTTGGCTATGTATTTCTTTACTATGTCGAGGTCAAAGTGGCGATTTCTTATGCCAGTTGCTTTAAGATTCATAAGTCCCTGTTATTAAGAAAATACTTCTGACTTCCTGATAATGTGAAACGAATTATAATCCTTTGTACTGCACAAAGAATTTAATACTCAAGATCATTTTCATTTTTTGCAAATTAAGTGGTTTTGAAATCTTTTTTTAAAGTATATTTTTCGAATGGTTTTCATTAACCAAAAACAATAAAATTACTTATTTCAAAATTAAGTGGTTTGTGAATTATCAGAAACGCCTATAAAGTTTCACAAATGTGCAAAAAAGAGCCACCAATCAGTAATTTCCCATTTGCCCATTACATCATTACCTTGTAAATTTCCTTTATCATCTTTAATGCTAAGAATGATTCCCAGTTGCAAACTCCTACAGCCAAGAATCGTACACTTATATCACGAGAGTCCCAGTATCTGCACGCAATTCTGCGTAGTATTAGATGGCCTCATATTTTTTTCACATTGAATTAAAATTGAAATCTAGGGGCCCATTAGGATGGCGGGCGTATTGCCCCTGCCAGGCTGGCGGTAGCCACCGCCGGCCTGGCGGGGGTAATCCACCCGCCATCCGTACCTAAATTCCCCCCGCCATATTAGTATGGCGGGGGGACCGCGGCGGACGGTCTTTCCGCCCCGGTCACCTTGCGATGGGCTTGGTTAGATGCCTTTCTGTGGTGGCTGGCATGCGGTCTTCACTCTGGGGGCCCCCTGTGGGCCACCAGAGTGAAGGAGAGGGGGGGTGCACACGGGGGGTACCTGTGGTACCCCCCAGCGCTTGCATACACGAAGCAGCAGGCACCGCGCGGTGCCTGCAGCTTCGTGTATGCAAATGCATACATGCATTTTCAGCATTGTGGCGGGCTGTCCAGAGAGCACCGCCCACCACAATGTTAAAAATGAGGGATGCGCCCGCCACTCTGGCGGGTGCATCCTAATGTCACCATCGGGACCCCCGCCCTTAGGGCGTGCGGTCCCTTTGTCCTATGGGATGGCGGGCGGACAAAGTCCGCCCGTCATCCTAATGGGGGCCCAAGTGTTTTTCAAGATTCTAGTTCATTCTATTTTAATGGCCTAAAAATGAAATTAGTGTTTCCACTAAGCAAATGTTAGTGCCTGATTCTCAAAAAAAAGAAAGAAACTTCTTCTTAGGACTGGAGAATTTTCGAATTTACCAAGATTTCCAGAAGAACACATACACATGGGAAGCTGCAGTTGGTAACCTTTCTCCAGATGCACCGCTGGAATTGTTTTTGAAACCCCATTTTCATATGATGGTACATGCACATATATATTTGCTCATGCAAAAATGTCAGAGTAAGTCAAAATCACATGCTTTTTACTCCGGGGAGCAAATATTTTTCTCCTTGGTGAAATCTCTCCCTTACAACCTCAAGAGTATTGGGGGGATTTACAGCCCATTCCCGCTTTTAAACATATCTATTCTTTTGCTTAGAAGGAGTAAATCTCTATCACTCTCCAACGTTGGAATGGGCTGAGAAACCATTTGTATACCCCTAAAAATCCATGCGTTTGCAGACATGTACAAACTTTCCAAGGCATCCATAGCTTGGAAAGCCCACTCCACAAACATGAGCATATTTAATACCACAAACATTCACATTTATATGAGACATGAATTTGCCCTTTCACATGAAGGTGTTTTTGTGTATTAGGCTGAATTTACAAATGCCAATGGCATTGTGAAATGTGTCCTAATGATATGCAACAGCATTTATTTCACTTTACAAATATCTTAAGGAACAAACCTCAACTCCCTCCCGCCTCCAGGGATATCCTAACTTTGAGCACTTTCCAACGCCTTTCCACCACCGATTAGTATTCTCTACCATTTCAAAGCCACCTCTACAATAGCATCAAACCTCTTAATCAAATATCAAATTCCATCATTTAGCCACTGTCCCTTCTCTGAACATTATGATCGCTGCATTCTACACTGATACCTTTCCCATTACCCTTAAATCTAGCCACATCCTCTTGCCAATAAAGAATCCAAAGTACACTCTAGTGAACTACAAAATCACCACTCTTCACACATCTCACCTTCCTTAGTAATTTCCTTGTAAAGGAAGCAACATTTGCAAATTGCATGGATCATCAGTAATGTCTCCAAACCTATCAGTCTGGCTTTTGTTCAAACACTAGTACTGAAACTGTTGCTCTGTGCTCAAAATCTTGGATGCATTCTCAAAAACACCTTCATGACTTCACTCCCTCCCTCCCTTTGTGCCGGCCTTCATCTTGGGCTTGGTATTTCAGAGGGAATGCTGGGACATGTACCCTTTTGTACTCCCGGCAGGAGGGGGGGGTGTGGGGGTAGGTCCAGCATTCCTTCTTTCTTTTTTTCTGTCGGAGATATGTTAATCTTATTTGTCAATGAAGGTGTCGAGGACTACGGGACCCGGACTAATGAAGATTACCATACGTAATAGGACATTATGGAACTTTAAAACAATGATACACTATTTGCATTGCCATTGCAAGACCTCCAGCAACTGCCTTGTTTAATTTTATTGCAATCGTATGACCATCATGTTTAGTCTGTGTCATGCTTTCTTTTTTTCAGTTTTCAACTTTTAGGTATTTTAATGCACAGTGGCGTAGTTAGGCCTCAGGCCGCCCATGGCTTCCCCAACGTTTGCTGCCCACGGCGACATGATCGAAGAGCGGGGGCGTGGGTTTGCTGGAGATTCTTGCGGCCGCAATGGCTGCAGGTAAGAGCGGGGGCGAACTGACGATTCTTGCGGTGGACGCCGCAAGAGCGGGGGGTCGGCCACCGCCCCCAAAACTCATGCCGCCTGGGGCGGTCCGCCCCCACCGCCCACCCTAGCTAAGCCAATATTAATGCACTGTTCACATGCTTGTTGAATGTGTATGTTTTTGTTCTGGATGTATAAGTAGGCGAATGCAGGAGTAAGTCAGAGGGGGGGGGATAAATGAAAGCAATGATGAGTGACAGAATGCATGTATGATAGCTTATGGAGGCCATAACTCACTGGTGATTGAACAGTCACAACATCACATCAGAGCTCTGTTGAGCATTGTGAAAAATTGGCAGAGTTTTTCTTGGAAAAGGTGAATGCCATCTATCGAGCCTTTCCTCTGGTCACTCCCTCGGCTAATCCACCTCTTAAGCCGCCACCATCTGAGGGATTACATTCTCTACCTTTGCTAACATCTGATAGCCTAGACACATTGGCCCGCAGAGTGAAGTCTGGGTCCCCAGAGGATCCACTTTGCCCTGATGTGTTCAAGGACCTAGCGGTACACGACATCTCACCGCTATGTTCCTTGATCAATTTGTCACTAACATCTGGCAAAGTTCCACTGAAGTGGAAGCGAGCCATGGTTCGGCCTATTCTTAAAAAACCTAGCTTGGACGGGAGCAAACCGGAGAGCTATCGGCCTATTTCACTCCTGCCGTGGCCGGCTAAGGTTATGGAGGCGCACGTAAATGCTGTTCTCTCGGAACATCTCTGCCGAGCAGATATCCTCGACGCTACGCAGAACGGGTTTAGGGCTGGTCACAGCACGGAGACGGCCCTGCTTTACATGGTGGAGCATCTTCGCTCCGTGCTTGACGCGGGACAAACGGCAGCGCTTGTATTATTAGATCTAAGCGCTGCCTTTGACACCGTCTCGCACCCTATCCTTCTGCTGCGCCTAGAGGAGGCTGGTGTCACCGGCACCGCCCTAGAGTGGTTCCGGTCGTTCTTAACCAACCGGGCCTTTAGCGTGACCGTCCCGCCTTATCAGTCCAAATTCCATCCGTTAAACCTGGGCGTCCCCCAAGGCTCCTCGCTGAGCCCTACGTTGTTTAATCTGTACGTAAGGCCGCTAGCTGAGGTTGTCAAACAATGGGGTATGACCATGGTGTCATATGCCGATGACACCCAGCTGGCGGTCACGATCAGCGGGGATGCCGAAGTCGACGCCCCCAGGTTTCAACAAGGACTGCGGGCGGTCGCCAGCTGGATGATGTCCAATTGTCTTCAGCTGAACGCTAGTAAGATCGAGGTCATGGTCTTTGGCAGACAGCCGGAACTGTGGGGAGAGAGACGGTGGCCGGGGGAGTTGGGTCCTGCTCCCATCCCAGTCGCCGAATTTAAGAACCTCGGGGTCTGGCTCGACCCTTCCCTCACGTTTGTGTGCCACACCAAACGCACGGCTGCATGCTGTTTCGGCATCCTGCGCGGGCTCCGTCCTGTGCTAAAGTTCTTCAATGCCCCTACCAGGCAACTCATGATCCAAGCTACTGTCATCTCCAGGCTGGATTATGCGAGTTCCTTGCTGGTCGGTCTGAATCTGGCAGAGATCGGGCGCTTACAGAGGATTCAGAACGCCGCAGCTAGAGCGGTGGTAGGCCTCCCAAGATTCTGTCCTGCTTCCAGTACCCTGCGGTCTCTGCATTGGCTACCGGTGGCCCAGCGGATCCAGTTTAAGGTCCTCTGCGTCGCCTACAAGATTCTGAAGGGGTCTCCGGCAACAATCCTTACGGCCCTCCTGGCCAACTACACCCCAGCGCGACCCTTAAGATCTGCAGACCTCGAACTGGCCGTTGTGCCGCGCTTCAAGCGGAGTAGGGCCGGTGGACGCTCATTTCGAGTGCGTGCAGCTGCTCTGTGGAACTCCTTGCCCCCGGCAATTCGCGCTATGAGCGATTTGCTCTCCTTTCGCCGCGCGGTGAAAACGTTCTTATTTCCTTAGTTCTATATTTATGTTTGCTTATTGTTTAGTTGTGTTGTGCAGCTGCCTTGTCGGGCGCCAGGACGCTCCTTAGCTGGAGCATCTGTGCGCCAAATAAAAACGCATAACATAACATAACATAACATAACAGGCACTTGCAGTTAGAAGCCAGACCTATTGGCACAACCAATGCTTGCTATCAATTTATTGTCGGAAAATGTGACATGATTTTAATTTTGCTTCACTTCATAAATGTTTTGGTGTCAAACAGGCTACGTTTAATAAACGATTGAGACAAAAGAGCTTAGTCTGATATTTCAAGTTGCACTTTCAAGACACAGGTTGAAAACAGTCAACTGTACTGGGATGAAACTAAAATCTTCACTCCAGATTATTTAACCATTTTAGGCCACAATTAGCAAATTAAGGCACATTCCACAAAAAATGCCCACGAGGATTGCAGATCTGTATTTTATCTGCGCTCTCTCAGTGTTGTCAGGAAGGTGAGAGATAAGGCGCCGGCCTCCGCTCTTCCTGGGTATTACCGCGGGAAGAGAAAGCTGTCAACAAGCTTCGGGGCCGGGCACTTGTAGGAGCTGGCCGCGCGTCAGGAGAGCAGCAGCCCGGGCAAGTCATTCATTCAGGAAAAAGTCCTGCAGGGTGCAGACGCCGGCGCTGGCTTCGATCATTTTGACACCAATCGCTCGTTATCTCATTGAGTTATGTGGCTGTCCGCAGTAATGGGTCATCAATAGCGTTGCTGGCTACGCCGTTTCCTTTTAGGATGCTCGCCTGTTAGCTTTTTATTGTACATTGAACTCGTTTTGAAATTGGCCAATGCGTACTAAAGATTTTGTTCTCTGCTTTACTTGACGAACTCCTGGAAGACGGAACAGTTAACCATGGGGCATACAAAAAAGGTTTTCTGGTTCCTAGATTGTTGCATCCCGTTTACCGACAGGAGAGGATTAAACGTGGTTTAACTATACAATGATGTGTAAAGCTCGCCAGAACAGATACTGAGGAGCATTGATGAAGTGTCTCGTTAATCAGCTAGAGGTGTACGTTTTGCATATGTTTTGCACTTTTGTAAGCTGCAGACCTTCATATGGCCCACCAGGGGGAGCAAGAGTAATTCGAAGTCTTGTAGACACACTGAGCCTCATTTTAAGCCCCACAATTCTTTCCCCGCACTCTTTATTCCGCTTCCAATTCATACGAGAGCAATACTGTAGGCAGGACTTAACATAGCGCCCAAATGGCGCGATTGTATTTATGGGTCGAGAAAAGGGTCTGGCATTGCTATCTTTGCACTATAGATAAATGAGCTGTTAGAAATGTTACGTATTATGGTATCTTTTCCTCAATTCTCATCAATCAAATCTTGAACTTTAACACATTATAACTTATAAATATGTAATGTATCCTATTGCCTAGTTCAGCATGCAATTCATTATTTGCATGCCAAAGAACTACTTCCCAAATAAACACTAACAAATTAAAAATGCTCTTTTTGGCACCAAATTGCAACTCTGCTTGTTTTCAAACTAAAACTTTTTCTTTTATTTAACTGGCGTACCATTGCGCGAGTGACTACCACTTTTTAATGCTTGATGTTGAATGTGTAATTGTCAATCGTGTTTACACGGATTTCGCCTACTGACCGAACTGCATGCTTATAAAAGGTGCGGTCAGTTGTATATGTGTACTCCAGGGCGGCCATGCAGCAGTTCATTTTAGGCATGTTCTGGGTATGTCATTTTGCGATGAAGATGGGAACACCTGTGTCCCTGATGACTAGATCACCGAGAGCGTGGCAGCGGATCCAATCACAGAATAGATGCTAAAGCTCTTCTGGCCCAGTGCGCAAACCACACATGATAAATGGGATACTTCACAAACGTCGTGGTGCACACTTTGACTTATCTGTACACATTGGCGGCTAGCATAAAAAAATTATAGTGGGGTGTGGTGGCGCACAACTCACCATAAGAAGCGGGAAGCACGCCCGATGCAGCACTCATTTCCCAGGAATCGGATCCTGCTTGTCCACGAGCAGGAAAGGGAAGGACTTCCTTTCCTGCTCAGTGGAACGCGATCCAACCAATCCTGGAGCTACTCTCATCAGCATGAAAGTAGCTCCAGGATTGGTTGGAGCAGGCTAACCCAGCGCTCATTTTGAGGTTGGCAGCCTTTGCCAGCAGTTGCGGCTGGTGACATTTGAAAGTGGCGAGGCGTAAAAGTTGTGGACGGCGCACTGTGTTTTGCGAGCAAGCACAGCCAGCAAGCATGAACGCATCAAGGGTGCACCTCGCATTTCTTCACATGACCCTGCTCCTGATGCCTGGTGGGACAGACACATTAAACAGACTCAAAATAACCTCGAAATAAAGCCTTGACTTCATGACTTGGACATGTATATCCGTGATCTATAAAGGCAGAGACCTGGGCGCCAGGCACGAACAAGACCTGGACTGTAATTACGAATATTGTTTGCCAGTCATGCTTGACAGCACGACGCGACACTCAATACAAAATCAGGCAGCTGTATTTTTCCTTTTTCAAAAATAAATCCCGGCATGGCACACATTGTTTTCTGTATATATTTATATGTAAATCGCAGCAACAAAAACACAGAAAACTTGAAGCCTTAATCACAGCAATTCACACTCCATACACAGATACGGTCTTACTGTGAACAAGGACCTTGATTCTCCACAATAGGTCTGGACTTTTTCCTTTGCAATGTGCGCACCTAGGAACCGCGGGAATTATCATTTTGCCAATATTTTATTATTAATGCAAAAAAAGTGTAAGCATTGTTATTGCAATTCCTATAGGCTGGGCGGTCTAATGACGTACAGAGCAGAGGATTGAGAGGTGATCTCGAGCCTTCATCCGTTTACCCTGGATATGGTGCAAGAAGGGAGTGCGTTGTGCGTGCTCGTGTGAATGATGCTGGGAGGTAGTCGAGACATCGATGTGCCGCTCTAGAGCTTTTACTATCCTCACAGTAAAATGTCACAACTTCAAGCTCTTTACCAGAGAGAGACCTACGGGAAGGAGACACTTTCAATACATGTGAGCCCCTGTTATTGAATTTGTCAATTTAACCACACAAACAGTCGCGGCCGGCAATACGGGTGGGGGGGGTGGAAATGGTGTTGTCGCGCTACTGAGGGGAGGGATGGGGGGAAGCGGGATAATTTTAAATAAAATACTAAAACAACAAAGTCAATAAACTTGACTTACCTTACCTTCCAGCTGGCGCCTTCAAGTTAGTTCCGACTCCAGACGTCCCAACTCCGGCCTTCCTGTTCCTGAATTGGTCGTCACGCAGGAAGCCAGGCAGCCTCCCTCCCCTCCACCACAGCACAGCGCTGTGATTGGTTCGGCCAGCTGCCCCAACACCACGTCATTTCTCTGTATGCTGCAGCATACAGAGAACAGGGAGAGTGGGAGGGGTTACTCGAGGGCAGGGGGAGCGGCTTGCCCGCTGTTATTAATATAGTTAATACTGTCTGTTTGGACAGCCTCTCAGGCTGCTCAAACAGACAGTATTAACAACAGTGGGGAAAGCCACTCCCCCCTGCCCTCGAGTAACCCCTCCCACTCTCTCAAGCAGGAACTTCTGCTTTCTCGCCGTGCGAGAAGGCAGAAACAAATGGTAGTTCTCTACTAATTGTTTCTGCCTTCTCGCATGGCGAGAAAGCAGTAGGGCGGCGCCCAAACGCCCCCATGGAGGATCCGCCACTGTGTGCCAGCAATCTCCAGGCTGTTTTACATCCTTTGGATTGCTGGTTATACACTGCACATTTTGGGCTGGCTGTCGGAAGACGTCCGGCCAATCCGACATGTGTACTGTAGACCAGTGCTGTCATCCTGCATTTGTAGGATTCAGCCACGCCCCCACCATCACACTGTACACAGCAAGAGTTGGTGCAGTGGCAAATTAATAAAATGGCATTCACAAGCCATTTTATTTATATGTGTTTACCTCCTGCCAGCAGCAGGCAAAGCAACAATCCTCCGCCCTTGAGGAGGAGCCGCCCCTGTCTGTACACACTGTTGCAAAGCCATGTGCTGCATGACCTGTATCAAGAATAGCCAGCATGATCAACGCCAGCTAGGTTCCATCTGTTTCACTAAAATGAACTACAAGTCATTAAATGGAAAGTAGAATATTCTTTGAAATGGGTAAGGATGGCAAGGCTGTGAGCATTTCGAAGTACGCGCCCACCCTCACCATGTTATGAATATTAGAAACACACACTATCACCCTCATGAGCATCCTGGCCCTGAGCAAGTGTGTGCCTAGTCCTTCCTATGGTAGGTTGGTTAATTGAAAAGTCAAGTTTTTAACTTTTTGCGGAATTCAAGAAAAGAGGAGGCGGCTCTGATGTGGAGTGCAAGATCATTCCACGCTTTAGGAAGCATGTAAGACAATGCTCATTCTCCTGATCTGGTTCTGTGTATGCATGGGATGTGTTCGATTAGCAGTCCTGTGAAGCAGAGGTCTCTGGATGGAAGGTGGATACATTATGTTCCACCTGAAATTGAAATAAAATAATTACATTTATATTTATTGATTAAAGTCATGTTATTTTTAACTGTGTAATTGCTAACATTTCTTTAAAAAAATTTGAGGTTCTGTCTAGATTTCTTATTTATTTAACTTAGGATTTCTGTATTTCAGTTGAGTTATATTTTGTTTCAGTGAATTATATCTAAAAAAATATGATATTTAGGAAACTAACAAATATATTATTTAAAATACAATTACTGTTTACATATTTTAGTCTATACAAAGTCATTGTTATTTATATATGTATTTATAATTATAATGCTTAATTGATTAATTTCATTTTCATTGACAGAGAAGATATAAACGTCTTATCCCTTGATAGGACTTTCATACTTTCATGTATGTTTTTTAAAAAGGACTTAACATATTGATTTAGCATATTACAGAGGGATGGTAGTCACCCTGTAGTTATAGTTAGGATTCCCAGAGATAGGAATTCCTTGGATTTTTGATAAGTAATTACTTTGTCCCTGTTTGACAAATCTTCATGAAACTTTGTCGACCTATTGCGTTTTCTAAATGGGCAGATGATGACAAGTTTTGTGGTGATTCGTTAAGTGTAACCAAAGAAAGAAGGGGGTTCCCATGCACTTTAGATAGAATTTGACTCGGTAATAGCATTAAAAGAGTTGAACAAATCAAATCAAATCAGATGTTTGTTAAGCGCGACTACTCACCCGTAAGGGTCTTGAGGTGCTGGGGGTGCGGGGGGTTCGCAGGTCCCAGTCTATCAAGAAGTGGATCTGTCGAAGAACCTGGTTTTGAGGTTTCTTGCCAAGATGGGGAGCAATGTTATCTGTCAGAGGTGGAGCAGAAGGTCGTTTCGGGCACTGGCCGCGCGAAAGGAGAAGAAGCGGCCTCCCGATCTGGTCTTTCTGGTGTGGGGGACCACAGCAAAGGAGAGCTGGGCTGATTGTAGGGTCCTTTGGGCTGCATGGAATTTGAGTTGGCTGTTCAGGTATGCTGGTCCGGTGTCGTGGAGGGCCTTGTGAGCATGGGTTAGCATTTTGAAGGTGACTCTAGCTTCGATGGGGAGCCAGTGGAGTCTGCGCAGGTGCTGGGAGATGTGGCAGTAGCTTGGCAGGTTGAGGACAAGTCTTGCCGCGGAACTTTTTGGATGTTCTGTAGCTTGCGGGTGGGGTTTTTGTTTATTCCGGCATAGAGTGCGTTGCCGAGCCTGTTTGTTACCAGGGCATGAGTGACAGTCTTTCTGTGTTCGAGGGGGATCCATTTGAAGGTCTTATGTAGGAGGCGGAGGGTGTGGAAGCAGGAGGACGAGACAGAGTTGATTTGGTGGTCCATTTTGAGCTCTGAGTCCAGGATGATTCCCAGGTTGCGTGAGTGGTCCATGGGGGTGGGCGGGTTTCTGAGGGCGGGGGGCCACCAGGAATCGTTCCAGGCATCTGGGTTTGGGCCCATGATGAGTACTTCCGTTTGTTTTGTGTTTAGTTGTAGGCAGCTGGTTTCCATCCATTTGGCGATGGCTTCCATGCCTTCTCGAAAGTTGTGTCTGGCAGTGTTGGGTTCGTTGGATAGGGAGTATGAGTTGGGTGTCGTTTGCATATGACACAATGTTGAGTCCGTCGATTCTGAGGATGGGGCAAGCAGAGCCATGTAGACATTGAAGAACGTAGGGCTGAGAGAGGACCCCTGGGGGACTCCGCAGGTGGTAGGTGTAGGGTCTGAGAGGAAAGGGGGGAGTCTGACGCACTGCCTGCTGCCGGAGAAGAAGGAGCGGATCCAGAAGAGGGCCTCGTCTTGGATCCCTGCATCGTGGAGTCTGCGTATTAGGGTGTGGTGAGAGACTGTGGCAAATGCCGATGAGAGGTCGAGGAGAATGAGGGCTGCTGTTTCTCCTTTGACCAGTAAGGTATGGATGTCATCTGTTGTGGCAAAGAGGGCCATTTCCGTACTGTGGTTTTTTTCTGAAGCCGGATTGTGAGGAGTCAAGGATGTTGTGCTCTTTGATGAATGTGGTGAGTTGGCTATTGATGGCTTTCTAGATGACTTTCGCTGGGAACGGGAGCAAGGAGATGGGTCTGTAGTTCTTGAGGTCGGTGGAGTCCGCCGAGGGTTTCTTTAGGAGGGGGTTGATCTCAGCGTGTTTCTAGTCGTCAGGGAACAAGGCAGTAGCCAGGGAGCGGTTGATGGTGTGACAGAGCCTGGGTGCAATGGTGTTGGCGAGCTCTGTGGGAAATATGGTGGGGACAAGGGTCCATGGGGGCCCTTGAGTGGATTGACTTCATCGTCTTCAGTGTGTCTTCGGTGGTGATGTGAAAGTAAAAGATTTTATATAGTTTGTGGTATCAACTGATGTCACAGGTGTTCCATACCATATAATCCCACTGCAAGGGTAACCTGTTGGCCATCACTGTTATTGTGCTCACCGCCACCTGTACTCAATATCCAATTGCTCCCTGTTTACGGAATTCACAGGGTACCACAATCCCTAGAGGAATGATAGTCCAACTCTGCCCTGACAAAGTAGTTTAAATGGAAACTCAAATGATCCTGCTGATCTGGGCTGAGCAATGCACAGACATGTGTCAGGGGTTGCTTTTACTGTATCCTGAACCAATTTAAGAACATGTTAATGCAGGTACGCTGGGTATGAATTGAAAAACCCTGCCCAAGTGGGCTGGTGCATCTTATGGTTACTCAGGAAGTGCTCTCTGATTGGGTCTTACTAAAAGGTAAAAAAAAGTGCTCAGCTAGGTACTCGCAGTATCAATCAGTGCAAGCCCCTCGGTGAAAAAGGAAAAAGAAATTGTAAATTATTGATTAGAACCAACTCAACTTCAGCTGAGACTCAAAGGAAGCCTAAAGGCAGGCAAACACATGTCATATATTTACACAAATCATTTCAGATGCACAGACATTTCCTCACAGGAGTTCAGACATTGCGGTGTTAATGTATCAAAATAAAGGATATACTTAGATTTTAGGACCCACAATCTGCGTTTCCTGTCACTGCCTCTGATGTCTGGTTTGACAGCATCAATCATCATAAATTTGCGAAGCTTCTCGTGTTGAAAGGGGGATCAGTGAAGTGATGTGCCACTGGGTACTAGTGATCATTGTATTGAATTGCAAGATCATGCTCTTTTAGACATTTCTTTGCCTTGTGTATTTTACTCCTTATATAGAATTTGCTGCATGGGCAAATGAAGCAATACACACAGTAATCAGTGTTACATGAATATGTTTTGTTAATGGTGTATTTTCTGCGAAAGTTAGGAATCTTAATTCGGTAACAGTTGGATCTGTTACTACAGGCCTTACACCTCAGGCCTCCAAAGGAGTTTGTTTTCAAGATTAATTAGGATTATTTAGATAAATTAAGTGTAGGTAACTGAATTATCCTGGGGTAACTTAATTTCAATAAATCAAAGACTAACTAGACACGACAATACTCAACATTAAAACAAATATTGACATAAAAACAAATAGGCATGTGTATATGCAAAAAGAAGATTTTATCAAAATATTTAAATTAACAGGGAAAAATACAATAGACCAAAATGTACAACACAGGGATACAAGACAAGTGTTTAGAAAATCAATCAAATTCTCTGTATCGCCCGTGACAAGCTTATCCAAAAAACAAAAGGTGGAGAAATTTCCTTTCGGATAAAGCAGAAGTCGACGTTTCGGTCTCTATGGGCAACTCGACGAGACCATCATCAGGACAATCGAAACAAAATATTGTAACTCCCCAAGGGCGAGAATCACTAGCCGGTATCTTTACTTTAAGATTCGGGCGGCTTCAGTACTGTTAGGAATTAATCTTAGAGCAGCGTACACCAGTCTGAATCTTTTAGCAGGGACTCAGGTGAAACGTGAGACTGTTGTTCTGTGCACTTTTCAGGCAGTGCAAAGGAAGAAATTGATTGCTTGAAGGAGGTTGTTGCACACATCCAAGGAAATTCGGTTGTGCATCAAAGGATCGTCTATTAATGTACGATCTTTTAGGCTTCTCAGAAGTCAAATAACACGCCAGTCTTTACCGTCATTCAGCAAGGGAACGTTCCCTTGCTGAATGACGGTAAAGACTGGCGCGTTATTTGACTTCTGAGAAGCCTAAAAGATCGTACATTAATAGACGATCCTTTGATGCACAACCGAATTTCCTTGGATGTGTGCAACAACCTCCTTCAAGCAATCAATTTCTTCCTTTGCACTGCCTGAAAAGTGCACAGAACAACAGTCTCACGTTTCACCTGAGTCCCTGCTAAAAGATTCAGACTGGTGTACGCTGCTCTAAGATTAATTCCTAACAGTACTGAAGCCGCCCGAATCTTAAAGTAAAGATACCGGCTAGTGATTCTCGCCCTTGGGGAGTTACAATATTTTGTTTCGATTGTCCTGATGATGGTCTCGTCGAGTTGCCCATAGAGACCGAAACGTCGACTTCTGCTTTATCCGAAAGGAAATTTCTCCACCTTTTGTTTTTTGGATAAGCTTGTCACGGGCGATACAGAGAATTTGATTGATTTTCTAAACACTTGTCTTGTATCCCTGTGTTGTACATTTTGGTCTATTGTATTTTTCCCTGTTAATTTAAATATTTTGATAAAATCTTCTTTTTGCATATACACATGCCTATTTGTTTTTATGTCAATATTTGTTTTAATGTTGAGTATTGTCGTGTCTAGTTAGTCTTTGATTTATTGAAATTAAGTTACCCCAGGATAATTCAGTTACCTACACTTAATTTATCTAAATAATCCTAATTAATCTTGAAAACAAACTCCTTTGGAGGCCCTCTTTACCCATTTTATCATTTTTCACCCAGCCCCCAAAGGTTTACTGGGTAGCTCACTTTACTTAACTTACACCTCATGCAGCAGAAGAACCCCCTGTGTTGCCACTGTGGCTACCCATGGTACTTTCAGTGAACATATTGTGGCTTAAGTAGTCCCGTAGGGATCTGCATTTTCTGAAGGTGATTTGAGCAGTGGTAGTGTTTCATCTGTTTTCGATATGTGGCAGTTACTGTGGAAAATCCTTCTGACATTATATATCTGACTGGAATATGTGGTGATAAATCTTGCTTGGTTAGAGTTTTGTTCCCTAGGACTTCTACTGGGGGTAGTAGGCATGTTCCCTGGACCAAATCCACTCTGGTGTTAGCCTGTGCTATCACTTTCTTTGTCTGTATCCTTTTTCTCCAAATCTGGGATACATGAGGTATTTTAATACTAACAATCAACGCGTCTTCTCCACTGCGAGCCCGTTTGTTAACTAAACGGGGACATAAGATCCTTCAGAAAGAATAAGCACTTAATTAGGCTATCGGCACACCACGGGCCCGTTAACCTATACTTCACCGACACTGGCTCGTTCGCTAATTCTATTCTATGAATCCGCATTCTGTACATGCGCACTGAGACAAGTTCTACTTAAAAACCTGTATAGCGCACCAGACTTTCAATTATAAACGAGCATTGAAATGACGAAATGCTGGAATTTTTACACATGCTATTTTTCACGGTCCACAAAGTTTAACAATGTGGCTCCATGCAACAATGACTGAAAATGTAACACGCGCAACTATGCATTTTACCAGTGCTTGCATGACTTATGTCTATAGAGTCTTCTCCATTAAGTGTAGCTTTGTGAACAACTGATTATTAGAACCATTATTTGAGCAGCTAGTCTTTTGGAAAAGCTTTAACAATGTTTATTAATGACGAAAAATAGAAAACTGCATTCTTTTAATTTATTATACAGGTACAGGTACTATTGACCTGACCTGATTCTACTAAATGGGTAAGTCCATGATTTACTTACTGTAGTTGCCATAACGTGCATCTACTTTTTTCTGGTCCTGAAGAAAACCCCTAGATTCTACTGGACAACGTGGCTGAAACATGTCGGCCATCGATAAACCTAAGAGTGCGTAAGATTAGTAAATTGATCTACACATGCACCAACACAGTTTTTACATTTTTCATACCACCACACCATTAAAGAATCCTCTTAAATGGTGGTGTAGAGAATTTTAAATCACCTCACACGAGCACCGCACTCACTTTTTTCCTTCCTGGACACTACTGTAGTACCAGTTGGTGTTCCTCCAGGTGGAGGTCAGCATATCTATGCTAAAAACCCAATGATGATACTGCCACATCACTGACAGGCTGAGATCCAAGATATACTGCCCACAACTTGTGTACATATATGAGGTTTTTTTTAAGGAACATTCACAAACCAATTGACCCTAGTTACACAGGTACAAGTAGACCAATCTTCCTCTTGATTCGATAGGCTTCGTATGTACTTCACTGACTCTCTGTATGTTTAAGATGGTTGCCATTTTCAAACAATTTTTGCACAGTTCATATGCATGAGTCCATTTACTATGTTGACTGTTAAGCATAAGTAAAGGCCATGTCATCTGCACTCGCTTACCGTGACCAAGGCTATGGCCAAAAAGGGTTGGAGAGGCTTTACTTTCTTATAAACTGAGCAGAGCATATCCAGGAGTGTCTGAGGTGCCCTTTAGGAATATGAGGATTGTGACTATTGATTATGGGGCTACCAATTCAGCTCAGATCGCTGCTGGACATGCCCCAGAAATCCGGAATCCAAGAGTTTGAATACATACATGTGTATAAATATATATATATATATATATATATATTCACTGAAAAAAACATAGGTTTCAGATAAGTTATAGTTAGGAATTAGCATTTAAAAAACCTTAAAAATTCACTGAAAAAACCATAGGTTTCAGGGGTGTTATAGTTAGCTGGACATTTCACTCGTATAAAACCATTGAAATTCTCCCGTTATAGTTAGTTGTACTAACTATAACTCGCGCACCCGCAATCCACTGCTGATGATGTCACATATTACATCATTCATGACATGGTTGATGGCACCACTGATGATATCACTGATGACATATCAAATGACATCACAGATGACATCACTGATGACATCAATCAGTGAATGTGGTTTGGTTCGATATTTAAATAAGTATTATATATATATATATATAGCAATCTTCCCTGAAGACTGAATGGATGTATAAGTGTCTGAATTGAGAATTTAGCAGCAATGTGATTGACTGTCTAAGTGACGAATCTAAAGTGTCTCACTAAATATATGGGATAGTGATAAAAACTGTGTGAATACCTGTATCACTCTATCTCTTGTTGTATAAACTACTACATAAGTTGGTTACTAGCTATGTGAAAGTTTATATTAGTTATTAATTAGTTAAGTGAGTATTTGTATGGGATAGTGAATGAATGTGTGTGTGGTTGGGTGAGAGGTGCGTGACTGTAGAAAGATGTGTAAATAGTTGATTTAGTAGGTATATGAGGTTAAGACTGTATGTGGAAACAGTTGTTTGGGTGAGTGAATCTCTTTATGAGTGTAATGATGAGTGAATATATTTCTCAATTATACATGTCCAACAAACTAGAAATACAAAAGGCAGTGTATGTGCCAGTTGTTGTTTATAAATAAGTATAACTAAGACTCAGTGATTATATGAGTGACTGTATGGATAACTGTATACTTGTAATAGTGATTTTATAACACACTTAGGGGCCCATTGGAATGGCAGGTGGATCGCCCCCGCCAGTAGCCACCGCCGGCCTGGCAGGGGTGATCCGCCCGCCATCCTTGCTTTGAAGACCCCCCGCCATATTAGGATGGCGGGGGGACCGCGGCAGACAGTAAGACCGTCCGCCGTTTTTCCCCCCCGGTCGCAAGGCGACCGGGGTGGAAAAGGTATAATATGGTGGCGGAGTCTATCAGACACCGCCAGCCATATTATGATGGGCGATGTGAATGCCTTTCCGTGGCGGCAATGCAGACACAGAAAGGCATGCGTAGAATCCCTGTGGAGGCCCATTGCGGGCCCCCAGGGACTCTGGGGGGGGTGGAGGGTACACATGGGGGGTAGCTATGGTACTCCCTCCGCATTTCAAAGTGCAATATGGCAGGCACCGCACGGTGCCTGTCATGTTGTGCTTTGAAATGCACAACGTGCATTTTTACCATTGCGGCTGGCGGCACTTTCAGCACCGCCCGCCGCAATGGTAAAAATACAGGATGCGCCTGCCAGTGTGGCAGGCGCCTCCTAATTGCCAAGGCGGGACCGCCGCTCCTATGGCGGGCAGTCCCGTTTTTTACAGGGATGGCGGGCAGGCAAAGTCCGCCCGCCATCCTAATGGGTGCCTAAGTATGACTTTCTAACTGTATGAATAAATAAAGTGGTGTTTGTATAAGTGTGTAGGTTAGTAAATATAAGTATGATCAATTGTTTGTATAAGTGAGTAGGATTTCTGCATAAGTGAATAGGATGTGTCCTGGTGTGTAATGTTGATGTAGGTGTATAAGTATTTTTAATAGTATTCTATTGATCTTTTTTAGCATGTATGACTGAATGTATACGTAATTGTTTAGATGTGTGTGTAGATGTAGGAATCACTAAGTGGGTTTTTAGAAACTTGTATTGGTATGTCACTGGTTTCAAACATGATACTCCATATTTTATAATGTGTGTTAAAAGGTTATGCTATTGTATGATTAGGTGTATCAGGTTGTCACATGGATAATGTCATCAGTGATGTCATTTGATATGTCATCAGTGATATCATCAGTGATGTTACTGACCATGTCATGAATGATGTAATATGTGACATCATCAGCAGTGGATTGCGGGCACGCGAGTTATGGGGGAATTTCAATGGTTTTATACGAGTGAAATGTCCAGCTAACTATAACACCCCTGAAACCTATGGTTTTTTCAGTGAATTTCTAAGGTTTTCTAAATGCTAATTCCTAACTATAACGTATCTGAAACCTATGTTTTTTCTGTGAATTTCAAAGGTTTTTTAAATGCTAATTCCTATCTATAACATGTCTGAAACCTATGGTTTTTTCAGTGAATTTCAAAGGTTTTTTAAATGCTAATTTGTAAATATTTTTATTGTTTTTTTTATATTTTCTAACTGCATTTTTAAACTCTTTTTATTTGTAGATGTTATTTTTTAAATTATATTACAATTTTTTTAATTACATTATTTTTACATAAAAATAATTTTTTTCAATATTTTATACTGTTTATAATATACTTAAATTATTTTTATTATTTTTTTCTTTTTTTTGCAGTTGTGCACCCTACGAACACCCTATTCATTTTCTGCGCAAAACGTGTCTGCCATTTTAGGGTCGCTGTCTAGGATCCGCGTAGGGTGTGCGACAGGTACAACTTTTCCAATGCGGTTGCTATGCGACTTGTGCGCGACGCCTTGCGCATACGTGAGATGTACGTATAACCCTATGTGACGGACGCGCGATAGCACTTTACATCATATGCATATCAGACGCTGTGTGTGCGCGACTTCCGTGATTTTTTCAATGTTGAAAAACTTATTTATATATATTTATTATAAATATTAAGACAAGAGATTATCTGAGGTTATTATTCTAATTATTTTCTTTAACTTTCTTAAAAAGTACATCACTGTTATCCTATGGCAGGAAATTCACTTAGCAGGTAAATAGTGTTATCGTTACCTTTTCTTACACAGTGGTGGATCCTGGATCCACTGCTGCATCTCCTCTAAACAGTTGAAAGAATGCAAATTACCAAAGACGCGTGGAAGCCCACTTTTTTTAATAAATATCGCTAGAATGCGCACCCCGTGATTTTCCCCCCAAAAAAGGGGCCCTGGGAGACCTTGTGGGCCCCCCTAAGGAGACCTAGAGGATCAGGGTGTGTCTACCCTCCTCCTTTTCACGTTTTAAACACACATTTCACACACTTCTTCAGCCTCCCTTGTACCGAGACATAAAATGGCTGCCAACAGTGTCTAGTTTTGAATATTGACAGCCACTTGACAGCCAATTAGCCTTCAGCGCGTGATCGGAAGTGTGCAATTATGGTATGATGACAATAAGAGGAGTATCCGTATTCAATTTTTTTATGGGAAGTAGGCCGCGTGCCCCCCCTCCCGTGGCCAATTCCGGGCACCGGGGTCCCCAGTCCCCGGGGCATGGCTAATTATATATTATTATTTTATGGAGGAGGACTACAAAGCCCCCCTCCTAAAGCCACTTCAAGGCCACGTGGACATCCGAACTCCATCTATGTATGTACCCCCTAGGAGTTGCCTTTACTTTGTGCATGCATGTTTGTGGTAGCGCATGTGTGTTAATGTTATGCATGCGCACAATACGTCCCACCGTCTGGCTATGTACCCCTAACGTATTTCATTTTATTTGCACATGCTCAATTACAACATGTACAATCACAGCTCTCACACCCAGTGACATCATGCTGAACCAATCATCCTTCTGCAAAGCATTTATAGCCTGCCAACCTTCTTGAAGTTTTCCTATTCCGCAGTCACAGCCATTGAGAGTGTTTGTATCCACTTCTTCGTAGGTGAGCACTTTTTTTAAGAGTAATCAATTTAATTAATCTGAACAATCTTTAAATGCAGCGTAAATGCAAATTTATGTTCGATTTGACAATGTTGTTTTTCAGCACGCTTTCCTGCTTTTTTATATTGTTAAAGTTGACTTTGTAACTTTTGTTTGTGGGCAAATCACTTAATCCTGGTGCGTTTCTTTAATTTGCCAAGCAGCACGTGGCCGCTTCTGCAGCAGTGTGCTACGTGCTGTTTAAGTAAATGCAATGTAGTTTTTCTCATGTAAATAGTGCATCACGTGCCCCATGCATTGCAAAAGTAATGTTTTTGGCAATAGTGTATTTTAGCACCGTGGCCAGCTCTTGTTTACCTTGCCTTAGTTACGATGTATCTGGGCAAATCACTTAATCCTGCCACGTTTCTTTAATTTGCCAAGCGCCACATGGCCGTTCCCGCAGCAGTGTGGTACGTGCTCTTCAATTTAATCTGATATAGTTTTTCTCGTGTAAGTAGTGCGTCACGTGCCCCATGCATCGCAAAAGTAATGTTTTCGGCAATAGTGTATTTTAGCACGGTTTCCAGCTATTGTATATCAAATAACTTGCCTTGGTAGGCGATGTTTCTGGGCAAATCACTTAAACCTGCTGTGTATATTTTTTTTAGTGTGCCACCTGCTGCTTCCTCCCCATGCACTGCACATGTAATCGATTGGTCAATGTTGTATTTTAGCACGCTCTCCATGTTTTTTTAATAACGTAAAACTTAATTTCTTATCCTTTGTTCTGTGCAAATCACTTAATCCTGCCATGTTTCTTTAATTTGCCAAGCGGCACGAGGCCGTTCCCGCAGCAATGTGCTACGTGGTGTTCAAGTTTATGTGATGTACTTTTTCTCGTGTAAGTAGTGCGTCACATGCCTCATGCATTGCAAAAGTAATGTTTTTGGCAATTGTGTATTTTAGCACGGTTTCCACCTCTTGTATATCTAATAACTTGCCTTCATGGATGATGTTTCTAGGCAAGTCACTTAATACTGCTGCCTTTCATTATTTAAGTAGTGCGCCACGTGCTGCTTCCTCCCCATACACTGCACATGTAATCGATTGGTCAATGTTGTATTTTAGCACGCTCACCATGTTTATGTTTTTTAATAACGTTAAATTTGATTTCCTAATCCTTTGTTCTGTGTAAATCACTTAATCATGTCACGTTTCTTTAATTTGCCAAGCACCACGTGGCCGCTCCTACAGCAGTGCGCCACGTGCTGTTCAATTTAATGCGATCCAGTTTTTCAAGTGTAAGTAGTGCGTCACGTGCCCCATGCATTGCAAAAGTAATGTTTTCGGCAATACTGTATTTTAGTACGGTTTCCAGCTTTTGAATATAGAATACCTTGCCTTGGTATGCGAAGTTTGTGGGCAAATCACTTAAACTTGCCGCCTGTCAATTTTTAAGTATGCCTCACATGCTGTTTCCTCCCCATACACTGCACATGTAATCGATTGGTCAAAGTTGTATTTTAGCACGATCTCCATGTTTTTTTGTTAACGTTAAACTTGATTTGCTATCCTTTGTTCTGTGCAAATCAATTAATACTGCTGCATTTGTTTAATTTACCAAGCGCCATGTGCCGGCTCTCGCAGCAGTGTGCCACGTGTTGTTCAAGTTAATGCGATGTAGTTTTTCTTGTGTAAGTAGTGCGTCACGTGCCCCATGCATTGCGAAAGTAATGTTTTTGGCAAAAGTGTATTTTAGCACAGTTTACAGCGCTTGTATGTAGAATAACTTGACTCGGTAGGCGATGTTTCTGGGCAAATCACTTAATCTTGCCAACTTTGAATATTAAAGTAACTGTAAACTTGATTTCTTATTCTTTGTTCTGTGCAAATCAGTTAATCCTTTTCACGTTTCTTTAATTTGTCAAGCGCCACGGGGCCATTCTCGTAGCAGTGTGCCACGTGCTGTTCAAGTTAATGCAATGTAGTTTTTCTCTTGTAAGTAGTGCGTCACATGCCCCATGCATTTTAAAAGTAAGGTTTTCGGCAATAGTTAACTTTACCACGGTTTCCAGTGAAGTACCGAAAAATAATTTACCACCACCCAATTAGAGTCATATTTATAACCAGACCCATTCCCATTACCAATAATCAGTCGGTTGGCAGTGTAGAAGGTCCAATCGTTTATTATAAAAAACAAAACTCTGCCAGAGGAGCTCCTTGCGACCTAACCCCACGAGGTCCGCCAAGAAGACTGCTGGCACATTATCAGAACATCATATATATACAGTTACATTCTCGAAACCGTCACCTAAGATGGAAAAAATATAAGTTGGTACAGGTTGGTGCAGAGGGAAAGACCATATATGGGAGACAAAGCGCTCTTGGTTTAGCTCATCCTAGATTAGCAAGGTCGTGCAGGTGACTCCCTTCTGCTAACTCCGGGAGAGTCCGCCCCGCACCCCTCCCGGAATGTGCCTATCTGGCCTCCTCCTTCTACCTATAACCTTGACAGGCCTAACGAGCAGAGACGCAGTTTAGCAACAGTTGGGCTATTTCCTAGGGGAACGGCTTCAGGGTGATGCTTGGGTAAGGTCTGCTGATGTAGGACTTCGAGCGGGGCCACAAAATGGCGTTGGTCAAGTCAAGTAAGTGTAAAGCATGCAATGCAGTGTATGTTAGAACTCTAAGTTACTGCAATTCAGGTGTATGCTAGTGTTTGCGTATTTTGCGGTACGTAATCTAGATACATCATGCTAATTCTAAATAATCGATTATATGCTTTACATAACCGGAAATCAATTCCGGTTCCTCACCAGCTCTTATATGTACAATAACTTGCCTTGGTAGGTGATGTTTCTGAGCAAATGACTTAATCTTGCCGCCTTTCAATATTAAAGTAGTGCGTCACGTGCTGCTTCCTCCTAATACACTGCACATGTAATCGATTGGTCAATATTGTATTTTAGCACGGTCTCTTTGTTTTTTTAGTAACGTTAAACTTGATTTCTTATTCTTTATTTTGTGCAAATCACTTAATCCTGCTGTGTGTCTTTAATTTGCCAAGCAATGTGCTACATGCTGTTCAAGTTAATGCGATGTAGTTTTTGTCTTGTAAGTAGTGTGCCACGTGCTGCTTCATCCCCATGCAATGCACATGTAATCAATTGGCCAATATTGCATTTTAGCACACTCTCCATGTTCTTTAATGGCATTAAACTTGACTTGCCCCCTGTTCTACCTCATATTACAGATATCTCAACCATGGGACGTACTGGTTGCCAGAAGATCTTTATTCCTGCCCATGCACTATCCCAAGTGGTCGGCAACAACTCAACACATCAGATCCAATGACTACTCTCCATATACTATCAGCCAAAAAATTGCAATGGACCTAATCGAGTTATCAGGTTTGACTTTACCATTTCATGATAGAAAAGCATTATGAGATAAGCATTTGTGTGTTTCATATGTTTGTAGACAGAGAACTGTGCTGTTATGTTTCCGTAGAATTAGTGGGCATTCTAGTATGAACAAAATGAAAAAAAAGCATGTCCTCACGATTTTATTGGTCAAATAAGTTATTTGGAATTGAACCATTATAAGTTATAATTTATCTTGCTTCTATAAATATTTTTATGAAATATAAATCTCCATTGTGACAGTCTAATAGACGTTTGTTTTTGAAACCCATATGTTTCTCATTTAAATGCTCTTTACACGTTTTCAGCCTGCTGTGGAGAAAGGAAGTGAAAATGTTGTTTTGAATTTTTTATTTGAAGACGTTTCTTTCAATTTTCAATGATGTTTATTTCTGATTTTCTAGATCATGGAAGTTCAAAAACGGTTCTATCAGATCAAGGCCAGGAGTTTGTGAATGAAGTGAGTGACCAATCTTGGCCTTATATTTGTATAATACAATGTTTTTTCCAATTTCCTATATATTTCCTCTATTTTGCTTGCCAAATATAATTATACCTAATTTTTTTTAGGTTAATTGAGAGTTATCTAAGATTTTACAAATAGAATTTTCTGTAAGTGCAATCTATCACCCACAGACAAATCATTTATATAAGTATACTAATATATAAACCGTACACCTTCAGAGAAGAAGAGTTAATACCTCTGGCAAATTGCAAGCGAACAACAAGGAAAGGAAGCATTTTTGAGCATAAGTTTAGTGGACCTTATAGTATTGGCAATATGCAAGAAAAGCTTGAAAAATAGTCAATAGTGCTAGCAAAATGCCTTTACAAACAAATTATAATCTCAACATGTTAAATCAAATTTAAATATTTAACATAACCATTTGTATGTCTCTAAAAGGTTTTGCAACAGATATTGAAGCGTCCCTAATCCACTGAAGAACTGCAAGTACCAGAGTCCCAAGGGGCGATCCGGAGGAGGGGCTAGCGGTGTGCGCTCCATTTATGATGAAACACAATAAGGCTCCCTTGAGCTTTGGGACGACGGGCTCTTGGAAGACGCACCTGCGTGCCTGTTCTGGTATCGAAGCCTTTGACTGTTGTGTGGCGGCCTTCTCTTCCACCCCTAAACAATCTTTCTCTACTGATGAGGGAAGTCATCCCGAAACCCGAGACCTGTCTCGGGCGATATCCTAAAACCCGGGACATGTATCGGGTCTAGAGATTCATCAGTCCTACAAGTACCGACTTGCACCCACCTGGGTGATCCACTGAAGAAATGCAAGTACCAGAGTCCTGAGGGCCAATCGGAGGAGGGGCTAGCGGTGTGCGCTCCATTTATGACGACACACAATACGGCTCCCTTGAGCTTTGGGCCGACGGGCTCTTGGAAGACGCACCTGCGTGCCGGTTCTGGCATCGAAGCCTTTGACTGTTGTGTGGCGGCCTTCTCTTCCACCCCTAAACAATCTTTCTCTACTGATGAGGGAAGTCATCCCAAAACCCGAGACATGTCTCGGGCGATATCCTAAACCCGGGACATGTATCGGGTCTAGAGATTCATCAGTCCTACAAGTACCGACTTGCACCAACCTGGGTGATCCACTGAAGAACTGCAAGTACCAGAGTCCCGAAGAGCGATCCGGAGGAGGGGCTAGTGGTGTGCGCTCCATTTATGACGAAACACAATACGGCTCCCTTGAGCTTTGGGCCGACGGGCTCTTGGAAGACGCACCTGCGTGCCGGTTCTGGCATCGAAGCCTTTGACTGTTGTGTGGCAGCCTTCTCTTCCACCCCTAAACAATCTTTCTCTACTGATGAGGGAAGTCATCCCGAAACCCGAGACTTGTCTCAGGCGATATCCTAAACCCGGGACATGTATCGGGTCTAGAGATTCATCAGTCCTACAAGTACCGACTTGCACCCACCTGGGTGATCCACTGAAGAACGGCAAGTACCAGAGTCCCGAGGGGCGATCCGGAGGAGGGGCTAGCGGTGTGCACTCCATTTATGACGAAACACAATACGGCTCCCTTTAGCTTTGGGCCGACGGGCTCTTTGAAGACGCACATGCGTGCCGGTTCTGGCATCGAAGCCTTTGACTGTTGTGTGGCGGCCTTCTCTTCCACCCCTAAACAATCTTTGTACTGATGAGGGAAGTCATCCCGATACCCGAGACATGTCTCGGGCGATACCCTAAACCCGGGACATGTATCGGGTCTAGAGATTCATCAGTCCTACAAGTACCGACTTGCACCAACCTGGGTGATCCACTGAAGAACTGCAAGTACCAGAGTCCCGAAGAGCGATCCGGAGGAGGGGCTAGTGGTGTGCGCTCCATTTATGACGAAACACAATATGGCTCCCTTGAGCTTTGGGCCGACGGGCTCTTGGAAGACGCACCTGCGTGCCGGTTCTGGCATCGAAGCCTTTGACTGTTGTGTGGCAGCCTTCTCTTCCACCCCTAAACAATCTTTCTCTACTGATGAGGGAAGTCATCCCGAAACCCGAGACTTGTCTCAGGCGATATCCGAAACCCGGGACATGTATTGGGTCTAGAGATTCATCAGTCCTACAAGTACCGACTTGCACCCACCTGGGTGATCCACTGAAGAACGGTAAGTACCAGAGTCCCGAGGGGCGATCCAGAGGAGGGGCTAGCGGTGTGCGCTCCATTTATGACAAAACACAATACGGCTCCCTTGAGCTTTGGGCCGACGGGCTCTTGGAAGACGCACCTGCGTGCCGGTTCTGGCATCGAAGCCTTTGACTGTTGTGTGGCGGCCTTCTCTTCCACCCCTAAACAATCTTTGTACTGATGAGGGAAGTCATCCCGAAACCCGAGACATGTCTTGGGCGATACCCTAAATCCGGGACATGAATCGGGTCTAGAGATTCATCAGTACTACAAGTACCCACTTGCACCCACCTGGGTGATCCACTGAAGAACTGCAAGTACCAGAGTCCCGAGGGGTGATCCGGAGGAGGGGCTAGCGGTGTGCGCTCCATTTATGACGAAACACAATACGGCTCCCTTGAGCTTTGGGCCGACGGGCTCTTGGAAGACGCACCTGCGTGCCGGTTCTGGCATCGAAGCCTTTGACTGTTGTGTGGCAGCCTTCTCTTCCACCCCTAAACAATCTTTCTCTACTGATGAGGGAAGTCATCCCGAAACCCGAGACTTGTCTCAGGCGATATCCTAAACCCGGGACATGTATCGGGTCTAGAGATTCATCAGTCCTACAAGTACCGACTTGCACCCACCTGGGTGATCCACTGAAGAACGGCAAGTACCAGAGTCCCGAGGGGCGATCCGGAGGAGGGGCTAGCGGTGTGCACTCCATTTATGACGAAACACAATACGGCTCCCTTTAGCTTTGGGCCGACGGGCTCTTTGAAGACGCACATGCGTGCCGGTTCTGGCATCGAAGCCTTTGACTGTTGTGTGGCGGCCTTCTCTTCCACCCCTAAACAATCTTTGTACTGATGAGGGAAGTCATCCCGATACCCGAGACATGTCTCGGGCGATACCCTAAACCCGGGACATGTATCGGGTCTAGAGATTCATCAGTCCTACAAGTACCGACTTGCACCAACCTGGGTGATCCACTGAAGAACTGCAAGTACCAGAGTCCCGAAGAGCGATCCGGAGGAGGGGCTAGTGGTGTGCGCTCCATTTATGACGAAACACAATATGGCTCCCTTGAGCTTTGGGCCGACGGGCTCTTGGAAGACGCACCTGCGTGCCGGTTCTGGCATCGAAGCCTTTGACTGTTGTGTGGCGGCCTTCTCTTCCACCCCTAAACAATCTTTGTACTGATGAGGGAAGTCATCCCGAAACCCGAGACATGTCTCGGGCGATACCCTAAATCCGGGACATGAATCGGGTCTAGAGATTCATCAGTACTACAAGTACCCACTTGCACCCACCTGGGTGATCCACTGAAGAACTGCAAGTACCAGAGTCCCGAGGGGTGATCCGGAGGAGGGGCTAGCGGTGTGCGCTCCATTTATGACGAAACACAATACGGCTCCCTTGAGCTTTGGGCCGACGGGCTCTTGGAAGACGCACCTGCGTGCCGGTTCTGGCATCAAAGCCTTTGACTGTTGTGTGGCGGCCTTCTCTTCCACCCCTAAACAATCTTTCTCTACTGATGAGGGAAGTCATCCCGTAACCCGAGACTTGTCTCGGGCGATATTCTTAACTCGGGACATGTATTGGGTCTAGAGATTCATCAGTCCTACAAGTACCGACTTGCACCCACCTGGGTGATCCACTGAAGAACTGCAAGTACCAGAGTCCTGAGGGGCGATCCGGAGGAGGGGCTAGCGGTGTGCGCTCCATTTATGACGAAACACAATACGGCTCCCTTGAGCTTTGGGCTGACGGGCTCTTGGAAGACGCACCTGCGTGCCGGTTCTGGCATCAAAGCCTTTGACTGTTGTGTGACGGCCTTCTCTACCACCCCTGAACAATCTTTCTCTACTGATGAGGGAAGTCATCCCGAAATCCGAGACATGTCTCGGGCGATATCCTAAACCCGGGACATGTATCGGGTCTAGAGATTCATCAGTCCTACAAGTACCGACTTGCACCCACCTGGGTGATCCACTTAAGAACTGCAAGTACCAGAGTCCCGAGGGGCGATCCGGAGGAGGGGCTAGCGGCGTGCGCTCCATTTATGCAGAAACACAATACGGCTCCCTTGAGCTTTAGGCCGACGGGCTCTTGGAAGACGCACCTGCGTGCCAGTTCTGGCATCGAAGCCTTTGACTGTTGTGTGGCAGCCTTCTCTTCCACCCCTAAACAATCTTTCTCTACTGATGAGGGAAGTCATCCCAAAACCCGAGACATGTCTCTGGCGATATCCTAAACCCGGGACATGTATCGGGTCTAGAGATTCATCAGTCCTACAAGTACTGACTTGCACCCACCTGGGCGATCCACTGAAGAACTGCAAGTACCAGAGTCCTGAGGGGCGATCCGGAGGAGGGGCTAGCGGTGTGTGCTCCATTAATGACGAAACACAATACAGCTCCCTTGAGCTTTGGGCCGACGGGCTCTTGGAAGACGCACCTGCGTGCCGGTTCTGGCATCGAAGCCTTTGACTGTTGTGTGGCGGCATTCTCTTCCACCTCTAAACAATCTTTCTCTACTGATGAGGGAAGTCATCCCGAAACCCGAGACATGTCTCGGCCGATATCCTAAACCCGCGACATGTATCGGGTCTAGAGATTCATCAGTCCTACAAGTACCGACTTGCACCCACCTGGGTGATCTACTGAAGAACGGCAAGTGCCAGAGTCCCGAGGGGCAATCCGGAGGAGGGGCTAGCGGTGTGCGCTCCATTTATGACGAAACACAATACGGCTCCCTTGAGCTTTGGGCTGACGGGCTCTTGGAAGACGCACCTGCGTGCCGGTTCTGGCATCGAAGCCTTTGACTGTTGTGTGGCGGCCTTCTCTTCCACCCCTAAACAATCTTTCTCTACTGATGAGGGAAGTCATCCCGAAACCCGAGACATGTCTCGGGCGATATCCTAAACCCGGGACATGTATCGGGTCTAGAGATTCATCAGTCCTACAAGTACCGACTTGCACCCACCTGGGTGATCCACTGAAGAACTGCAAGTACCAGAATCCCGAGTGGCGATCCTGAGGAGGGGCTAGCGGTGTGCGCTCCATTTATAATGAAACACAATACTTGCCACTCCCCAGTGGTAGTGTTCTATCCATCTGTAAACCCCTATGTATCTGTGTACCCCCCTATGTCACGGGGAAGCTCATATATAGACAGGTTCTGGCTGCTGCTGCTCTCGTATCTTCTTGTGACGACTAGTACATTCCATAGTTGAGATATCTGTGTAATGAACTGGAAAGCAGAGATATACTTGGCACCCCCTAGAGCTGCTATTATATCCATCTGTGTACCCCTATGTATCTGTGTACCCCCCTATGTTACAGGGGAGCTGATATAGACGGATTCTGTCTGCCTGCTGCTGCTCTCGTATATGCTTTTGACGACTAGTACATTCCATAGTTGAGACATCTGTGTAATGCACTGGGAAGCAGACATATACTTGCCACCCACCAGAGCTAGTGTTCTATCCATCTGTGGACCCCTATGTATCTGTATACCCCCCTATGACAAGGAGAAGCTGATATAGACATGTTCTGTCTCTCTGCTGCTGCTCCTGTATCTGCTTGTGATATTTGTTCCCAATTTGGAAAACTTAGAATGACCTGTATAAAATATGGACGACTGATAGCAAATGGAGAACAGGGCTGGTGTTCTATCCATCTGTGACCCTTATGTATCTGTGTACTTCATCCATCTGTGGACCCCGATGTATCTTTGTACCCTCCTATGTCACAGGGGAGCTGATATAGACAGGTTCTGTTTGTCTGCTGTTGCTCCCGTATCTGCTTGTGATAACTAGTACATTCCATAGTTGAGACATCAGTGTAATGAACTGGGAAGCTGATATACTTGCCACCCCCAGGGCTTCTGTTTTATCCATCTGTAGACCCCTATGTAGCTGTGATCCCCATCCATCTGTGGACCCCTATTGATCTGTGTACCCCCCTATGTCATGGGGGAGCTGACATAGACAGGTTCTGTCTGTCTGCAGCTGCTCCCGTATCTGCTTGTGATAACTAGTAAATTCCATAGTTAAGACATTGGTGTAATGAACTGGGAAGCAGAGATATACTTGCCACCCCCCACTGCTGCTGTTCTATCCATCTGTATCCTCCCCTATGCCACGGGAGAGCTGATATAGACAGGTGCTGTTTGTCTGCTGATCCTCCAGTTTCTGCTTGTGATGACTACTGCAATCCATAGTTGAGACATCTGTTTAATGAACTGGGAAACAGAGATATAGTTGCCACTGTCCAAGGCTCCTGTTCTATCTATCTGTAGACCCCTATGTATCTGTGTACCCCCCTATGTTATGGGGGAGCTGATATAGACAGGTTCTGACTGTCTGCTGCTGTTCCCATATCTGCTTGTGACGACTAGTACATTCCATAGTTGAGACATCTGTGTAATGAACTGGGATGCAGAGATATACTTGCCACCACCAGGGCTGGTGCTCTATCCATCTGTGCACCCCTATGTATTTGTGTACCCCCCTATACTACAGAGAAGCTGATATAGACAGGTTCTGTCTGTCTGCTGCTGCTCCCATATTTGCTTGTGATGACTAGTACATTCCATAGTTGAGACATCTGTGTAATCAACTGTAATGGCAGGCATAAACAATTCTGAAGGCTGACTGCTAGATTTCCGTGAGATGATGCCCATGTATGAGCAAGAGCTCTCATTAGCTTTCAGAATCTATTCTCCCATGGTGTACTGTGATGTACGTATTACGTGATGTGATGGAAGTGTGGTAGATCGTAACGGCATATACATATTGGACGTGGTCGGTGCGCAACTCCCACAATTGTTTTTATTATTAAAAAACGTATTTATATATATTTAATATAAATATTAAGAGAAGAAATTATCTGAATATTAATTAACTTTATTAAAAAGTACATCACTTTTTAATGCAATTTCGTAAAGTTGCACTGGGTGCATCCTATGCACACCACATGTGACCTCAAAAAAGAGATTTCATTGGTTCATTACACTTTCTATTGAAGGACCCCACCTATTTCAATCACTCTTCTTAGAATATTTCTTAGGAAAACACCCCCTCAGAAGATATACTGCTCTTTCTTTTTTGGATTACAAATTTACTTAAATATACTATGGCTGCTAATCCACCATCATCCTCTGATTCAGAGAACTCATCAGAGCAGGAATTTCTTCCTAAACCTCCACCAAAGTAAAAATATGCCAGCATTCTCTGGAAATTTTTCACCTTTCCACCTGGCTTAAAAAAGGTTAATACAACAAAAATTACTTGCCACATATACAAGACTGTGCTTTCAAGACGAGACCGCAATAAAAAGTACTTGTGTAGAGCTGCAAAAATGCGTAATCACTTGCAGACCAAGCATCCGGTCAACTTTGCA
The DNA here is from genome assembly GCF_964263255.1 of Lissotriton vulgaris. NCBI lineage: Eukaryota > Metazoa > Chordata > Amphibia > Caudata > Salamandridae > Lissotriton > Lissotriton vulgaris. The sequence continues at coordinate 1,041,468,820 of NC_141693.1, read as the reverse complement.
AGGGAAGAGTTAAGGAGATTGAGAGAGGCTCCTCCTGCTTCATGAGGAGGCCCAAGTGCCAGTGGAGCAACACTAAAAACCTCTACTGCACAACCTAAAATTTGTTCCCAATTTGGAAAACTTAGAATGACCTGTATAAAGTATGGACTGCTGATAGTATATGGAGAGCAGTCGGTGGATCTTTTCACCATGCTTAAAAAAGGGCTGGTGTTCTATCCATCTGTGGAGCCCTGTGTATCTGTGTACCCTCCTTTTTCATGGTAGAGCTAATATAGACAGGTTCTGTCTGTCTGCTGTTGCTCCCATATCTGCTTGTGAAGACTAGTACATTCCATAGTTCAGATATCAGTGTAATGAACTGGAAAGCAGAGATATACTTGCCACCCCTCACTGCTGCTGTTCTATCCATCTGGGGACCAATATGTATCTGTATCCCCCCCATGTCACGACGGAGCTGATATAGACAGGTTCTGTCTATCTGCTGCTTCTCCCGTATCTAGTTGAGATGACAAGTACTTTGCAAAGTTGAGACATCTGTATAATGAAGTGGGAAGCAGCGATATACTTGCCACCACCAGGTCGGGTGTTCTATCCATCTGTGGACCCCTGTGTATCTGAGTATCCCATCCATCTGTGGACCCCTATGTATTTCTGTACCCCCCTATGTCACAGGGGAGCTGATATAGACAGGTTCTATCTGTCTGCTGCTGTTCCCATATCTGCTTGTGACTACTAGTACATTCTATAGTTCAGACATTTATGTAATGAACTGGAAAGAGGAGATATACATTCTTCAGCCCCTGTATGAAATCTTTAACCTGGAACTGGAAAAAAGGTTTGTTGAGCGATTTTCTATATGCAGTAATGCTCGGCAAATGAACTCTGATTGAGGCATTTTTAAGACCTGCCCTTGCTAAATAAAAGAGGTAAGAAAGAATCACTTCCTCCTGCCCCTTTTGTAGGGTCAAAATGATTTGCAACACACCATAGGTAGAATGCCTTCCACTGGTTTGTTAAGTTGCAAATGACATTTCAGGACGAGTAAATGCCAGAGACAAAGTAAACGGAGGGAGCAGGACACAGTTAAGAGATACTGTACATTCCCGGGATAGTGCATGGGCAGGAATAAACAGTTTGTGGTGACCAGTATGTCACATGGTTGACACATCTGTGTAATGAGCTGAAACAGGGGGATATACTTTCTTCAACCCCTGTAGGAATATCCAAACAAAGAGTGAACAGTTTTATGTCAGCTATGCGACATACCATAACAAGAAAGTAAAAAAAAATACCTACAATTTAAGAAGGAGCAAAGAATCAAAATACATAAATGACTACAATCCAGTATGTTGCAGACAATTCCATTGCTGTAGCTCGATATAATGTCCTACATTACAAAATTAGAAAAAACGTAATTGAAAGAAATGTGGAAAGACATTTCTCACGAGAAGACTCTAAATAAGAAATGATACAGTTTAAGATTGCAGATGTTATCGAGAAATTGGAGCATATCAATACTAAGCATGGGCAAAATATGCGTTCTGCGAATTCGCAGATTTTCCCGCAAAATCGCAAAAAAAATCCGCAAATTCACGAATTTTCCCGTGAAATTACGGATTTTTGGGTGATTTGCCCTGGAGTACTTTCTACTGGCTAATCCAGTAAGTGCTTCCTCATTGGGTAAATGTATAGTGCTTTTACTGCACTGCAGCTGCGTAAAGGGCCAGGAGATTTGTCTCCAGTGACCATGTATGCCTGTAACACAAGCACAGGCACACATGGTCACTGGAGACACATCTCCTGGCCCTTTACGCAGCTACAATGTAGTAAAAGCACTATGGGGCAGATTTACAAGCCGCTTGCGCCTCTTTTGCACCGCAGTTGCGTCACTTTTGTGACGCAGCGGCAGCACAAAAAATGCGCCATGGTGCTGGGTATTAACAACGTGATGCATCTGAGAGATGCGTCCCGTTGTAAAGCCCTGCACCATCAGGAGGCGTTCCGGCGCAGGGGAGGGTGTTCCTGCGCAGGAACGCCTCCTAAAAGTGGCTGAGTGGAATCTACAAGACTTTACTCAGTCACTTTTAGACCAATGCTGCCTCAAAACCCTGCGCCTGCTTGAGGCAGGCGCAAGGCTTGACGCAGCATTGGGGTGATAGGGCCCCCCAGAGCATTGCTGGAGCTGCGTTGCGCTTGCGACGCAGCTCCAGCAATGCGCTGCTTTTACGGCACAGATGCGTCACGCATCTGTGCCGTTTTTGCCACATGGTGCGCTGCATTGTAAATGCGGCGGACCATGGGTGGCGGAGCTGCGGCGCACAATAACTGGCGCATCCCTGGAGATGCGCCAGTTATTGTAAATCTGCCCCTATACATTTAGCCAACGAGGGAGCACTTACTGATTAGACAGTAGAAAGTACTCCAGTTGAGTAGAGGTATTGCACAAAACGGTGACATCTTCGTGGACAAACACGCAGGGCGGGATTCATTCTGCCCCCTGTTAGACTCATTTTTTGTGCCCTTCTGCCCTCTGTTAGACTCGTTTTTCCCTTGTTTTTCTGCCCTTCTGCCCTCTGTTCGGCTCGTTTTTTGTACCCTTCTGCCCTCTGTTATTCCCTTGTTCTTCTGCCCTTTTGCCCTCTGTTAGACTCGTTTTTTGTGCCCTTCTGCCCTCTGTTAGACTCGTTTTTGTGCCTTTCTGCCCCCTGTTAGACTAGTTTTTTGTGCCCTTCTGCCCTCTGTTAGACTCGTTTTTCCCTTGTTTTTCTGCCCTTCTGCCCTCTGTTCGGCTCGTTTTTTGTACCCTTCTGCCCTCTGTTATTCCCTTGTTTTTCTGCCCTTTTGCCCTCTGTTAGACTCGTTTTTTGTGCCCTTCTGCCCTCTGTTAGACTCGTTTTTGTGCCTTTCTGCCCCCTGTTAGACTAGTTTTTTGTGCCCTTCTGCCCTCTGTTAGACTCGTTTTCCCCTTGTTTTTCTGCCCTTATGTCACGATTTCATTGCTTATAAGGGTTAGGTACACAGGAGGTGGAGACACTACAACTCCCAGAACACCTAGCTGTAGTCTGTTGTCTCTTTCCTACCTCTATTCTCTCAGTGGTTTTCCTTATAATCTCCTCCCCTGCTCTTAACCGGTGCTTGTCACCTGAATCAATGGTGGAAACTGCTACGATTCCTGTTGTTTGCCTGGAACTTTTTGTGACCCATGTTTAGTGTTTGGAGGCACGAAGACATTTCTTCACGGAAGGAAAACGCGCCTCAGCGCGTTCATGACCTCTGATCTTTAATCCAGCAGCCGGGGATCCGAGTTGCTGGAGTCCGTGGAACGGTATTTTTATGGACCTGGATTAATTGAAAGAAACTTCTTTTGGCTTCCTGTGCCTGTTGGGGCCCCAACATCGTCGGAAATTGTAACTGAGGCTTTGGATTTTTCATTTCTTGCGAGGAGCTGAAGGGAGGCTCGGATTGCTTTTCTATTCAGCCTTGGATACGAACAACAGGAAGCTATACAGAAATACTATGGAGAACCAAGAAATAATGGTCAGATAAGTAAAGGTGTTGTTACCTTGCGATATTGTGACTTTGCTGTCCCTGAACTGTTGCGGGCATTACGAAACAAGGAAGGACTTCTTTTCTTTTCTTTTCTTTATTTTTCCCATTTTTGCATCTGTTCATTCTTGGATAAAAGTGGCAGTACATATAGTGAGTACACTCATTGAATATAGGTTTATAGATATTGATAGATGTAAAGGGGGAGGGGATAAGTACTCACCTTTTGTTCCTTGTGTTTCCCTCTTACAGTTCCCAATATAAATCCTAGAAGGAAGTGTATTGATTCTACCACCCTAGCAGTAGATGATTTCTGGCTGCCACAGTGTTTTGGTTTTATTTCTCCCTTTTTTTCCTTCCCTTGTTAGGGTCCCCTCTGTTGAGTGTGTGGCTATCCGCTCTCAGGTGGTACCGTGACGGGTGGAAGGGAGAAGCTAGCATCATCCTCGCTTCTGCTGTATCCGGTGTTTGTAAGGTTAGTGAACCTTTCTCTGTTGTGACAGAGTGACAAGCCCACGGATAATATACGGCCCGAGCGATGGATACTACCACAGTATTAACTGCAGTGATGGAAACAATGACAGCTTTACGAATGGAAGTTGAAGCCTTTAGGGGAGAGAATCAACAAATGAGAGATGAGATGGGAAGATTACGTAGGGAAGTAGCCGGGGTTGTACGGGTGGTTCCTACCAGTTCCAGAGGGGCTAGTTATATTAGAGATTATACTTTGCCACCACCTGAGCAACACGGTTCACACACTCAAGCGGCAGGGACAGGTCCCTCTACTATTCAGGTTATTCAGCTAGTTCAGTTACCGCTAGCCCCACCAGAGAGATTCCTAGGGGATCCTAGGAAATTTAGTACGTTTTTGGGGCAGTGTAAATTGCATTTTATGTGTAAACCCGCTGTTTTTCATGACGATCAAGCTAAGACAGCTTTTATGATGTCTTATTTAGGGGGGAATGTGGTGAGCTGGTCCTTCCCATTAATTGAAAGAAACGATTCAGTGTTAAACAATTTTGCGGACTTTTGCGATGAAATGCGTAAGCTATTCGATCGCAAGGCGCATATGTTGTCATTAGACAAAGAGCTTATTACACTTAAGCAAGGGTCACAAGATCTCCTGACCTATATTACTAACTTTAACCGTCTTGTTATCGAAACTGATTGGCCGGCAGGAAAAAGATGTTCTTTGTATTATCAAGGTTTAAGAGGAGAGCTAAAAGATGTCCTGGCTCAGGTAGTACATATGCCTACTACCTGTGAGGAATTAATCGATTTGACCGTGCAATTGGACCACAGGTTGTTGGAGCGTAAGGGTGATAAACAGAAGTATGAAGCAAGGTATCCCTTTCCTAGACCAAAGGGGCAAGGAGATGGAGCCTCTGCCAATGACACTGTTGAACCTATGCAGATAGGAGGTGTGAGGGGACCTTTGAGTATTGAAGAGAGGACTAGACGACGCAGTCAAAAATTGTGTATGTACTGTGGAAAGGCAGGACACTTTATTAAGGATTACAAGTCCAAAACAAAGACATTCTATAAAGAAGATAAGAGTGTTAAAACAATACCTGCGGTGGAATACCCTTCTGGTGAGTCGGGAAACGACATGGCTCAGACAAGATAGAGACCCCTTGTTTGAGTGCAGTGGAAGAAGAGGTCTTACATGCTATTGCAAACACTATGCAACGTTCCGTACCGCATATGAATGTCTGTGTCATGCTTGATTGGCCTGGAGTGCAACCCGTGATGGTGCATGCATTATTGGACTCTGGTGCTACGGGGAATTTTATTGATCTAAGGTATGCACAGGTATTGAGAGTGCCATGCATGCGTAAAGATAACCCGGAGCCAGTGAAGGCTGTTGATGGTTCCGAGTTAACATCAGGCCCTGTGCGTTTTCATACGGGGGTTCTTCTGATGCAAGTTGGACGAGATCATTACGAGCATATTCAGTTTGATTTAATAGATGCTCCACAATTCAAGTTAATCTTGGGTATGCCCTGGTTAACACAACATGACCCTGTTGTCCAGTGGGCTGCGCGAACTGTAACGCTTGGATCTGGTTACTGTGCAGAACATTGTACATGGGAGGCTGTACAAGTGCCTGCTGCGAATGAAAAACCTGCATCCCTATTGGCCAGCGGAGGTGAAGAGTTGAAGGTTTGTCTGCTAACCACCTTACCGGAGGCTTAGTCACAGTATAATGAAGTGTTTAGCGAACAAGAAGCCAACAAGCTACGACCCCAAAGGGATTATGATTGCGTCATAGAACTGGAACCTGGGGCGAGCATCCCGTGTAGTCGGATATACGCCCTTACGGAGGCTGAAACCACTTATTGCATCAGTATCTGGAGAAGCTATTGGAGACAGAGTTTATTCGTCCATCTACATCCCCTGCCTCTTCGCCCCTCTTCTTTATTCCGAAACGGGAAGGAGGTTTGAGGGCGTGTATCGATTATAGAGCCATCAACAGGGTTACAAAGAAGAATCGGTACTCCCTACCTCTCATCCCAGTGCTGCTGGATCAGTTGAAACACGCACAGATCTATACCAAACTCGATCTTCACGGAGCCTATCATTTGGTGAGAGTGCGGCGGGGCGATGAATGGAAGACCGCTTTCCGCACGAAATTTGGCCTCTATGAATACCAAGTAATGCCATTCGGCCTGTGCAACGCCCCCGCCGCATTCCAGTTTTTATGGATGAGGTATTACGTGGGCTGTTGGACGTTTCATGCATCGTATACATCGACGATATTTTAATCTATTCGGACACACCAAAAGAACACGTCCAACATGTAACAGAGGTATTGGAACGTTTGAAGAAGCATGCTTTGTATGCTAAACTAGAGGAATGTTTCTTTCATGTGACAGAAGTGGAATCCCTAGGCTATGTTATAGGGCCGAAAGGATTGTGTATGGATGACAAGAAAATACAGGCTATTATCCAGTGGAAGTCTCCTTCTTCAGTAAAGGCATTGCAGAGTTTCTTGGGCTTTGCAAATTTCTATAGACGCTTTATTCGGGACTTTTCTCGGATTATACAACCTTTGACGTATTTATTGAAGAAAGGAGCTGTATTTAAGTGGTCTGATTCCGCTGAACAAGCATTCCATGCATTGAAGAATTGTTTCACCACTGCACCTATATTGAGACATCCTGATGCAAAGCAGCCTTTTGTAATGGAAACAGACACCTCATACTACGCTATTGGCGGCATTCTGTCACAGAGACATCCAGACACTGGACAGTTGCATCCTGTTGCTTTCTTTTCTCGGAAGCTTTCAGCCTGTGAGACCAACTACAGCATTACAGACAAGAAACTGTTGGCGATTAAGAGGGCGTGTGAGGAGTGGAGACATCATTTGATGGGGGCCAGACATACAATGGAGATTTTCACGGACCATCGCAATCTACTGTTCTTGAAGAGTGCAAAAGCTTTAACACCTAGACAGCTAAGGTGGTCTTTGTTCTTTTCAGACTTTGATTTTGTCATCAAGTATCGGCCTGGGCCTCAAAATGGTAAGGCGGATGCTCTGTCTAGGCCAATGCCCTTGCCTGTGCCAAACCCCCCTATAATGGACGAACCCCCTAATATCCTTCCGGAAAAGACTTTTCAGTCGAACATCATGGCTATAACAAGTTCAACAGACTTTCTGGAACAGGTGAAAGAAATAATAAAGGCCATAGACAGTATGTCCTGGATTGCACAGGATCCTGTGATACGAACAATGAAGGACCATATGCTGTTTCAGAATAATCAACTGTATATACCTGATGTTGCTCTTCAAAGACAAGCGTTGCAATGGACCCATGATTCAGCCCTGAGTGGTCATATGGGTAAGGCCAAAACAATGCAAGCAATATCCCGTTATTTCTGGTGGGAATCCATACGGAAAGACACAGAAGATTACGTTTCAAAATGTCCTATCTGCTCACGGGCTAAAACGCAACATCAAAGAAGCAGTGGGTTATTGCGGCCCATATCAACACCTCAGTCACCGTGGCACACAGTGTCAATGGACTTCATTGTTGAAATGCCACTCAGTTTCGGTAACAACACAATTCTTGTGGTTGTTGACCACTTGACCAAAATGGGTCACTTTATAGCCCTACCTAAGCTGCCCACATCTAGTGAATTGGCTACCATCTTCCTACAACATATCATAAGATTGCATGGAATTCCATCTGACCTCATTACAGATAGGGGATCCCAATTCACCTCCAAATTTTGGAAGGCTTTATGTGTTTTAATGAAGATTGATGCCCGTCTGTCAACAAGTTACCATCCACAGACAGACGGTAAAACGGAAAGGCTCAATCAAACACTGGAGCAATACTTGAGGTGTTTCACTTTGGAGCAGGATAAGGAATGGAGGGCGTTGTTGTGGACGGCTGAGCTCGCCTACAACAGTGCAACCCATTCATCATTGGGATGTTCTCCCTTTTATTGTCAGTTAGGGTATAATCCTGATATGCTTCCTTTTGAACAACCTGGTTTATCTAACCATCCCACTATTCAGGAACATCACGTATACCTTAGAGCAGTACTTACGGAGGCTAAGGAACATTTGGAGGCAGCCAGAAAGAGAGACAAATTGTATGCGGACAGGAAGAGAACTCCTGAACCGTTATACAATGTTGGGGATAAGGTGTGGTTAAGCACCAAACATCTAAAGTTTAAGGGCAACACCAGACTACAACCGAAATTTGTGGGGCCCTATTCCATCCTTGGGGTGGTTAACCCGGTGGCCATGAAATTGGAACTCCCGAATGCTTGGCGCATACACCCAGTGTTCCATGTTTCTTTGTTGAAACCGTATCTTCCTGGAACCAGGGTGTTTGAACCTCCCGGGGCGATAATGGTAGATGAGGAGGATGAATATGAAGTGGGGGCTGTGCTGGATTCCAAACGTGTGAGGGGTCATGTGTACTATTTGATCGATTGGAAGGGGTATGGTCCTGAGGATCGCGCGTGGGAGTCGAGGTGTCATTTACATTATCCTGGGCTCTTGCAGCGTTTTCATCGTTCCTACCCTTCTAAGCCTGGTGGTCCGCCGAGGCGTCGACCTTAGTGAGGGGGTTCTGTCATGATTTCATTGCTTATAAGGGTTAGGTACACGGGAGGTGGAGACACTACAACTCCCAGAACACCTAGCTGTAGTCTGTTGTCTCTTTCCTACCTCTATTCTCTCACTGGTTTTCCTTATAGTCTCCTCCCCTGCTCTTAACCGGTGCTTGTCACCTGAATCAATGGTGGAAACCGCTACGATTCCTGTTGTTTGCCTGGAACTTTTTGTGACCCATGTTTAGCGTTTGGAGGCACGAAGATATTTCTTCACGGAAGGAAAACGCGCCTCAGCGCGTTCATGACCTCTGATCTTTAATCCAGCAGCCGGGGATCCGAGTTGCTGGAGTCCGTGGAACGGTATTTTTATGGACCTGGATTAATTGAAAGAAACTTCTTTTGGCTTCCTGTGCCTGTTGGGGCCCCAACATCGTCGGAAATTGTAACTGAGGCTTTGGATTTTTCATTTCTTGTGAGGAGCTGAAGGGAGGCTCGTATTGCTTTTCAGAAATACTATGGAGAACCAAGAAATAATGGTCAGATAAGTAAAGGTGTTGTTACCTTGCGATATTGTGACTTTGCTGTCCCTGAACTGTTGCGGGCATTACGAAACAAGGAAGGACTTCTTTTCTTTTCTTTTCTTTTCTTTCTTTTTCCTGTTTTTGCATCTGTTCATTCTTGGATAAAAGTGGCAGTACATATAGTGAGTACACTCATTGAATATAGGTTTATAGATATTGATAGATGTAAAGGGGGAGGGGATAAGTACTCACCTTTTGTTCCTTGTGTTTCCCTCTTACAGTTCCCGATATAAATCCTAGAAGGAAGTGTATTGATTCTACCACCCTATCAGTAGATGATTTCTGGCTGACATAGTGTTTTGGTTTAATTCTCCCTTTTTTCCCTTCCCTTGTTAGGATCCCCTCTGTTGAGTGTGTGGTTATCCGCTCTCAGGTGGTACCGTGACGGGTGGAAGGGAGAAGCTAGCATCATTCTCGCTTCTGCTGTATCCGGTGTTTGTAAGGTTAGTGAACCTTTCTCTGTTGTGACACCTTATGCCCTTTGTTGGACTACTTTTTGTGCCTTTCCGCCCTCTGCATCACCACATCATCACTCAGCACTACCCCAGCATCACTCAGCACCACCACATCATCACTCAGCACCACCACTTTATCACTCGTTTTTCCCTTGTTTTCTGCCCTTCTGCCCTTTGTTAGACTGCTTTTTGTGCCTTTCTGCCCTCTGCATCACCACATCATCACTCAGCACCACCACAGCATCACTCAGCACCACCACAGCACCACTCAGCACCACCACAGCATCACTCAGCACCACCACAGCACCACTCAGCACCTATTCCAGCGTCAGCGCCATACCTGCAGCGCTTGTCTTTGGCAGCTCCTCGTTTTTAACTACCCGTTTTGTAGTTTATTCTTAATTCTGTTTGGACACTTATCCCCTGTTTTTAGCAGCCTGGCCTCGCATACTCCCACTGCTGTCATTCTACTTGCACCATAATTGTGTGAAATCCACCGCACTTTGTGGGTCCTCTGCCCCTGGCTCGTGGCGGCCATATTGGGTGAGGGGGTCTCATCGCGCGCTCAAGTCCTCTTTCTACTCGCTAGGCGTGCATATAGGCAGCCATGCTGACGCGCAGCGGGGACGCCGGACTGACGCCGGAGTTACGCCAGAGTTCAGCCCGTCTGTGCCCGTCCGGGCCCAGACGGGCTCAGGGCTGGTCCCCCTGCCCGACTCACGGGAGCTATCTCCGGTTGTCATCAGGTATACGAGGGATGAACTCATGCTTTGGCGGTCGCCGAAACTCGCCGCATGTAGGTACGTTCACGAGGGAGGACAACCGTTCCTGCCCTGTGGGGCCTGTAATCCGGGACAGGAAACGGCCACAGACAATTGCGTGTTATCAATGGCCCTGTTGGACTGTCGTTCCCTCCCCAGTCATGCGACAGAAATGAATTCCCTCATTCTCGATCATAAGTTGGATGTGTTGTCCTTAACAGAAACCTGGATCTCTTCCTGCTCCGGCCCGGATATGGTCAGAGCACTTCCACCAGGCTTTCTTATATTTCACCTAGATAGACCAGTGGGGCGGGGAGGTGGAATTGCCGTCCTTTACAGGGATACGTTAACCTGTAAGGTTCAGGATGGAGGGATGAGCGACTGCGAGAGCTGTCAGTTCTCTCTACGGTTGTCGCCTACCGCTTCCTTGGCAGGCCTCTTGTTTACCGCCCACCTGGGATCATGGGCAATTTCCTCAACTCCTTTCTGGAAACGGTCGCGCTTCTTGCTTCTTCCACAGTCAACTTCGTGGCACTGGATGACTTTAACATCCATTTTGATGACCCCTCTGACTCGCTGGCAGTAGATCTTCAGTGTGATCTGAAAGCATTCGAGATTAACCTGGTCAATTCGGGTGCAACGCACGGGAAGGGACATTTGCTCGATCCCATTTTTTCGAACTCGGAACGCCTCAAAGTACTGCCCGCGCTGGTTCTGCCCTGGACAGACCATTTCATGATTTCGGCCCTGTGGCAGTTTGATGTCCCAGTGGCACCAACACCTAGAGTATACACGGTGGAAAGAGCCTGGTCTAGGCTCCCAGCAGACACCTGGGCGGTACACTTGGAGGCGTCTCGTCCCACCCCCGGGCCTGACCCGTTAGTAGCTGATGCAAACGTAAACACCTGGCTGACCAACTCCCTCGATGCTATTCTCCCTAAGAAAAGACTACTCACCAGGGGTAGGAGAGTGGGTTCAGCTCCCTGGTACACGCCAGAGCTTAGAACATTGAGGAAGGGCTGCAAGAGGCGGGAGCGGATTTGGAGGAAGGACTGGGGTGAAGTGAGCCGGAGAGAATATCGGGCAGCTCTTAATACCTATAAATCCGCCATCCGGGTAGCGAAATCTAAGTTCTTTGAGGAGAGAATAGGTCTCTCTTCCAACTCCTCGAAAGAGTCGTTTAAGGTCATTAGAGAACTTTTGAAAACTCCTGAACCTCCGGTTATTCACGATAACCCGCGTGAGAAATGCTCAGAACTAGCCTTGTTCTTTAAATCCAAGATAGAAAACATCTTGGCGTCCCTCCCTCGGTTAGCTGAGGAGCCATCCTCTGTATGTAACCCTGGGTCTCAGCCTGGGGTGAGGACAGCAGAGCTGGACTCCTTTGGACCAGTCACTGTGGACGAAGCTCTTGGGGTCCTGGTGACCGTGAAGAGTGGGTCTCCGAGAGATCCGGTACCGATGAAATATCTGAAGCAGGTAGCTTCTACCATCGGCGGCCCAGTGACGGACCTTATAAATCTATCCTTCACCCAAGGAGTGGTTCCTCCCAGCTGGAAGGGAGCGGTAGTTAAGGCCCTCCTGAAGAAGCCCAGCCTGGATCCCGCTGACCTTGCTAATTTTAGGCCTATTTCCCTGCTCCCCGGCCTTAGCAAGGTGGCGGAGAAACTTGTGAATAGGCGCCTTTCGGGTTTTCTGGAATCCAACTCCCTTTTGGGTGACTCCCAAACGGGCTTTCGCCCTGGCCAGGGGACGGACACTGCCCTGCTGGCAGTCGCGGAGAATGCCAGGAGCATTTTGGATTCAGGGGGGATCGGTGACAGTGATCCTCCTGGACCTTAGTGCGGCATTTGACACCGTAGACCATCAGGTGTTACTCCAGCGGCTGTCGGGGGTGGGGGTCTCCGGGATGGCCCTGAAATGGCTCGCGTCCTTCTTAGAAGATCGGACGTTTGAGGTCTGGGAAGGCCACGAGAAGTCAACATCGGTTCCTCTCCAGTGTGGTGTGCCACAGGGCTCATCGTTGAGCCCCACATTGTTTAACATTTATATGGCCCCACTGGAGAGTGTAGTACTGCCACTGGGTATTACGATCATCAGCTATGCGGATGATACCCAGTTGGTGGGAGGGCTCCCCCAGCCGGCGAACCAACCCGACCTGCTGCACACATGCTTAGCCAAGATCTTCACCTGGATGTGCAACTCAGCACTTAAACTCAACGGTTCAAAAACCGAACTGATGATGCTGGGGAATTCCCCTCCCTCCTTGTTCTCAAGTAGCTGGCCTAGCTGTCTGGGAGCGCCACCCACCCCAAAACAGAGATTAAGAGCTTGGGGGTGTGGCTGGAGCAGGACCTCTCCTTTAAGACACACGCAAAAAAGACTGCAGGCATGTGTTTCGGCCTGCTCCGGTCAGCCCCGAAGATCCTACCCCTCCTCCCGATGGCCACCAGCAGGTTATTAATCCAGGGGCTCATCATTTCACGGCTGGACTACAGCAATGCACTGTTTCTGGGGGCTCCAGAATCAACTCTAAACAAATTGCAACAAGTGCAAAATGCTGCCGCCAGGCTTCTGACGGACCTCCCCAGGCGGCAATCAGCCCGACCCGCGCTGAAGGCGCTCCACTGGCTCCCTGTTAGAGAGAGGGTGAAGTTTAAAGCACTCTGCATGGCCCATAAAATCTTGCAGGGGAAAGGGCCACCTATCCTACGGAGTATGGTTCAATCTTACAAGGCCCCTCGCGCCCTCCGCTCAGACCCCTCTATGTCACGTAGAAGCTGATATATACACAGGTTCTGTCTGTCTACTACTCCTTCCGTATCTGCTTGTGATGATTAGTAAATTCCATAGTTGATACATCTGTGTAATGAACTGGAAAGCAGAGATATACTTGCCATCCACCAGGGCTGGTTTTCTATCCATCTGTGGACCCCTATGTATTTGTGTACCCCCCTATGTTACAGGGGAGCTGATATACACAAATTCTGTCTGCTCTGCTCTGCTGCTGCTCCCGTATCTGCCTGTGCCGACTAGTACATTCCATAGTTGACACATCTGTGTAATGAACGGTAAAGCAGAGATATACTTGCCAAACCCCAGGGCTGGTGTTCTATCCATCTGCGGACCCCCAAGTATCTGTGTACCCCCTATGTCACAGAGAAGCTGATATAGACAGGTTCTGTCTGTCTGCTCCTGCTCCCATATCTGCTTGTGATACTCATTCCAAACAGTGGTTCTCGTTGAGGTGGTAACAGCAATGTATTAAGCTGAAGAAGATGTAACAAACTTAACAAACTTAGAAGAACAAATAAATGTTGAGCAAAAACAAATATATGACCAAGTGAGACAACAGATTGACCATAGATTACTTCAAGAAAAGAAACAGTGCTCATGCACGTCATTTCAACCTATCCGAATGTACATGAGTAGACAAGCTGAACAGGAAAACGTTTTTTAATTAAAGTAATTACAAGTTATCTACAGAAAACAACTGAGTCGCATGTGTCTTGTGTTGTCACAGCTCCAACTGGGTTGGCAGCACACAACATTAAAGGAATTAGTTTATATTGTTTACTAATGCTACCAGTAGAGCATGAAAACAAATTGGAATACCATAGCTATCTGGAGAAGCTTGTTGTGAAGTTTCAAGAGTCTTGAAGAAAATGAAACTTCTCATTATTCATGAGGTAAGCATGGTATCAAACTTAATGCTTGCCTTTGGGCATTATTATCTGCAATTTCCATGTATATTTTCTCAGGAACTGTATCTTCATTTGGAAACAAATTGGAAAGTAATCAAGGCTGTATTTGTTTGTTCCCAATTTTGAATATTTAGAATGACCTGTATAAAATATGGACGGCTAATAGCATATGGAGAGCAGTCAGAAGATCTTTCCACCACACTTAAAAAAGGGCTGGTGTTCTATCCATCTGTGCACCTCTATGTATCTGTGTACCCCCCTATCTAACAGGGGAGCTGATATAAAAAGGTTCCGTCTGTCTACTGTTACTGCCGTATCTGCTAGTACATTCCATAGTTCAAACATCTCTGTAATAAACTGAGATGCAGAAATATAATAGGGCTGGTGTTCTATCCATCTGAGAACGTCTATGTATCTGTGTACCTAATTATGTCATGGGGGAGCTGATATAGACCAGTTGTCTCTCTGTCTGTTGTTGCTCCTGTATCTACTTGTGACGACTAGTACATTCCATAATTGACACATCCGTGTAATGAACTGGAAAGCAGAGATATACTTGCCACCCCTCAGGGCTGGTGTTCTATCCATTTCTAGATCCCTATGTATCTGTGTACCCCTCTATGTCACCGGGGAAGTGATATAAAAAGGTTTTGTCTATCTGCGGTTGCTCCCATATCTGCTTGTGATGACTAGTACATTCCATAGTTGATACATCTGTGTAATGAACTGAGAAGCAGAGATACACTTACTACCCTCTAGGGCTGGTGTTCTATCCATCTGATGACCCCTATATATCTGTGTACACCCCTATATCATGGGAGAGCTGATATAGACTTGTTCTATCTATCTGCTGCTGTTTTCATTTCTGCTTGTGACAACTAGTACATTACATAGTTGATACATCTCTGTAATGAACTGGTAAGCAGAGATATACTTGCCACTCTGAGGGCTATGTATCTGTGTACCCCCCTCTGTCACGGGGGAGCTGATATAGACGGATTCTGTCTGTCTGCTGCTGCTTCCATATCTGCTTGTGAAGACTAGTACATTTCATAGTTGAAACATCTGTGTAATGAAGTGGGAAGCAAAGGTATACCTGCTACCTCCCAGGGCAGCTGTTCTATCCATCTGTGGACCCCTATGTATCCATGTACCCCCCTATGTCACGGCGAAGCTGATATACACATGTTCTGTCTGTCTGCTGCTGCTCCGGTATATGCTTGTGACGACTAGTACATTCCATAGTTGAGACATCTTTGTAATGAACTGGGAAGCGGAGATACACTTGCCACCCTCCAAGGCTCCTGTCCTATTCATCTGTGGATCCCTATGTATCTGTGTACTCCCCTATATCACAGGGAGCTGATATAGATATGTTCTTTCTATCTGCAGCTGCTCCCGTATCTGCTTGTAAGAACTAGTACATTCCATAGTTTAGACATCTGTGTAATGAACTGGAAAGCAGATATATACTTGCTACTTCCCAAGGCTCCTGTTCTATCCATCTGTGGATCCCTATGTATCTCTATCCCCTCCGCCCTATGTCACGGGAGAGCTGATATAGACAGGTTCTGTTTGTCTGCTGCTGCTCCAGTATATGCTTGAGACAAGGGGTGTTCTATCCATCTGTGGACCCCTATGTATCTGTGTACCCCCCTATGTCACGGAGAAGCTGAAATAGACACGTTCTGTCTCTCTGCTGCTGGAAACAAATTGAAAAATAATCGAGTCTGTAAAGTTTCTTTGCCATATTCTGTCAGTAGTCTAATTCTTATATCTTGGAGAATCGTTCCATAATCAATATCATTTGCCTGTTACATATTTGTAATGAGTTCTTTATATTTAAAATATGACCAATGTTTACATTTCCAACACTACCCACACACTTTCTTGTGTCTTCATGAGCAAGTGTTTTAAATACTGGTTGTCCTTTTACAGGAGTCAGTTGCAGTAGATCTCCAAAAACTATGACGTGTTTTCCTCCAAATAATACGTCATACTCTGTTTTAAAGAATATGCTGTTTGTATGACATTCAGTCAGGCTGCTCCCCACTGTGCCCTTCGTAATATTGAGAACCTTGGTCAGCCCAACTCACCCATACACAAGACCTGCCCTGTATAATAAGCAAGTTCCCCTGAAGAATATACTAGCCTATATATATATATATATATATATATATATATATATATATACACATAGGACAACTATATTATACTCTTAATTACTCCATTCTCATCATCTGCATCCAAATATACTAACAATAGAGTCGATTCCCATGCTCAATTTCATCGAAAGAAGGAGACAGCCTAACCACGTGATGAAATAGACTTCTTCAAACAAAAACAACTTGGAAACATCCCAACAGAACACAAGACGACAGTAATATGGAAACCGTTTCAATCTACAGCACTACATGCCAAGAACAAATGATTACTGAGTAACTGACATTTTCCATCTGTAAGATGGAAATATATCAGAAGTAAAGAAATATGTTCTCAGTGAAGTGAAATGAATTATTCTAATACATTGAAACTATTTTCACAACTTGTTTACTGTTCTATCAGTGTTTGTGGTCCTCACGTTTAATATTTTGAGCTACAATGAAACTGTTTTTACAACTTCTTTACTGTAATATCTACATTTGTGGTACTCACATAAAATATTTTGTTATACATTGAAACAATTTTAAAAACATCTTTACTGTACTATCAGTGTTTGACGTAATCAGAATTTTTTTTAGATACTTTGTAAATATTGTATTTAATATTAATTTTGTAAATGAAGGAACAAACTTTGTACTTGTAGAAATTAATTTGAAAACTTTCAATGAATATTTACAATAAATAAATACTGTATCACTATGCATTGTATCAAGTGCTTTATTAAAAATATGCTGAAAAAAATGGTCCCTTTAATTATTGTGACGCACACAGCCAGACAAGAATAGGCAATGCAACTGAACCGTATTACAGAAAGGTAGCAAGCATGCAATTTCATGATTGGGTAATGGGATAGCATACAGAGCTCCCAGATAAACTGCTTTCCCAGCCTTTTTACTTTTTCTCTTGAATTGTTAATAAAGTCTTTCAAGAGAGTTTGAAAGGACAAAGTAGAAGATTAAGAACATAAATAGGACTTTATATCTCAAAGTGCAAAAATGGATAAAAAAGACGGACAAAAGTCTGCATGTACAATAGCCAGTGGAAACGTTTTGAGAGCGGGTACAACCAAGGTGGTATATAATGTGCAATATCTACTGGGGGTACCACCACTCTCAGAGTGGGCAAGGGCACATGATTTAATGAATTGTATGGACTTGGATTATCAGGAATATATACTTTAAGAGGACCAGGTCAAATAAAGAGATTTGATTGATAAGACATAGCAAAAGTGGTGGCAACAACGGGAAGTAAGGCCCATCGGTGGTGGAGACTTGATTTCTACATCTTTGTCTTACCTACTATGTTGGAAACTTAAGACAAAGTAACAACCAGATCCCCTTACTTTGTGTCCCCTCATTATTTTGTCAATTAAGTTACAGGTAGGAAATTGAAAAGAGTAAACAACATATCTATAAATGTAATGGTATGTTCTGAACACTAGATCAAGAACCGAAGAACAAAGGTCACAATTAAAAGAAGTAATTACACAAACGAAAACTGCACAAGAAAGAAGACAGATCTTGTACACAAACAGGTAAGTCACCAAAAGAAAAACAACTGAACAAGATGAAGAACACTGGAACGATTGCGATGAGACATGGAAACATACTGTAAAAAAAGACTGTTGAAATAAAGAAAAGTTAAAAAAAATGTCATACGTGATAACAAAGACGCTGGAGTAACATTATTGTCCAACACTTTTAATAATGCCCCCGAGATTTGGCCCCCCTTGGTCAAATTCAAACAAAAATGCTTATGAAGGACACATTTGGAGAATTATATAATGCATTGGAGACCGTGAAGGAAGCCCCAATGCCCCCACGGTCCCCGCGTCCTACGGAAGGCAGCATTACTTTTCCTCAGGGAGAGCAGATAACATGCTGCTCCCCCTGAGGAAAAGTAATCTGCCTTCCTATTTGGAAGACAGAACAGATTTCCTGCTCTCTCTTCCAGAATAAGAAAGTAGTTTGCAATGACAGGGTGGGAGCCGCGAGGCTCCCGCCCTGCCATTGCAAACAGCAGTATCCTGGGGGTGGACACCCCGAAACACTACAAAAGCCGGCGCAGGGAGGTGGCAGTGTCCAGGGCCATCTGCGGCCCCCCGGTATGTATTAACTTAGAGCCCAGAAGGATGCCGCCCCAGGGATTAATAACCTTTAAACGGTGAGACCCCGCGCTTCATTTTTTAAATTTTTCGGCACGAAATGGGCGGATCCTACACGCACCCCGTGATTGTTTTTTTAAAAAACAACTTTTTTTGCCCTAGAGGTCCTTGTGCGACACACTGAGAAGGCCTGGGAGGTCAGGGAGTGTCTACCCTACCCGCTTGGCGCGGTTTCCACATATATTTCACTGACTTCCTCAGCCTCGCTCCTACCGAGGCACAAAATGGCTACCGACAGTTCCTGGTTTCGAATGTTTACGACCGCTTCACAGCCAAATACAATTGAGCGTGTGATCGGGACGGTGCACTTATCCTACGTGGCCAATCCTCACACAATCCACGGATCCTCAACCCCATAGATATATAAATGACTTTAACCGCAATTTTCTCAAAAACTACTGAACTGATTGACACCAGATAGGCCAAAGGCAGAAGTCGGAACTGAGGACTACCTCTCTGCCAAATTTGGTGAAATTTCGTTCAGCCGTTCGGGTTGTAGCTGTGGCTAAACTTCCAATGGAAAATTGCATGGGGAAAACACATTTTGGGACCCCCCTTTTTTCTCTGCCCCCGCTTGATCAATCACCCACAAATTTTAAGGGAGGGAGCGGAACTGAGCTGGCCAAAAGTTTGGAAAATTTCAAGAAGATTCATCAATCGACACCAAAGTTATTGGCAATAGAATGTTGAGGTTTTCCTATGGATAATAGGTCCTAACTATAACTATTTACTGGCAACCACCAGTAGATTATATATATATATATATATATATATATATATATATATATATATATATATATATATATATATATATATATATATATATATATATATATATATATATATATATATATATATATATATATATATATATATATATTATATATAATATATATACATTATATTAAAAACCGTTTTTTTCCCAGGAAATAGACAGTGTACCGAGTTTGGGCACCCTGGGACACTATCACTGAGCCATTCTCAGGGGATGGAGTTGGGGATGGACCCCATCAATTATGGACCCCTTCAATTAAGTTACCGTCTCTGGGGGATGGGGTCCCACGGGCCTCTCCTGGCCAAGGGAGAGTGGCCTTATCACTAGGTATCGCTGGTCTGGGTATCCTCACCCTGGGTCCTTATATCTTTAAAAAAAAGATGTTAGTACTCTGGACTGAGTTTCAAGCTGCCACCACTACGTAGTTGAGGTGGGGGCAGCCAATAATATCTTAGCTTGAGATCTGTCGGATCCGCTGAATCTCTACATCCCAGATATACCTAGGGCTACACGCCCCCTCTCCTTATGCAATGTGGCCCCATGCATTGTAATGGCTTGTGTAGGGCGTGCCGTGCTCCCCACTTCCTTTCAGTAAACAAAGCTGTCTTCTTACCTATCGTCTCAAAAAAGATATTTGAGCGTCACCCTTAGGTATTTTTGATTGCATATTTGGACCTTTGTATACTGTCTTGAGCATAATATCAAACAACTCCCAGTTTTGGTTGAGTTCACTGGTAGAGTACCATCATCATCATGTGATCACCGAGGATAATGCATGCTACAAAAGGTTGTGGGTGAGGCGCCTCCTCAAATATCTATTTTTGAGCCGATAGGTAAGGAGGTCTTTTGAACTCAGGGAAAGAATCTTGTCCTCAAAGTACCAAAAATATCCAAGCACCTTGTGTGTGTATAACATATTTCATTTCAATAGTTTTTGACTGTTTAGCGTTAGAATTGCCTTTTAACCTTCTAGCGAGTGATTTATATTAGGGGTGGGTGGAACTCGCAGAGGTTCACTCTGCGGAATTCTTCAGTTACATGCAAACTCTACGAGATTCAGCAGAGTTCTGTAAGTGGGTGTAAATTGGCATGTTTGGCTCCTCATGCTGATTCTTAGCTCTGGGAGTATGTTCTGCGCTGCAAAATCAGTATGAACTGCACCACACGATGCACCAGACGGTGCTGCTTCTTTGCTGTCGCTCGAGTAGATTTTCTACTTGAGCAGCAGTTTTCTCACCTCAACCCATCGCGACCGCTGGCGATAAGAAATCTGGCCAGGCCGCCTCCTAGCAACTGAAAATGGTGCTAGGGAATGCCGATTCTTGCTCGCACTCGCCAACTTATCGCTAGTGAGCCTCGCAGGAGAAAAAAACTTCACCATGCAGCGGTTGGGAGAATTTGTCCTGAACTTCGTGTATTACAAGCATAACTTGGAAGGACAAAACTTTGCAAACTCTGCTGGCAGAGCAGAATTTATCACTGACCCCTGTTTTATATATTGGCAGTATGTATACTCTGTCGACTTTGTGACGGAGTATGCATACCGCCAGCATGAAATTCTGCCCGTCTGATTTAAATGCGAGCAGATCTTCAGTTTGGTCATGTCGGAGACTACTCTATCTCTGCTCTAGACAGACCTCACAGACGGCCCCGGGGAGTAGGGGTCGTTGGCGAAATAGCTACATGTCCAGTCCAATTTGGATAGAGGACATGTAGTCTGTTTTCTGAGGCTCTTACTGCCAGGTTAAGAGAGCATTTTATTGTTTCCTTTCAAAAAGAAAATCCTGTTTCAGAAGTATCTTTTTTAGCAGAAAAAAATTGTGCCACAGGGCTACATCCTGCTGACGCAGCTACATAGTACACAGTAATGTGCATCGTCAAGATCTGCCATGATGGCAGTTCCTGGCAATGTTTTTATAGATGACCACCTGCTTGGAGGTCATTTATAAATGAGGCGGGCGGCCTCTCCACCATGGGGACAGAGTAATTTACTCTGTCCCCATGGCAGAATGGCAGACTCTCCATCCAATAATAAATCAGTCTCCTAGTTTTCTTAAACCGTACATCTAGGGGTTGTCTATTTTGTTTTACAATCAGCAGCTGCAGAGTGAGGCCTGACGAGTATTCTGGGTAAGCTATGATATTAATAGTTCTCTATAAAATATGCATGTCGCATCTATCAGTCACAAACAATGTAATATAACTGTGCAAATCCTAGATGTAAGTCATCATTGTTTATATTTACATCATGGCTCTTTTATGGGAACCCCACGTTGGACCTATGAAAAATACAGTTCCCCCGATCCCTGTGCAGAGGTCACAAGGTAGCATATTGGTGCTACAACCCAAATCAAAAATATGAACTAAAAACCTAGTGACATTTCAGTCATGCCTGTGTTAACTTGTGTAATTTCCGGCATTTCAAGGTAGGTTAGCTCCTCGAAATACCTAAAATGACAATGTCGTGTAATTGACATGCTTTTCAAGTAAAAAAAAACAATGATTGCAGGACCACATGAACAATGTGAACAGAACGTGACTGACTGTTAGTCATTGTTGCACTTTTCTTGAGCACAAAATGTGTCCTCGAATCCAAAATTAAGTGAAGACATATTTTGCTCACAAACATTGCACAAAATGCCAAATTAGCATTTCTCATAACTTTTCTGGAACTTTGCATCATTTCCACAAAGTAATTGACGTAAATTTCACATAGGGTACATGTGCATGTAAGTCAATGATTTAGGTTGCTGAAGGAGGAAGGACCCTGTATGCCATTGGGGTTGTTTTATGGAATAAACTTGGTTTTCTACATACAACCACTGCTTCTTCTTAACTTAACAGTTTACTCTCTACAAGAAGATGTTTTATATGTAATAAGTGGGCAAATGAGGCCAACGTATAAGAGAATAGAGGGGCATATTATCAAGGGAGTTTATCTCCGCTTTTTTGGCTTTAAAAGCCAAGAAAGCGGAGATAAAATTATCTCCCTATTACCAAGCTGTCGCTAACACCAGTTAGTGACAGCTAATAGGAGATAGCGACCATCTTGGGCCTTGCTTTGCATGTCAGTGATATTTATCACTAATGACATGCAAAGTGGGCGTGCCAAGATGTTAGCGACTGGAAAGAGTCCCTAACATCGCTATCTCCTATTACCAACTTTTGGAGATATTCGCGCTAAGCGTGAATATCTCCAAAAGCTAACACCTGCCCTGAGCAGTTCTTAGCCATGTTATCCAATGGGAGGTGGATAACATGTCTAAGAGCATTTGCTCGATAATGCATGAATATCGCTGACTTTTCAGCGATATTCATGCATTTCGGACGTTTTTTATCGCATTTGCGATAAACCTTGTTAATAGCAAAGTTTATCTGCGATAAAAATCGCCGATGTGCGGCGATAATTTTTGTCTCTAAACAAGTTAGAGACAAAAATTATCGCTAGTTGTTGGTAATATGCCCCAGAGTGTGTGAAGCACTGCACATCAACAGATGGAAATGGAAGGGAAACAGTAGCAATCCGTGTAAACGTGTTGTTATTACTTTAACTTCTAAGAGGCTTTTCAACAATAAGATAAGATAAACGGGAAGTTTAGGTAAGACTGTAAGCATTTCTCTTTATTAAGTCTCTGTATTCGCTCTTCGCACGGTCTTTTGTAGGGCTGCCAGTGTTTACTATACTTATTCCTTAGACTACGACCTATTGAGGTTGAATGTTCTGAGGGATAACCTACACAGGTTTGGATGTTCTGACCAAAGGACCTTGAAAACAAAGTGTCCGCTCCATCTCTTTTATCTACGGTAATGAAGGGAGGAAGGTAACAGAATGTCTTCCCTCGGCTCTGATGGGTAACAGAGCATCTGCAGAGCGGAAATTGGCCATGTCCACCTACAGTGATTGGGAGCAGACAGGTCAGTGAGGACAGATAAGACTCAGAGTAATGAGACAAGGGAGAACTTTCCCCACTGCGGGAGATGTTTTCACTTATAGCAGTATTTTGAGATACTGGAGCCTTGGCAGACACTTCTGTTCTATTCTATTCTATTCTTTTGGATTTGCAAAGCACATAACTAACCAATGAGCCGCCCGGCACCCCATCCTAAAAATGACAGTTAGTCTTTTACCAGTTGACTACTAAACGCTCACTGACGTATGCTGGAGTATGTAAAGTAGTAGTACTCCTGTGGTCCTCTTGAACATGCTCCTATGTGCTTATGTCAATTGGCCGCAATACAAAAAAAATGGACTATTTAGAGCAAATGCAGGTACAATTAGTAAAAACAGAAATAAACAGTGCCCTCTTTGTACTTTAAAAGGGAGAAGGAGCTGGCTCAAAAAGGCAAGTAAGAATGCGTAAAAGAGTAATCCTGTGGTACTCCTTCCTGTACTCATAAATGCTTTTGTGAATCTGCCTGTCTGTTTAAACTCTTAAAACGCATTTGCAATTTTGCAACTGTTGAGCATTTCATACTTTATTCATTGCTGTTGTTTCTCATAAAACTAATGAGCAATTTCCAGTGTTTTAGAGACAATCTGACCTTCCTTCTGATTGGACTGGTTTACTATGCGTTCATTTCCGGTATTTTGCATTTTTCCCCAAGGCAAAGTTAGCACTTGATTCCAGGTTTTCCTGCATGGCCTGGAAAATAACATTCATAATCAGAGATGTGGAACCTGATTGATGTCCAATTTTCCCCCTGCTGACAAGTCTTCTTCGTGCAAAATTGCCAGGTGTTATCGGGTGTTTACTAAGCATGGGCGAATTTTGCGAATCTCGCGTACGCGAATTTTGCGGATTTGCGAACTCGCAATCCGCAAAATCCGCGAATTCTCGCGAATTTGCGGATTTTTTTTTGTGTTTGCGCGGGTTTCTGCCAGTTCGTGAGGGTTTTGTACAATTTCGCAAACGCGAACTTACCTGTCGGGTTGCAAGTTTTGCGAACTTGTTGTTTCTACGTGTCCAGCCTGTTTGGGACACTCTTCTTCATCACTGCCACTCTCTGTCACCACTGCCACTCTCTGACTACTCATGCCACCCTCTGGCCCACCCATGCCACCCTCTGTTTCATCACAGCACCCTCTGGTTGTCCAGTCAGTGTACATTATTGTGGCAAAGCAAAGCACACCTTCCCTGCCTCAAGTGACCTGAATTAATTTGGGGCTGATTAATGTGTCACAGAATATTTTTTTAGCTGGCACCTGCTTCCTTAGTGCTTCCTGATTAGTGATCTTTTGCACTTGCTAAGTGCTTTCATTGTTGCAAAATTAGTTACAACACCTGCCCTGCCCCAACTGACAATAATGAATTAGGGGCTGATTAATGGATTTGAACTTCCAGCCTGGCTCCTGCTTGTCTCCCTCAGCTGTAATTCAGGACCTTTGTGGCATATGTGTAACTATTCTGAGGTTCAGAGCAGGGTCACATAATAGTTGCAACTGGCAACTGAACTCTGGAGAGGCCCCTCAGGAAGCACTACAGGAAATGGCTACTAATGATGAGCCTGAACTTTTGAACCTGGTAAGTAGTTTCAGTTTTGCTAAGATCGTATTTCTGCAATTTAGCGCTTATTCGCGGGGCGCGAAGTTGTACTGGGAAGCCGCGAACTCACGCGAACAGTGCGAGCAAGCCATAAAATCCGCTGCTCGCGGATTTGCGGATTTTGCGGGAGATTCGCGAATCTCGCGGATTGCGAATTTACCGAAAATCCGCGAGCGAAACGGATTTTCTGCCCATGCTTAGTGCTTAGTGTTTACCAGGTAACGTGGCATGGAGGAAAAAGTGCAGGTGGGCGAAATTATCACTATACTTGCACAGTTTGCTTCCACTAACAGTGAATCAGGGGAGCACGTCTCTGGTTGCATATGTTTCCACGCGGTGCAGTCTGGAAGTAGTTTAGATTCTCTTAGTGTTGAAAAATTAGAAAATATATTCACTTTTAATTATAATGGTGTTTAAAAGGTTAGCTAATGGTGTTCTGTACGTTATTCAGGTTAACAAAATATCTCTATTGGCGAGTTTGAACAACATAGCCAACATATACTGCTTGAAGTGATATCTCTATCATAGTTCTTAGTGTATCAACAGCTCAAAGCAAGAAAAAAGGGGAAATCATTTGAAATTGTGTGCTTGTTGCCTTTGTAACCAATGCATTTGGCAGTCACAGATTTTAATTACCCCAGCATATGTGAACAATGAAGAACATTGATGGATCACAACAGCAGCCACATTCCAGCTTCTGTAGTCACACAAACTTCAAGATAAATAATTACCTTTCAGTATCCATCTTTCTGGTGGTTAATATATATTGCTGCTGATTCCTCACTTCAAGAATCTTTCCAGGCACCGGACTGGATCTGGAAACTTGAAATAGCTCCTCCACACCAGCTGGTGGTGCCATGCTCCGTTTCAAGCGCAGATCATTCCCAGTCACAACATCATGTAGCAATATAAGGTGTCAGTGACTTCAGTTCCTGTTCTTATTTCCACCCCTCAGAGATGGAGTTGGGACCAGAGAAAGAAGCAGCAATGCAGTGCAGACAATCAGCCAGCAGAAACCAAGCTACTACTTAATTATGGGCTGGTGGGTGTGAACTGTGAGGAATCTGTAAGTAAGACGAATTATCCACAGAAAGATCAATGCCATAAGTAACTTTCTTCTGATAGAGACTTCTACCTTCAGATTCCTCTTCTCATGATTCAATAACAAAGCAGTACAGTATGGAAATGGGTAGAAGGAGTAGTGAAGATGAATTGTGCCAGAGGCAGCAGGGCCAGATTGGCCGTAGCGGGCACAGGGCAATCCCCCGGTGCGCCGCACAGGTGGGGGGCCGTTTTTTTGTTACAGGGCCGTTTTTGAAGCATAGCTGCAAAATCGACCCTATAACAAAATCGGCCAAAAACTGGCCCTGGATAGCAGGTTAGGGGTATGGAAACTCAGAAGGACCACATGTTCGAGGACCACAGGCCACACCTGGAGGCCAGCCATAAGTACAAGGGAAAAAGGGTAGGCACACCCTAGACCCCTGGGTATGAACTGGCAGGTGTATCTAGCACATACCAGGACAATGCTACACTGCATCAGTAACAAATTACCACCCATCCCCAAGCCCAGCAAACCCAGCAAAATAAACCCTGGTCACTGGTCAGTGGTACTATGAGGTTTTGTAAAGGCACAAGCAGTGCAAGGGGTCCGGAATAAGGATGCCATCACACTCTCGTCAGATGAAAGCAAAATACAGAATACAGACCACAAGAGTATCCAGGGGTCAAATGCCACCATAACAGAAGGGGAATACTCTGGCATGGTGCGAGATAAGCTAGCTTGTTTTACTACTCCTGACTTCACTTCTTCCTCTGTTCATTATCAGACCCTTAACAAACTGTAACTTTGTCAATGGCACAGTTATCACAGCTTTCCAATTTTCGTAACGCCATTTGGAAAAATTTAGTAAATGTGCAATTTAATACAATATCTATTGTTTTAAAACATGCATTTTCAGCCTGTCTACATATGCAAATTCCTCTCTGATTAAATGCTACCTTAAGGAGGCCTTCTGCTCACTTAACAAACCTTCAAAAACAGGTTATAAGAGTAATAGTCTCATTCCTGAGTGCACACAACCTACACAAAACCTTATTTGAGAACCGTTACGAAAGAGCACCATGGGCCTGACAAGGTAAGAGTCCAAAACGATATCAAACGAAGAAGATGTTTCCCTTCCTTAGCCACCCCGTCTCCAAGTAGGGCTGGGGTTTGATGGTTTAATACTCAATTATAACCATTCATGAATGGGACCTGGCTGAAAAGGACTTTATCTCAACAAATCGCCATTTTCCAGTTGGCAGGCAAAATGACAAAGACACGCCATCACTCGCAGAAAACAACTCAGGTAAATACCAGCCATTACAGGGTCACCAAGCAATACCTGAAGGCCCAATGCACAAGACAGGTGATGCATCAAAAGCCTAGTGCCTAACCACCTACAAAAGGAGCCCCAGGATTGGAAGATGTCTTGGCAAGCAGAAGAACATCAACCACATGTGTAGCATCCGAAAGGAAAGGTCCCATCCGCCTGCACATGCAATTGCAAAGGGTTCACAAAGAACTGCCAAATCTGAAGCTCATGAGATACTAGGACAAATGCCCAGGTCCCAAATAAAAATAAATATCAGACTCCAACAAGAACAGAAGACAGGTAGACCCTATGCATGTTAAACTAGTTGCATAGTCAAGGAAGGCCAGGGTCAACCATTAACTGTTTACTAAACAAGGAGTAACTGCATGCCGAGTTGCAACCAGTGGCAGCTTCACAAGCATCTGTAAAAGAGCAAGAAAGGCAGGCGTACTAAAAATCAACTTTCAACAAAGTTGATGGTGACAGATACATCACAAAATGTACAAAACACCCCACAGGATGGATCACACTGACCACAGTACTCTGATAACTAAGACAACAGAATACTGACCATAGGAACACACAAGGGCTGCACTGGCCCAGTCCACAAGCACATGGCATCACAACAAATTTGCAAAATATCCACGGCCAGAGAAATCACTATAATGTTCGGCTTATATTTCTCAAAAACTACGGAACAGATTTACACCAAATAAGCAAAAGGCACTTTCTTGAACCAACATCTACCCCCCTGACAAATTTGTTGTATGTCCATTAAGCGGTTAATACTGTAGGTGTGGCTAAAGGTTCCTTTGGCAATTAACATTACAAATGCAACCTTATTTCATGTCCCAAATTCTGGGTCCCCACTGTACAGTTCCCCTCAAACTTAACATGAGAACCAGAACTTACCTTGTTACCTTTTTTGGAAAATTTCATGAAGATTGGCTGAACAAAGCTGTAGTTATAGTCAAGTAAAAAAATGCTTTTCCTATGGAAAATAGGTCCTAACTATAACTACCTACTGGCGACCACCAATATATAATCTACATCTATATATCTATATATTATATACATATATATATAGATCTATATATCTATATATAACAAATATATTTTTTTATTTATATATATATATATCTATATATATATATATATATATTCACTGAAAAAACCATAGGTTTCAGGCCTTATATAGTTAGGAATTAGCTTTTAAAAAACCTTTGAGGGGGCGTGGCGAGCAGCCGACCAAGATGGCCGCAGCCTGAAGGAGCTGTGAGGCTAGAGACTTCTCCCCCAGTAATCCGATACATTTATCCGCAAAATAATTGTACCCAGAACCGATGCAACGATAAAGAAACGGAAGCGGTGCACACACATCCCGCCCACAGTAAAATTGAGCGACCCTGTACGGAGCTGAGGCGACTACGACACTGCGGCCTGCCCGCCTCTCGGAAGCCGGGGTCTAAATTTGGCATTTCTCCTGAGAGTCTGTGGCGAGGTGGCAGGAGTTGACGATATACATTAGCGGGGCGGTAGCGGAGGACGTGGACCGATGCAGGGACCCAGCATACGTGAGTGAATTGGGCGGCAAGAAGAAGCGTTACAAAGACAGAGCTAGAGCCGGCCTGATGCGCTGGAGTGGTACACCTAACGACATGGGAGATGCCGCGGGCACTCAGCGAAGGGAGTGAGAACCCCGCCACCACAAACACAGGCGGCGGTGCAAGGCAAGGCCCACATCTATCGCACCAGGTGGAGATACGAGTGAAGCTGTAGGTACTGCGCTCCACGCACAGACTTTGCTTTTCTCCCCCCTCTTCATTTCCTCCCCCCCTTTTGCCAGCGCGGCCGCGCTCCCAACACCACAGGCTGGCGCGGAGGTCCTGGCAACGATCGCAGTGGGAGCGGAGGACTGGTTGTGCCGCTCTTTGGGGATAAGTGACGCCTTATGGACACATCCTGCCACACACACACCTTGGAGGGCCCTGAATGAGAGACCCGCGGTTTACTGACTACGTGGAAACCCACAGTGGGGACCAGGGACGCCCCCCCTGCCCCCCCTCTCTACATCACAGGGGTGACCAGCTACTGAGGGGGTCGAACGTTTTCCGACGCGCCCGGGGGGGAATCATCATACTGCACTACGGCCATTAATGCTGGCACTCTCTGGGTCCTACGGCCGGCCTTTACGCTCGAGGCTCGCTGCTCCGTGATTACTGACTTGAAGGACGAGAGTCTAAGCTGGGCTACGGACACTTTAGTGACACGGCCACATATCTAGTGGTGCTGCACGAATGGTGCACTGGAGGGCATTTCCTTGTTGTCCTGTGCAGAAGTCCCCCTGTGTGCGACGAACTGACGTCTTGCACTTTGACCAGTGACTTCTCCCCCCTGTAGTAAGTGAGTCAGAACAGACACCCGCATCATGAGTAGCAGAGGGACATGCACGACCCAGCAGAGCAAACTCAATAAATTTGCGTACACCAAAGACTTCCCTCCATTGCCGGAACGTAAGGAACAGACACCTGGGCCCAAGGGAGACGCCAGCAATCCAAAAGTAGCACTGGAAGACATTATGGCTACTCTCCATAATGTTCAAACAACGGTGGGTTCCATATCGGCGGACGTCACATTCCTCAGAGCTGACTTCCAAAAAATGTCAGCTAGAGTGATAGAGGTGGAACAAGTGATGGCTACCCTCTCCACGGACACTACCATCCTGACTAAAAAAGTATCGCTGCTAGAGGCGGAAAATAAGTAAATATTGGAGAAACTGGACGAGCAGGAAGGGCGCTCACGGCGAAACAATGTTTGCATCACGGGAATCCTGGAATCAGAAGGCGGCCTGCCATGGACCTCTACATAGAAGACCTGATAAAAACACGCCTGCAGCCGAAGGGACTCTCCGCCTTCTTCTCGGTGGAGCGGGCTTATAGAGTCCCGAGAGGGAGACCAAAACCTGGGGCCCGCCACGTCCGGTGTTGGCCCGTATCTTCGATTTTCGGGATAGAGACGCCATCTTACAGACGGCCAGAGTGGTGCCGCCTGTTCGTGTACAGAACTCTATAGTTTCCTTCTTCCCGGACTATATGGCAGTGGTCTCAGCGAGACGAAGAACGTTCCTGGAAGTCAAAAAGGCGCTAAGAGCAACAGAGGTTTCCTACTCCATGATTTTTCAGGCGTGGCTCCGAGTCGCAGCGGAAGGTAAAACCTGATATTTTGATACGCCAGAGGAGGCCACGGACTGGCTGGAAGGATGGCGAACAACCGGTAAGCCTCGGAGGCCGCCAAGAGGCAGGAGATGTCAGGTACATACTGAAGAGCTGGAGAATGAATTGCAGGAGGAGACAGGAGGTGAACGTCGCCAGAGCGAAGACAAGGATTGAAAGCTGCGGTAGCATTCGAAGACCGTTCGCGGCTGAACTGGCGCGGTACCGCTACCGAAGCAACTAACACTACAGTCACCTTGGCTTTTGAGTGGGAGAAGACTCACTATACACTCAGGGCTCTGGGACAGGGGGATTGAGATGTCTTCCTCGGACTTCGCACCCCGGTGCTTGCAAGTACTATTAATTTTTTGGGGTTCTAAGCGCTCTGCTCAGTTGGGGTGGCGGGCAGTTGGGGGTCCGCACAGCAGGGAAGCAGGGAGGGGGGATCGGGGGGAATTTGTTGCATGGTTTTCTATTTCTTACTTCTTGAGACGCAGACCAAGACACATTATGCACCGCTTGCCAATACGCAAATACGCTTGGATGGCTATTTACTTCACACCATATATACCCCTAACTTACTAGATCATGACACGGGAGGGTCAAAGTAGGACTGACGATGCAGGAGGCATCAGCACCATGATACCGCCCCTCTCTATCCTCACCTGGAATGTACGAGGACCTGGGGAGAAAATCGAGCGGGGTTTGGTTTTGCAGAATATTAGGAGAGAAAACCTAGCAGTTGCACTCCTACAAGAAACGCACCTCATAGGCACATCCACAAGAGCGCTAGACAGGGGGGGATACAAGATGATAGTACACTCTGAATTCACGTCCAACTCACAGGGAGTAGGTATCCTGATCAAGAAACAATTCCCTCTGATCATCAAGGAGGTTCGGTCAGACGGGTCAGGGCGCTTTGCTGCCATACACGCACAATGGGAGGGCAGGCCCCTTAATATAGTCTCAGTGTATATTCCGCCAGCGCTGCATACAGTGACCTTCCCGGAACTCAGTGCGGTCTAACTGAAACTCCCGGAGGGGTAAGTACTTATGGGTGGGGACTTCAATTCATTCAACGAAGACTCACTAGATAGATTTCCTGCTAAGGTAAACCCAGTTGTCCCAAAGACCTGGATATGCCCTCTTTGACACCTGAAGAAGGGAAGGGTCTAGAAACAGATCTCACGGAGGAAGAGATAAGAGTAACCATAGGGGCGCTTCAGTCGTCAAAGGCAATGGGTCCCAATGGTGTCCCCATTGAACTGTACAAAAAGATGACTGACACTGTGACACCGCATCTCCTACAGATGTACACTGAGAGTCTACAACAGGGTGAACTCCCGCTAGACCAACGAACCGCCACCATAGTGGCTATAAGAAAGCCGGGTAAGGCAGAGGACAACTGCGAGTCATATAGGCCAATTTCCCTTATAAACCATGAAGCTAAGATTCTCGTGAAGGTGCTGGCGCTCAGACTTACACCATATCTTACAAAGCTAATCCACCCCGACCAGTCAGGCTTCATGCCCGGCAGGAGCACAGCGCTCAACCTACGAAGATTACACAGAGTACTAGCACGTTCGGTATATCTACGGGAGCCGGCGGTGGTCCTCTCTTTGGATGCACACATGGCATTCGATACGATAAATTGGCCGTTCCTTTTTGTGGTACTCCGTCGCCTGGGCTTTGGGCAAAAATTCTACTCCTGGGTTCAATTGCTTTATGCCAATCCAATGGCACATGTGACAGCGAATGATCACATCTCGGAAGATTTCCCCCTGGCAAGAGGCACACAACAAGGCTGCCCTCTGTCACCATTGCTGTTCGCACTGGGGCTTGAACCGCTAGTGGTGTGGATACGTTGGGACCCGGTGATAAAAGGTATCAGATGGTCGGATACCTGGGAAGATCGTATCTCCCTTTACGCTGACGATATTTTGTTATACCTGACCCAGCCTAGACGTTCCTTAATCAGCCTGATGGATATATGTACAGCATATGGTCGTGCATCGGGTTATACCCTCAACTGGTCCAAGTCTCTTATATACACCTTACATGGCCCGTCACAGCGACTACCTGAAAATTGCCCGCCCACATTAGTCAGTGACGCGTTTAAGTATTTAGGTGTCTACATTATGGCAGACCCGCAAGACTTTTACACTAGGAACTTACAACCCCCACTGGACCGTCTCAAACAGGATATTTATCACTGGGAGACTCTGCCCCTGACCCTCCTGGGGAAAGCAGCCCTCTTTAAAATGATGGCCCTTCCCCGATTCCTCTACATTTTGGAAAATACCCCATATACGGTGACACCCGCCTATTTCAAAGCCATTGCCGCTCAGGTGTCCAATCTCCTGTGGGGCAATAAGCCAGCGCGCATTGCGCAAGTCAAACTGGTGCGTAGCTGGTACGATGGTGGGATAGCGCTTCCAGATGTCCAACTTTACTACTGGGCCGCCCAATTGAAAGTGGTAAATCAATGGATACACCTCCCACGGACAGACCCGGCGTTACAGGCAGATAGGACACAATTGGGGATGCAGGGCATGCTGGCTCCCCTTTATGACAAAAAATTAATGCAGACAAAGTTTGGCTCACTGCGACACACTTTAGAATAATGGCATACAGCGCAAGCCAGATTAGGCTGGTAGGGAGTAATAACCCAGCTTGCCCCACTATGGGACTTGAAAAAGTTGAGTAGCCTCAGACGCAGCAAAGGGTTTGACCGATGGGACGACATTGGCATCTCCACGGTTGGGAATATGTGGCAGAAGGGGGAGGTGATTCCCTTTGACAACTTGCAACGTCAATATGAACTAGCCTCTACTGAATTGTTTAGGTACACACAGATAAGACACGCCCTGATGCAGGCCTTACCGGCCGGTGCCGAGGTTCCGGAGGCTTCCCCAATGGAGGATAGGCTGCTGACAGATTACATGCCAAAGCGGGCCACCTCATACACCTATCGTAAACGTAAATAACCTCCCTGATCCAATGAAAACACTGCGGGGGAAGTGGGTGGATGACCTAACATACATAAATGACTCAGATTGGCAGGAGGCGCTGGCATCTTCACTGGAGGTGGGAATCCCCTCACGGCTCTGCCTTGTACAACTGCGCATTCTACCCCGCTCCTACTACACCAGGCGCGCCCTACATGCGATGGGTAAAATTACACATCCCTATTGTCTGAGAGGTTGTGGAGAGGAAGGGACCTTTTTTCATACAGTATGGAACTGTCCTGTGCTCATGAACTACTGGACGCAGGTCATGAGGACAATCTCCCAGGTTGAGGGGGTGTCACTAGTACCAGAACCCAGAAGATGCCTTCTGAACATGTGGGAGCCGAACGATCTTACACGTATGGGACAGTGTTGGGCTACCTTAGGCATAATGGTGGCAAAAAGGAATATAGCTCAGAAATGGGGCGCTGCTGAAGTACCGACCCTATTACAATGGAATGCAGATATGGATGCTGCCATGATGACTGAGAGGGCGGTATATCGTGCCAGAAAATGTCCCAAAAAATGGGAAAAGCTATGGAGCGCGTGGAACACTTACAGGGGTGACCTTTGTGATCCTCTCTCGGATCCTGAAGATAGTGACACTGATTCAGAGGGGGATTAACAACCAAGAAAACATCTTACTGCTGAAACTCTCAGAACTTCCAATGCAAGATGCCAAAAAGGGGAAATGCAAGAAAGTGTTAACTGATTTTGATTTTGATTTCAAACTGCAATGTTGTCACATGTACTCTGTGTCCTCCAAGATGTCTTTATTGTGTTGGTTCAATATAATCAATAAAAATTGTTAAAAAAAAAAATAACTTTGAAATTCACTCAAAAAACTATAAGTTTTAGGGGTGTTATAGTTAGCTGGACATTTCACTCATACAAAACCATTGAAATTGCTCCTATATTTCGCGCACCTGCAATCCACTGCTGATGATGTCACATATTAGATCATTCATGACATGGTCAGTGACATCACTGATGACATCTCAAATGACATCACTGATGACATCATCCAGTGGATGTGGTTTGCTTCGTTATTTAAATATGCATTATACATATAGCAATTTGCATTGAAGAATGAGTGGATATATATAAATAAATATTTGGATGGGGGATTTAGTAGCAGTGCAATTGACTGTTTACTTGACCAATTTATAGTGGCTCACTAAATATAGTGGATAGTGACTAAACTGTGTGAAAATCTGTATCGCTTTGTCAGTTGTTGTGTAAACTGTTATTAGAGTTGGTTACTAGCTATGTGAAAGTCTATATGAGTTATTGATTAGTTAACTGAGTATTTGTATGGGAGAGTGAAAGTGTGTGTGGTTCTGTGGGAGGTGTGTGACTGTCCAAAGATGTGTGAATAGTTGATTCAGTAGATATATGAAGTTAAAATTACATGTTCTTACAGTTTGGGTGAGTGAATCTCTTTATGGGTGTGGTGATGAGCAAATATATTTTTCAATGGTACATGTCTAACAAACTAGAAAAATAAAAGGCAGTGTATGTGTCAGTTGTAAATAAGTATACATAAGACTCAATGATTGTGTGAGTGACTATGGATAACTGTATACTTGTAATAATGATTTTATAATTCACTAAGTATGACTATCTAAATGAATAGATGCAATGGTGTTTGTATAAGTGTGTAGCTAAGTAAATATGTAAGTATGATCCATTGTTTGCATAAGTGAGTAGGATGACTTCATATGTGAATAGGATGTGTGCTGTTGTTTAATGTCGATATAGGTGTATAAGTATTTTTGATAGTGTTCTATTGTTCATTGACAGCTTGTATGAGTGAATCTACAGGTAAGTGATTAGATGTGTTTATACATCTATGAATCACTGAGTGGGTTTTTAGATACTTGTATTGCTGTGACAATGGATTCAAATATGATACTCGGTATTTTACAAAGAGTGATGAAAGATTTTACTAGTGTATGAAAAGGTGTATGTGATTGTCACATGGATGATGTCATCAGTGATGTCATTTGAGATGTCATCAGTGATGTCACTTACCATGTCATGAATGATCTAATATGTGACATCATCAGCAGTGGATTGCGGGTGCGCGAAATATAGTTAGTACACATAAATATATAGGAGCAATTTCAATGGTTTTGTATGAGTGAAATGTCCAGCTAACTATAACACCCCTAAAACTTATAGTTTTTTGAGTGAATTTCAAAGGTTTTTTAAAAGCTAATTCCTAACTATATAAGAGCTGAAATCTATGTTTTTTTCAGTGAATTTCAAAGGTTTTTTAAATGCTAATTCCAAACTATATAAGGCCTGAAACCTATATTTTTTTCAGTGAATTTGCAAGGTTTTTTAAATGCTAATTCCTAACTATATAAGGCCTTTAAACCTATGGTTTTTTCAGTGAATTTGCAAGGTTTTTTAAATGCTAATTCCTAACTATATAAGGCCTGAAACCTATGGTTTTTTCTGTGAATTTGCAAGGTTTTTTAAATGCTAGTTCCTAACTATATAAGGCCTGAAATCTATGTTTTTTCAGTATATTTGCAAGATTTTTTAAATGCTAATTCATATCTATATAAGGCCTGAAACCTATGGTTTTTTGAGTGAATTTCAAAGGTTTTTTTAATGCTAATTCCTAACTATATAAGGCCTGAAACCTATGATTTTTTAATGAATTTCAATGGTTTTTAAAATGCTAATTCCTAACTATATCAGGCCTGAAACTGATATTTTTTTCATTTAATTTCGAAGGTTTTTTAAATGACAATTTTTAAATGTATTGATTGTTATTTTTTTATATTGATTTGCTAAATTTTTGCAGGCAGGTGTTCAGAGGGCACGCCCCCTTTTTACAACACTCTGCAGCGCAACCCCTGGTGCGTTTGCAGAGGAGGAACTAATTCCCCTTGCATACTGTGGGTCCCTGGGGGGCAACTAGCTCACCAGGAGCCTCCAGTATAAGCCAGTGGGCTACATTGCAGAGAGGTGTAATGAGGCCACACCCTTTTTTACACCTCTCTGCAACGCAGCCCCCGGGCATGTTTACAGAGGGGAAACTAATTCCCCTTGCATACTGAGGGTCCCTGGGGGGCAACTAACCCACCAGGAGCCTCCAGTATGCGCCAGGAGGCTGCTTTGCTTTGCCCCAGAAGGTGGCGGTCCCCAGGGCAGTGTGGGGGGGATTGGGCACCCCCACACTTCTTTATCACTATGCCCCCTTGGGGGTAATTTTTAAATAAACATACCAGGATTTAAAAAAAAAACATTTTTGGCCTTGGGGGTCCTTGTGGGACCCGCTGAGCAGGCCTAGGGGGTCAGGGTGCTTCTACCCTGCCCCTTTTTTCTACACGTTTGTTTTTCTGCTTTCTTGTGCCTCGGTCTACCTAGCCCAAGATGAATGCCAACACTTCCTGGTTAGAACTGTTGACAGCCAATGAGCATGTTGCTTTCATGTGAAAGGCATGCTGATTGGCTGCCACTGTCTGTCAACACTCCAAACCAGGAAGTGTTGGCAGCCATCTTGTGCCTCGGTAGAACCAAGGCACAAGAAAGCAGTGAAACAAAGGTGCAAAACGTGCAAAGGGGGCAGGGTAGAAGCACCCTGACCCCCTAGGCCTGCTCAGGGGGTCCCACTGAGGTTCTGTATTTCGTGACTTTGTTCGTGTTCGGCTGCCATTTTGCCAGGGTCTGACCGAGTACAACAATCCATGCCTCATTAACTAATCCCCGTCCAGACTATCTGTAGGTTCGCACCATTCTTTCCTGAGGCTATCTTATTTGCTGTCCTTCGCCATTCCCTCCATGAACTCTCTGATTCCACAACTGTCCATCTTAAACATACAAATGTGTTTCTTCACCTGCAAGTTGGATTGTGTGGGTTCATTTGCAAATAGCTTAAGGGGTTGGGTAACAAAAACTGCAGACAACCAAGCTTGTTAGAAGTTACGTGATACTTTGCTTTCCGAGCCCCTCGCATTTGTCTGATTTGTATATCTTGGGATTGTTCATTGTGTATCTCAAATGTATATAAACCCGTGTGCCACGGAGTTCGAGAGCAGTCTCCTTTGAACATACTTTCTGTACTTCAGGGACAACTGTGCTGGCTGCAGCTAATAAAATACGATCTTCTACGCCAACGGAGTGTCCGGTGTCTCTGTTCGACTAGGCAGGAGAACTCGAAGATTTAGGTGTACCCTGCGCCGCCGGGCCCTTAAGGCTCCGGTTCTTCACCACAAGTGCCCCCCAGGCCCCTCCAAATTTTTTATTTCTTTTAAAAAATCGCACCCCTGCGATTTTTGAGTTCTACGCGTTTGTTTTTCTTCTTTCCTGTGCCTCAGTCTACCGAGACACAAGATGGCTGCCAACAATTTCTATTTTGGAGTGTTGACAGACAGTGGCAGCCAATCAGCATGCAGCTCATACTCGGGAAGGTACAGAGTGCAGTAAGCTTACAGTGCACGCACGGTGCAATGACTATAGATATATATTTTTTTAAAATCTGATTTTCTCAACAGCTACTGGAGTGATTTACACCATTTAAACAAAAGGCTCTACTGCGTACCAGTCTCTACCATTTTGCCAAGTTTGGAGTAATTCCGTTCATTGGTTCGGGCTGTAGCCTTGTCTAGATGTCCTATGGAAAATTGCATGGGGAAAACACATTTTGGGGCCCCCTTTTTTCTCGGCCCCCGCTTCACGAATCCCCCCGAAACTTTCAGGGACGGAGCGGAGCGTAACGGGCCATCTTCTTTGAGAAAATCGCGTATATTCATTAACCGGCGCCAAAGTTATTCCCAATAGAATGTTGCGGATTTCCTATGGAAACTAGGTCCTAACTATATATACCTACTGGCGACAGCCAGTAGGTAATATATATATATATATATATATATATACACAAGCTGGTTTGAAGTCCTTTCGTAACAAAGCAGAGCAGACTTCACTGCGGTAAGGTTTTTTGCTTATTTTAATGCTCGGTCAGTCTTTGCATGACGCGTTTCTGTCGACAAGCGACCTTGACCACATGCTCATTACACAGGGACGTATGTATCCCAGACTGACTTTTGAATCCCGTGAGTGTGACTAAGCATGGGCGAATTTTGCGAATCTGGCGTTCGCAAATTTGCGTATTTGCGAACTCGCAATCCGCAAAATCCGCGCATTCTCGCGAATGTGCGGATTTTTTTTTTGGGTGTTTGCAAGGGTTTCTGCCAGTTCACGAGGGTTTGGTACCAGTTCGCAATTGCGAACTTACTTGTCGGCTCGCAACGGTCGCGACTATGTTGTTTCTACGTCTGGTTCATCATCACAGGTTCCCAGCACCCTCTGTTTAACCACTGCCACCCTCTGTTTCACCCATGCCACCCTCTGGTACATCAATGCCACCCTCTGGTTCATCATCACTGTAGATTATGGGGGGGGGGAAAGCAAGCACACCTGCCCTGCTTCAACTGACATGAATTAATTTGGGGTTGGTTTATTAATGTGTCACTGTTTTAAAATTCCAGTCTGGCACCTGCTTCCTTATCTGTAATTTGCTTTCTGTTGCAGTGCAACTTTTTTTTCCAGGACCTTTGTGGCCTACTTGTAGCTATTCTATGAGCCTGCTGTGAGGGTCAGAGCAGGGTCATACAATTGTTGCAACTAGCAACTGAACTCTGGAGGGGCCCCAGTCAGGAAGCACTACAGGGAATGGTTACTATTACTAATGATGAGTTTGAACTTTTGCACCTGCTGAGTGCTTTCATTTTTGAAAATTTGTTTTTCTGCAGAACAGCAACTGTAATGCCCCAAACAAACATAGGCAACTGAACTCTGGAGGGGGCCCTCAGGAAGTACTACAGGGAATGGTTGCTAATGATGAGTGAACTTTTGCACCTGCTGAGTGCTTTCTGCAGAACAACAACTGTAATGCCCCAAACAAACTTACTTATGAAAGTTGATTTCTAATCCAAAAGTGATCCAAAGAGAGTCAAAAGGCCTCAAATCCAAAAAAGTGCAGGCAAATGTCAACCTGAGGAGTTATTCTGATAAAAATCATCATTTTCAGAAGGTCTATGCACTTGCTAGTGGATTTCTTGTGCAGAATTGCAAATTTTGTAATTTCGCAAGCGCGAGATTGTTGTTGCCCGCCGCACCTACATGTTCGCAATTGCGAACTCTCGCGATGCGTCGCCAAACTCCCGCGGGATCCCGCAGCAAGATCCAAAATGGCGCAGCACTCGCCAAAATATGGAGAAAAACAACTCGGCAAACGCTGAATGACGGTAAGTGAACGTCGCACGCCGCAAAATTGTATCACCAAGAAAAAAAAAAATCCACTGCTTGCGAATTTGCGGATTTTGCGGGAAATTCGCGAATCTCACGGATCGCGAATTTACCGAAAATCCACAAAATCCGCGAGCGGAACGGATTTTCCGCCCATGCTTAAGTGTGACCTCCTCTGAAGACAGACTCATGACAGCTTCACTCATTATTTTGATACATAATATTGTTTCAGAGTATTCGCAACAACTTTACTCTTCATACTATTTCAAGCTGATTACTGTTTGCACTTTTAAATACACACAAGTAATTTACATTTGCTCATTGAGCATGATTGTTGGACTTGCAGAATTACCACTCCAAATACTGTAATACTTGGTACATTCAGCACATCAATTGTATCAATTCTATGTATTTGGGCCTTTTGAATTAGACCCCTCTTCCAACGCTACTACCGGGCCAGTGCCCTTATTGTACCTGTATCCACAGTATACTTGTTTATTATTGCCTCTCCTCAAAACAGTTTCTTACGTTTATAATGTTCAGGCTACAACACAAATTCTATCATCGCAGATTTTGTTGGTTGGAGCTTCCTTCAGGGAGCAGTGGATGGAACTGGCTGGCTGTTGCGGCTGAAAAAGTGAGTTTGCGTCTGTGAATGTGGAACAATGGTGGCTGCAGGCTCTGTACTGGAATTTGTTACAGGTAACCTGAGTAGAGCTGCTCCATGTCTCATGGGTGTATCTGTTTGGGGGAGTGAGACATGCAGTGGGCAAGGGGACTTTTCTGTTTAGATCACTTTTAACCTGTTGCGATTGTTCATTGTGCAATAACAGATCCAAGCTAGTTCTAAGCCTGTGAAAACCTAACTAAGAAAAATGTCCTTCAGTTTCTGTAAATGTCTTGAACAGCTGCATCTGTAGAAATTATTTTTAGGGGTAAGCACAAAAAGTGCTCCATATAAAAGTGGTGGGTTTACCTGTAATTGACAAATGTGAACACCTGCAGTTTATGTATTTGTGTGTGTATATCTGTGTATATGTTTTAGTCCTAATTATAATTATAATTTGTCCCCTATCTCTCACACCTCCTCCTGTATCAGACAGCTATGGTTTCATCTCAAAGCAAGATACGTGCACCTCTGTGATCAGCCAAGCATGCTGCTAAAAAAACTCCAAACATAGAATCAAAGCAAATAAAGCACTCTACTAAATGCACACTCAACATACATAGTGTTGCATACTATTATGTGAAAATGCACTACATCTCACCACAGATGTGGTTGCAGTAGATAGTTATAGTTAGGACCTAATTTCCGTAGGAAAAGGTTTTATGTTTTGCTAATAACTTGGTAACGTTTGATGAATCTTCACAAAATGTTCTAAACTAGTGCGCCAGTCACTTCAACTGCTGTCTGGAAGGTGTCGGGGATTCATCAAGCGGGGGGCCCAAACAGGTTCCCACACAATTTCCAATAGGGATTTTCGACATGACAACAGACCCAACAGCTGAATGGCATTACACCAATATTTGCCAGAAGGCTAGATGCTGGTGCTGAAAGATATATTTTTGTAATGTGATGTAAATCTGTTCAGTAGTTTTGGAGTTATTAAACAAAAAAGATTTATGCACATCTAGAGACCGAGGGCAGGGCTCCGGTTTTGGCGGCCATCTTGGGTCGGGTTGGGCTCGTGACGTGATTTGCAGCGTCATAAAAACGGACAGGGATGACTCCGCGCAGCGGACGCGAACAGCGGACGCGCTGGACCTGCGCCGGAGTCGTGCCAGAGTCCTGCCCGTCTGCGCCCATCCGCGTCACGGCAGCGGACGGCGCGGCGAAAGGCTCTGGCCACAGGCTTACTTACTCTGCAGCGGATCTACTATCATACAACCTTAATACTACGACTTGTCGATATGTCTTTCCTGGTCGATATAAAGGTAAATGTTGCTGTCCAGGCTGTGGATGGTATCCTAACATTTACCGGGTCTCTGAGGGACCCCATTTACTCCCTGTAAACGACTTTAAGTGCTTATTGCTAAACACCCGTTCATTGCATAGGCACGCATTGGACATCTTTGAGTTACTGACTTCTGAAAAACCACTCTGTCTTATGCTCACAGAAACCTGGCTCAATGAGTCTTCTAACCCTGATATCGCGGCAGCCATTCCTTCAGACTATATAATTTACAGACAGGATAGGGCATTGGGTAAAGGTGGTGGTGTCGCACTCGTAGTTCAAAGATGTTTCGCCTGTGCAATTATTCCATCCTTGCCTATTTCTGGTTGCGAATCCCTCACCTTTTCCATTGCACTTTCCCCTCATAAATCAATTTCAGGGCTCCTAGTCTATAGACCTCCGGGTCTGCGGGGTTCCTTCTTTGATGAGCTTCAATCAGCTATCACTACTCTATGCCTGAAGGTTGAACACTGCATAATGTTAGGGGATTTTAACATCCACATGGATGTCGAGTTGGACAGTGAAGCTATTAAAATCAAGGACATCACTGTTCCTCTTGGTCTAATTCCTTACATCTCAAGTGCGACTCATGATAAGGGTCACACTCTTGACCAAGTTTTCTCCACCATTCCCATTACTATGTCCCACTCCACTCCTGTTCTATGGTCTGACCACTCTTTGATCAGTTTTTTAATTCAGGGTAGAAGTAAAACATCATGTATAAACTCGGACCATCTTAGGCACCCCAGTAGACCCCTTCACAAAATTACCCCCGAGAGTCTTGCTCAAGCGTATCAGGAATACCCCTGTACCCTATCCGGCCATTTGGAGAGGGACCTTGAAATTTTTCAGAAATGGCTGACCGAAAGGCTTGATGATCTTGCCCCTTTTTCTACGCCTCGTTTATCCAGCAAGCGTAGTTGGGCCCCCTGGTTTTCTAAGTCACTTGCTCTGGTTAGGCGCAACTGTAAGTTGGCCGAACGACTCTGGCGGAAGCAATATGATAAAGAAGCAAAGTCCGCCTACAAACTATCTATCAAGTCCTATCACACAGACATCCTGGAGGCTAAAAATAACTATTTTGCCAACAGAATTGAGTCTGCGTCAAACTCCTGTAAAGACATTTTTACCATCGTTAAAGAGTTTGTTTCTCCCAAATCTAGTACCGTTCAGCATAAGTTTTCCGAACCTTGGGTAAAAGAGTTGGCCATTTTCTTCAATACTAAAATTAAATTGATCCAAGAATCCTTTCCACCAGCTGCCCTTAGTGTATCCCCGTTTGATTGCAATCCGAAGTCTCTTCCATCTGATTCCTGCCCCCTTCTATTGGAGTTTCCACCTCTACCGGGAATCTATCTCTCTGGATCTTCTACTCAGGATCAAATCAGGCTCCCCGCTTGACCCCTGTCCGGCGACTTTTCTAGCTAGGAATGCTAAGATTCTAAATTCCTTAATTAACCCTGTTTTGAACCTATCCTTGTCTAGCGGCTTTGTTCCGCCAGCCTGGAAGAAGGCTATGGTTGTTCCACTTTTAAAAAAACCTGGCCTTGATCCAGAGATACATGCTAACTATAGGCCCATATCTCTCCTGCCCAGGTTGGCTAAGATCGTCGAGAA
This sequence comes from Lissotriton vulgaris, assembly GCF_964263255.1. Lineage (NCBI taxonomy): Eukaryota > Metazoa > Chordata > Amphibia > Caudata > Salamandridae > Lissotriton > Lissotriton vulgaris. Next base: position 1,041,425,645 of record NC_141693.1, on the reverse strand, counting down.
GCACGTCCACTCTGTGCTCTCTTCCTTCCTTGAAGACCAGGGGTTACTCCATTCTACCCAATCTGGCTTCCGCTCCAATTTGAGCACTGAGACCGCTCTATTGGAAGTAAATGAAGCCATTAAGGAAGTTCTCGACGCAGGTGGAAGAGCAATGCTGGTGATGTTGGATCTGTCGGCGGCCTTCGGCACCATCCCTCATGAGGCCCTCTTGAGAAGACTTCACGAGATTGGTCTCAGAGGGACGGTGTTGAGCTGGCTGAGATCTTACCTAGCGGGTCGTCGACAAGTGGTCTGGGCACGCCGTACTCCGCCGAGGTGCCGCCTGTGGATCTTGGAGTCCCACAAGGGTCGGTGCTCAGCCCGACCCTTTTTAACATCTTCATGACTCCACTGGCGGTACTGGCGGAGTCCATGGGTGCCCAGATCATATCATACGCTGACGACACCCAGCTTCTCTTCACCTGTAAGAAGGGCATGGAGTTCGATGGGGAGAGCATCCGTGGTTGCCTTGGGGCTGTCTTCGACTGGTTTCAGCGAAGCAGCCTCAAGTGCAACCTTGATAAATCTGAGGTGCTCTTCTTTGGCTGTCAGGCAGACCCGCCTTGGCAGGAATGGTGGCCGGTATGCATGTCACCCCCTTCCTCCTCTTCTGTGGTTGCTAAAAACCTTGGGATCAAAATCGATAATACCCGTTCGCTGAAAACACAGATCACAGGTCTAACTAGTACCTGTTTCGGTCTGTTAAAAATGCTGCGTAAATTCCTTCCAATGCTCCCTCTAGTCCACAGGAAGCTGACAGTACAGGCTCTAATTTGCTCCAGGCTTGATTATTCCAATGTCCTCTACCTGGGTTTTCCGGATTACCTCCTGCATAAACTTCAGGTTATCCAAAACTCCGCGGCTAGGGCTATCTTTGGCCTACCTCGTCAAGCTAGGTCATCAGAGTTGCTTTCTTCCCTCCACTGGCTTCCTGTCAAGAAGCGGATTACATTCAAAGCTCTCACATTGGCCCATAAGGCACTCCACTCGGTAGGGGCCTCCTACATTCAGAAACGGCTCTCTTTTTATAAACCTACCCGATCTCTCCGATCTGAATGTCTTGGCCTGGCAACGGTTCCACCTATTAGGAAAATCAGGATAGGCGGACGTTCTTTTAAACATCTCGCCCCTAAACTATGGAACTCCCTTCCCGTGGATCTTCGCCACACCACCAATCTGCTTGCCTTTAGAAAGGCCCTGAAAACTTGGCTCTATAGTCAGTAATCTGTTATGTTTCTGTTTTCTCATCTTCTTTTTCAGCTATGGGTCAGAAAGCGCCGGGACACTCCTCGGAGTAGCCGTGCACTATATAAGTCACCCATTAACATTAACATGGATCTGCCACGATCCATGCTCCACCACCAATGCCGTGCTTGGCTGGCTGCAACCTGTGACAAAAGTTGCGTCCACCATTTTGTATATCAGCACTCTGGGAAACAAAGATGAAACAGGATAGCAAGTGTCAGGATAGAAGTATCCTGACCCCATAGGGCTGATAGAGGGGTCTGTGAGAGACCCCGCATGTGCAAGAAATTGACCAAAAACTTTTTGTTATGGGCATGTGAGGTTCTGCAGATCCTTCACAGTGCTCAGCGTGGCCCCTTTTGTGAATCTGCGACAGATCCAGATGGATAATTAAAAAATGCACCTACTTACAGACCCACTCCTGCACTCTCTCACACCCCCACACAGCCACTGACACACCTAGTCACACATCCATACACCCACTCACACACTTACCTACTCACTCACTTACCTACCCACAGAGCCACTCAGACAAACACTCACAAACCCACAGAACTGCTCACAAACCTACTCAGAGACCCACACAGCCCCTCACACACTCACTCATACACCAATGCAGTCACTCAAACACCCATTCCCAGAACCACTAAGCTACTCACACACCCACTTACCGACCCACACAGCTACTCACTCTCCCACTCATATGCCCATTCAGCCACATGCACATCCATACAGACATTTACACATGCAAAACCACTTGCACACCTACTCACAGACCCAAAAAGCCACTTACACACACTCATACTCTCACTCACACACCCAATTACACACCCACACAAGTACTCACACACCCACTCACAGACCCACACAGCCACTTGCAGGCCCACACAGCTACTCACATACCTACTCAAAGACCCACACAGCCCCTAACATACCCACTAATACACCATACAGCCAATAGCACACCCATACAGTCACTCACACACCCACTCACAGACCCACAAACACACTCACACACTTACTCATAGACCCACACAGCCACTCACACACTCATAAAAATATCCAATCACACACCCATACAATCACTCACACACCGATTCAAAGACCCACACACTCATATACTCACTCACACAGCCACTTCACCCAAAAAAGCACTCACATACCTACTCACAGACCAACACAACTACTCACACACCCACCCACACACACAACACTACTCACAAAACAACTTACACACATACTCACAGACCCCACAGCCACTCACACATCAACTCACACATCCATTGAGCCTTTCATACCCACTCAGATACCCATACACCGCTCACATACCCACTCTGATGATTCCAACTCACAGACCCACACAGACACTCACACAGTCACTAACATACCAACTCACATACCCACTCACACACCTACTCACAGACCCACAGAGCCAGTGACACTCACACACCCATTCACATACTCACGCACACACCCATTTACACACTCATACACCCAGCAACAGACCCACGCAACCACACACACAACCATACAGCCACACAGATTCACACACTAACTCACATACCCACATAGACACTTGCACACTCTCTCACACACCTATATAGCCACTCACACACCCACCGTATTAAATCCTTTGTTCTTTTGAATAAGTGCTTTTGAGTGGGAATGGATCCGTGGATCCATCAAGGAGCCAAAATGTAATGGAATTCTGTACTGAATTTATGCTTTTGGTTGGGGATCCACGATGGATCCTCAGATCAAAGTGAGAAATTTAAAAAAAGGATTTGAAAACAAAACAAACCAGTGTTTGGAAAGAGGGGTGGCTCTGAATTTTGTTTTTGTGTTGATGACGTGTAGATGATAAATACACATAGGACAAAATGCAGTCTTTCAAGGGGTTGTGGAGCACCTTATTGCCTCCTTCTGTGAAATGGATTCCGTCTTTTCAATACATTCCATCCATATCGAAGAGTAAGTTGTTGTGGTATGTAGAGACTAGGTTGTGGTCTCGGATGAATGCAAACACTGCTTTATTGGCATGTTTCCTGGATTTCCCTATCTGTGGACAAAAATTTGGTTAACCACTGCTACTTCTGTCTTTGGCAAATGTTGGAGAACTCCAAGGCAGTTTGTGGGAAAAGAATAATTAATTTACCAAAGATATCCCTCATTAGAATTTACAGTCCCACCCCAGTTGTTGTGCCTAGATCTTTACCACCCCAATGCACAATCATGAGCTTTGGATGTTAGCAAGCTGCAACGCTTTCCATCAAAGGTAGCAAGTTATGCCACTTTAACCCTCTCTGACCAATACGAATAATGTCTCACTAGGTCCCTTTCAGTGTCACTCTTTCTAGAACTCTCTATGGCCCTGGGCGCAGTGTGCGTAGTGGCGCTCGTTGAGTGCCAAGGAATTCAAAACAAACTCTGCACACTCCGCGTAGCGACGCTACTACGCACCACCCGCCTCCCACCCACCGTATTACCAATTATGTAAAAACAATTATTGCGATTTAAAGAGTAATAAAACTCCTTACCTTATCTGCAGCATCCCCGGGCTGCCCTCTTGCTCCATTGCGACTTCTTCCTCAAAACTGCACATGCGCGGGCACCCGCGCATGCACAGTTTTGAGGAAGAAGTCGCAATGGAGGAAGAGGGCATCCCGGGGACGCTGCAGATAAGATAAGGCATTTTATTACTCTTTAAATCATTTTTTAAATGTACATAATTGGTAATAGGGCGGGTGGGAGGCGGGTGGGAGGCCAACTCCGCTCCGCCGTGAAGTTTTGCCTATTCCGCGGAGTAGGCAAAATCTACACACTCCGCTTGCAGAGCGGAGTTCTCCGCCCACCCTTACCCAAAACACAAAACTATGGCCCACAAACCATACTCCGACCATTTTGTAGACAAGCAGGACTAGCACAAATGAAAAGGTTGCAGCAGAATGAGGCAGATTTGAAGATGAAAGGCAGCTAAAATGGAAGACAGTACCTAAAATATAAAAGAACATAATTGATTGGATGGTGGAGATGTGCAGGGAACTAAAAGTAGGTAGTGATTTTAAGGGAAAAGTAAATAAATCTGTAATTGGCTTTGGAAAAAAAGTTATGTTGTTTGAGATATGCTTGAAATTACCAACAGTCAACCACACCTATTAAAATTTCATTTGAAGCTAGTATGCTACTCAGAGAAAGTCCTGTGAAGTTTTGACCTACTGCTAGGCACAGACCATTGGAAACATGGTTACTATGGAAACAGAGCTAAACTAGTGGTGGGAAGGGAACACAATAGACTGTAGTGTGAAACCCAAAGCAGAGGGCTGTAAAAGAATTGCTCAATAGGGAGTGTATGCCGTGTAATGGTGTATATTTTGCAAAGTAAAATATAGATGAAAATCATTAACAGTGGATTGCTCAAGACTTTTAAGGGTTTCCGTGTGGATCTGCGGATCTGCCGATGATTTACACAGGGAGTGCACCGAGCACCTTGGGGAATCCGTGGATCCACAAAAAACAACCAAATTGGACTTCTATACAGGAAACACAAAAAAGTTTAAATTTTAGCGACTATTTACAATTGATATAACAATATGGAAGGAAGTCTGTGGTTTGCTAAGAATAGGAGTATGAGTAAGAGCAAAGGAGAATTGCCATAGTTTTTACATGAAATTTGCAGTGGAAAACAGATGCTAACAGAACTTACACTAAAGGTTGGATAACAGCAGAGATTTACAGGTATGTTAATTAGGTACTGTAAAAAAAGAATATAAAAACAAGCTGGGAGTGTATATAATGTGAAAGGAAAAGTGTAGCTTCTAGACACTACACTAAAAGGCAAAGTAGAAGGGAGCTTAGGCGAGAACATTAAATAAAAATATAGTGAGCAGTAAATGAAGAAGAGGAATTGCTATACTGAAAATATAGTTATAGCATTAACCAGTGTGAATGAATGTATATGTGGGTGCTTGCTTATAGTATGTAATTTAATAGTAGGTAGTTTGCAATCAGTCAGGTAGCCACTTATACACTCAGTTACACTCCCACAAAAGCACTTATGTACCCACCACCGATATAGCCAGAGAGTGACTGACAGACTCAGTCACACACCCATAAAAGCACTCAGATACCCATTTAGTCTCACATACACCCACTTACATTATCATTCACACACTATGCAAACGCGCCCGCATATTTAACTTTGCTCATCTGGTTAGCCAGCTCACCTCATTATTCTCGCTCTCGACCCCGGTCCGCCCCGGCAGTGTGCCGTTTGTGCGGAGGGTCCTTCCTACGAGCGACACTTCCTGCTCGGCTCTGCACCACTTCCGCCCTGCCTCTCCACCGTGCAGGTGAGCGGTCTAGTGGCTCACGTCGGACGGCATAAATGGCGACCTGGTGCAAGCGCAGCGGACGAGCGCCGACTTCGCGCCGAAGTCGCGCATAAGTCAAGCCCGTCTGCGCCCGTCCGCGGCCGATCGAGGCCCGGGGCCACGCATGCTGTCCGTAGCATCACGTATTCCTCCCAGGTTCTCCATGCACTCAATTGTTTTACTCCTCTTGCCCCCCTCGTGGCTACTATTGCCCAGACTTGTGGCATACTGTCTTCCCACCCTCCCCATACCTCTCTGGCCCCCATCTCTGCCCCTTCTCTTCACTGTAACCCCGCCCCCACTTCTACCAGGATTAGCTCCCCAGCTGCCTGTCCCCTCTCGATTGTTTACCTCAACACCCGCTCACTTCCCAAACATCAGCTTGAAGTATTTCAATTACTCGATAATGATAATATCGATATCCTGCTTCTTTCAGAAACCTGGCTCCACGAGGACTCCCTTCCTGACATCCTGGCCGCCATCCCTACAGGATTCTACATCCTACAATCCAATAGGACCTCTGGTAGACCAGGTGGTGGTGTCACCGCCATTATCCGCTCCAAACTACATTTCACTTCCCTTACTACTACTCCCATATTACATTCTGACGTACTTACTTTAAAATTCATGTCTCCTAAATTGTCCTTCACTTGTGTCCTAGTCTACCGTCCCCCCGTTAATATGCATTCTTTTTCGTCTTTATTTGGTGATTTTATTTCTCAGTTGGTCATCAAATCCGCCAGGGTCTTGATCATAGGCGATTTTAACTATTGGCCACTAGATCCCCACGAAACCGCCTCATCAACCGAATTCACAAATCTATTACTTGGTCTTAATTTTTTGCAACATATCTCCACTGCTACCCATAACAAGGGTCATATCCTTGACCAGCTATGGACAACCAACTTGGATATCTCTCCCCCCCCTTGTTTACCCTTGCACTTGGTTTGATCACTTTTTCATTTCCTTTTCGCTGCAACTGTCACTACTCACCCGCCCTCCACCAGTATCGAATTTCTCGGCACGTAATTGGAAACACGCTGACATTTCCCTCTTTCACTCAACTCTCGCCACCTCTCTCCCCAATGATCACTCCGATATGAACCTTCAAACCACCATAGTGGACCAATGGCTGTCCCAAGCCAGCGATGTGGTTGCTCCGGTGAAAACTATCAAATCCAAATGCCCACACGACGCCCAGCGTTGGTTCACCGAACAACTCAAGGCAGACAAACTATCTCTTAGACGCGCTGAGCGCCGTTGGAGACGAAATTATGACCCTTCATCTAAAATCATTTTCACTGATCTATTAAAATCATATTAAAAAATCAATCATCTCGGCCAATTCTGCTTACTATTCTCATAAAATCCTCAGTTCTGCATCAAAAACTAAGGAGATCTTCTCTATCGTTGCCGAACTCTCCCTCCCCGACCGTGTCACGGTTCAGCCCCAACCCTCGCAGACTCTGTGTGAGTCCCTTAACTCATTCTTCATTGATAAAATTTCCATCATCAAAAACAATATCCCCCTTCCCTCCTTTTCCCATGTTAGTGTCCTTCCTCCCTCGAATCCTTGCAGTTTGCATGAATTCCCCCCCATTTCCCTAGATGTATTTATTTCTCTACTCCAGGCAGTCAGTTCTGGCTCCCCCCATGACTGCTGCCCTCCCCAAATTTTAAGAGATGCTTTCATGGCTTGCCCAGGTCCTCCCCTTGATCTGCTCAATCGTTCCCTCGCTACAGGCTCTGTCCCCGATGCTTTCAAAAAAGCAGTGGTTGTCCCTATTCTAAAAAAACCTGGAGCTGACCCCACTGTTTTGGGGAACTATCGACCCATCTCCCTTCTCCCCTACCTGGGCAAGGTACTGGAGACCTATGTCACCCGCTACCTTAGTGCCTTCATTGAGAGAACCTATTTCCTCGATGATCAGCAGGCAGGCTTCAGACCGGCCCATTCTACGGAGGCAGTGGTGGTAGCGGTCATGGACGCCTTGAGACAGGGGGAAGATAAGAACTTGGCCCAGGCCCTGGTGTTGTTAGATCTTTCGGCCGCTTTCGACACGGTCGATCACAACATCTTGATCGATCATGTCAGAAACGCGGGCATCCAGGGTCTTGCCCTGTCATGGATTGGGTCTTTCCTCCAACACCGCTCCCAATCGGTCCACTTGTCTTCTTTCTCTGTCCCTCATATCTCACTTTCCTGTGGTGTCCCCCAGGGTTCTGCTCTGTCCCCTCTCTTATTCAACTTATATATGCAGCCCCTTCTTGCTTCTCTCCGTCACTCACCTGTTACTATTTTTAACTACGCAGATGACCTGCAATTAATCTTTCCCATTGACTCTTCCCTACTTTCTTGCTCTAACTTTCAAACTATAATGCTCACCATCTATGAGTGGATGAACTTCAGCCAGCTGAAGCTCAACCCCAGTAAGACTGAGCTGGTCTTGATTGGTGGGTCCACGAACTCCTGGAGTTCCAACTTTTTGCCCTCGGCCCTTGGTCCCGCCCCCTGCCCCGTCAATACTGTGAAAAGCCTTGGCGTCATCATCTCCTGTGATCTTTCGATGCGGCCCCAAATAAATGCGGTTACCTCGGCCTGCTTCTATCATCTCCGTAGAATCGGGAAAATCCGAAGGTATCTATCCTCGGAGGCTCTCATTCTAGTTATTATGGCCCTGGTCACCTCACGTATCGATTATGCCAACTGTCTATACGTGGGGATCCCTGCATACCACCTTCACCGGCTCCAGCTTGTACAAAACTAGGCGGCCAGACTGGTCTTCCAACAGCCGAAATACCAACACGTCACACCTTTGTTGGAAAGACTTCACTGGCTCCCGGTAGCGTACCGCTGTATTTTCAAAAAGGGTTGCACCATTTTTAAATCTCTATCCACTCCTGCTCCTGCTTTTATCTCTCTTAGTCTTCACCCCCACGTCCCGTCACGACACCTTAGGTCCTCTGCCCAAAACCTCTTGGTCACTCCCAGGTTTAAACGTAAGAAACACGGTGGTGCTTGTTTTTCTTTTCTTGCCCCTTCTACCTGGAACTCTCTTCCCCTTCCCATTCGCCTTGCTCCTGACTATATCACCTTCCGTAAACTTTTGAAGACTCATCTGTTTCGTCTTGCTTACGGCTAGCCTATTACATCTCCAGAGTCCCCCCCACTTGTCTTGAGCGCCATGAAACCAATTGGTGTACGTGTGCGGTAACAAGCATTTTTAACATAACATAACATAACATAACACTCTTCAGGTCCTGTCACACCCACTCAAACAGCTATACAACCACATGTACTGAGCACCCAGACAGTCATTTACACACACACTTATACATCCATACATCTAGTTATACGCTCAGTAAGCCACTCATACAGTGTCACATGCCTATTTACAAAAACATATTGCCACTAACACACCCAAATAGTGACAGAGGCACTTACACATACATTCATACACCCACATAGCACTTATGTATCTACCACTAAAAGAGCCACTTTCAAATACAGTTACACAACCAAACACTAACACAGCCAGTTACCAATCCATACCCATTTAGACAACCATACTCAGACACTTACACAGCCTGTTACACACTGATATAACCACACATGTAGCTATTCACTTGCTTATATGTAATCTAATAGTATGTAATCTTAAGTTAAATGTGTTCTACATTTGTTTTTCAGATATCTACTTGCATGTAAAGGGTACTGGAAGATGAAAATATCAGGTAATAAAAAAACAGGAATTATGTTTCTTGACAGCATCCATAAACTGGGCAACAGAAGATATATTTAATTTCAACGGCATATGACGTTTCGCACAATGAGTTATCATGTCTTGCAGTTTTGGTGAAACAGTGAAAAATGGTAAGTATCTGGTTAAGTGGTAAGGGTCCAACAGATGGTCTAGCTGCTGATGATAATGTACCACCTTATGTGTCTTGTATCATCCTCTGATACTTCGCTGTGTATGGTTTCCAGGTGTTTCAAAATAGATGATGTGAAGTATGAATCCTTCTTCAAAGTATCGCTTAACAGTTTATTACTGTAAATATTGCTTTGGAAACTTTTTGGGAAGTGGTAAGTGTTCGTCTTTGTCCTGCATTGTTTTCTATAAGCCTGGGTGGAGTTCGCGTAGTTCCACTACGCGGAATTCCGAGTAGTTACAGTAATATTTCGCAGAATTTCACAGAGGTCCGTGCTCGGGCGGAGTTGTATCAGTTAAGACTTAAGAAGATTTGCTAACATAATATTAAGTTCCTGTTTTCTAATTACTAAAACAAACTCAAACATTGCAGTTGGCTAATGCTGTCCCTAATATTGCATAGTTTTGAATCTAAACATGAACTCAACTGATTGTTTGGCGTTAACTGGCAATAATTAAAGCAGTGCTAAAGTTAGTCGCTGTCTATTAAGCAGTGTCTCAAGCATGAATCTGCTACAAATTAATAAAACCCAGTCATGAAATACCATGAATTTAATTATTTTGCACAGTAAAAGCGAATACCGGATAATTGTGTGGGCTTTAATTGTGCGGAGTCCATTCAGTTGCATTGCAAACAACCTTTAAGTGCCGAGAGATACTTAATGGAAGCCATGACAGAGACTGAGATGACAGCATTTGAAATGAACATTGTAAGACGTTTTCTGTTTTCAACTCAATCAACATTCCCTGCAGGGCCTGTTAAGAGTCTGAACAATCATGATCTTGATGCACACGATTTGCACTTTTGCAAACAATTAGCTCCTGCAATGGTGTAGTGACAGAAACCTACATCAACAAAACATACCCCTATCCCGAAAAATGCCATAACACAGAGTATCACATGTCCAACTGCACATGGGAGAGCGAAACATGTCACTGTAATTAAAATCACCAATTAACCACTGACAACATTTTTCACATAATAAGACTAGTGTGCAGTGTTGCTGAAGTCTACACATTAATAAATAGTTATCCTCATATGAGTAAATGCTCACCAAGATATGATGCACTGTTTCTTGAAATCAGGATATAGTAGGGTAACAGTGGCATCACTTGAACAAGCCAAACATCCAACAATAATTTTTAAGTGTTCTAGGGAATCATTATACACTCAGGTCCAATTTATCAAAAATATTGGCCAAGACTGCTGCTTCTGTGCAAGCAGTGCTGGGAGGGACATATTCGGCAGTGCCTAGAAAAGTATGCTCTTTAAAAGCACCTCGACAAACATTGATAACAAAGGTAAACAAACAGACTCTGTTGAAGTGCACACACATCAGAGGCCGCTGAGGAACAGCACAGACTGGAAAGGGCTGCACACTACATTGCACCACCAGTGGAATTCTGTACCCCTCTGTGATGAGGCAGCAATGTGTGCCTTGCATTATTGAACAGATAATTTACGGGTGGCATCTCTGTGCAAACCCCTCAGCACGTTCACTGATAATCCTACTCCCTTTGTTCAGGCTATGTACTGTAGCACAGACACTTTCCAAACAGTCTTAGGAAGCAATTTCCACACAGGAGAGATGGGAGGTTTGATCTGAATATTTATTTTGCAGAACAGAGGTGGTGAAAGGTTTCAGGAGAACAGGGGCCAAACACCAACAAACTGCTCCAGATCAGCATGTCCTGCGGCAGTGCCAGCTGTTTCCACACCATTACTTCCAGCATGCCTTCTTCATTCCTCGGTCCTTTCTGGAGAGCTGTTGTCTGAGGAATCACATTGTCTGGTTCCCCAGCTTTGGAACAAGATGTCACTCTGTGTGCTCATTCAATCTTCAGTCTCCCACTGAAAGATTGATTATACATTTGCACAGGGAACCTGACACACCCTTCCAAAATACAGCATTGCTGAAGTTAAACATAAGGGGCCCACCTAACCATGATGATGAGCCCATCTACACTCTGTGACTGCAGCTGTTCTGAGGAATAATGTTTTGCTCTCTGAGGTGTTTATGTGAGAGGCTGTATGTCTGCACCCTACACCCGCAGGCCACATGCAAAGTAAAAACAAGCTCAACAACCCTTCAAAAGAGGCTCATAAGTCATAACGTGCAAGTATCAGGGAAAAGAAGGCTAAAACTACACTTGCCCAGACAATAACACTAGTGGGTGACATGATTCAGCTCAATCAGAGAACGTGATTTGTATGTAAAATGGGTGAGTGCCAGTAAACTTTGCTATGCGGCAGCTGGCGGAGTTTCTGTCAAACTCCACGCTCCATGCGGAGTGCAGAGTTGCAAAGCTCCATGAACTCCGGCAGTGGAGCAAAGTTTTCCACCCACCTCTAGTTTTATATCTTCAGCAGAAGAGATCATAAAATTGATTCTATCTTCTTTTGAAGGAAAAGAAATTATACAATGGAGCTCTGCTGCTCAGACTGTCTTCAGAGAGATGTGACACTGAAATAACTGATTTAGTATATGGTTCCTGATGTGGATGAGTGGTAAGATCTGTGGTGGTATCGAAGTGGATATGCGGATCCATAAAACAAATTGAAAACAGTGTTTGTATTTGTGGAAAGTTAAAAAAAGTTATGTAATGTTCTCTTGTTATTTGTTTATTTTTAATTGTATAATGTGCTGATAAAATGTTTTTATGAACTTATAAAAATGTAGATTAATGAATTAAACTCATGGGTCAAATCATAGTACAATTAATATTTTTTTAAAACAGTGTAATTCACTAAAACACCAAAGGTAACAAGGACGGTATAGCTAGGAAATAGCATTAAAAAAAAGTAGAAATTTACCGGCAAAAAAAAGGTTACAGAGACATTATAGTTAGGAAATATAAGCCTTAGAAATTCATTGAAGAAATCAAAGGTTACAGGGAGGTTATAATTTTGCACAAATAAAACCACAGAAATTCAGCAGTTATAGTTACCTAAGCTAACTAACGTACGCCCCACAATACAGTGCTTATGACCTCACCTATTACATCACTCGTAATATGGTCGGTGACATCACTGATAACATTACCGATGACTCGGTAGCCACACTACATTAACTATAACTTCTGTCTTCCCCATGCACTGCTTATACTCTTTCATATGATACCATCTAAAACCATAGCTTTTTCAACTCACCTATTACATCGCAAATCACAATATTTGTGGGGAAACAGTGCATGGTAGAGTGGCTAGTTATAGTTAAGATAGTGTGGCTACCAAGTTGACATGGAGCAGAGTAGAGTGCGGTAAAGTATGGTGAAGTGGCAAAGTCTGTCATAGAGTTGAGTGGCATAGAGTAGCGTAAAGTGGAGCTGTGTAAATTTGAGTGGCAACAGTGGAGTGTTGCAGAGGGAATTGGGGTAAAGTAGAGTGTAGTAGATTATAGTAGGATCCAGTGTTATAGCGTAGAGTGGAGTGACGTAGAGTTGAGTGACATAGAGTGGAGTGGCATAAGGTGGAATAGCATAGAGTGCAGTGACGTACAATGTGGTAACATAGAGTGTAGTGTTGTACATGGTAATAGTGGACAGTGAAGTAGCATATAGTGGAGTGATGTCAAGTTGAGAAGCCTGTATTGCATTAGTGTACACTAGAGTGGTGTACAGTGGAGTGGGGTAGAGTGGAGTGGCGTAGAATTAAGTAGTGTAGAGTGGCATAGAGTGAAACTGCGTACAGTGGAACAGAGCAGAGTGAAGTCAAGTGGAGTACCATATAGTGGAGTGGCGTAGACTGTAGTGGTGCAGAGTGGAGTGGCTTACCGTGGAATGGTGTAGAGAGGATTGGCATAGAGTAGAGTGAAGTAGAGTTGAGTGGCACAGAGTGGAGTGGGTAGAGTGGAGGGACGTACAGCGGAATAGCGTATAGTAGAGTGGCATACAGTGGAGTGATGTAAAGTGGAGTGAAATAGCATAGAGTGGAATCAAGTATAGTGGAGTTGCATATCAGTTAATCAGCGTTTGTAGAGTGCTGCACTGTCACCCGTGGAGGTATCTGGGCGCTGGAGTGCGAGATCTCCATCAAAAAGTCAGGTCTTGAAGAATCGGCAGGAAGAGGAATGAAAGAAGCAGAAAAAGGCAAAACAGAGGGCAGAAAATCAATTGAGCAGAAAAAGCAAAACAGAGGGCAGAAAAACAAGCAGAAAGGAAAAACAGAGAGCAGAAAAACAAGCAGAAAAGGCCAAAATGAGGGCAGAAATACGAGCAGAAAAGGCAAAACACAACAGAAGAGGGCAAAACAGAGGGCAGAAAAACAAGCAGAAAAAAGAAAAAGCAAAAGAGAGGGTAGAAAAATGTGCCGGAAAGGCAAAACAGAGGTGAGGAAATAACAGAGGGCAGCAGGAAGACAGGACGTAGAGGGTAGTGGACTGCAAGCAAGCTGGACATGAGAACTGTTGCAGGGGGAGCTGCCAGGAGAACCTGCTACGTACAGTGGAGTTTCGTAAATTGGAATGGAGTAAAGTGTAGTGGAGGATAGTGGAGTGACATAGAATGGAGTGGTGTAGAGCGGAGTGGCGTACATTGGCATAGCGTACAGTGGAGTGGAATAGAGTAGAGTGGAGAGTGGCACAGTGGAGTGGCATACAGTGGAATAGCATACATTCGAGTGACACAGAGTAGAGTGGCATAGAGTGGAGTGGCATAGAGTGGGATAGTGTACAGTAGAGTGGCATACAGTGGAATGGGTTGGAGTAGAGTGGTGTATAGTGGATTGAGGTACAGTGTAGTAGTGTACAGTGGAATAAAGTGAGGTGGCACAGAGTGGAGTGGCTTACAGATGAGTGGTGTGGAGGCCAACAGTGTAGAGTGGAGTGGCATAGAATGGAGTTAAGTACAGTGGAATAGCATAGAGTGTAGTGGTGTAGCATGGAGTGGTGTGATGTTGAATGACATAGAGTGTTGTGGCATACAGTAGATTGTCATAGACTGGAGTGGCATAGAGTGGAATAGCGTAGAGTTGAGTGGCGCACGGTAGTTGCGTACGGTAGAATAGCATAAAGTGGAGTGGTGTACAATGAAATAGCACACACTGAGTGGAATAGACTGGAGTGGCATAGAGTGCAGTTGCATAGAGTGGAAGAGTGGAGTGAAGTAGAGTGGAGTGACATTGAGTGGAGTGTCGTAGAGTTGTATAGCATTTAGAGTAGTAGCATACAGTGGAGTGGAGTGGCGTAGAGTTGAGTGGCATACAGTGGAATAGCATAGAGTGGAGTGGTGTACAGTGAAATAGCATAGAGTTGAGTAGTGTAGAGTTGAGTGGAGTGAAGTACATTGGAGTAGCATAGACTGGAGTGACATAGAGTGGAATGGTGTACAGTGTAATACTGTACAGTGGAGTGTTGGAAAGAGGATTGGCGTATAGTGGAGTATAGTGGAGTGTCATACAGTGGTGTGGCCTAGAGTGGAGTGGCATGTTGTGAAATACCATACATTGGAGTAGAGTGGCGTAGGCTGGAGTGGTGTAGAGTGGAGTGGCATAGAGTGGAATAGTGCCGAGTGAAGTGGCATAGAGTGGAGTTGTGTACAGTTGAATAGCATAGAGTCGAGTGGCATAGATTGGAGGGGCATGCACTGCAATGGCATAGGCTGGAGTGTTGTAGAATGGAGTGGTGTACAGTTGAGTGGCGTAGAGTGGGGTAGTTTTGAGAGGAGTGGTGTACGGTAGATTAGCATGGAGTGGAGTGGCGTAGTGACGTAGAGTGGAATGCCATAGTTTGGACTAGCATAGAGTGATGTTGCTTACAGTGGAGTAGCAAAGAGTGGAGTAGCATAGAGTGGAGTGGTGCATAGAGAAGTGGTGTAGGCTGGAGTGGTGTACAGAGGAATATTTCAGAGTGAATTAGTGTAGAATGGATTGGGATAGAGTTGAGTGGCATAGAGGGGAGTGGTGCAGAATTGAGTGGGTTTAGTGAAATAGGGTACAGTGGAGTGGCATAGAGTGAAACAGCATACAGTGGAGTCACATAGAGTGGAGTTGCATACAATGGAATAGCGTAGAGGGAAGTGGAATAGAGTGCAGTGGAGTACAGTGGAGTGTTGTAGACTGAAGTAGGCACAGAGTGGAGTGGCATTGGGTGGAATAGCATGGAGTGGAGTGGCTTAGAGTTGTGTTGTGTACAGTGGAATAGCATAGAGAGGAGTAGCGTAGAGTGCGGTGGCGAGTAGTGGAGCGGCATAGACTGGAGTGGCGTAGAGTGGGCTAGGGTGCAGTGGTGTAGAGTGGAGTGGCGTAGTGGAAGAAAGTGGAGTGGTGTACAGTGAAATAGAATAGAGCCGAGTGGCATAGACTGGAGGGCATAGAGTGGACTAGTGTAAAGTGGAATGGCATACAGTAGAGTTGCGTACAGTGGAACAGTGTAGAGTGGAGTGGTGTAGAGTGGAGTGGCGCATAGTGGAGTGGCGCATAGTGGAGTGGCGTAGACTGGAGTGGTGAAGACTGGAGTTGCATTGAGTGCTTTAGAGTGGAGTGGGGTAGAGCATAGTGGCATACAGTGTAACGTAGATGTAATGTGGCAGTAATATAGATTATGGGATGTAAATTGATCTTTTTGGTAGTAGGAGCAAATAGTTTAAACAATTTATAAGCATGAAAACACCTAGTTATATATTGTACTGTAGTATATCATGGTAACCTTGCGGTATTCAGCGGTACATGCCAATGACAAGGCAGCATGTGCTTAGTTAATGGCTGTCTTTACAAAACATAAAAGGAAGCCATGTAGATTTCAGCACACTATGGCTGTGTTCTGGGTTATGGCCTTATATATAGCTAAGGGGGAGGTTTTTATTGTTGTTCTCTAGCTATTCCACTTTATTAAAGTGGCAATAGCTAGTGATATTTACTTATATTTTCTCTATATTTTTTGAAAAGTTTACAGAGAACCTCATCTGTGCTTACAAAGTACTGGGGTAGTTATAGGAAAATAAATTATATCTATAAAAATTAAATGAACCACTGTATTACACTATATTACTCAAATATAGTGTTGTAAAGTGTATTCATAATTTTTTAGCAAATGTTAATAAGTTTTTTAAGTAGCACTGTAATTTGTATATATCACTTCGAAATTCAGTAGACTTTTTTGTCAAGAATTAAATATGTAAATCATTGAGAATACACTGTAGAACACTATGGGGCCAATTCCGATTCGGGAAAGGAATCCATACTACGATTCGTATTCGAAGTCGTTTCCGTACGATTCGTACAAATCCGTCATAATCGCGTAGTATGATCCGTAGGATAGAAATAGGTCCGAATCTGTGCAAACCGTACAAAATACAAGGCTAAATCTGTACGAATTAGACTCTCACAGTGAACCGTACGATTCGTAAACATGCCATACGACCCGTCATTTACGATCCGGACCGGGTAATGAATACGCGATTCGTACAGAACACATCGCTTATAGGCAATTTGTACAGAGAGCTACACATTTGAACCGTACCCCTAAACGCAAGGGGTGTACGCACCATACACCTACGGCCTTGGGGGGTACGAACCGTACCCCTACGCGCCGTATGCCAACATTCATGGGGTGTACGCACGGGGACATACGCACCGTACCCCTGAAATCCAGGGGTGTACGCACTGTAACCCTGCTATCATGGGGTGTATGCACCGTACCCAGGGGGGTCCGTTTCGTACGCATTTCGAGGCGAAATCTGCTTTTACGGATGTTTTAAGCTCCTGTAGAAAAAGAGTCGTACGGAGTGTAGTCGATACGATTCGCACTTGCTGGGTCGGAAAATACAGCTTCGATCCGTATGGAAATCGCGTACTGCACGTTCCGAATGCGATTTGCACGGATCAGTGAGTTGTACGGTCTTCGGTTCGATTCGTACGGAGAACTGCTTTGGGTACACATCGTACTAGGTCGTACGTACGGGTACGGTTCTCCATACGAATTGTATGGGAAAAAAGCTCCAAACAGCTTGTCACAAAGTCATGCAGATTGACTAACCTTACTTTCCAGATACAGCAGGAGCGATGTAGTTGCTAATTTCACTCCTCCCTAGGAACGGTACCTCTAGTGAAGGGGAAACAACACCACTCCCCTAAGAGGACCTCACCCAGGGAAGGGGAAAAAGTGGATAAATAAAACATAAAGGACTGGCAGCCATAAACCATCAACAGGACTCGACACCAAGAGAAACTCAGGCTTTGGATCCGTATTCGAGTTCCTGCATAAAGACACAAGAACACAAATAATTGCACTCCTCTCTGGATGACAATAACAACTAAATGTGAACGTGTAGAAACTCACTTACTGAAAAAGGCTGCCACAAACATTCCATCAGAAAAGGGCAAAACAGGAAAAAATAAAGAAAAATGCAAAAATAGGGAACAGCCCACGAGCCCCAGAGTTGAAAAAGATAATGGTTCTCTATCGGCAATAAAGTTCAGTCATGAGAGAACAGTTACTTATCTTCCTCCACGTAGCTTCTCTCTGTTTAGCTGATTAGAACCGAAAGACAATGATTCTTGCTCCCAGTGTGCTCCGAGAACCATATCCGAGCTTCTCAACAGCTCCGACAATCCAAAGAGTTCAGCCGCTATCCATGCTCCAGAAACGAAGCTATGTTATCATGGAAAAAGTCTATGCAGCCGCGTAAATAGAGAGCCTCTGACTCAGCTCTCCCAGCGCGGCTCCCAGTAGAAGTCAAAGTTCACCAAACGCCACGGAGACAGATAGCAAAGGAAAAAAGTACCAGCGCGCATCCGCTGCGCTAGTCCAGTCAAGAAACTATAATCCACACAGCAGAGTAACACCGTACTCCGACAGCAAGGGTCCAGGTCGATAAGCACAAGGGAAAAGGCAACACCACAGGTGACAAGCACAGAGGGCTTGCCGGAAGGCACAGATATAGGAAGCAGAAAGAAAGTAAGCGGGAGAGAGCGAAAACAGACTACACAGCAAGCATTCTGGGACATGTAGTCATACTTACTGTGTCTAAAACATGACAGAACCCCCTCTCAATGACCGACGTCCCGGCGGTCCGCCAGGTTTCGAAGGGTACCTAGAGTGGAATCATCTCAACAGCCCAGGACAGTGCAAATTTGCGAGAGGTTCCCAGGAACGCTCCTCAGGTCCATACCCTTTCCAGTCAATCAGATATTGCAAGGCACCCCACACCTGCCTGGAATCAAGCACGGCTTTCACTTCATACTCAACATCCCCTTCTATGTCCAAAGGCTGGGGTCTTACTACAGCTCTCGTTCCCTGCACATACAGCTTCAATAGGGATACATGGAAGACTGGATGAATGTGCCAGGAGGAAGGTAGCTTCAATTTCATAGCTACAGGGTTAACCAAGGCTATGATGGGATACGGACCCACAAACTTAGGTTGCAACCTAGTGTTTCCCTTAAGCTTTAGATGTTTTGTGCTCAACCACACCTTATCGCCCACTGAATAGGCTGGCTCAGGAGTTCTCTTTTTGTTGGCCTGTTTTTTGTCGCGGTCTCTGCCTGCCACCAAATGCTCCTTAGTCTCCTGCAAAACAGACCTTAGATGCTCATGATGCTGTTGTATAGTAGGATGAGAAGACAAACATGGCTGCTCAAAAGGCAGGGAATTGGGGTGATATCCATGCAGACAAAAGAAGGGCGAGCATCTTAAAGAAGAATGGGTAGTGTTATTGTAGGTGAACTCCGCCATCCACAACAACGTTCTCCATTCTTCTTCTTGTTGGAGAGTAAAGCATCTCAAATACTGCTCCAACGTCTGATTAAGCCTCTCCGTTTTACCATCGGTCTGCGGATTGTAGCTCGTTGATAGTCGAGCATCAATTTTCATAACGGTACACAGGGCCTCCCAGAATTTAGATGTGAACTGCGTTCCTCTGTTCGTAATAGGAACAGAAGGAACCCCATGTAACCGTACCACATTTTGCAAAAAGATTATGGCCAATTCTCCTGACGTGGGTAACTTAGTCAATGCAATAAAATGTCCCATCTTAGTGAGATGGTCTACAACCACTAGAATAGTGTTGTTGCCGAAACTGAGAGGCATTTCTACGATAAAGTCGATTGATACAGTGTGCCATGGAGCTGGAGGTATGGGTATAGAACGTAGCAATCCACTACTTCTTTGGTGCTGTGCTTTAGATTGGATGCATATGGGGCATCTGGCAACATACTCTTTAATGTCTTTCCGTATCGTTTCCCACCAAAAGTATCTAGATGTGGTCTGTAACGTTTTGTGTATTCCTGGATGTCCACTCAAGGAAGAATCATGTGTCCATTGCAGAACTTGCATTTGTAATTCAGAATCAGGTAGATACAACTGATTGTCTCTGAAGAGAAGTTTACCTCTCCAACTCCTCTCCAAGGGTTCTTTGGCTAGCCAAGATGGTGCATCCACCATGACACTTTTTTCTTCCACTTGTCTCAAGAACTCGGTGGGACATGTGACAGCTGATGCAGATGGACTGAACGACGCTTTGTGAAGGAGTAAGGGAGGATCTTGTGCATCTAAAGGTTGATTCTGTAATGCCGATTCTGGTCTTGATAAGGCATCTGCTTTGCCGTTTTGTGGGCCTGGACGATACTTTATCACAAAGTCGAAGTCCGAGAAAAACAAGGACTATCATAACTGGCGAGGTGTTAACGCCTTAGCGCTCTTCAAGAATAGGAGGTTACGGTGGTCTGTAAAGATCTCAACAGTATGTCTAGTCCCCAAAAGATGATGTTGCCATTCTTCACACGCTCGCTTTATTGCCAACAACTCCTTTCTTCAACAGATGAGTTAAGGGTTGGATGATTCTGGAGAAATCCTGGATGAAACGGCGATAAAAATTTGCAAAGCCCAAAAAGCTTTGTAAAGCCTTCACACAAGAAGGAGATTTCCATTGTGTAATGGCTTGGATTTTCTTATGATCCATCCTTAACCCATTTGGCCCGATGATATAACCAAGAAATTCCACTTCTGTAGTATGAAAATGGCATTTCTCCAATTTGGCAAATAACTCATGTTGTTGCAGCCGCTCCAACACTTCCATCACATGCCTGACATGTTCTTCTCGTGTGGCAGAATAAATAAGAATATCATCGATGTAGACGATACATGAAACGTCAAGCAAGCCCCTCAACACCTCGTCCAGGAAGAATTGAAATGCCGCAGGGGCATTGCACAGGCCAAAGGGCATTACTTGGTACTCATAGAGCCCATATTTCGTGCGGAAAGCAGTCTTCCATTCGTCTCCATGACGAACTCTCACAAGATGATACGCACCACACAGATCAAGTTTAGTAAATATCTTTGCGTCTTTTAACTGTTTTAACAGGACTGGTATTAAAGGGAGAGGATACCTGTTCTTTCTGGTGACTCTATTGATGGCCCGGTAATCAATGCATATTCTCAAACCCCCTTCTTTCTTCAGTATGAAGAATAGGGGGGACGATGCAGGGGACATAGAGGGACGTATGAATCCAGACTCTAGGAGTTTCTTCAAATACTGCTGAAGATAGATGTTCTCTGCCTCGGTAAGGGCATATATCCGACTACACAGAATGCTAGCTCCTGGTTCCAGTTCAATCACACAATCATAATCTCTGTGTGGAGGTAACTTACTGGCTTCCTTCTCATTAAAGACATCCTGGTACCTCCTGTAGATCTCAGGAAGGGTAGAGATCGCGTTCACCCTCAAATCCTTTCCTCCACTTGCCAGCATGCTTGCAGGGGTTTCCATCCTTATTTCCTCATGAATGCAAGGAAGAGTACAATGGTCAGCACAGTAATCCGAACTTAAAGTGATGGTACGAGCAGCCCATTTCACCACAGGATCATGCAACGTCAACCACGGCATACCCAGGATCAACCTAAACTGAGGAGCATCAATTAAATCAAAAGAAATAAGTTCGTAATGGTTTTGTCCTACTTGCAAAACCAACTGGCGTATATGATAACACACTGGCCCGGACGTTAAATCAGACCCATCAACGGCTTTCACAGCTTCTGGAATTTCTTTCTGGATACACGGAACTCCCAGTCTTTTGGCATATTGCAGATCTATAAAATTGCCCGTAGCTCCGCTATCCAACATGGCGTGAACCATCACTGGTCATTTTATGGTAACACATAAGTTCATATGGGGCACCGCAGATTGCATCGTGTTTGCTACAGCATGGTAGACCTTTTTTTCCGTACTTTGGCTGAAACAAGGGGTCTCAGACTTGCTTGAGCATTCTCGTTTCCCGAGACACTGACAGGATATTCCATTGCAGGAAGGTTTCTTGCACCTTTGGATTTTACTCTACAATCTTTGATGAAGTGCCCAGGCTTACCACAATACATGCAGAGTTTCTGAGTACGTCTGCGGGTACGCTCTTCTGAACTTAAAGGACCCCTTATTCCTCCTATTTGCATTGGTTCGATAGTGTCGGAGGAAGGAGCACTTTCCGATGTGACTCGAGGTTTGGATGTTGGAAAGCGTAGTTCATATCGATATTTATCGCCTCTGCGTTCCTGCAGTCTGTGATACAGTTGGACTTTGAGATCTATTAATTCCTCGCAAGTAGTAGGAAGAGTCACCACCTGGGCCAGAACGTCCTTTAATTCTCCTTTTAACCCTTGATAAAACAAGGAAACTCTCTTTTTGGATGGCCAATCAGTTTCAACAACAAGACGGTTAAAATTGGTGATGTAGGACAACAGATCTTGTGATCCCTGCTTAAGCGTAATCAACTCTCTATCCAGGGATAGCATGTGAGCTTTGCGATCAAAAATCTTTTGCATTTCTTCGCGAAACCCTTCGAAATCATTCAGGGTGGGATCATTCCTTTCAATCAGTGGAAATGACCAACTCGCTGCGTCACCCCTTAAATACGATAGCATAAACGCCGTCTTAGAACGATCGTCAGGAAAGACGGTAGGTTTACACATAAAATGCAATCTACACTGCCCCAGAAACGTACTAAATTTCTTGGGATCCCCCAAGAACCATTCTGGGGTTGCCAAAGGCAACTGCACTGGTTGTATAACTTGAATAGTGGAAGGACCTTGAGTTCCCTGCATAATGGGAGATTGGGCCTGCAAGGGAGGAGGTAACGTGGCTTCCCTAATGTAATGGGCTCCCCTAGAACCAGTAAGACTAGCTCGTGCTATTCCCGCTACCTCATGTCGAAGGGTACTTAATTCGTTCCTCATTTCATGGTTCTCCCCTCTTACTGCATCTGTCTCCACTCTTAATGCATTAAGGACTTCTAGCATAGATGTCAGGACCGTTTCGGTCTCCATTGCTCAGGCCGTATTAAGACGTGGGCTTGTCACTCTGTCACAAAGTCATGCAGATTGACTAACCTTATTTTCCAGATACAGCAGGAGCGATGTAGTTGCTAATTTCACTCCTCCCTAGGAACGGTACCTCTAGTGAAGGTAAACAACACCACTCCCCTAAGAGAACCTCACCCAGGGAAGGGGAAAAAGTGGATAAATAAAACATAAAGGACTGGCAGCCATAAACCATCAACAGGACTCGACACCAAGAGAAACTCAGGCTTTGGATCCGTATTTGAGTTCCTGCATAAAGACACAAGAACACAAATAATTGCACTCCTCTCTGGATGACAATAACAACTAAATGTGAACGTGTAGAAACTCACTTACTGAAAAAGGCTGCCAGAAACATTCCATCAGAAAAGGGCAAAACAGGAAAAAATAAAGAAAAATGCAATAATAGGGAACAGCCCACGAACCCCAGAGTTGAAAAAGATAATGGTTCTCTATTAGCAATAAAGTTCAGTCATGAGAGAACAGTTACTTATCTTCCTCCACGTAGCTTTTCTCTGTTTAGCTGATTAGAACCGAAAGACAATGATTCTTGTTCCCAGTGTGCTCCGAGAACCATATCCGAGCTTCTCAACAGCTCCGACAATCCAAAGAGTTCAACCGCTATCCATGCTCCAGAAACGAGGCTATGTTATCATGGAAAAAGTCTATGCAGCCGTGTAAATAGAGAGCCTCTGACTCAGCTCTCCCAGCGCGGTCCCAGTAGAAGTCAAAGTTCACCAAACGCCACGGAGACAGATAGCGAAGGAAAAAAGTAAAAGCGCGCATCCGCTGCGCTAGTCCAGTCGAGAAACTATAATCCACAGAGCAGAGTAACACCGTACTCCGTCAACAAGGGTCCAGGTCGATAAGCACAAGGGAAAAGGCAACACCACAGGTGACAAGCACGGAGGGCTTGCCGGAAGGCACAGATATAGGAAGCAGGAAGAAAGTAAGCGGGAGAGAGCGAAAACAGACTACACAGCAAGCATTCTGGGACATGTAGTCATACTAACTGTGTCTAAAACGTGACATGGCTATTCTGAGGGCATTTTCCCGAATCGGAATCGGCCCCTATGTCTATGAACTATAGTGTAGTATAGTGTATTTGTAATGTTTTTAAACTTGATTTAAGTACTGCTGTACTTCCTAGGATTTCTTTTTTTAGATACATAGAAAAGTGTAAATAATTTTTCCTACCTAGGTTGGGAAAATATTAAATCTAATGCTTACCTTGTACCTAAGGCTGTAGCTCAGAACACATCCAAAATGTACCGAAAACACTTGGCTACCTTTAACTTTGGTAAAGGCAGCCATTAGCCAATCACATAATGCCTTGTCATCAGTATGTACCAGTCTTTTGCAAAATTCTGTGAAAGTACCTCGGCCACAGATATCACTAAGTTAAAATACATTATAACTTACCCACCTTATTACCTGAACTGGCAAAAAGGATGATCTGCATACAATATTCTGGAAGCCTGCCAAATTTCAAGAAAATCCGACTAGCTGTTTGAACGCTACATGTGAGTACAAAGTCAATGGAAAAATCACTTTGGGAAAAAAACATTTGCCTCATCCGCCAATGTAGAGAAGGTCTGCAAGGTTTTGTGAAGATTCGTCAAATGGGCACAAAGTTATTATGGGTCAAAAATCAGATGAATGCCTATCTCTGGGAAAATTAACTATAACTTGATAGTGGATAACTACACTCTGTAATATTTATATATTAAAACATACCCATGGTGCAAGATGCAAAGCCTGGACTATCATAAGACCCATGAGTCTCAGGCTGCAACTCGGCAGAGAGGAGGCCCTTCAACTGCCCACACCAGTCGCTGACATGATTGCGCTATAAACTGCTTGAAGCATACGCGCGGCATGGGACGCCAAGACTGGGCTATCCTAAGGGACAATGGGTCCCAGGCTGCAACAGGGCAGAGAGGAGACCCTGAAACTTCCCTCACATGTCATTCACCTGATTGTGCTATAAAGTGCTTGAAACATACTCAGGTCGTGGAATGCGAAGCCTGGGCTATCATAAGGGACCATGAGTCTCAGGCTGCAACAGGGCAGAGACGAGGCCCTGCAACTGCCCAGACCTGTCACTGGCCTGATTGTGCTATAGAGCACATGAAACATATCGGTCAGTTCCTGCAAACAGCAGGGCAGGGCCACCCCCTTGGTCCTGTGGTAAAGGTAGTCAGGCATATGCATCAAGCTAGGATTTTGTGAGTCCTTAATTGCAATTATTAAGGAATTGCAATTAAGGACTCGCAAAAGCCTATGCATGTAGGAATCGCTATTAAAGTAGCAATTCCAACACATTCCTTATTTGCGAGTCGCAAATTGTGATTCACAAATAAGGAATGGCTTCCCATTCATTCCTATTGGCCTACAGACCCATAGGAATGAATGGGAAATTGCATGCACAATTTGCGAGTACCAATTGGTACCCGCAAATTGTGCAAGCAATTTCAAGGGTACAAGGGTGTCAAAAGGACACCATGTTGCATCCCTGAAATTGATCTGTGCACAAATGTTGCACACACACACATGTCCCAAGGACATGTGTGAGTGTAACCTACAACTTTGAAAAATGCACTTTAGTGCATTTTTTAAAGTTTTTGCAAATTACCATGAAGTTCAACTTCATGGTAATTTGCAACCCCTAGTAGCGAAATTGCTACTTCAAAGTGGTTCTTGCATTGGATTTAAAAATCGCAGAATGCGATTCCCTAAATGCAATCGCAATTTGAGAGCTCGCAATTAATTGCGAATTCTCAAATTGCGAGGGCCTTGACACTTGATGCATCGCAAAAGCTAATTTTGCGATCGCAAACAGCCGATTTTTGCGAATCATGCCTTTTGTGATTGCAAAAAGCTTTGATGCATGTACCTGACTGTCTTTTCCTTTCTTATAGAATTTTAGATTGATGATTACTCAATCTCTTTTGCCAGCCTTGGGTCTCATAATGTCTCGGATAAATGTAGACAGGCTCCATTTGCCTGTGCTGATGAAACACACACAGACTGCTCATTTTCACTTGAGTAACTTACTTGCTGATTAGCATTTTGGATTATGATTGCTATTTTTATAATAATATAATTTCAATTGGGTTTTATTGTGATTTCTAGCCAGTTCAATCCTGATACGGATATATATTTGATTATTTTGTTTGCCCCAATAGCATTGTAAGGGCCTCAGTATTTGCGTATTTCCAATTTTACTAATCCTTTGCTTTCCCTTGCTTTCCCTTGCTTTTGTTCAAGTATCGGCAAGTGTAAGGTTACTGAACAGTACAGCAACCTACAAAGCAGAGGAAAGCACCAAAGAAGTCAAAGAATTGTACTGTAAATGAGACTGAAGAGGTTGAATCAGTTATAGGCACTAATAGCACACATAATGACAAGGGGGCTTCTGTTGGAAAATCGAAGCACTCCACCCAAACTGTTTCAGACATTTTCAAATAGAAAGCTGTTAAGAAGACGTCTCGAAGGGTTTTTCATGAGCCAGGACCCATAGAGATCCCTGATCTTCCCATAGAATATTCACAAGTGCTAGACATACCATGTAGTAATCGCTTCTTGCCCCTATCTGACGCAATAGGAACATCTATAGCTTTGGAGGCCTTGGCCTCGGTAGTTGGTCCAATAGCACAGCAGGTAATTCCATCAACCTACAACAGCTGATTCCACCTCACAAATTAAGGACTTGAGGTCAGAGATAGGGGCTCTTAATACAGTGATAATACAACTAACAAGCATGGTAAAGGATTTGCTCATTGTCAAGGCGGGTTCGACCACCAAGAACCGTGAAAAATCCAAAAACTCCATGGGTGGATAATTGGAGTCCTCAGCGATGCATATGACATCTAGCACACCAGGGAGTTCCAATGGCCCCATTGTGAGGCATGATAGATAAACCGCCCAGATAGGTTTGAGGCAGGCTCATACCAGAGAATGTAGACCTGAGAGGAGGTCAGGGGTCCCCTACCTGTCTAGCACAGGAAATGATATTCCCAGGGCTGGGTCAACAAGAATCAATAACCGGCTGCAGTACATAAACAAACAAAAGTCAACCCAGCATGCTAATTCAAGGGGGTTTTCACATGTTTCTAAGATCTGTAAGATAAATGTATCTAAGCTTCCTTCCTGTGCAAGTCATGAAGTGCCGGACTCACCAAGAATAAGGTCATCCACTGGGTATGACATGTGAAGGACTGCAGGTCAATCATAAGGGAAGATATTCTTAACACCAAAAGATGAACAACAATCTAGAGCTAGATTGTATTGAACTAACCCTAGCTGATGGGAAGTTAGAAGATAATCTGGTGGCCCTCGATGCCAGGACTAGCCCCCCACTCGGTTCTAATTTCAATTTAAATATTATGGGTCAGGCCATTGGATTTTAGTTTTTGTATACCTTCCCTTTGAGCGTCTCTTTGCTCCACTTACGGGCCCCTATTGCTTGTACTTGCATATTTTTTTATGCACTTTTTATATGTTACATTCTATATTAAAAAGGAGGTTATTAAATATTGCCTTACTATGAATCATGTTAGTATACAGATCATACAAATATTTGCAATAAGGATTATTTTCATCCAATTGAAATGTCATCAAATGTTTGTTAAGTATCAAGTGTTCTTTTATATGCATGTTTTACTTTATGGTGCTTGTAAAGCTTTTATGGCACGTCCAGCTGAAATAAAGTAATTTACTTACCATATATATATATATATAAATATATATTACACAGTATTTCTAAAGTAAAGGCCTTTTTGTGTTGCTAATAACTATGGCACTGTTTATGAATCTCCATGAAACTTTCCATAAAAGTGCTAATGTGGTACTTTTTGAATAGTTTGCGCATGGAAAGATTCAGGGGATATGCCAAGCAGTGGCCGAGAAAAAGGGGGTCCTATTCATTTCTCCATGTGAAATTTAGACTCAGCCAATGCCCAAACCATAAACAGATTTGTACTAAAATTGGTGATAGATGTTGGTCCAGAAAGACTGCTTTTTGTGTTTGGTGTAAATCTTTTCAGTAGTTTTTGAGCAATTGCACCTGGGGCCAAAAAAGATTCTTCATTAATTGTGCAGCATTTTTTTTTTAAAGTGCTGGCTCCTGCAGGTTTCCATAAAATAGCCCCTGTGCTGGGGCAGGGCCGGGGGGTGGGAGCAGTATATAGTTAGGAGTAGGGCAGCATGTGGCCCACTCCCCAAGCCTCCAAGAGGCCTTGGGGACCACATCCTCTGGGGACGATAGCCTATTAAAGGGGAGTTGGGTGCAGCCCCCCTCCCCAAGCCTAAAAAGACCTTGAGGACCTGCTCCCCAGGTCAGAGTCATAAATAAAGGGGAGGGGTTGCATGGCTTTCCTACCCAAGCCCAAAAGGCCTCAGGGACCCCATCACCTGGGACCATTTATTTTAATAAAGGGGAGAAAGGCTATGCACACTCCATGCCAAAAGAGGCCCCAAGGAACCTATCACTTGGGACACCAACTAATTCACTGCCCCAATGCATGGGCAGAGAAAGAGCAATGTTCTCCCAAAAGCACAAAGCTGCTCCTGTATGGTGGAAGAACCAATCGTTTCCCTCCCCAGGCTCTTGGCCAGAGAAATAGTGTGTATTACTCCCGCCCTGCAGGAGCAAAGGAAAACTGCTCCCCCAGGGTGGGAGCACCAAAGGCTCACACTTCACCCAGATGGGTGCAATCAGCAGTGGCGGCCAGCACAATCTTGTGGATGGTGAGGCAGGTGTGGGGGCAGGCGTGGGAGGGGGGCTGTAGAGGGTGCACAGGTCGCAATTGGAAAAACAACACTTACCTTGCTGCCGGGCGCCACATCTTTGCTTCTGCTCTACTGCATCCGACTTCAGGAACAGAAAGCACAGTCCAGGTTCCCCTGATCAATCACAACGCTGCAATGCAGCATTGTAATTGGACTGAGTGCTGTGACACGGAGCTCAGACGGGGGATGGAGGCGTGGGCATTTTCTCCACTCAGGCTGTAATGCAGCCTGCATGGAGAACAGTGAAAGTGTGCATGACTGTTTTGGGTGGCCCTAGAGGCTGGGCAAACAGTCAATGCGCACATAGGAGGGTTCTACCACTCTTCCCCAGCTCTTCAGCCCCGCCCTGCGCCCTCTTGCAAAGCTGCTGCAGCAGGAGGACAAAATAAAATGATAACCTTACGTTATTATCTTTTCTATTTTTCTATTACTGCTGCAGAGCAGTGGGACGATGCACCTCTGCCTTATTGGAGGAGCCACCATTGGCAATCAGGGGAACCTTAGTGGTGCCCTGGGGGGCCACAGGGCACCCCACTAAAAAATAACATAATGCTGGTTCCTGCAAGGGTAGAAAGCCGGCAGGGCCGTGGGGGTCCTGGGGCTACCCCGTGGCCCTGATGAACAATAATGGACTGGGTGCCCTGGATGGGAACTGGGGCATCCCTTGCATTAAAAGAAAATGCTGAATCCAAAATGTCCCTAAGAAATGGAACCACTTGCATTCAGTCAGCAGGCTATGAGGGCCCTGGGGCTCCCCCCACTGCCCGCTACCATACAAAAATAATGGGTGTCCTGGGTGGGACTGGAAAACCATCAACATTTAAAAAGAAAATATATAAACAGCCGCTCATTTATTATTCACTGTTATTTCATCATCCTGTATTGCCCAGCAAGGGTTATTGAGATATGTTTTTAATTTGCTGATGTGACTAGAAGGGGAATGGGACACTGCCACTTTTTAAATTAAGTTGTGGGGGCTGCAGCAAGTTGCGTAAAAATGTTCAAAGGAAAATTCAAAGACATATTTAAAAAATATATGTCTTTGACTATTTCTTTTCACATTTGTCACCTATAAAAACATACTAATTAAAACTATGGAAAGAATCACAAGTAAGTAGTTTAATAAAGCTATATTAAATATGTTTAATGAATCATATTACTAAACCTTGCATTGTGTGTATTGTTGGAAGATGCATTACAATACAAATTATTGAATTATTTTTGGAGAAAGATGATAGATCTGTTTTATACATAGAGGATTGGGGGCAGAGGGGGAGGGGATATGGGGGAGGAAAAGGGAATGGAGGGGGAGGGGAAGGGAAAGGAAGGGTAAGGGGTAGGGGAGAGGGAGCAAGAAGAAGATGGGGAGGAGAAAAGGGAGGTGTAGGGAAGGGGGCAAGGGAATGGGAATGGGAGGTGGAGAGGGAAGGGGAGGGTAGGGGAGGAAGAGGGGGAGGAGGGTTTGCCTCAGTCTAGGCCCTGCAACCAAACCTGCTTCACGACAGCCATGGCCATGCATGGCATGGGGTTGGCTTTATGCATGGCAATAAAATATTACTTTACAGTAAAAAAAAAATGAAATTCACTGAAAAAGCCAAAGATTGAAGTGACATTATAATTAGGTATGATAATTATATCTTACTTTACATTAAAAAACCTCGGAAATTTTACTGAAAGAAAACATAGGTTAAAGGGACGTTATAGTTAAGGTGAAAAGGTCAGTAAAAACATGCAGATTTAAACATACAAAACCACTGAAATTCAACAGTTATAGTTATTTCAAGTAACTATAACCCGTGTCCTCTCTGTGCACTGCTAATTATCCCACATATAACATCACCCACCACTCCTTGAATTAGTGCAAGCAGGGAAAAAGAAGTCCATCAGGCGGGAGCAAACATATGATTCCCTCATGTCTTTCTTTCCATCCATATTTCGATTTTCTGTCATTCCTTTTTTTAAATCTTTTCCTCTTTTCAATTTAGCAGGCTTAGCTAAATAGCTCAGCCCTGTTAGTCCTGCTTTCTTTTATTTACTTTGCCTAACAGACTTGATGAAGTGGCATAAGGTGGAAGGCGGTCGGCAGGAAGAAAGCAAGGCTAGGCCTTACCCTGGTCACGCAACTGTTTTCATCCATTGTTTGAATTTAGATTTGTGAGAGAAAATGTCTACAAAGGGAACACTACAAATGATTTAGAATGAAACAATAATTTTAATCACCGTAATTTAAAAGTGCAAAATAGGTCATGTTATATTCCCCTGTGAAAAAAAATAAAAAATTATGTATACAGATCATCCAGGTCTTTTTTTTACAGCAAACCAGACAAGAGTGCATGCCTGTTTCCGTTTTTTCTCATTTCACACCTCTGACTTAAATCCTTCGTGTATTAGACTGTGTGGTGTTGTTAGATATGAGGCCGGATACAAAACAGGCGAGGCTTTCTGTTTGTCGGAACATTTGCAGTAAGAACAGCTGACTCGAAGAATGCAGCTCTTACTACTGGGACATACCAAAGTCTTCCTTAATTGTTTCTGCCCTCTGCCCATTAAACTACTTTCCTCTCAGGGTAGTAATAAATCAGGAAGGAAATTGATTGGCTACATGCAGCCTTCTTTCCTTGGAGAGAGTTCACAGCTTACTAGTAAACACAAATCCTAAAAAGCAATTAAGCACCCTGGTAGTACATTTAATCCACTTCGTGTCATCCTGCGCGCACACGCAGCGTCACACGGATACAGCCACAACCAGGGATGCACCCTCCCCCCTGCGTTTGGTAACTTTTTGATAAATTTGAGAAACCACTTAGGAAAAGTCACTAGCAGAGCGGCCCTTTCCTCTCTATAACCTACTAAGAAACTTGAGAGATAGCTCTGCTGTCTAAGTTATAGTGGAGAATTGTGTGAGACCTGAGGGAAAGACGAGCTGTTAGACGCTTCAGGCTAAAATATTTGCTCTGTGAGACCCGAGCAAGCAATAACTGGTTTTCACCCAAGCAAAGCCTATGTTACACAAAGCACCAGGCTTTATGGGGGAAAAGCAGAGAGGTGTTTAGGGAGAGGGACAAAAAGGAAATTTATGATATCAAAGTGATATTATATTACCAGTCAAAAATATGTTTATAACAATAATTATCATCCTGTAACACATGAATGTTTCCATCGGTGAGGGCCATATTGAATTGTCACCCTGAGGGGAGGTGCTCATTTCACCCAGGTGAGATTCTGTGGGGTCCACCATACAGTCATTCCTCAAATTGTTTTCTTCTAACAATTCTGATGGTTTTATGTTGATAAGACTGCATGCATGATTAGTAAAACAAATACTATTGATAATCACTCACAAACAAACCGTGATGCAATTATTATAAATGAGATATGTTGTTTTTTTCATTGCTTCAGGATGCCAATTATGTACCTTTTGGAAAACTGTGAATTCGAACAAAGTTATCCCAATGGCTTGTGAATCACTAGGAGCAAATTGTAATAACTCTTTGGTATCCTGACCAAACCCTTCGATAAACTACACTTCAGACCTTAAACAGTTGCTGACAAGAGAACACAGCACTTTCTTGGTAAGGCCTTTTGGTCTGCCATGCGAATTTTGTTCGTTAAAGATAGTTTGGATGGATTTAAAATAACTTTATGGACGAGTGTTAGTGTATGATTGTGGGTTATTTGCAGTGAATAAAAGGTTGACATAAGTACCACCAACGGAATTTATTTTTTTCAAAGAGTAATGTGTATAGAGTTTTGCGTATATTTGGATTGGGTGTTATTTAATAAAGCAGAATTCTATTTGAAATGCTATTGTAAAGGTGTTTTTTGAAAATAGTATCACTTTCAATGCAACTCCAACAGTTAAATGTGCTGGAGTAGAGATGACCTTAAATAAGGATTTACATAATTTTTATTTTGCGAGATGAGTTTCTCACAGATAATGAATACTGTTCCCTTGCAGGATTTATTATGGAGAATAAATGCTCTCCAAGACTCTGAAACTAAGGGCCTCAATATAATGTCGGAGGGATTGCAACCGACATGCCATCTGTTGTGGTCAGACTGACATCTGGTGTCGTAGTCCGATAATGCGGCGGTTGGTGGCAGCGGGCGGAGAGACCGACCAACACTTTCGAAGGGCTCAAGGAGCTTGTCCGACCATCGGTCGGAATGTAATACCATACAATAGGGCCGTGCCTGCTCAAGCACTGCTGTAGGGATTATGATATCTCTTTCATACAGCATTTCAATGGTGGTGCGAACGCAATTGAAAGGCTATCGGAAACTGATTTGGGAGCCCCTAGCAGGTCCTCCCCTACTCCATAGCCTCTTCTGTGAGGCCTGGGGGGCAACATCAATACCCCATGTGCCAGGCACCACATGGTGCCTGGCACACGGCGAATATATGTTTGCAAACATCCATTTTTCCAATGCGGCTTGTGCCACGCAGCACAAGCTGCAATGGAAAAATGTATGTTTTCGACCTCCTCATGGGCAGTTGCATCCTCCTAATTTTCCAGATGGAACCGCCGACTACTAGTCAGTCGGTTTCCATTCCGAGATGATGTTGGTCAGACACGCACCCGACCAGCATCATAATCAGGGCCTTTATGTGTGCCAAGTAATTTTTCTCTCTCACAATAATTTTGTGTACAAATGCATTCCTTACACACCTTATATTGTGATTGACTTGACAATGGAGATCTCGCATATCATAATGAATTTCCACAGTTCTTAAGAGAATTATGATTACTCTGCAAGGAAAAAAGTATGCTACTTTTTTTACAACCCTAATTGAAGATCTTGGGTATGGGTGGGTGTGTGTGTGTGTGTGTGTGTGTGTGTGTGTGGGAGAGAGAGAGAGAGAGAGAGATAGGACAGGAGTCACTGTGCCTTGCAAGCTTCCTCATGCTTGCCTTCAGTGTCCCTTATTGGGTTTTCAATGAGAACTGTTGGTGGTAATACACAACATCCACTTGTATGCAATAGTTACCACCAAATCATATTTCCCATATCATAGATTCTTTTGAAGTAGTTAGCTGAAGCATCCTTTTATATTGTGTATATCACCCCCTCGTGGAACATAGCAGAAATTATCCCTATTTACAAGAAGGGCAATGGAGCCAACCCAGCCAGCTATAGACCTATAAGCCTAATTGACTCATTGCAGAAAATGTTCTGCAAACAGGTATTGCTATTGGTCCAGGGTTGAAACTCAGAGCACCCTATTTTGAGTGACTTTCAAACAGGCTTCCCTGCTAACATCAACACGTTGGATCAGGTCTTTCGTTTTTTGTGTATTTACTGGAGAGAAGTCAGTATTAGAGGGGGTAAATTATATGTTACCTTCGTGGATTTACACACTACATTCGATCTAGTACAGAGAGCTAAGTTGTGGAGAGTGGTGGCAGAGATGGGCCTGCCTCAGAATTTACTAGAAATTTGAATTTGGTTGCATTCCTCAAATACAGACCAAGTTAGATGGGGGGAAAACAACCAACTCACTGAGCAATTCCCTGTTAAATGTGGAGTGAGAAAAGCGTGCGTTTTAGCACCCACTTTATTCTCTCTCTTTATAAATGGGGTGGTAGATTACCTAGATAAGGACCAATGTGATGCACCGAAAGTAGGGGAGATGATACCATATTATTTACTAAATCCCCCAAGGAACAATTGTTAAATGATTTCACTGGGTTCTGTAAGGCGAATGGCCTGGTATTGAACGAGGCTTAAACAAAATATATGATCTTCTAGAAGGGGTATACAAAATCATCTAAAAGACCAATGTATGTAGGAAGTAGCCCCCTAGAGCAAGTTTCTGCCTTTGATTATCTGGGTATCCATTTAACCTCAAAGCTTAATTGGGCATCACACATCGAAAAAGTCCAACTGTCACTAGTCAAGCAAACTGCTTATTTAAGTAAAATCCTTAAAAATACAGTGTCTTTGAATGTGGCTCCAGCATTGGAAATGCTCTATTACCTACCGGTAATCTTCATTACTCCGGGTCCCATTGTCCTCGTCCCATTCATAACAAAGTGGAGATGATCATCTCCTGACAGAAAAAAAAGCAAGGGGAATGCTGGGACCTTAATACTGCCCCTCCCACCGGGAGTACATAAGAAGTACTTATCCAGCATCCCACCTGTACAACCAAGCCCAGACAGGAAGGCCGGCGGTCCGGTCATAACAAAGTGGAGAATAACAAAGCAGAAATCCGGCCTTCCGCACCCACAAGCGCACACAGGAAACCACAACAAAAGCAGCAACCCAAGGGAGCACCGAGAAGGAGGGAAAGGAAGACCGCAGGAAACAACCGGCCCGCAACCCAGAACAGGACAGCAGGGACAAGGACCGGAGACAAACAGAAGGCCAGGGCCCCAAAAAGAAGGCTGCCAACCCGAGAAACCGGAGTCAGGGCAACCGGGACCAGAACGCAAAGGATACACTAAAATAACCCACCGGACAAGGCCGCCAAGCCCAGAACCAGCAGGAAGGCACACAGGACCCAGCAGTTACACAAACACAGAGGAAACCAATACATCCCCAAAGAATGCCAAAGCAAGAAATGGCCAACAGAGCGCAGGCACAAGCACCCAGACCAACAAGGAAGGAGAAAGCACAGGCCGGAAACCGGCCCACTTCACCAAACCAAAAGACCTGGCTCCAAAGAGACCAGAGGAGGAAACCCCGTCGAGGAGGCCTAGGAAGCAAAAGAGCCCAGGAGCCGAACAGGAGCGAGAACCAGAACCAAACCGAAAGACAGGGAAGGGAAAAGACACCTGAAAGCCCCAGAAGGCCAAAAAACCCCACAGGGAAGGAGGCCACCAACAAAACCAGAAAGGCCACCAAACCCAGAACAGCACGGGCAGAGGAGGCCAACCCAAATACCACCGCTCAGAGACGCCCCCAGAAAAAAAACAGCCGAAAGTCATCCAAGCAAAGAGAGGCCAAGAAGACCGGAAGCCAACAACAAACAAGGTCAACAAAGGGGGGCATAGAGCCACCGGCCACAACCCCCAGAAAACCCCAGCCCCAAAAGGGAGGGAATACAAGGCAGGAGGTGAGTACAGAGCAACTGGGAAACCCCAGCAGCCCCCAAACCAGGCACAGAGGGCAGTGCAAAAAGAAGGCGCCAACACGGCAGAGGACCGCACAGCACCCCACACCCAGGCCAGGCAAGCAGCAAGGGCAGGAGCAGCGAAAAAAAATGCCCCAGGGTGCACAGCACCCAGACCAAAACCACAAGGCCCCAACCCAGTAACACCGGAGAGGAGCCAAGTAAACAGCAAAAACCAGGGCAACAAACGCCAAAGTAACCAGGAAGCCAGGACCAGAGCCAAGCAACCTGACCACGCAGGAGGACCCGCAGGCCCCCCAAACCCCAGAAGGATCCCATGCAGCACCCAGGCCGAAGCAAAGGGCAGGGAGGAACAGGGAAGCACCAGCACAACACCGCCGGACCACCCAGAAGGCCGGAAAAGAAACAGAGGAAAACCGCCAAAGCGGAAGCTGGAGGAAGCAGAAAAGGCTGAGGGGCCAAGCAGCAGGAAAACCCTAGACAACCCGCAGCCAGGAGGGAGGGCCCCACAGAGGCAAGAGCACCACAGACCGCAGCCCAACCAGAAAAGGGGGGAGGGGCACCCAAACAGACCCACACCGGGAACAAAGCCCGGGGAAGCAAGGGTGGCAGAAGTGAGCCAGGACACCAGAACCAGGAAACGTCCGGCAAAACACTCCCAACAGTAGCCCGAAAAGGGACAGCACAGCCAGAAATCCCAGGAGGCACAGCCCGAGGCCAACCCGAACCAGCAGGAAACCCGCAGACCCGGAGCCACAGGACCCCAGAAGGACCCACCAGGATGCGGCTACAACAGCAGAGTACCCCGCCAGGACCAAAAAGAGAGCCCAGGCAAGGAAGCAGAGCCCAAAAAGGAGCGGAAAAGCCCCAGCAGACACCCAGTCAAGGGAACCAGACAAGACCAGAACAACCCAGGGAGCAAACACACCCGAGAGCAGACCGACTAAGAAGCCAACAGCACCCGGCAGCACCCGGAGGCCAGGCAGGGTCTAACCCGGCCCGACCACGCCCAAAAATAGAGAGCAGACGAAAGCAGGCTCAGAAAGGGGGACACGGCCACAGGCCACCAACCTGGAGAACTGCAGAACAGAAGAGGAGAAACAGGCTGCACGCCTGGACGTGGAAGCAGCAAAAGACAGCCAGGCCCAGACAGCAGCGGCACGAACCCCAGGGACCAAAAGGCGAACCACCACCGGAAAACAAACCGGGGGGGGAGAGGGGGGACATCAGGGAAAGAAGAGCAGGCGCCCAACCACACCAGCCAGAAAAATCTCCACCAGTCACCCCCAGGAGGCCCCCAGACAGGAACCAACCAGGCAGGAAATACGACAGAACCAGGAGGGGAGGCCAGGAACACCAGAAGCAAGCCAAAGGCAAGCACAGGGAGAGCCAGGGCAGAAGCAGCCAGACCCCAGAAGCAACCCAAGCCCACAGAAGGCCCCGGAACAAACACCCGAACCCCAGGCCGGAGCGAAGGAGAAACCCGGGAAGGAGCAAGAGGAACCAGGCGCAGTCCAACAAAGCCAGGAACCAGGATCCCCAATATGGAGGAGACCAGAAGGCTCAGCGACGCTGAAGAGCAAGCTCTCTATAGTCTGGCGCCTGAGTCCACTCGGCCATCCTGACAGTGGCCCGACCAACCAAGCAGAAGCCAGGAAGCAGAGGCGAAGAACCAGTACACCCAAGCGGAACAGAGGCCACAATACAACAGCCAGCCCGCAGCGGAGGGAAGGGCACCAGAAAAAAAGGCGCACGCAGCACACCCAAGGCCAGGCCAGGACACCCGCACCCGAGACACCCCAAGAAGCAGGGATGCAGAGGGGCAGGAAAGAAAAGTGGAGAAAACCGCGGCAGGCCAACAGGAACCCAGGGGAGTCAACAGGACCCCTCCCCCCCAGCGGCCCAAGTTGCAGGAACACCGACCCACCACCAGCAGGGGGAAGGCAGCCACGGAGGAGCCAGAAGCAGGGGGGAACAGATTCACACCCCCAACAGGCCGCCGCCGAAGAAGCGAGAGGCAATGCCGACACAAGAGCACAAGGCGTAAGCAAGCAGGCAGGGAGACCCCAACAACACTGGGAACCCAAGGAGCAAGCACAGGCAGAGCCAGCAAAAAAAGGAACCAGCCACCACAGAGGCAACAGGAACCCACGCCAATCCGAGGCAGGAAGAAGCGACCCAAAGCGAGAAGCAAACTGGAGCGTCCTACCCCATAGAACAAACGGGAGCAGGGGTGAGCAGGAGGCAAGGCCCCAGGCCAGAGACAGAAACCCTAACCACGGAGACCAAGGGAGAGGAGCCCAGGAATCAGCGCTGATGACAAGCACCGAACCTTGAACCACAGCGCCCGACCGTAAGTGAAAAACCAGGACAGCAGCGCAATACCTCAACACCCGTGTGCATGTACAAGAAGCACCCGGAGGCAGAAGGCTAGCGCCTAGACACGGGCAAAGCGGCACTGCACGAGCATACGCAGCTTGTACACGTAATGACACGGTCACCACACAACAATGCCAAGAATGAGTCGCCACCCAAACAGACCCCGGGCAGACAACCAAGCTCCGAAGGTGGGGGCGGGGGCAGAGAGCCCCAGAGAGCACCATGACGGAGTCCACACAGGAAGCACAGACCCAACCGAAGGCACACTCGACCAGGGCAACAAACCCCTGGGAGTAGCGGGGGAGCGGCAGCAGCAGCAGGACAAGCAGGAACGTATAACAAAAACCCCTATCACGTGCAAGCACTAAATAAACATTTCCAAGCTTTACTCGAGGCTCTGGCGGCCACCGGAGAGTACCAACACCGGCCACATGGTGACCGCCCGCGCAGGGGAGCGATCCATGAGAACAGTGCACCCGGGAGGCAGCCGCGTGGGCCAATGCCCGATGGAGCTACCTGGTTTAGCTAATGGGGAGATGGACCATGGATTCTCGCCTCGGTCGTCACCTACCCAGTCGGTCTTTAGACAGACTTCCTTTTAGTCTCTCCTTGTTTGTCTCTTCACTTATCCTCCCTTTCTCACCTTCCCTGCCCCCTCCTCTACTTTTCTCTTTCCTTTCTCTCCTCTCGTAATTGTATTGACTATTTTATGATTCATTGTGTAAGATGGCGATCTTTTTCTGTAACATTGTTGATTCTCATGTAAAGCACTCTGATACCTACGGGTCTAGCCAGTGCTATATAAAACTCTTTAAATAAATAAATAACTGTTTACGGAGGACAGAAGCGGGGACGTAGCTCAGTGGCAGAGCGCATGCATCTCATGTATGAGGCCCCGGGTTCAAACCCCGGCATTCCCAGGAGTCCCCTGTGCGTTGTGAGGCAAACACCAAAATTGCCAGCCCGCCATAAGTCCAGGACCGGCACCAGCACAGCAAAAAAAAATCCAGGGCGGGGGCCAACAGCGCAACA
This sequence comes from Lissotriton vulgaris, assembly GCF_964263255.1. Classification (NCBI taxonomy): domain Eukaryota; kingdom Metazoa; phylum Chordata; class Amphibia; order Caudata; family Salamandridae; genus Lissotriton; species Lissotriton vulgaris. The sequence goes on along the minus strand of NC_141693.1, from coordinate 1,041,386,494 downwards.
AGGCCCCCACCACCACCGGGAACAGGAACATCACATGCACATTAATGTTGAAACATTTCCTGAGAAACACTGGAAACGAATACGCTACCCCAGCGCTTGTTACCACACAGTAGCAAGACAGGGCATATCACTGTTTGGGTACTATTTTGATCGTGAGCAATGCATGTGCTAACTGATCCACACTGTGATCCAGGATAGCCTGCAACTGCATGCCTTTACGCGTTGTCATCGCTGCCACCAGTAAGCATCAAGGAAGGAAACAAAAACCCGGCAAGCAGGACTCACCCGGAGTGGGGGACAACCCCAGGAACAAGGCCCCCACTCCAACTGCAACACATCCAGGAGACCGGCAGGAGCCCATCCAGCGAGGCATGTCTCTCCTGGCCAAGCTCGGGAAGACTAGCCTGCGACCCGGAAGCAACCGGGAACTCTATCCTCAGCCGCAAAGGACCGGGAGGTGCACGCAGTGCAAGCAGAACACCGGCTCCAATAGAGACTGACGCCCAGCAAGCCCGGCAGGCCAGGAGACAGTCCAGGGAACCCTGCGCCCGCACAGCAAGGCAGCCGGGCAGGGGGCGAAAAAAGTACTGCCACTCCAGCCAGGCAAGAGCAGCACCAGCACACCATCCATTCTGTTGACAGACAGAAAAAAGAACAGGCGGAATGCTGGGTAAGTACTGCTTATGTACTCCCGGTGGGAGGGGCAGTATTAGGGTCCCAGCATTTCTCTTGTTTTTTTCTGTCGGGAGATGATCATCTCCACTTTGTTAGGAATGGGACGAGGACATAAGGGACCTGGGGGTAATTTACAATGCCAAAATATTGGTGGGGAGTGCTCTTTATGGGGCCGAATTGTGGGGCATTGGGAACACAAACTCTCTTACTTCTGCAGAAACCGTTATTTTTTTATCACTTTTTAGCCTCCCCAGTAGTACCCCCCTGGCTCCTATGTTTTTGGATTTGGGCCACAAACTATTAGCTCATAAGTTGGACTAGAAGCAGCTAATGTTTTGGCACCATTTGTGGTCAATCAATGAGCTCTCCCCCTACAGAGCGGTGACGATTGATCTCCTGAAGTGATCCCAGGTAAACTCCATTCCATGGTATAGCTCCTTGAAAAATCTAGTTAAGAAGCTTGGGATGGAGGAGTATTGGTTCACTCCGGAAAAAAATTGTCTCCTATTCCAAAATGTAGGGTCAAAGAGATATACTGGGATACTATTATGGTGAAGGAGATGGCTAAACCGGTGGGCACACTGACCCATGATTTTATGAGTGTTAAATTTGTTCCATTTTATGAGGAAACTATTGATGAATTGTACCACCCCTGGCACGTAAACTATTTACACAATTCCGTTTTAAAAGTCAACCCATCAAACTGTTCTGCAAAAAGTGTTGTAGTAAGGCCCCCTTTGGTGATTAGTGTCCTGTGTGTAAGGCTGGCTCCAAATCAATAGCCCACTTGTTATGTTTTTGTCCCCAATACAGAAGCTTGAGGGGCAAGTGGATTCTTCCGTTGTGTAAACTAATTGAACCTGGCCACTACCTCAAGGTTTTGAGAATTCTAGCCACTGACAGCTGCAGGGTGGTAGTTTTTTGTATGGCCAGATTTTGGCATGCACTATGGATGAAACTTTTTAAATGTATTACATGAGCTGTTTTTTAAGTTTCATAAACTACACATATCAAATCCTGGTTCACTTAATTAACAATGACTTTCTAAATCTGCATTGTTTTAATTATTGTTGTCTTTTGCACTTTGTAAAATAATTTTTATTGGTTGTACTATCTTATATCTGTGTTGCGCCACGCACTTTGCAAGATCTTTGTGATTGAAAATAAAGTTATTTGAAGATTATGTATATCAATTGCAACACCTTGCCTACACCTATTGTTAACAGATCCATCTTGTCCAATTCAATATTTATCTCTTTAAATTACCATTTGGACACTTGATCAAATAAATTTTGAAATACCTAGATGAATGGATTGTACTAGAGGATGTATTTTTCCACTGTCAGAATTGGTTTTCAGGAAGAACAATCAGACACTGACCAATTCTTCACATTAAGATCTGTAGTTCAAAATAATGTCTTAATTGATAAGAAAAAGTGGATGGTTAGGACTGCATTCTGTACTGGATGAATGAAGGGCATTCATAGTGAACAAATAATTTGAGTAGTGCTTTACATGTCTCTGACAAGCCACAATTCGGAAGCCCAGGAAGAAACATACCTCCTGTTAAGAAAGAAGGATTAGGAATTCAAATATGCCTGGAGCCAGGTCAAGCGTGTGTGACAGTGCTGTCAGTTTTCTGGTTAGTGGCTTCCACCAGTCAAGTAGCAGATGAGGTAGAATAGGAAATCTCTGGAAGTTTTTCTAGACTATGATAGTTGTGTAGGTTATAATTAAATATAATTGGGACTGGAGGTTTTCAGAGGCAGTCTGGCAATTTGCATGCATAGAGCAACAACCTTGCATCTGATCAGCACAAGGGAAGCTGTGTGACGGCCCTTCCTGGAAGATGATCTATACTTTCAATTACCAAAAGGCTGCAGATTCTAGCATTAGACCTGGTTTAAGCCATTGATGATGTGGCTATCTATGTCTCAATGCATTCTCAACCGGTACAAGGTGATAATGATGTAGAGGATTCACCATTAGGAGGGCTCCCTGACTCCTGTGTAGGTGGTAAGTGATCAACACATTGTGGAAAAATATATGACATTACACTGTGTGCCTTTATTATGCATGCCTTTACCACACATATGTCATTACCACCCTTACCTTTACAATGCATTGCAAGGCATTTATATTAAATCAAACTTTACAATTCATGCTCATTATGCATACTAATACCACAAATGACTTTACAACACTTTTTTAAATGTAATATTAGGAAACATTATTTTAGATTTTAACCAACTTTTTCAAATACCATATAATTTCTTTCATGCAATAGTCGTATACAGCATTTTTTAAACATAAGATATACCAAGATGTCCCTACCAAGATGGCAGACCAGTAGACATGAGAAGGTCATAATTAAAAGCTTAAATATTAAATCCCACTTAAATTATAGTTTTAGTTATTTTTTAAAGAGAAAAATTCAATCTGTCCAACACATATTTTGAAATTAAGTTAGATTTGACCACAAAAACAGTAAATAAACAGGTGTTCACCTTTTTGTAGCCACTGAGTCATTAACCACTGAGATGACAACTGACATTGCAATAAATAGCAGAAACTGCCTCACTGTCTTCGCTTAAACACTACCACCAATCACATAGATATTATTCAACACAATAATGATTAGTCAATAAAAACTCATTTCTATAAATCATTACTATTTAAAATTAGTTTTAAACATTATTTTCCAGTGTTTTTCGGATTTTTTTCTTTCAAATAGTAAATGTTTCAAAACAACAAATCCATTTCTGAAGCAGCAAACTTGAAAACCATTCCTATTAATAATGTACGTTTTATTGTAAAAGTTTTATTAAACTATTTATTATACTGAGGTTTTAATGAAACAAAGCAATATAATTTTCTAAGAAAATGTAAACGATAAATTAAATCAGAGAAGTGAGGTAAGATGTTGATCTCTGACAAGGGGCAGAATTACTTTTCTCACTCCACCGTGTGCCAACCTGGAGAAGGTGCTGGTGTGCAGATTTACTACAACAATACCACCCTGTGCCAACTCAGGGAAGGTGCTGGACACTGGCTGAGCGCGGATTTACTATTCTAACTACACCCCATGTCTACTCAGGGAAGGTGCTGGACACTGGCAGTGGGGCAGATTTGCTATGCTTCAACCTGTGCCAAATCAGTGAAGGTTCTGGACAAAGGCTGTGGGGCCGAATCCTTTTTTACAAACACTTTAAAGGTAAAAAAAGCAAGAATAATATACCATAAGCAAAATTGGAAACCGAATATTTACAATAATTGCTATTAAAGTGTGCTTCAAATGCATAACTTTTGTTTTTGTCTGTCAGCGTGAACCAACATATGTAAAACATTTTAGCACTCTTTTATAGTTTTTTCAGAATTACATCTTGAACAAAAAAATTGACAAATCTACACCAACCTCCTAATAGGTCCTCTGAAACAAACACTCAACTAAAGGCCAAACTCCTAAAAGGTAACCATAAACGTATTTCATATAAAAAAACAATAATAAAATATTTTCTCCTGAAAACAGAAAATTAGCCTTCTTTTAAATCTCACTTCCAAACGATTTTGCTGAACTAACCTATTTGCTTTCTACAAGACCCCATGGATATAATATCCCTTTTTTTCTTTTTCATAGTATAGATACAAACTTTTTAACCAATTAAAATTCATAGTCTCTCCTCAAACAGACTTCTAGAAAATATATTTTTCTTTCAGAAGCAGGAAATGAAAATCAGTCATCAATTTTAAAAGATACTTGCAAAAAAATGATTACGATAATAAACATTTCCATAATATACTTTTAAACATATTTTTTAATCTTTCAGAACAGAAAGATGGAAAGTACAATACAAGCCTACTGCATACTCTGTAAGAAGGGCAGCAAACTCCTAAAATATGGTGGGTATCTTTATTGTAAAGAGAGATTTCCTGCGCCCAGAAGTCATTGGAGGTGTGTGGAGTACTTCTCAACCCCTTGCAAAGGCAAAGGTGTGACACTTGGTGACATATTTCAAAGAGCAACTGAGCATAACACTCTTGAAGTGGTTGGAAGCTTTTGAAAATGAACAGCACGTTTTAAATCACTTGGTGCCTCCTCCAATGAACCCTGTGGCTCAATATTGAGGGAGGTAGCATCACCATGTATGTTGTTAGTATGCCCCTAATTCCTAATCTTAGAAGAATGGTTCAATGTCAGAAACAGATGAGTACTTTCCACTTCTCATTCCTATTCCTATTCTGACATTAACATACTCCCAGACTTAGCGGAGTCTTTCAACCACAAGCCTTTCCTTATTTGTGAAGACCAACACCCTCAAACACGTATTCTTATCTTTGCAACCCTTTGTAACACAGTTACACTGGACAACAGTAAAATTTGGATGATGGATGGCACCTTTAAATCCAAACCCCATTCATTCACCCACATTATCACAATACATGCTAACATTAATCACATTACTGTCCGACTAAATTATGGTTTGCTCAGTCTATATCTAATTTTTGTCAGTTATCACATCTAAAACAATAAACAAAAGTAGTAGGAAAATAACAATTGACTTTAAGTTACAGATGATTAACACTATTGTTATACATTACCAAATACTTACATTTAATGATGTTTTTTCACTTTCTCCAGGCTTATCAGACAAAAGATTTAAAAAACATCCTGAGCTGATGATTACATGTCAAAGAATAAATAGCATTTTGAACTCAGACAGTTAACAGCTTTATGCTTTGTGCTGTCTGTATGTGTGGATAACGTCTTCACTGGAATAGTGCAATCAGCTTTCTTTATACTCAATGATGAAAAATTGGCAAACCTGTTAAATTATTTTGAAGATACATGGATTGGAAGAAACCATACTTTCCAATTGAATGGTGGAACTGCTTCTCGATCTGCTTAGAGGCAGGTGTAAAAACAAATTATTCCATTAAGGGTTGGAAAAACTCCTTTAACAGTTCAATTGCCAAACAGTCTAGCAACATGTATAATTTCCTGGAAATTAAAAAAAAGAACAAAGTGTTTAGGAAATGATACAGTTCCAATCTTTAACAGGTAGTCTAAATTGTTGAGTTTCTAAAGAAAGTAAAGACATGTCAGAACAGCCAAACGTTGTCCTGAAAAACATTTTCAATAATCCCAAAAATGAAATGAACCCAATATAATCTAGGTAGAAAAGGAAATGTATTCTAGTTAAAGTTCATTTTTTTTAACCAAATATATATTTTTTAAAACAACCGTCCTGACATGCACACATGAACACAACCTGTATAAGTATGTAAAAACTGGTTGAAAGTAACATATTATAAATTAGAACAAGCTACGTTTTTAACTCTCTCCTTACAATAAAGTGCCCAACATATATGTTATTTTTTTTACTTGACACAAGCTTACCTGACTGCAGCTCCTCCATGCTTCAGATATAGACCACAATGCTCCACATACTGTAGAAACAGGTGCACAAGCAAGGATGCAAACCTGAAAAATGACAATTGTTTTCCATTGAAATCAATGGGAAAGTGTGGAAAACTGGTTAAAAAATATTTAAAAATGTTAAAATATATGTATAAAATGAACACATGTTTTTAATTAAATATATATTTATATATTGATAACAATTATTCAAATATATTTTAAAATTCTTTCTATTGTTAGTAAAATTATTTCACTTCCCTGGCAGTTTGTTTTGATTTTGTTGTTATATTTTAAAATATGTTTAAAAGTAGTATTTGCTAATAATGTTTTGGAATTGTACAACATCTAATCATTTTAAAATTATTTGTTACCTTCTGGTGTTTATATTAAATATATTATATTCACTTTTAAACATTACTTTTCATTAAACAACACATACTTAGGTATTATTAGTTGATACCTGAGTTTTTATACACTTCCCACCCCACCCAACACTTATATATCTTGCATCTTGTGTCTTAAAGGTAAACTATATTTTAATTTAATTTAGTTAATCAGAACATTTAATGCTAAATTAATGCTAAAAAGTAATACCCACGTATTAATAGTTAATGCCTGAGTTAAATGCACTTTCCAACCCAGTACCCCATATACCACATGCCTCCCATGCCTATAACACATCCTACATTTGTATGTATCTAATCATTTATGTAATCATTACATTTAAGAATACATGAATTTAAAAACTGATTACCCAGCTATTAATAGTTATTACCTGAGTATTAATAAACCTCCTCTCCCAATAACGCTATATACCATCCATTCCAAGCCTAAAATATATCCTACATTAATTTTAATTTATTTAATCATTACTTGTAGTAATAAAATAAACCTAAACCTTAATGACCAGGAAATTATAGTTAATACCTAAGTTTTAATGAACTTCCCCATCCAATATCCCCATAATCCTTGCATCCCATGCCTAAACTGCATCTTACATTTTGTTTTTATTTATTTAATAATTACATTTGATGACAATTTCATTTTAAATATTAATACCAACGTGTAATAATTAATATCTGAGTATTACTACTCTTCCTCATCCAGTACCCCTATAGTCCTTGTTCCTCATGCCTAAAATGTAGCCTACATTTTTTTTACTTAATCATTACATTTAATGCTTAAAATGAATACTTTAGTGTTAATGGTTACTACCTGAATATTACTACACTTCACCACCCAATAACTCTATATTCCATCCATTCCAAGCCTAAAACATATCCTACATTAATTTTAATGTATTTAATCATTACTTGTAGTAATAAATTAAACCTAAACATTAATAACCAGGTAATTGTAATTAATACCTGAGTATTAAGGCACTTACCATCCAATAACCCTAAATCCTTTGCATCCATTGCCTAGATATCCTCCCCAAATTTTGTTTTTATTTATTTAATAATTACATTAGTGATAATTTAATTTTAAATATTAATACCAAGGTGTAAAAATTAATATTTGAGTATTACTACTCTTTCTCATCCAGTATCCCTATAGTCCGTGTTCCTCATGCCTAAAAAGTAGCCTACATTTTTTTTACTTAATCATTGCATTTAATGCTTAAAATGAATACTTTAGTGTTAATGGTTCCTACATGAATATTAATACACTTCCCCACCCAAAAACCCTATATCCCATCCGTTCCAAGCCTAAAACATATCCTACATTAATTTTAATTTATTTAATCATTACTTGGAGTAATAAATTAAACCTAAACATTAATAACCAGGTAATTGTAGTTAATACCTGAGTATTAATGCACTTCCCCATCTAATACCCCTGTATCCTTTGCATCCCATGCCTAAAATGCATCCTACATTTTGTTTTTATTTATTTAATAATTACATTTAGTGATAATTTAATTTTAAAAATTAATACCAAGGTGTAATAATTAATATCTGAGTATTACTACTCTTCCTCACCCAATACCCGTATATTCCTTGTTCCGCATGCCTAAAAAGTATCCTAAATTTTTTTTACTTAATCATTGCGTGTAATGCTTAAAATGAATACTTTAGTGTTAATGGTTAATACTTGAGCATTAATACACTTCCCCACCCAATACTCCTTTTTTCTCTGGCCTCGTGTGCCTACATTTTGTTTTAATGTATTTAATAATTACATTTCATTATGAACTAAATGTAAAATGAATGCACATTAATGCTTGAATATCGGGTACACACTTCCCACCCAATAACTCTATAATGTTTACATTCGGACACTTAAACATAATAATCACAATTTATTTAAAATTATGACTGTATGGCATAGTAAATGGAATATAAATTTAGCACAAAAAAGAAGTATTCCTTAAGTGTCTAAATTTACTTACCTATGCTTATCAGACCTTACTGATGAGTTGTAAAGACATGCATGATCAAGATACATGTTTGGTAAAGGTATGCGTGATAAAGACTGAGTGGCAAAGGCAATTTGTGGTAAAGGATGCTTCTTATTGTCGAACACCATGCACAGTGCTAGCTTGTAAGAATACCGAATCAGTTGGGATGCTGTAACATTTGTTCACTAAGGGGCTAAGATATTCTCCAGACATTATCCAACAGAAGTCCTCATGTTTTCCATAAATGAATTATAGAATTATAGCTAAGGCCTGTATTAAGGTAAGCCTTTAGGGGAGTCAGGACAGATGTGCCTCACACTTGTTTGCATGTCTTCTTTCTACCTTTTCACTGTTCTATTTATTGTGCTGTCACTTCGAGCGGTGATAAAAGAAAAGATGGAAGCATTAACTCATTTGTGTTAATGCCAGCCTCACAGTTTTATTTGAACGGTATTGGCAACATCTGCATTTCCCTGTTAGAGTGAGATGTATGTGTATAACCAGTTAGTCTGTATGGCTGTGTAATGTAACCAGAATACTTATGCCCAGCTGTGAAAGGAGCAAAGGAGGTTAAACATGTAAACGAGAATGGCACCTAGCTTTCTATGTGTGGGTCTTGTTGGGGAAAGTATCCCGAATGTACTAAAAGGCTGGTTGAGGTTGTTAATTGTGTACTGACTTTCAGCGACCAGGTCTGTATGTTGCAATGTGACCTGCAGCCTATGTACTTATTGGTCTCATTGCAAGATCTCCAGTTACAGGAGTCAGAAAACCACCTGCCTACTAAATATTAATAGAGCAGGTCCATATTTGTGACTTCTTGTTATTGGTTACAAACACAGGGATTATGTCCTGCAAGGAACAGCAGACCACCATCCCTTTTTACATTTCCAAATGGTTTCTTTTTTTACAAAAAACATCGGCAGAAGCAGGCAGTGGTCCTCATGGCTAATGCCTACTTGTCTCAGAAGCAGCCAACACCATTCACAGGGGAAAGAGTCCTTGGAGCAGTACCTAATTTGAGTCAGTGTGGCCCACGAGCACTCTTTTTTGGGACCGGTCTGGCCCCCAGCACTTATTTTTCTTTATCAGACATTCCCCTAGAGCAACACACCAAAAGGAAAGAAGAAGGAAGAGAAGACAGAAAACCCATCACCAAGGGAGAAACCAGAAGCCTGTAAAGGGGCAGGATTGTGTTTGGCAGTGAATTAAAGTGGCCTGAGGTGGATTTAGGGCGGGGCAGCCTTGGTGTTCAGTGCAGGAACACTTAATAGTGCAGGCCGATGCCTTTTGTGCAGTACTTTGGGCACCAACACTCATTATGTTTAAAATTGAGCACTTTTGATTGTGCTTTGCCAAATACCAATTCTGATTCATTATGTTGTGCTGAAAGAAGACCTATACTGGTATATAACACAGCACTAACCTGTATGCCCAATGTGGAAGCAGTCCCTGGACCGCCGTGCTCATGGTGGCAGTCCGCCTACCGCCACACTGTGGGCCTGCCCGCAGTATTATGAGTGGGGCAGTTGGACCGCCGGGTCTGCTGTGATCAAGGATCCCGCTGGGCCAAAGGGCGGAAACAGGCACAAATGTGCTGCTGGTGCCTCTGCTGGCAAAAAATGAATAAGTATTGGGTGGTGGGCCTTTGATAAATTGATTTATTGCTTCGATGAGGATAGATTTATGCACTGTTGTCTGTGAACATATTTTGTTGTCTTGATAAAGATGGAATAACCAGACATCCATCAAAACGCGCCGAAGCATTTCTGTACATTATACAGAGGACTAGTTGGACCTGCAGATACAAATTACAGTCTATGTATCCCGGCTAATCTTGTAGAAATCATTCCTAGGGACATGTGGTACTATAAGACAAAGTGTATTGTCTATTGTTGTTCTTCCCCTAAATGTTGGGGTTTTTGTGGTAGAAGTGTTATTTAATGTCATGTTTTGTACCGATGAGCTCACTTGTATGGTTTTTAATTATGTTAAAGTTAGTGGTTATCTCTAAATATATGTATTTTATTACACAAAGTGTGTTTTTTTATAAGTAGTGTACATACTAAATGGAAATCTATACTACTATTATAAAGGAAGAACTTTGAGGCTTTGAGGCGGGTAAACTCGGGAACCACAGCGCCAATCCACACACCCGATACATCGTTGGAATCCTCAGGGTGTGCAGATGGGCATAGGCTATATAAATGTAAAAAATACGTTATATTTAAAAAATTTCCATTTTAAAAAAAGTAGTCCCCTCGAAGTAGCGCCGGCCGCGACCTGCGTGCTGGCGGCGTCCAGGAGCGCGAGGAACGCGAGTAGGAGCGGCGGACATGGCGCGGGGGAGGAGCACTGACGAGCGGCACACAGGCGGTGAGCAGCAGCAGACCGGCGGAGCGGCGAGGAGCACTGAACTGAGGAGCGGCGGCTGAGCGGCGGACATGGTGCGGGGGAGGAGCACTGATGAGCGGCACACAGGCGGTGAGCAGCAGCGGAGCGGCAGAGCGGCAAGGAGCACTGAACTGAGGAGCGGCGGCTGAGGTAAGGCTCCGGGGGACAATATCGGGGAAGGCGGGCGTCGGGGCATGCGGGGGACGGGGAGTTACAACAAAAAGGCTCCGGGGGACAATGTCAGGGCAGGCGGCGGGGGTCGGGACAGGCGGGGGACCCTCTGGCATAATTGTGCTCAAGCTCCCGACTCCCGCCGGCCGCTCCATTCTCTGTGAACTCCTACTCTTATCCCTGCAACCTCTGCTCATCCTCGCCTCCCTGCAAACAGAGCGCCAGAGCCCCACTTACCCAGAAAGCTCCCCAGTGCCTCAGGCGCTGCTGCTGGCCACCACTGCTACACTGGGCCTCTGGCATAATTGTGTGAGGTAAGCCTCCGGAGGACAATGTCAGGGCAGGCAGGGGTCGGGGCAGCCGGGGGATGGGGCGGACGGGGGCCCAGGCTGATGGCCAATGTCGGGGCAGGCGTGGGTCGGGGAAGCCTGATTGCTCCCGGACAAGGTCGGGACAGGCTGCTAGTATTTTAATGTATGTATGTATGTAATAAAACTTGTACTGCACGATTTAGTGGTAGTTTATGTTTATCATAGTAAGGATCTTGAGTGAGGTTCGTTCTTTCTCCTTTAAAGAAAAAATAAGGGTTCATTTATGTGTACTGTGCCAAATATGAATTTTATGATTTGTAGGATGTTTCTTTGATTGAGTTTATCAAAGGATAATTCGTTTTCAGTTTTAACAAGAGTGCTCCAGGGCTTTTTTCCTCAATTTGCTTAGAACCAGGTCAACCGAGGCATACCTGACAGTGGAAATGTCTGGATCAATGGTGTCATAGAATGAAAAACTTTTTGGAGCTTACAAGTTGTGAATTAGCCTGAAACTGATGAGGCTCTTTTTAAAGCACAATTCCCAAAGTTGAACACACACAATCTTGAAGTGGGGGGACGTGAAAGGGCCCACACCCCTCCCTCAACTCTCTGTAATGTTTTAACTACCACACCTTTGTGGGGAATGAGTCCACAGAAGGAACTCCAATACTGAGTCTGAATCTCAAGTATTCAAGCAAAGGTTCAATTCAGTTTGAGTCAGAGATTGTACATTCAGTGATGGAAAGTAGGAAAAAAAGCTTTCATGTTGGATTTATTAGGCAAGCACTGTTGATCTAGGTAAAACACAATGGCCCAATTCACAAACTGCATTTTGTAGTACATAAAGTAATATCACAGTAGTACTGCTTACTTACTACAAAGTGCAATTCACAAACAAACACGTGTTAATGTACTTCTTCTGTCTTTTCCATGGAGAGATCCTCTCACTTGTAAGTTTACTATTTAGCAGTAAATGTGGGAGAGACCATGGAGAGTGGCTAGAATAGTTACAAGTAAATGGGAGGTGTTACAAGGGTAGAAAGGAAAGGTTTAGGGAGGGCTAAGGAGGGGTTTTGGGTGGGACAGACACCTTTCAACAAAAGAGTAAGCAATTGCTATTTAGAAACTGCACTCCTAAATAGATTAACATTTATTTTGACTTTTTAAAAATGTATATAAATGTAATGTAATGTGAAAAAGTATATATGAATAAAGACATATTATCAAAATATTTCTTTATTTGAATATATGTATTTTTTAAGCTGAATTAAGTTAGCCTATTTTAACATAATTTGTTAAATCAAATGCTTAGCCACAGCTCTCTTCAGCAGCTTTACTGGAAACATTCAATGTGGAAGAGTAATTGGGAGGGTCTCTGAGACCACAGAGACAGTGGGTCACCAATGGCCTTAATAAAACAACTTAGGGGGTCATTAGGATGGCGGGCGGACTAAGTCCGCCCGCCATCCTATCGGTGATTGGGACCGCCTGCCATAAGGGCAGGGGTCCCGTGGAGGGCATTAGGATGTGCCCGCCACTGTGGCGGGTGCATCCTGAATTTTTAACATTGTGGCGGGCGGTGCTCACAGCAACGCCCACCACTATGCTAAAAATGCACGTATGCATTTGCATACACAAAGCGGCAGGCACTGCGCGGTGCCTGCCGCTTTGTTCATGCAAATGCAGGGGGGTACCACAGGTACCCCCCCCCGTGTGCACCCCCCACCTCTCCTTCACTTTGGGGGCCCACAGGGGACCCCCAAAGTGAAGACCGCATGCCTTTCCGTGGCGGCATCGCCACCACGGAAAGGCATCTAAAGAAGCCCATGTTAATATGGATGGCGGTGTCTGATAGACACGGCCACCATATTAAGCCTTTTCAGCGGACGGTCCTTCCGTCCGCGCGGTCCCCCCGCCATCCTAATATGGCGGGGGGTCATTTAGGTGAGGATGGCGGACAGATTGCCCCCACCAGGCCGGCAGTGGCTACTGCCAGGGGGCAATCCGCCCGCCATCCTAATGACCCCCTTAATATAAAGACTGTTACTAAAAATGAATTATTAAAATCAACTTCTTGGGAAAAGTGAAAGCTTAATACATTTTGAGATGACACCTTGAGGCCACTTACTGATGCGTACTTACTCTTTAAAAAACCAACAGTAGCATTGGGAAAGAGGCTGAAAGGCATCTAATCGATTAGAGACTTAGGGGGGTCATTAGAATAGCGGTCCTATCGTGAAATGGGACCGCCCACCATAAGGGCGGGTTCCTGTGGGGGCCATTAGGATGCGCCCGACACAGTGGCGGGCTCATCCTGTATTCCTGACATTGTGGCGGGCCGTGCCCTCAACACCGCCCACCACAATGCCAGGAAGGCATGCCGTGCACTTCCATGCACAACATGGCAGGCACAGCACGGTGCCTGCCATGTTTTGCATGGAACTGATGGTACCCCCCATGTGCACCCCCCAGAGTCCCCGCAAGCAATTCCCACATGCTTTTCCGTGGCGGCAATGCCACCACGGAAAGGCATGTTTCTGCACCCATAGTAATATGGCTGGCGGTGTCTTACAGACACCGCCACCATATTAAACTCTTTTCCGCCCAGTCGACTTGTTGACCCGGTGGAAAAGGAGCGGACTGTCTTTCCGTCCGCCGAGGTCCCCCTCGCCATAGCAATAATGGCGTGGGTGGCGGGCAGGGACGGATCTCGGGCGGATCACCACTGCCATGCGGGCAGTGGCCATCCGCCCGAGATCCTAATGGGCCCCAAAGTTCCAAAATGTCTAGCAACTGCAAGGCTCATGATCAATGCTTAGAAGAGCAGTAAGTTCCCTTGATTAATTGAAGAACAATGAATGAGATAAGGCTCCTCAGAGAATCCCTAGGGAATTGCTTCTACGTTTTGAGGAGAATATCGCAAGATCTTCCCAAATATTAGCGGAGGTGAGGGAATTGCTTTTGTAATGATGTCTCAATGAAAAAACCCAAAAGATCTTCAAAAGTATATTTTGAAAAATATGGCCTTCTGAAAATTTGTGGAAAATGGAGTTTCTATGTTGTGCTACAGTGGAAATCAGTTTAAATAAAACACGATTTACCACCACATACAGGGCTGATCCCCGCTGTATTTCATCCAACAGGCCAATTGACCTTGGTAGTGGAATATGAGAATCAGGAACCCATCAGTGCATAGATATTAATCACAATATTTATCAAAGTTCAGCCAATAAAGAGAGTTATTGAAGATTTTAAGGGTTTTATTATTTAAAAGTTCAGTAAATTGTCTTTTTTCAGAATCATCAATAGTATTCATATTAGTTTAAAATAATCAATCTTTTACAGACTTGCTAGGAAAAAATAATGATTAGTTCAATCAAAGTACAATGCATTAAGCGTGTTCTATAAAGGAAGAAAATCCCTATTCTAAGAATGGGAGGAAAAGTTGTCAATCAGAACCCATAAAGAGTTCAATTTCGAAAGAGAGTGAGATCAAGCATAAAAGTCAAAATATCCAAAAGACAATAATCAATCAGAGCAGAACTTTCCAAAAAAGGATGTTCACAAAACTCAGTAAAGTCTCAAAGTAATAAGGTATAAAGCAGGGGAAATGTGCAGTAGCAGTAGCAACTGCAATCAATTGCAAAGGGTAAAATAAATGACATGGAATGGCGTAGCATAGAGTGTGGAAAAATGGCATTAATCTGCTCTAGTTACATGTTGTTAGACCTGTCAGCCTTAGGGTGTTTCCCTCAAATGTTGTTAAATTCTTCTTTGTTGGCTTTAGGACTCTGAGTACTTTATCACTGCCACTAGTGCTAAAGTGCATGTGTTTCTCCCCATAAACATGGTTTGATTGACTTATTCACAATTGGCATATTTAACTTCTTCGATGCTCATGACGAGCTCAGCTCACCATGCAGTACACTGGTTGTGTGCTTATGACGAGCTGAGCTCGTCATGAACAATGGGATTCTTCATTCTTCAGCACAGGAGGGGAAAATGCACCGCATGCATGTGGTTAATATATTTTTAAGTCCCTAGTAGAGTGCACTGCATGTGCCCAGGGTCTGTAAATTAAATGTTACTAGTGGGCCTGTAGCACTGATTGTGCCACCCACTGCATAGCCTGTGTGCAATTTACACTGCCATGTTGACTTGGCATTTAAAACACCTTGCCAAAACGTAAACTTCCCTTTTATTTCATATAGGTCACCCCTAAGGTAGGCCCTAGGAAGTCTGTAGGGCAGAATGCTATGTAATCAAAAGGTAAGACATGAGCTTTTAAGTTTTGCATGTCCTAGTAGTGAAAAATATCCAAATTCCTTTTTCACTACTGTGAGGCCTACCCCTCGCATAGTTTAACATTGGGAATTCCTCATTACACTTAATAAGCTGTAATTCCTTATTGAGAATGAGTAGATCTCTCATGTTGCATACAATTGTAATTGTAATGATAAATCCTCTTTACTGTTAAAGTTGAATTTATCACTGCCCTTTTGAAAATGCCACTTATAGAAAGATGGCATTTCTCTGCTCTTACCCCTGTGTGCCTGCATTCTGTCTCCAATACATTTCTGGGATGGATGATTGCTGAACTTTGTGCAATCCCTCTAGAAAGCAACACACAAAGGTAGCTCAGATGTGGCTGATTGGTCATCCACATCCTAATGGGTCATCCTGGGTAGGATGGGAGGGAGAAGCTGACACTTACACCTGAATAGGCTATGTCCTGTCCCCACACTGGAGTGAGTCTAGAGTCAAAGCTGGGAGGGAAGACCTCTGTGCACTACAAAGCCCCTCTTTGAAGTCACCCCCACCTCAAAGGCATAACTGGGTATAAGCACTGGGTCACTGACCTTACCACTTGAATACACTTCTGGCCCTGTGAACAACACTGCCAGGAGGAAGGACTGTGGTACTACTGCAAGGACTGCCACTCTTCTGGACTGCTGTGCTGCCCTGCTTCCTGCTTCCCTCTGTCCTGCTCAGGAAGGACTGGACCCATCTCACTTGAACTCAGAATGACTCCAAGGGCATGCTGACTTGTCCCTTGTTCTAAGTCTCAGGGACATCAAAGAATTTTCATCAGGGGGGGCGTGGCTAGCAGCCAAGCATGGCGGCAGCATAGCGTGAGAGCTCCTGAGGGCACTGTGGCCTTATCCTAAATCCGACACATAAATCCGTTACCTTGCTCACCTGAAGCGGCGGCGATCGGGTCCGGGCACGAAGCGGTGTCACCGGTCCGACTTTCGACTGAATCTGAAGACCGGAACCCGTCTGATTCCACGCGACCACATCTGGGCCTACCAGCGGGACGACAGCACCGGCCTTGCGTAGCGCACAGGCCCCGGCGGAAGTGAGGCCAAGCCGGCCTGAATGAGCGGACACATCCCGGCGTCCGCCCAACAGAGCTCAATACCAACCTGGGACTCCGTATAGTGGCACCGCCCTACGGAACGCATACAGGCGTCTGCACACCGCCTGTGCGGGACTGGCGTGGTGCACAGGCACGAGTGAGGACCGATACGGCCAAGAGCGCGCTACGTAGCGGCAATACCCCACCCCACCCCCGGAGGCCTAGCGAACTGCACGGGGCGGCTGCGCGATCTCCGCACCTCGCTTGCCTGCGAGGACGGAGTGGACGCGGATACAAGCCCCGATCTGAGGTGAGAAACATAAATACCCCCGGGGGACGGTGGCACATAGAGGATCCACGCAGGAACTTACAGAAGGGACTCGGGGCTCACATACTGACCCAGAAGCGTCAGCAGCCCTGGCACAGTGGAGACGCAGATCCTATACACCAAGCGGGAGAGCCTGCGGCCTGCCTGGCCTATAAGTGGGGGTGCGACTGCCCAACACGGACCCTCCGCCATCCGAGGTACACGAATGAGGTGGACCTGCCCAGATGACCCCAAGTAAAGGCCGCCGAGCCCGTCCCTGCTCAGGGAGGAATTGTTGAACGGCAAGAACGCTGACCACGAGGCGAGGCCTGCAGTGAAGCGAACCGCAGCACACGCAGCGACCAACGGTGAAATCTTGCACCACTACAACGGCCGGTGTGGCCTGTACAGAAGGCGGAAGACGATACTCCACCGAACTCGTGCCAACTGACTGCTCCCTGTTTAATAGCTACGAGCCGCGGAACAAGACGGAGCACTGATCGCGACTCAGCAGGGGAAGACTCCGGATTCCGCGAGCCCCAGAACCATGGCGGGCAAAGGCACTAGGAGTGGATCCACACAGGCCAAGTTGGATAAATTTGCCTACGGCCAGCAAGGTCAGTCGCACAATACAGGGCGCAACTCCACGGGTACTGCCCAGGACTCAGAAGGAACCAAAAAAATAACGCTGGAAGACATTATGAAAACCCTCTCAGAGGTTAAAACTACAGTGGGCGCCATCTCCTCTGAAGTCACGCTGCTGCGAGCGGACTTTCACAAAATGGCGGAAAGAGTGTCCCAGGTGGAGGTGGTCACGAAATCTCTTGTGGAAGACACATCGGACCTGCAAGTGGCCATGGAACGCATGCAGAAAGTCACCAAGCTCCTGCACGACAAGCTGGACGACCAGGAAGGGCGTTCGCGACGCAATAACGTGCGCATCCTTGGACTTCCAGAGACGGAGGGGAAGGGGGCCATGGACCTCTACGTGGAAGATCTCATAAAGAACAAATTGCAGCCTAAAGGCCTGTCCCACTTCTTTTCGGTGGAAAGGGCGCACAGAGTTCCAGGAGGTCCGCCCAAGACAGGAGCAGCACCGAGGCCTGTGCTGGCCAGGCTTTTCAATTTTAGGGACAGGGATGCGATCCTGCAGGCGGCAAGAACCTCACCACCTGTTAGGATCCAAAATGCAACCTTGGCTTTCTTCCCAGACTACACGGCAGAGGTGGCCAGGCGTCGTAAATCGTTCACGGAGGTGAAAAAGGCATTACGGGACAGAGAACTGCCGTACTCCATGCTGTTTCCTGCTAAGTTACGAATTGTGGCAGAGGGAAAGACGTGGTTTTTTGATACGCCGGAAGTGGCACAAGAGTGGCTAGAGGGCTGGAGGCCAGTAGGACAGCGACATCGCACACATCGGGACCGACCGACACATCGTAAAGATAAGACAATGAACACTCAGACCTCCCACTCGCCCCACCAAGACGGCGCTGAAGAAACGGAATCAGATCTTGAAAGGGACCCGCTTGACTCTGGGCAACTGGCTCCGGTCTGAAGCCGGACTATATTTGTACGGGACTGGGTGTGGCGCAAAAGGCCTTGGACCTGGCGTAGCTGAGTAAGGCGGGCACAGTCAGTGCCCGTAAGGGACTCACCAACCCCACGAGCAAGTAAGATGGCTGGGGAAGGACTAAAGCACTCTGCAAAGTTGGGGACACGGGCGGGGGTTTGTCCGTGGAGCAGGGTAGCAGGGAGGGGGGACGGGAATGAAGTTTTCTTGTTAGAGTTCATGTTTTTGTTCATAGTCATCACTCAGCACTCACATTATACCACCACCCCGAATATCGCCATTCTCTTACACTGTATAGCACGGAGCAATACATGCACTTATCCTAGGGACGCACTTAGTGCTATGCTCTCACACCGACTCAATGGCCAGGCCGCTTCAAAACACGCCCGCTGAGGGCTCCCCTGTGACTATGGGGGTACCCCCACTGCGCATGCTAACCTGGAATGTCAGAGGCCTAGGAGACAAAATAAAAAGAGGCTTGGTACTGCAGGCCATAAAGCGACACAGCCCGGATTTGGTCCTACTTCAGGAAACCCACCTTGCGGGGTCCACCTGCAAAGCACTTGATAGGCGCGGCTATGCAATGGCGATACATGCAGAATTCACTACCGGCTCCAGGGGTACGGGAATACTGGTGAAGAACTCATCTCCCTTTATCATAACACACCGCGTGGCGGATGATCAGGGTTGCTTTGCTGCAATACGTGGCCAGTGGGAAGGCAGATCTCTCAATATAGTAGCGGTATATATCCCCCCGGCACTGCACTCCGTGGCCCTGCCTGCACTAGGCAAATTCCTCCTTGACCTCCCTGAAGGAGATACGATTGTCGGGGGGGACTTCAATGCAATCATGGATCCACTACTGGACACCTTTCCCTCTAGGGCCCGATCACGAGGAACTGCATCGCTCTCGGATTTTGTAGAAGCCCTGGGCCTCGTAGACGTCTGGCGGCATCTGCATACCGAGGATACTCAATACACTTACTACTCCGCCGTACATAATAGCTTATCCCGTATAGATTACTTTCTAGCCCTGGGGTTAGGACTGGGAATGGTAGATAAAGTAGACATCCTGCCCAGGGGCATCTCTGACCATTCACCAATTGCTCTATCACTTATCACCAGGGGAAGAAAATGCGCAAGGATCTACCCAATTTACCCAAACTTTTTAAAAGTCCCGAAGATTCGGAAGAAACTTAAACTAGTGACAACGCAATATTTTGCTGAAAACACAGGGACGGTGACATCGCCATCAATCTTGTGGGAAGCATACAAAACAGTCCTCCGGGGGGCGGCCATAGCAGCAATAACGGGGCACAAACGAGATTCCCGGAAGGAACTTACAGAATTGGAACTAGCACTCAACACAGCCAACACTGCACACATGGAGAACCCCTCCCCAACCACGACACACACACTCATGATTCGGCAACAGCAATACCAGGCCCACCTTAAGACGACAGAGAAGGGATACATCGCAAACACTAAACATAGAGTATACGACGTGGGAGACAAAGCGGGTAAAATGCTGGCGTGGTTAGATAAGAGGGGGAGTGGAGCGAAGGGCATTCAGAGAATACACACGGAGGAAGGGCGGACACTAGCACACCCAGAGGAAATAGTTTGCGCCTTGGCTCAGCATTATCGAAAAATATACACCCCAGACCGCGTAGTCACAAAGCAAATGGCAGCAGCAACACTGGCGGACATTGCCGTCCCCAGCATTACGCAAGAGGATATGCGAGCCCTAGAAATAGACCCGACGGAAGAAGAAATTCAGCTGGCGATTCAGGCATTACAGTCTGGCAAAGCACTGGGTCCGAATGGGATACCCGTGGAATGGTACAAGTCCATGGCTCCGGAGCTCAGTACCCCACTGCTGGCCATGTATTTGGAAAGCAGGGACAGGGCAGAACTGCCGCTGGATCAACGCACGGCCACGATTGTGGCGATACCTAAGCCGGGGAAACCCCCGACTGAATGCACCTCATATCGCCCGATATCATTACTTAATATTGAGGCCAAGATATTGGCTAAGCTTCTGTCCACCCGTTTGCTGCCACACCTAAGTACCCTGATCCACCCTGACCAGTCAGGCTTTATGCCTCACCGTAGCACGGCGCTGAATCTCCGGAGAGTTCATGGAGTGATGGCCCATGCACACCTCCTCTCGGAGAGGGCTGTGATTCTCTCCCTCGACGCCAAAATGGCGTTCGACCTCGTAGAATGGGAATATCTCTTCATAGTACTCGAACGTATGGGATTTGGGCCGAAATATATAGCCTGGATACGACTGCTCTACACGAAGCCAGTCGCACAAGTAGTGACTAATGACCACATATCGCCGAGGTTCCAATTAGGCAGGGGGACTAGACAGGGTTGCCCCTTGTCGCCCTTGCTCTTTGCGCTGGTGCTAGAGCCTCTGGTAATTCAGATCAGGACTACGCCCTTGTTTGCAGGCATTAAATGGGAGGAGGGATGGGAAGACAAAGTCTCTCTATACGCCGACGACATGCTTATCTACATGACTGCACCTGACGACGGCATCCCAGCCCTGCTAGAACTCTGTAACACGCACGGACGCTCGTCGGGCTACACCCTGAATTGGTCGAAATCTGTCATATACACACTGAAAGGCCCGGCACCGAGGTTGCGGGATGACTGTCCCCTGACTACGTCAACAACCTCCTTCAAATACCTGGGTATTGTCATCACGAGTAAGGAAACGGACTTCTTTACCAGTAACCTAAACCCGCCTATAGATCGCCTACGTGCGGACGTTAAACACTGGGTGGCCCTGCCCCTGACCCTACTGGGAAGGGCGGCATTATACAAAATGATGGCACTCCCGAGGCTCCTCTATGTCTTGGAAAACACCCCACACCTAGTGCCACCACGGTACTTCAAGCAGATCGTGGCGCTGGTCTCTACCTTGCTCTGGGATACTGGCCCGGCACGTATAGCATACGACAAGTTGGTTAAAAGCTGGTATGAGGGAGGGATAGCACTCCCTAACATTCAGCTATATTACTGGGCAGCCCAGCTTAAAGTAATAAATTATTGGATCCACACCCCTAGAGAGGACCCAGCCTATCGGGCAGACTGGTCGCAGCTTGGGACGGACTGTATGCTGTCAGTGCTATACAATAAATCGCAACTTAAAAGTCTAATCAGTCCGACCAGACACACGGCGGCCCTATGGCACGTGGCGCAGGCTCGCCTGGGATGGGCAGGTAGAATCACCAAAATGACACCGTTGTGGGACACTAGGACATTGGGAAACCTCAGAGGCTGTAAGGGTTTTGAACGGTGGGACTCCATAGGCATTTCCACGGTGGGGGACCTCTGGGACAATGACACGGTAGTACCATTTCCACACCTGCAGCAACAATATAACCTCGGACCCACAGAAACATTCAGATATGTACAAATTAGGCACGCATTACTCCGAGCGATTCCTGCGGGTGCTACTCTGCCGGAATCCTCTCCACTAGAGGATAGACTACTAACAGACTTCATGATCCAAAGCGCGACCTCACTTACATATAAAAAACTGATCAATAATCTGAAGGATCCCACACTGAAACTTAAAGAAAGGTGGGAGGGAGAAATAGGTGAGGCGGATGAATCTGAGTGGAACGAGGCGCTGGCCTCCCCAAGAGAGGTTGGAATCTCGAGTAAGTTCAGACTGGTGCAACTAAAAACCTTACACCGCATCTACTACACCAGGACGCTACTTCACAAAATACAGAGAGCGCCGCATCCCTTTTGCTTGAGAGGCTGCGGGAGGAGGGGACATTATTCCATACACTATGGGAATGCCCACAGATACGAGAATTCTGGAGGCAGGTGATGCGCACGATCTCCCAAGCACTTAAAATTTCCGTGTTGCCTGAACCACGCAAGTGCCTTTTGAACATCTGGGACCCCAATGACCTGGGTAGATATGAACTGATTTGGGCAACACTGGCCATGACAGTGGCCAAGCGAGATATAGCACAGAAGTGGGGCGCACCGGAACTACCCACCGCGAGCAGGTGGGCTAAAAACATGGACATCCTGATGGTCACAGAAAGGGCGGTATACGTCCTACGCGCGGCGCCCCGCAAGTGGAACAAGGTATGGGCAGCATGGAATGTATACAGGGGAGAGATCTGTGACCCTTTGCCAGAAGGGGACGACCTAGACTCGGAAGGGGAGGAGGAGTGAGAGAGTGGAGTGGGGGTATTGACCTCAGCGAAACGAATGCACAATGGTTTTTGCTCTGACCTGGCTATGTAACGATGAAAACACCAAGGACATGGCTGATTGTGAAAGTGGGTGGAAACACACTGGCAATGATGACACAGGTTTGGGGGGGGGGGGTTGTTCATTCTATAATATAAAAGTATTGTTACTGTTAAACCATACACAGAGGGGGGAAAAGTATTAAACTGTAGTACATACGACTGGAACACACGAAAATGTATCTAAGAGTCTTTAAAGGTTCACTGCATCATTATCTATGCTTCTGTCATGAATACTGCCGCATACGAAGAGATAACTGTACAAAATGTAACCGTAACCATGTGACTGTATGTTGCTACATGAACACTGCTCCTACCTGTCAATAAAGATTTTTTAAAAAAAAGAATTTTCATCAATATGCAACAGCACCTGGACTTTGCTTGCTAAAAGTCGTGCCCTGCCAAGTGGTGCTAATCCAATTCTGGACCCTTGGAAGTGGGTATAAAGTGTTGCAGCGGCTAGAAACCACGCATCTACAATGTTGCGCTGACCGGAACCACTGTATCTCCCTGGTCATCAATGCCTACCCACTGCTGCTCATACATCGCATCGCTGACTGCGCAATGCATCATCTCCAGTTTCTGACCCATCTCCAAAGTTGTGCAGCACGGAGCCAATGCATCACCTTCAACTCAGCATTTCGAAGATGACACCGCCTCTTTGCTTCCTGCTTCTCGGTTCCATTGACTGTGGTACCTTTCAGCGGGCCAAGGCTAGTCCCTGTATCCGACCTGTGGTCGGCCTGAACCTTTGGATTTACCCTGGTCTAGCGTGACCAGATATCCCTGGTTGGCCCTTCGAGCTTTTAAGCATTATATTTTGATTTATTCTTTAAAAATTCCTAACTTCGGTTATACTTATAGGATTTTTGTCATTTAGGACTTGTTTTATTCATAAACGTATACGCTATTTGTTTAAGGTGGTGTGGAGTCTTTTTGTGCTGTTTTCACTGTGTTACTGTTTGAATTATTGCACAAATACTTTACACATTGCCTTTCAAGTTAACCTGCCTGCTCTGTGCCAAGGTACCATAGGATGAGCACAGGTGATCAATGTTGCTGTTAATGTTACAAATTAACCTCTTCTCATCCAACCACCTTTCGTGGTCCTTCCTGGGGAGAGGTTCACTCCTCGGTTTCTCACACAAGATACCATGGCATTTCAGTTAGTAACTTTGCTGGTCCAAATGCACATGAAGTTTCTTCACTTTAAATATCCCTTCCATAAATGGAGCTACGTTTCTATCCTTTTAATAAAGCAAATTGTATGTTAGCTAAGAATAGGCTATTTAGAAATTGAAACATCTGTATTAATGAAAGAACATTTTCTTTCAAGATCTCATTCTTGGTAATCAAGACTAGTATGTAAGAAAACAAATTCAATTTATTGTGCTAATTCAATGTGGTCAACTCGTCATAATTCTACTAAATAATACATTATAAACAGGCCTTTTTGAATTCTTCTCCATTTAAGAAGACACATTTTGCAGAGCTAACTGTAACATTCATTTCATAAAACATGAACATATACAGTTGAAGAACTTTAGCATTCGAAAGCATGCATCAGCACATTTTAGTCCCACCACTCTTTTAAGCAATGCTGCTTTAAACAATTTTGAGGCCTAGTACATGTAAATATGATTAGTTACTACATTTGCACTCTACATCGTGTAGATACAGGTGGATTTCAACCGTACAGAAGAGGCAACATTGCACTGTTATAACTTGATAAAGAATGGAACATTATTGGCCACAGGGCAATATTAGCATTTGGGACTATTCACCCTTTGCACAGATTTATCAAAAGTAACGGGGATCAACTTTATTACTCCTTCATAATTGTGAGCCGATAAGACTGATTTGGTCTTGTATCTAGAACCACCAAAATGGAATGATATAAGACCCTTTTCGAAATCACAACAGTATTGATCGACAGTTTTGGCGCCTTATGAGTACCAACCTGAAATGATATTGACATTATCAAAGTCAACATTAAGATACATTTTTTACGAACGTTGCTGCTAAGGTTGGCTTGGAGCCATACTTATCAACAACATCAGAAACAGCACTTTAATAAGCCCTGAAGAAGTCCCAAGAGGGATGGAACGCATTGACAAAGCAATTGTGTGGTGCTTTTTAAAAAAAGAGGATAATTGATTTACAATAAAGGACTTACTACAACTACAATCAAGACATATGACTGTTCTGTCTGGGAAGACTTTATTTCTGTGATTTTTTTCTACTCATTTAAATAAGCTGTACTCTGTTAGCCATATGAACAGAATATACGTTTCTCGGGTGAAGGGTCGGTTTGGAGTATTGTATAATGGTGGTGTTTAATCAAAAAATTGGGATGTATGTGGGTCACATCTCAAACCTGCTGCACCGAGGTTTAGTACTAATTTAATAGGCCAACTTTATAGTGACGTCTGGTGCTGGATCTTTTAAAAGCTCTGACCCTGATCTTGTGTAAATACACTTCCACTTAATAAAATATGCATTTTGTTCAATTTAAAATCTGCACCTTAATTTCACATATATATTTTAACTATGTTATTTTTTGTTTTGCTAAAACCCCTTATCAGTTGCCATTGCTTCGGTCCAGTTTACTTTGACCAAGTTGCCGTTGGAAAGATAATTTATCTATACACTATTGGGACTTTCTCTATTGATATTTTAGTTATTGATTTGTCAGTATTTTGCATTGTGCAAATTGTAATTAATTAAGTAAGGAACACTGTGTTCGTTGATTGAAAGGGTCATCAGAGCTACTGAGAGAGCAAGGAACAACTCTGCCCTCTTTAATCACTGCAATCAAGCTAATCTGTCAGCAACATGTCAGCAAATTAGATTGACTAAGCATTACATTTGCGGAAGGCCATGTGGCATTTCATTCAATATAATTGTCTGTGCTTCAATCAATACAATTGTCACTTCAATTCAGCCAGTCTGATTGATTTACATTTAATTAGAGATAAACTGAATTGCCATCAAACTCCTTGAATAAGGTTATTTTCTGGGATAGATGTAGGGTATCTTGTGGAAGGTAGCGCTGATCTCGAAAATCATTACACCTAAAGCTTTGATGTTTTCTGTGTGCGTCTCATTCTGTAACTTCATTTGCATGCAAAAAGGGCAGCTTTCTATCAGACATCCAAAGGTAAGACTAGGGGTGTAAGAATAACCTTTCTGTTTAAAAGTCCAATGAGCACATACCAGCCTTGATCTAGATGCCTTTGATGTATTCATTGTCTTATAGTTATCTTTGTGCAGAACTTTATTTGGAATTTTAACCAGAAAAGAATTGTAAAAGGATCAGTTCAAATCACAGTTACAGAAGAGGAACAACTAAACAGATAAAATTGACAGTGGCTATTCTTAATCATTGCTGAAAACCCAAAGACTCTACATTGGAAGCTATCTGTACTGTGGAGGGTGCTTAAGAGTGATTCAAACAAAAAGTTAAACCTGCCATAGTACGGGATGACTTGGTTAATAGATTGCTTATTGACAATCTTTAGTAATTAATTTATATGTAATTAAAATCCATTTGATGGTAAAAGAAAAGAAAATAGAAAATGGATTGGACAATCCAGCAACATTAAGGAAGAAGAGCTTCTATTGAACTGGGCAAGTGTTTTGAGGAGTTGCAGTATGTGTATAAATTGGTAAGACTATCATTGTATTAGTTACTGTTCTTATAGAGAAAATGATTTATTGGTGGCACAAGATCAACCAGGATAAGGCTACAATGTGTTTATGCATGTATTTATTTATAACACATTCTCCTTCTATCTAATTATATTTAGACCCAGAAGACCGTTATAGCAGAAGGTATAGGAAAAGGAAGATGAGCAGGACAGCCACTTCTTTAGCATATTATGGAACAAAAGCAAAGGGTGTTCCTTCTCGATGTGAAGCCGGGGACAATTTCTAAGCAGGAATACCAAAGCCAAAAACCTCAGATCCAGCGACGGCCCGTGGAGGGAGTTACGGTGGGGCAGGAGGGCGGGGAGGGGGAGGGGCAGGGTGGAGGTTGCTAAAAACCGGCATATGGATAATTGCAGGTAAGTAAACAATTTAATTAATAAAACGAATTTCGTAGCTCGCACTGCATTGCATTTTGCGATGCAAGGCGCACTACGAAATTCGTTTTATTAATTAAATTGTTTACTTACCTGCAATTATCCATATGCCGGTTTTTAGCAACCTCCGCCCTGCCCCTCCCCCTCCCCGCCCTCCTGCCCCACCGTAACTCCCTCCACGGGCCGTCGCTGCTCAGATCACTGATGCCATTTGATCATCTTTGGTAGAAAGTTTGATACCATCCTCACAACATACTAGAGAGAAAAATATACAATTCCCTCTGCGTGTAACCAATGAATAGCTTTTCCCAACTGTGATATATGATCCCACTTATGGAAACCAAAAGGTCAACAAGGTACTGCATTTTAAAATTCTTTGCAGCCATGCTAGCTGTGTTTCCAGAAACTCTACCATAATCAGATTAGGAGCTAATCAGGGCATCCACGTCTACCCTGTAAATGTTTGCAGGAAGGTAAAAAAATATTCTGTGGTGTAGGAGCAGCATAAACCAGTACTCCATGGCAGCTTCACCTGCTTGGTGGTTAAGGCGTACATGCCCATCCTAGTTAATGCTCACATTTGTAACTTCGGTACAAAAGGGGGTGGTGATGGACGGAGCATCTGAATCAATCAAACACTCACACCCAGTCAAAAGATCTGGGTTTAATCCATCACCGTTCTTTAGCCCACTCTGCCACCCCAGTTTTGTATCGCTTTTGCCACCATGAGTGTGTCAGGGTATGCTCAGACGTGAGTCCCTTGCTCACTTTGCCACTGGATTCAAGCAAGCCGGGCTGAGGACGGCTGGAATGCCAGAAACCGGTCCTCGGAAGCTTGTTTCCGGTCCAGGGAAGACATGGCTTGGCAGTTCGGGCTGGACTGTTCTCATGAGGCACAGGGTCAGACTGATTTGCATATAGCCATGTCTGAACTGGGGTGGCAGTGTGGGCTAAAGAACGGTGATGGATTAAGCCCAGATCTTTTGACTGGGTGTGAGTGTTTGATTGATTCGGATGCTCCGTCCATCACCACCCCCTTTTGTACCGCTTTTGGCCGCCATGAGTGTGGCAGGGTATGCTCAGACGTGAGTCCCTTGCTCACTTTGCCACTGGATTCAAGCAAGCCGGGCTGAGGACGGCTGGAAATCCAGAAACTGGTCCTCGGAAGCTTGTTTCCGGTCCAGGGAAGACATGGCTTGGCAGTTCGGGCTGGACTGTTCCCATGAGGCACAGGGTCAGACTGATTTGCATATAGCCATGTCTGAACATTGGGTGGCAGAGTGGGCTAAAGAACGGTGATGGATTAAACCCAGATCTTTTGACTGGGTGTGAGTGTTTGATTGATTCGGATGCTCCGTCCATCACCACCCCCTTTTGTACCGCTATTGGCCGCCATGAGTGTGGCAGGGTATGCTCAGACGTGAGTCCCTTGCTCACTTTGCCACTGGATTCAAGTAAGCCGGGCTGAGGACGACTGGAATGCCAGAAACCGGTCCTCGGAAGCTTGTTTCCGGTCCAGGGAACACATGGCTTGGCAATTCGGGCTGGACTGTTTCCATGAGGCACAGGGTCAGACTGATTTGCATATAGCCATGTCTGAACTGGGGTGGCAGAGTGGGCTAAAGAACAGTGATGGATTAAACCCAGATCTTTTGACTGGGTGTGAGTGTTTGATTGATTCGGATGCTCCGTCCATCACCACCCCCTTTTGTACCGCACATTTGTAACTTGACCCACACATTTGGAGGGCACAACTAAGCTATCATAAAGTGTTGTACCAGATTATCACTTATAATATCAGCAGAAGTGTTGTTCCCTAAATAGCGGCTACAGAAATATCCTCCAAATGCAGGTAGTAATTTAACACACACAATGGGACAATATTTTTGAATACACAATTTAGGTTGATGTTTATGTCCAACAATAATACTGTACATGATAGCCTGACATATAACTGGATAAGATGGCAATAGATTAGAAAATAAACGTATGTGTTTAGGCCTTGGAGAATTACATTCACCATAGCTGTTCTCCGTTTTGTCCCAGCCAATCAGCAACATTATTGAACTTCACACTCATTCCATGAAATTAATATTTTTTGCACTTGCAGCTGAAAAGTGAATTTAGGAATTATTTGCATATGATTGAAGTTTCAGATCTTCCTGTTGAATCATCTAGAGCAAGTGTCTAATAGAGATGGAGATCTGGTCCTTGGGAAACTCCACAATTGATGGCCAATGGGGAAAATATAAACCACCACAAATTCACAGTTTAAGACCAATCTGTATAAAAGGAGACAGACCATCGTAAATATGATGTTTATGCTCCTAATAATATTTCCAATCCCTCTATTATCAGAGCATAATCATCGGTGTCAAATGTGGCTGCAAGAACTAGTATAAGAACCTGGCACAAGCCCCAGACATCTAACCAGGAGCAGATCACCCTACAAAGGCTGCCTCTGTACCATATATGGAGAAGAAAACAGACCTAGCTTTCCTAGAGATGTGCTTGTACATGATGATATGCTACTTTTACCAGAACTTTCTCTAGCAGAACAGACAACTGATACAGCAAAAGGTATATGAAGTGGTGATCCAAGAGAAGTGTTTTTTAGCAGTTGCATCCAATTGCTTTATAAGGTCAACTGGTAGAATGTATGAGGTCAGGGTGTTTCTGATTAATGTGTGGAAATTGGACCAGGAGACCTGGCATAAATCTTTGTAGTCAACAATTCAAGTGGGTTCTCGACTGACACATGTACTTCATATGTTGAAGCAAGTCCAGGAGCTTGGTGACAGAGATTTCTGGAACTGGATGGCTGGCAGACCATTCTAGGTGTCAGATTCCTGTACCTCCCAAATGACCTGATTCTTGCACAGGGGGTTAATTTCTGGATTATTCGTGAATCAAAAATGTGCTAAACACATCTGTTTGATGCAGGGATGCAACTAGTGCATCCGAGGAGGTAATTAGAGATAGAAATTTTTAATATAATGAAACCGGTATTGATGTTTCTTAATTGCAGACAAGCTCATATTGGACGAAATTTCTTTCTAGCAACAGTGTCTTTCTAAAACCATCAATGACCTGGAATGCGAGTGAATCACCAGATCACCTTTTGTTGTGCAGTATTTTTCGTCGCTGCTACAAGTTCACCAGGGGACCACTGTTTGTCACCCTGTTGTTTAGAACAGTGACCAGGAGCCAGGCAGTTGTTTCTTCCAAAGCTGCGAAAAATGGCCAAAACAACCAAAGCAGCACTTGTGCAGATGTTCTAGGAGTGCCTTCCTAAATTCTGATGAGATTATTGACTCAAGAATTCAGTCCCAGGTTATTTAAAACATGTAAAACAGGAATGTATCAATAGGAATGAAGGTTGATAAGAAATTATTGTTCTAATCACTATAGATTCACTGCCCCAAACTGCCAAGAGGAGTTTTTTGCCATCTTTTTGGGCAAAAGTATGACATTTTATAGGTGGAACACCTATTGATTTTTTAATGAAACCCCTCAGCCAAGATTCAAAAATACACCACATGATGTTTCAATGGTGTAGGCATTTTTCAGAAGAACAGACTGAGAAGGAATAATGAAAGCATTTGTTCCAGAAGTAGGTTTCAGAGAAGGAGCGCAGGCTCTGGTTTTATCTCACATTGATGGAGACAACATCATTCCTCTTCTCATTCAAGAACCACGCCTGACTCCCTGAAGTGCATCATTCCTGCCACTCATTCACTGATCAGAGGTTGCAGGAAATTTGGAAAGATGAAGATCCCTAGTTTACTTTGTAGCATTCTCATATTACAACCGCATCAGACTTCAGTTAAAAAAAAAAAGGCAGCAGTGGAAGAGAAGAAGCCAAGCCAGCACTTGCATTCATCCTGGGATCTGTTACTACCACCCCATTTACATCTGGCAAACTCCTTCCCTCCTGCCCATAAGGAAGAAAGTGATGACCCTCCTATTTCAACTTCACGCAGCACTTTTTCCACATTAAACTCTACGGATGATGGACCCAAACCTTCCAATCCCCCTTGCCTTGAATGCATCCCCTCTCTTATCCCCTCCTACGGATCCTCCCCTTTGTCCTCAGCTTATTGCGCTCTGTTGATTGATAGCTAGGTTTGCCCTATATAAACCCCCATACACACATGCCCTGACCCTCCTATAACCCATCCTGCTATCTGACTCTCCACTGCAAAATTCACTTCCTTCTTGTCCACGTCTTTCCCTTGTTTCTGCCCACGCCATTCTACGCTCCTATTTGTTCGAAGTACTGTCCTACCCTCCATTGTGAACCTCTGCATTTGTCACAGCTCTTCGAAGAGTTTCGCAGTCTCTAAGCACCTACTCACCGACTTACTTTCAATATCCTTCTTTCCATCTTCCCTCCACGCACCTCCAGGAATGACGAAACCACTTAGCTACATTCACTGCGTGCGCCGAGAACCATGGTTTCTGTTTCTAAACTCAATAAAAGAAAGACAATATTTTGACAAAAGGAGTGTTTTTCAGTCCTTCAAGAGTGTGGCTTTGTGCGCGAGCCATTAGCAAGATGTTTGTTCTTCTGCCATGGAAAGGAAAAGGAAAGAATCCGTCTCGACAGTAGGACACTTCCCATCTTTTTAACATCCATTTACAATGTAGGAGGTGAAACAGGATCTTCATCCGAAAGAAATTGATATTATTACATCAAGGCTGCACAGGCCAGAGTTTAGAAAAGGGATATTACTAATCCCCACTTTGATTAATAGACGACTATATTCGTATACTGCATTAATATATTTAACTCTATCTATCCCAGCCTAATATCATCAGTATCAACGAAATGTGTATTTCAAGCACAATGGAGTTACGTCTTGTCTGTGAACTGTTATTAGCAAATTGTTCAGAATTAGAAAAACTAATAAAAAATCCTGGGCTTTATTTCAATAGCACATGTGGACCTGCGCACATTTCTATACATTTAATGTAACGACAGGTAGAATTTTAACAAAACATTGTTTTGTTGAATGCAGAAATGCACTGTTATTCCTATATAGTAAAGTAACGAGATTCTATACACATAATCGCCTTGCTCACATTCATTTAATATTTATTTATGATCTAGTTTCATATACCACCAGCCCATGCTCATCTCGTTGCATTCAAAACACCTCTGGTATGAGCAAATGTATTGTATTGTAGTGGATTTCGTATTTCTATAGTACAAACCGAAAGGCAACAAGCATGAAGTGTTGGCAGGAGGTCAAATATCTTTTTCGTCCTTTTCACTTTGTGGTGTCAACACAAATGACATGTTTACCGCCTGCATAATGAAGTCATTAACTGGGTGAAATACAAGGGTTCCAAGATCAGCACATACAAAAGTAGTGACCTAAAACAGCAACACCTCACTATGGGACTCCAACTAGTGGTCGACCAAATGTGATTCCCACACCCAGCACCCACGCAAGGTACCTCGAAATAATCATCAACATCAAAACTGGACTTGACCACACAAGTCAACTCCGTCAACACATTGTACTTTCTGAACCTGAAGAGGCTGAGGAAGATCTTTAAATGGATCCCACACAACACAAGAAAAACTGTCACACACGTCCTAGTCACCTGAAAGTTGGACTACTGGAACTCTACGCCACAAAGCAACTTACTAAAAAACAACAAACCATACAGAACTTGGCAGCCAAACTCATCCTCAACCTCCCACACAGAACTAACATCACACCACACCCCAGGGAGTGCCACAAACACATCCATTCCAAGCTCCTCACACACACATTCAAGGCATTACAACTTAGGTTCCACCTCCTTCCACCAACTGCCCAGACGCCTCTGCACAGCAGGACTCATACTCACAAACATCCAACGCATAACCAGAACCAGATAAGGAATGCGAGCAGTCTCTTACATCACTCATAAAGTATGGAACTGCCTCCACCTCCACATTAGAGCATCATAATCTCTTCTTGAATGCAGCAAGAAGCTAAAAGCCTGGTTTTTTAACCTACCATAGGCAGGGCTAGGCATGCACACCTGCTCAGCACCAGGATAACCTTGTGGGTGATAAGGAAATAACAAATACACATAACGTAGTGTTCTAAATTGAATTGGCAGAGTAGTGGGTAGTACTAGGTAGACCTAACCTAGAAAACAGCATACGCTTATACAGCGCCTGTTTTTAAGAATTGTGAAGTGGTCCTGTCCTGTAGCGTGTAGGCCAAAACCTTTCTTGAGCACAGCTTGCTTTAGATTTTATCTGATTGTGAGGGGAAACCATCTAGTTTCTCCTGGATAGCTAGATCTTGATCCAAAATTGGGCAGGTTGTATGTCGGAATATGAACCAGAAATTATCGGTGCTACAAAAATATCATTGCCCGAATATCAACAACACAAAAATCATAATAGTAAGTATAAAATAGGTAAGTATAGATGTACCATTCTTAACTCCTATTCAATATACCTTTAACATATATGTTGGCAAAACACATATATAAGGAGCTAATTATGTAATCTATATGTACTCATATATACTTGCCTTCCAATTACTTCTGATGTTAATATTCTTGCCAAAATGGTTTTGTAGCACGATATTTATGCCTCAGTATTCTAGTGAAATACGCGGAGGGGCACTAAGGACAATTATGATATCGCTGGGCATTTACTACAACACGGTTTACTTTAATCAGTACATCCTTTGTTCAGCACCCACTCGATGCTTATGCAGCGTAAGTACTGTTGAATAGTGGTAAGTGGATTTAACACCAAAAGAAGAATTAATAAATTACAACATGCATAAAAAATCTTTCTTAATGCATAACGTAGACATATACATAAAAGAAATAAAAAAGTGAAAAAAACAAAGTTGCATTAATGAACCTCATTTATATGTTTACAAACTTACTGCTCGTGTGCTCTTTTAATCTTTTACTAAATAGTGTGCAACTGTATTTTGATTAAGTTGAATTTCAGAATGGGGACTAAGTTTAATATTTTACATGGATTGGGGACACACTGAAAATTTGCTTTTATCCTCTGACAAATAGCTGGCACTTGTTTGCCAGCCAATATGGCTTGAGGTGCGTACTTTAAAAGCAAAAAACAGCACACTGCTTCTCAGTTTCTCTGGCGGAAATGCCCTAATATCTGGAACACCCTCCTTCCTTGCTTCAGGGGCATTACATGATATCACATCTTCAAAAAATAATAAGAAATTTCTATTTTCCAGTTCTTTTCTCAGTCCTAAGTAATTTTAGCTGTAGAGAAAATCACTCTCACTTTTCAACTAAGTTACTTGGTGCAGAGGGATGATATTACCTGTACAGCCCAAAATTCTAGGCCCATGCTGAACAATTACACGTTTGACAGGAAATAAAATGTGATTTCCAGAATAACAAGGTTGTTTACTGCATGTTTTTCCTGCATTCTGGGACCCACTCACATTTTCCACAAGAATCTGTCCTTTTAACAGGTGGGAAATATGAATGGAAAATCAGATATACTATTGGATATAAAGTTGTAATCTTGCTAGGTGGTACTACCACAGAAAATCTGTAGAATTATAACCCCACACAACTTGTAATCAAGACCACAAATATCTTGAAATATTGTCATCAATTACATGAATTATTCTCTTAGAATCTGCATCATTTGCCTCAGTTGCTCCAATTAGAACTTTCACAAAATGTTATGTTCTGTACCACTGTGACCGCTACTGCTTTTGTTTTTGAGCTCTTCTCTTTTTTCTGTACTGTTTCCCTACCAAAGTTTCTTTGATATTATTTTCTGCTTTTTATGACTGCTAGGTAATTGAGCCCACCAGTAAGCTGGCACTTTATGGAAAACGTTCAGGTTGCCATGTAGGAGCCCATTCAATCCTGACAAAGACCTACTTCAGTTCTAGGAATTCCCTGTCAAGAGCACCTCCCTGAATATGCCAATAATTTTCTCATGAGACTTCTTCAATGATATCAGATTTTGTATCCACTCTCGTGTATTTTATATAGGTACCACCAGTTTCTGAAATATTCAGACCTGTGCTCATTTTTAATTGGAATTGTCCTTTCTTCTGAGATATCGTCTATAGTATGAGTTCATGCTACTCCCCATGGTACATCGATTTTTAGAAGCTACGTGATCCCTCACAGCAAAGAAAATTCTATTGCCTAGTTAATTTGTAAACACTGTAAACAGGAACAATATTTTTTTTTGTACTTTCTTCTGTAGTGTAACTAAAGGGGAAAGGGCTGTGAGGGGTGGAGGGCCAACCCTGAAACCAAAACTCAGTTATTGGTGAAGTAGCGGGGTTTTCTATAGCTCAATCTTTAGGTGAAATTATTAAATAACTAAGGGTGGGCAGACATTTCCGTTCCGCCCACGGAATGGGCGGAAATTTGCACTGTCCGCCTTCCGCAAAGAAGGCGGAAAAATGGGGCAAATGTTCGCACATTCGCGGGCGGAATGGAAGTTGGCCGCCCGCCTGCCTCCCTCTTCCCGCCCGCCTTATTAAATTAAATTAAAAGGCTAAATATAACTTTAAATCAAACTTATTTATTGCGCCTCAATCTTTCCCATCGCGGGCTTCATCTTTGGAAACTCCCACGCATGCACAGTTTCCAAAGATGAAGCCGCGATGGGGAAGATTGTGGCGCAATAAGGTAAGTTTGATTTAAAGTTATATTTAGCCTTTTAATTTAAGTTACTTTAATGAGGTGGGTGGGAGGCGGGTGGGAGGCGGGTGGGAGGCGGGCGGGAAGCGGGCGGTGGGCGGGCGGCGGGTGGGCGGCGGGCGGCCTTGCGAAACGGAAATATCGCAGAGAGGCACGGAGATTGGTTCAATCTCCATGCCTCTCCGCGATAGTCACTTCCGCCCACCCCTATAAATAACCCCCGCCACTGGTCATATGGACCTTTGTTTGTCAACAAAGAGAAAAGGAGGAGCAAACATCTACATAACAATAATTCATTAAAGTCTTTAAATTCAATCAAGAAAGAAAATTGAGTGTGAGTTAAAGGGTTTTATTTTCAAATCTTTTAGTTTAAACCTATTTATTCATTAGGTATTAATGTCTAAATTTCAGCATTAAACATTAATATAATCCATCAATTGATATTTGATTATAACATATAACAAAATGTTCATTACAAACACAGACAAAATAATAATATTACAACACGCTTGTTCCATAAAGGAAATTCCCTAATCTAAATTAATTTGGGATAAAGAGAGAAAATGTGTCAATTTTGATAACCAATAAAGAGTTCTGATGATAGAATCAGAGCGCAAGCATAACGCCTTAGCCTCAATGATATCAGCAGACATTTCAATAAAATCTAAGTAAAGCAGCCTCCCATAAAGAAAGGGCATAAGAAGCTTAAAGCGAGTCCCCAGTCAGAGAGTCTGGGAATTAATACAAATCTACTCTATGAACATGCACTAATATAAACATACAAATTCTATAATGCAACATTATTTTCCTTTGTCTTCTTCATCTTTCAGTGGAATATCAGCAAACTCCTGGGAATAAAGAATCTTCCAATTTTCTCAGTGGAACACAATAAGTTTTTAGACATTAAACCTTGAAAAGTTACAGTATTGATGTTTTGCAGTTCAGATAGTTCTTCCCATGTTTCATTCTTCTGGTCATCCCCTCTTCTCTTGGTGAGAGCTCAATATCAGTTGTCTAATACATAGCAAACGCCTATTCACTAGGCAACAGAAAGCTCCTAGAAAAAGACATCATTTATAATGAAAAGGAAAAACATAGTGCACAAATAACTATCCAATGCTGAAAAACAGGCCTTCCAGGGTTAATGCATTTTACTTTGGTTAACAAACATGGCATCTACAATTAGGTTAACTTCAATCAGCAGTTTTATTTATTTGTAGGCCAACTTCAAATTTTGCATTTAGCAAATGTCTTATTTTAACGTAAGCTTGTGCACATTATTAATAAAAGTATTTTGACAATGTTGACAGCGACTGGAAACGGTACATTTTTCCTAAGCTCCATCGAATACCCCTTTATAGTGTTAACCTCTCTAGCTATGACTGTTCCACACAAGAGAACAAGATTTAGATTGATGATCAAAGCTTTTAACCTTGGGACCAATATGCAACCTCTGTAAAGAGGTTTGAATCTTTTGATATCTATATTAGGTACACAGATTGATGGATGTCCTTGCTGTTAACTTCCTCCATGGAATACTCATATAATCTTTATCAACGACAACATTTTAATTGAAATTTTTTGCATAAATACTATTTGTTTTACCGTTCGCAGATTATTAAATGCTTAAAAGTCCAAAGAAAGTATAGTAACGTCTAACAATGTTTTCCCTCACTATTTATTATCCAGACCAGGCAATTCATTGGATTGAATGCATCATTTTACTGATGAATTGGCTGTGAAATCATGACTTTCATAGATGGTGGCCGCTACACCATTGAGCTGGTGAGATCATAGGTCTCAAAATGAGACCAAATATTTTAGAATAGGTGGGTTGCATATATAATGGCTGCCTCATAGTGCATCTATTGATTACGATAAGCTATGAAATATTAAGTGCATAGATATAAGTCTCCTCATTTGAATAGCTGATATGATTATATTCAGACTAGAGTAGAGAAGCCAGGATAATTGTCAGCATTAATAATTAAGTGCATGGTATAACCCTGTTTGTCCATATATTTTTCATTTTAGTCACAGTTTGGTCTCATAGACCGTTTTAATTAATTTATATAAGTTGGTCTGAATTTCCATGCAGTGACTATATTATGTTCACCCCAAGGAAGACTCTATTGGTCTCTATTTACTTCAGCATCAAACCTTCATTTACAATTATGGTGATTAATGTTAGTGACAGATAGCTATTACATGGTCTATGCAAAGTAAATCAAATGTATTCACAAACCTGTCTAGGATGTCGCATCAGGTACTGGACTGCACATCCAATAAACACTCCTTTATCATCATATATAGAGTAATCCAACCATACTTTAATACATTTGCTGGCATTGGTTCCGAGGCCTGTGTGATAATGCCTAAGTAAAATACCGTGAGATAGTAATAACTGTGGTGATATAAGGAAATCTGAATATCTTTGAAAGTGTATTACATGTATAAAAGAATAGGTAATGAATGTAGAATGCCCATGGAATAAAGATGTGATATGGTGGTTTTTTTTCGTGATCCTTTATAGTCTACCGTCATATAATGTAAAGTTTCACTTGCAGTACAAGTCAATGAGAAACATCCTTCTAGAGAATATGCTCTTCTCCCAGAACTGAAATGTTGTAATACTTAATAAAATATAAATAACAACAAAGGAGTGACTAAGTGGAAATAAGAGTGGTGCTACCAAAATTAAATAGTGAAGTCTGTTTGTTCGCTCTGTACTTTAAATGTGGTCAATACTCCCACAAGTGCCTGTACAAAGTAATGTCTTTCTATCTCCCTGTGAATACCCAACAAACTCCCCTCTAAGGACGACACCTGCCAAATGCAGTGATCACCCAAGGCTATTGTAAGGGGAAGAAGAAATCCTTTCTTTTTGACCCTCACTCGCCACTAGTTGGTGACATGCTTCATCATTGGGTCCCCGCTGGGGTGACCGAATGTCCCGCCAGAGTGCTACAACGTCTGATTACGGCGGAGCGGGATGTGGTGAGTGTAACAGTGCCCAAATTAGAATGTGACTATAAATGAGTGTACAAGTGTGTTAAAAAATGCAGAGGTTGCAGCCTTTACTAGAATCTTTAATAATGGCCAACCTGCATTGGATAAAAACAATTTGGACAGACTACACAAGGTTCTGAGTTAAGGAACCGGAGTCCTGTTGAATATCAAAAATTGGTCAACATGTTTCTGCTGCTTTGGTTGCAATTTGCTCAGCATTCGTCAGGACCTACCAAAAAGTCCTCCGGTGGTGTGCGCGCGCTAAGGCGTACCCTCCCGAGAGGCTCTAAATGTAAAAAATATCATAAGTGATAATTCACCGGACAGTCTCCGTAGTTATCCGCTGCAATTTGCAGGAATAAACCAAAAACCTGTAGGGAGAAAAGAGACAGACAATAACACATAAGCGAACCTAAAAATTAAGTCCTGTGATCAAATGTGTTAGTTATTAGTGATGGTCTTTGACATTTCAGGAAATGGCGAAATGCATGCTTGACGTACAGCCAACTAATATAAGGTGCTTGCCCTGATTACGGGGTATTGCACCAATGCCAGCCTAACTTAACCGGCCATCAAAGTAAGCAGGTGTCACGTATTTACACTGCTGCTTCATTCATCATAAAGTATTGCAAGCATTGTGCTGTTCAGTTCGTGACTACCATTCAATTAGGGTTATACAATATTTATAGATTTTCGTCATGCGAGTTGTATTAAGATCGAACAATGGATAAGCCAGGAAACTCTTCTCTTATATAGGGGAGATGTACGATGTAGTAGCAGCTATCGTAAATACTGACAAAACTCACTTAGCAAGAGGCATGAACACGCCCCTTCGGTGAGGACAGCGCGGGATCCCTTCACGCGGTGTCTATCTGTAGAAGAAGAAGGGCAAATGCAATGAGCACTCGTGGGGTTGTAGAGTGCCCGTGCTCCTAATAAATAGTAAATAGACAAAGAAGGCTTACTTCGGCACTCGCGGCTCCCCGCGGTATACCTGCTCTCTCGGCTGCTGTCTCCCGGGAATGCCGGAGAGGGGGTGGGATCGGCTTTATGTTGTGTGATACCATGAATGGCCAGGACTGATCACGTGGGCGGAGTGACATCACGTCACCACCGCCTCGCCCTGTGTCTTAAAGCGGTATTAGCTGGAAGATGGTTTCAGAACGGGGGTTCGAATCCCCGTGAGGTCCCGAAGTTAATTAGAAGCTTGAAAAACTGGATTTTTCATCTAATCGTAATCATAAAAACCCACTTTGGGTGTACAAGGGGGGAAAAAAGGTTTAATCTCACTTTTTGACCCACAGGATCGGAAAACGATCCTCGAAATAAAGGAGCCACCAACAGTGACTCACGCAAAAAGCGTGAGACAACCAGGGAAGAAAGACGGGAACCATCATTTAAGCAAATAAAGGGGGGCCCAGATGAAACTGACCCGAGTGTTGTGACAGCAAATTCAAATTGTGGAGTATAATGCAGACACTGGTCTCACCTTAGGGTCCTTACTCAGTGATGGGCAGACAATACAAAAGGGCCAATGAGAATATGAGTATATGGACCTAGGTGTACGCTGATGTGTAGTATGCTGGGTCAGATGCATAGAAAAAAGTCGTGTGGTGGCAGAAAAATGTGCTATGAGACTGAATGCATTATCTTCTTAGCACACTGCCCCATGGTATGTCATCATTTAGACCAGTTTTGTTTGTGCCAAGCCGATACACCCAACGTTGTTCCTTTTCGAACAACGTGGCCTCCGAACAGCTTTCCAAATGCTCCAATACTGTCCACTGTAGATCATTTGGTGTATGATTCAGTTGTAAGAAGTGGGCTGTCAATTTAGTTGTTGCTTTTTTACAACGTATATTACTACGATGTTCGCATATCCTGATTTTGATGCGTCTAGATGTCATACCTAGGTACTGAGGACTACATCTGCAGGTTATCAGGTACACAACATTGGTGGTATTACAATTTGTGTGGCTGCGTTGCCCCCATCGTGTTCCATCTGTTAGATCCCAAAATTTTGTGTTGGAAGTGAGGTGGCAAACGTAGCAATTCCCACACGGGTAATGTCCTGTAACTGGTGGTAGACCCCAGGCATTTAGAACACTCGTGCAAGGTTTGTAGTTTTTTCTTCCCTTGGTCGTGTGTGGACTAAGGAGTCTTTGAGACTTGTAGCTCTTTTGTACGAAAAGAGAGGCTTCTTCCAGTGTGTCTTGTTACTGGTGATAATTCTCCAGTTTTTTGTGATACA
This sequence comes from Lissotriton vulgaris, assembly GCF_964263255.1. Lineage (NCBI taxonomy): Eukaryota > Metazoa > Chordata > Amphibia > Caudata > Salamandridae > Lissotriton > Lissotriton vulgaris. Next base: position 1,041,345,583 of record NC_141693.1, on the reverse strand, counting down.
TTTACTTACTGCATTTGATAGTGAGTTAAAAGTTGTCACACATGTTAGGGGGATCTCCTCACTTTCTGTTTGGTAGTTGTCTTCCAACAAAGCATCCCTTTGTTGATTTCTGGCCCTCTTTTGGCTCTTGTTTATTATCCCCTGGGGGTACCCTCTATTTTTCAGCTTGGTAGTCAGTGCATATTCTTGTTGTTTATAATCGGAAAGGTTGCTACAATTCCGATGTATCCTAAGATACTGCCCATACGGGAGATTCTCCCGTAGGGCCCGGGGGTGGTAGCTGGTGAAGTGTAGCAAATTATTCTTTGCAGTCGGCTTGTAAAAAGTCATGGTCTCAAGGTGGTTGCCTTCCCTGCTGATACTGACATCCAGAAAAGTTAATTTCTCACGAGAGTGCTCATGCGTGAATCTTAGATGGTTATCGCACGTGTTGACCCACATGAAAAAATCAAATAGTATGGTCTCCTCACCTTGCCAAATCATGAACACGTCATCTATATAGCGTTGCCATAAGATGATATTGCTGCCGAATGGGTTCATGGGGCTCAAGATGTATTTAGACTCAAAATCAAACACATAGAGACCCGCAACCGACGGGGCAAAAGTGCTGCCCATCGAAGTCCCTGTTGCTTGCAGGTAGATCTTCCCATCGTGTTCAAAAAAATTGTGTTTCAAGGCAAGGGTGGCACAATCTACTACGAAAGCACAGGTTGTATTGAAATTCCATGGTGTTCTGTCCAGGGCTTCCTTCACCACCTTGATGGTCTCATCCTGCGGGATGCAGGTATATAAGCTCTCGATGTCCATCAGGATATGCGAACATCGTAGTAATATACGTTGTAAAAAAGCAACAACTAAATTGACAGCCCACTTCTTACAATTGAATCATACACCAAATGATCTACAGTGGACAGTATTGGAGCATTTGGAAAGCTGTTCGGAGGCCACGTTGTTCGAAAAGGAACAACATTGGGTGTATCGGCTTGGCACAAACAAAACTGGTCTTAATGAAGACATACCATGGGGCAGTGTGCTAAGAAGATAATGCATCCAGACTCATAGCACATTTTTCTGCCACCACATGACTTTTTTCTATGCATCTGACCCAGCATACTACACATCAGCGTACACCTAGGTCCATATACTCATATTCTCATTGGCCCTTTTGTATTGTCTGCCCATCACTGAGTAAGGACCCTGAGGTGAGACCAGTGTCTGCATTATACTCCAAAATTTGAATTTGCTGTCACAACACTTGGGTCAGTTTCATCTGGGTCCCCCTTTTTTTACTTAAATGATGGTTCCCGTCTTTCTTCCCTGGTTGTCTCACGCTTTTTGCGTGAGTCACTGTTGGTGGCTCCTTTAGTTCGAGGATCGTTTTCCCATCCTGTGGGTCAAAAAGTGAGATTAAACCTTTTTCCCCCCTTGTACACCCAAAGTGGGTTTTTATGATTACGATTAGATGAAAAATCCCGTTTTTCAAGCTTCTAATTAACTTCGGGACCTCATGGGGATTCGAACCCCCGTTCTGAAACTATCTTCCGGCTAATACCGCTTTAAGACACAGGGTGAGGCGGTGGTGACGTGATGTCACTCCGCCCACGTGATCAGTCCTGGCCATTCATGGTATCACACAACATAAAGCCGATCCCACCCCCTCTCCGGCATTCCCGGGAGACAGCAGCCGAGAGAGCAGGTATACCGCGGGGAGCCGCGAGTGCCGAAGTAAGCCTTCATTGTCTATTTACTATTTATTAGGAGCACGGGCACTCTACAACCCCACGAGTGCTCATTGCATTTGCCGTTCTTCTTCTACAGATAGACACTGCGTGAAGGGATCCCGCGCTGTCCTCACCGAAGGGGCGTGTTCATGCCTCTTGCTAAGTGAGTTTTGTCAGCATTTACGATAGCTGCCACTACATCGGACATCTCCCCTATATAAGAGGAGAGTTTCCTGGCTTATCCATTGTTCGATCTTAATACAACTCGCATGACGAAAATCTATAAATATTGTATAACCCTAATTGAATGGTAGTCACGAACTGAACAGCACAATGCTCGCAATACTTTATGATGAATGAAGCAGCAGTGTAAATACGTGACGCCTGCTTACTTTGATGGCCGGTTAAGTTAGGCTGGCATTGGTGCAATACCCCGTAATCAGGGCAAGCACCTTATATTAGTTGGATGTACGTCAAGCATGCATTTCGCCATTTCCTGAAATGTCAAAGACCATCACTAATAACTAACACATTTGATCACAGGACTTAATTTTTAGGTTCGCTTATGTGTTATTGTCTGTCTCTTTTCTCCCTACAGGTTTTTGGTTTATTCCTGCAAATTGCAGCGGATAACTACGGAGACTGTCCGGTGAATTATCACTTATGATATTTTTTACATTTAGAGCCTCTCGGGAGGGTACGCCTTAGCGAGCGCACACCACCGGAGGACTTTTTGGTAGGTCCTGACGAATGCTGAGCAAATTGCAACCAAAGCAGCAGAAACATGTTGACCAATTTTTGATATTCAACAGGACTCCGGTTCCTTAACTCAGAACCTTGTGTAGTCGGTCCACATTGTTTTTATCCAATGCAGGTTGGCTATTATTAAAGATTCTTGTAAAGGCTACAACCTCTGCATTTTTTAACACACTTGTACACTCATTTATAGTCACATTCTAATTTGGGCACTGTTACACTCACCACATCCCGCTCCGCTGTAATCAGGCGTTGTAGCACGCTGGGGGGACATTCGGTCACCCCAGCGGGGACCCAATGATGAAGCATGTCACCAACTAGTGGTGGGTGAGGGTCCTTCAAAAAGAAAGGATTTCTTCTTCCCCTTACGATAGCCTTGGGTTATCACTGCATTCGGCAGGTGTCGTCTTTAGAGGGGAGTTTGTTGGGTATTCACAGGCAGATAGAGAGACATTACTTTGTACATGCACTTGTGGGAGTATTGACCACATTTACAGTACAGAGCGAACAAACAGACTTCACTATTTAATTTTGGTAGCACCACTCTTATTTCCACTTAGCCACTCCTTTGTTGTTATTTATGAATCTGATTGGGGTCCAGGATTGTCAACTCATGCCCTTTCTCTCTTGTTGGTATTAACTGTAATACTTAATAACTCATTATTAGCTTTCTGTTCAGGGTGTTTATCATCTATTTGAAGCATACTGGTCTTTGAAATCACTGTCAGAATGCAGTGTGCAATTAGTGTGACGTGAAATAACTTACAAACCTCTAGATAGGAAATCATGGACGTTTCTGGAGTTCTACTGGGGTCACTATGGAAACTCGCAAAACGATGGTGGTTTGACCAATGGAGCTCCTGCAAGAATATTCCAAACTGAAATGCTTAACTTAACTTGCATTATTGAAACATTACAAATCTGTCAACCCAGGAAATTATGCTGGGGGAGAAACCCTGGGGGTTGAGTGCTCATTTGAGAAGAGCTAAAAAGGGCAATGCTGGGGTATTATGGAATATCCCAAAGTGTATAATTCCCAAAGAGTGATGGTTAATGGTATATTGCCAAATTGCTTTTCTGTGGAAAGGTATTATAGTTTTGCTAAAAGACATACACTTCTGGTTTAAGTGATAATCTTAAAAAAAAGATGTGAATGCATCACAATTTCCTATGAAGGCTAATGTATCTCATGGTTAATTAAGACACTGCGCTACGTTCAGGATAACTTTTCTGTCTTTTGACTTTGTGGCATTCGAGACAAGCAGATTTCATAACCCCTTGTAATTTGGAGCTCATTCTCTTTGGCTGTCAGTATTTAATGTTTGCTAAGGTGCACTGTAAAAGTGTGTGCTGCATTTTGTAATAATGTTTCATTGTAAATACTTAGTTGGAGTTTAAAAAAGATGAGGCTGAAGAACATATAGAGAATGTCTCAGTCACTTAAGAAATGTGTTCCAGGAACATTTCTCATGTTTAAAGCTTTTATGATGGAACATGCTGGTGTCCCTTCATATAACACCTTCATATCAGGTTATCAAAAGCGGGGAGGCACTCTTCATATGAGGTAGCTTAAGGTCTGTCTGCAGGTTTATAGCACAGATGAGGAATTAATCTCTAGGGAGAATCTTTCCTTTGATGCTGTACCAGGGCCGGCTCCAGGTGTTGACTTTGGGGGAGGGGTGTGTTTTCAAAAACAATATGGTTTTAAAAGCAACTGAAGTGGTGTTCCTTGCCTCCAGGAATTTTCCGGCAACCATAAAAATGTCAAGATAACTTTGTTAATTGATGGGCCTGCTGCAGAGAGATCAGACTTTTGTTTAGTGGAAGTTTTGACTCATCATACAGTAGCACAGGAGGTTAAAACGCCTGCCGCAAAGAACGTCTGCCATGTAGATAGCAAAGTGCATAAAATGTAAATAGGTCAGTGTATTACTGCTTCTGTCAGAGGGCCCCTTTTGTTACTTGCAGTTTATAAGTTTAAATCCTAATATAGAAGAGTGAACTATTAACTATCACCAAAGAGCTGCATGCAAACTGCAAGGTATAGATTAGAGCATTATAACTTTCCCCCAGTACTTCATTGTACTAATGTTGCAAAAAAGGTTCACTTGGGTACAAACCAATTCTTATTAGAAAACTCAACTCCCAACCATGTTGTTTCATTTTAAATTCTGATTTTGTGCTGCTCCAGAACCTGCATTCTTAAACTATACTGTCTACCAGTAGGGATTACTTGTGACTCCTGTATCTTGTAGTCCTCTGTCTTATGAAAATGTTCCTTTACACTGATTTACACAATTTGTATTCATTGTCTTTGTGTTACGTGCATGTGATATAAAGGGCTCTCACACCTTACACTGGTATGAGTGGTGCGATAAAACAAAAGAAATGCATAATAGAGAGTGGTTATGGAGACTTGAGGGGCACTGTTAAAGGGTGGTAGTGAGGGTGGTCATTGGGGCTCCAACAAACATTGTAATACTGGGCGCCACTAGCGCTAAAGCCTGTTGTTAGACTTGGCATCTTTCGGTGTGTTTCCCTGTCTTTTTTCTTTCTGACCTCCGGTTTTGACTCTGTTTTTGCTGGTTTAGTGTCTCTGCGCACCTTTCCACTGCTATTCAGTGTTAAAGTGTAAGTGCTCCTGTTGTAAATTGTTGTTATGGATTGGTGATTACATGATTAGTTATTTGAATTACTAGTCAGTCCCTAGTACAGTGCACTGTGCGTGCCTAGGGCCTGTAAATCAAATGCTGCTAGTGCGCTTGCAGCACTGGTTGAGCTCCCCACACAAGCAGCCCTTCAAAGGTAACTCAGACCTGCCACTGCATTGTCTGTGTGCAGTCTAGTATTGCCATGTAGACTTGACTAGCGCAACCACTTGCCAGGTCCTAACCTTTCCTTTTATTACATGGGAGTCACCCGCTTCTTTTGGCCGCAAATGCGAAGGAAGTCAGATGGACATTGCAGGTCTTGCCAAACTTTTTTTTAACTCTTTATTTATAACGTTTTTTAGACATAGACAGTAATATATATTCTCACAGTGCAGCATGTACATCATAATTTACAGTAGGCAATGATATCACATCCAATCGTGCTTCTTAAATGAATTGCAGGCATCATATCCTATTCATTTTGCTCACATGTGACATCAGTATCACTTGTAATACAATACATTAATACTATAGGGGGTGTCAAAAAAACACAGGAATACAATCGGGATGACATTCCATAATACAATAGGGCCTTCATGACAGTCCAGAAGGAATCAGCAGTAGGGCATTCAGCGATACCAACCACCCATGTAAATGTTCAGCAGTAGCAATATCCAATCTTGCATCCACCCATCAAGAGGCTACCCCATCACCTCCCCCCTATCCAGCATTGGGGCATCATTCTGTGAGGATGTTTCAGATCCCCCATCTATGCTTTGAACAAGATATGTTTGCAACGGACTCTATATATCCCTAGGTCTGGCAGCAATCAGTTGTGTCTCAGCATAAACATCAGTCTGTTCCTGACAGTATATAACATCCCATAGCCACTCCTTAACTTTTGGAGCCTTCCCCCTACCCCATCGGCAAGCCAGTCTTCGCTTGGCCAGTAATAATTCAATATCCCAAAAATGTCTGCAGCCTTTGGGTATGTGTGCAGTATATCCCAACAGCATAATCAATGGGTCTCTCTCCAGTGTGGTATCCAGCATTTTCTCAAGGGCTGCGTGCACCTGCGTCCAGTACTCCCATACCCCAGGACATTCCCACGCCAAGTGCAAGAATCCTGCTCCAGCCCCTCTACACCGATCACACCTGTCATTATCTGACAACTGGAATCTGTATTTCTTAGTGGGAGTGTAGTAAAGACGCTGCAAGAACGTATAATGTTTAACTTTGAATCTACAACTAGCCGCGATATGTTCTGTGACCCTACAACAATATGTCCACTGATTCTCTGATATTTTGTTTCCTAAATCCTCGCACCAGCGCATGTGGGCCCACCCCTCCACCTCCTGTCATTGCACCCTCATACGGCTGCATATGCCCAACACCAGATGCTTCCCATCTGAGGAGCTAAGTAAAAAAATGTAGTGGATCAAGAATTTCCGGTGAATGAGGGAAGTCAGGTAGGACCGCCTGCATCACTTGCCGCAGTCGCACATACAGAAAAGCCTCCAATGGTGTGGGGTGCCCGACCTGGAAAAAATGGTTCATGGATTGAAACACCCCCCGTTAAACAGGTCACCCCATGTGAGCGACCCTTGACCCTACCTGCAGGCCAGGTCGCTCCCCACGCCATCCACCTCCACCTGTGTGTCTGTGCCCTCTCCCTCCACGCTACCGCTGCTGCCATGAGTTCGAGTCCCTCTGAGCCTGGTTGCTCCCGGGCTCTCGCCTGCGCCTGCTTTTTCTTTATCTGTTTTATCTGTTATCTGTTTTCATTTGTATCATTGCTGTAATTATTGTTGTTGGCATTGTAACTGTACCCTCACCTCCCCTCCTGCCGCTACTCCCCTGTGGCCCCACCCCCTCACCAGCTGATTCCCCACCCCGCTCCCGCCTCCCAGCTGCTCCACCCTCCCTCCGCGCCTCAAATGGCGGCAGCTGCGCGGCCGCACCGCTGGTGCACCAGAGGCAAGCCCATCTGCGCCCGTCCACGCCTGGACCGCGCCCAGGGCCAGAACCCCTGGACCACACGAACACCACAACACCAGACTCCACTACGACACCAGCAGCCTCCACACACTCAACGCCAGCTGAAACCACACCTGCTTCCAGGCCACACCGAACGGACCCACGGACCCTTCTCCTGCCGCACCTGCAGCTTCACCTGCACCAGAACTACCAAACCTGCAAGGGCTGGACCCAATCACCTCCACTGCATACTTCTCAACACTGGCTTCACATGCAAACACGCCGTCAAGCTCTGGGATCTGCTCGATACATCTGCCCCAGATGTGGCCTTCCTGACCGAGACCTGGTGGAGCGACTCTTCAGTGTCCGACATCGCCATAGCCATCCCAGACAGCTACAAGATCACTCGCAGGGATCGCACCAACGGAACCAGAGGAGGAATAGCCATCGTAAACAAGTCCACCATCAATATCACCAACCACGCAGACGACACCCTCAATGCCGCCGAACTCCTGCACTTCTGGATCCACAATGACCCCAACACCACCCTCAGAATAACAGACACCCCGAACCCCGGGCTCAGTTCAGCGACTCCATCGCCGACCTCGCCAGCACCCATGCCCTCGCCTCCATGGACTACATCCTCCTCGGGGACATGAACTTCCACCTCGAGAACAACAACAACGCCAACTCCACCACCCTGATTGACAACCTCGCCAACCTCGGCCTCAGACAACTCGTCACCACACCCACCCAAGCCGCCGGCCACACGCTGGACCCCGTCTTCTCCACAGGCACCCATGTCGCCTTCAACCACACCACCGAACTCCACTGGACCAACCACCGCTGCATCCATTTCACCTTCAAGAAACCAACCATGCACCAACGCACCCATCAGCTGCCTTGCTGCTGCTGCAGCAAAGTCACCGAGCACCGGCTGATCACCACCCTCACCCAGAACCCGCCCTCCGACCCCACCAACCCAGACGTCGCAGCCCGCAACCTCAGACAGTGGATCGACTGCTGCCACAACACCCTCGCCCGCTCAAGAAACCCTCCAACAACCACACCAGCAAGAGAGCCACCTGGTTCACCGTCGAACTCCAGACCTCTAAACGCGCATGCCGGAAACTGGAGAAAAAATGGCTCCACGAACGCACACCGAACAACCATGCAGCCCACGAGGACGCCACCCGCAGACACTATCACCTCATCAGATTAGCCAAGAGATCCTCCTTCAAAGACCGCTTGGATAACAACGCACACAACAGCAAAGAGCTCTTCAGCATCGTAAAGTTACTCTCCAACCCCAGCGCCAATGCCAACGACATCAAGCCCTCACAAGAACTGTGCGACTCACTAGCCAACTTCTTCCACCGCAAGATCGCTGGCATCCACAACAGCTTCAACACCACGACCGCCCGACTATGCCAGACTCCACCTCCCCTGTGAACACCACCACCGCCATCCACCTGACCTTCTGGTCCAACGTCAACGACGACGAGACACGCAAGATCATGAACTCCATCCACTCAGGATCACCGTCAGACCCATGCCCACTTCACATATTCAACAAAGTAGACACAGCCATCGCACCAAAACTACATAAGGTCATCAACATCTCCTTCGAAACAGTGACGTACCCGGAAAGCTGGAAGCACGCCAAAATCAACTCCCTTCTCAAGAAACCCAAGGCGGATCCCAAGGACCTCAAGAACTTCCGGCTCATCTTCCTGCTCCCATTCCCGGCAAAGGTCCACGAGAAATCGTCAACAGACAGCTGGCCCACCACCTGGAAGACAACAACATCTGGGACCCGTCCCAGTCCGGATTCAGGCGAAACCACAGCACCGAGACAGCCCTCATCGCACCACAGACGACATCAGGTGCCAACTAGAAAACGGCGAAACATCAGCCCTCATCCTCCTGGACCTGTCAGCCACCTTCAACACGGCCTACTATCACACTCTAAAGACACGCCTCCTAGAAGCCGGAATCCATGAGAAGGCCCTGGACTGGACCACGTCCTTCTTCTCCAGCAGAACCCAGAGCGTCTGCCTCCCACCCTTCCGATCCGAAGCCACCAACATCATCTGCGGTGTCCCCCTGGGCTCAGCCGGACGCTGTTCAACATCTACATGGCCCCCTCGCACAAGTGGCCCGCCAACACGACCTCAACATCATCTCCTACGCCAAAGACACCCAGCTCATCCTCTCCTCACCAAGGACCCACACACCGCCAAAACCAACCTCCAAGAGGGAATGAAGGCCATCGCCAACTCAATGGGGAACAGCCGTCTGAAGCTGAACTCGTACAAGACAGAGGTTCTCATCCTCGAACCCCCCCCTCAGACTGGGACGACTCCTGGTGGCCGACCACACTGGGAACAGCGCCAACACCCACCGACCACTCCTCCCTCTCCATGTCTAAACAGGTCAACGCCATCTACTCCTCCTGCTACAACACCCTCCACATGCTCCACAGGATCTACAAGTGGATCCCGACCGATACAAGAAGAACGGTTACACAGGCCCTCGTCAGCAGCTGACTGGACTACGGCAACGCTCTCTATGCAGGAATCCCAGCCAAACACCTACGACAACTACAACGCATCCATAACACCTCATCCCGACTGATCCTCAACGTCCCCGGCCGCAGCCACATCACCCCCACCTGAGAGACCTACACTGGCTCCCCGTCGAGAAGAGGATCACCTTCAAGCTCCTCACCCACGCACACAAAGCACTCCACAATGCCGGACCAGCCTACCTAAACAGCAAACTCAGGTTCTGCACCCCCACCCGCCAGCTCCGCTCCGTCAGCCTCGCCCTCGCCGCTGTCCCCCGCATCCAACGAACGACCTCCAGCTGCAGATCCTTCTCCTACCTCGCCACCAAGACCTGGAACACCCTCCCTACCCACTCCTCAAGACCTGGTTTATTGAACAGTAGCAGCAACCCCCTCCCCTCAGCGCCTTGAGACCCTCACGGGTACGTAGCACACTATACAAGTACTATGATTGATTTATTGACATTAAATCTCCTGCACATAGCCCGAAAACCCGATTCTTGCAGTAATACCATCTTCGGGTGATATGAGAGCGGGCGTTGCGGAGAATATAACAGCTGAGACTCCAGGATACCTGCCATACGCCTCCATGCATCCACATACAGGTTATCATTGTGGGTGGTGTCTCTAGAGCACTAGCAAGTCCGTGTATGAGGCCGTTCAATGGAAGAGGGAGAGCCAGCCAGTCCTCTGTTGCTATCTGTGGCATGTAAGGTGTAGGCACCGTTCAATGGTAGGCATAGTGAACCTGCGCATTCTCATAATAGACCTCAAAGTCGGGGATGTCAAACCCACCCTTATCATAGGGCTGTGTGATGATAGACCACTTAAGTCGTGGCTGGTTGCCACCCCACAATAGTCATATCAGTTCCGTCCGCAGGTTCTTAAAGAAAAAAACACCAGGGTAATAGGGAATATTAAGAAATAGACAGAAGAATTGAGGGAGGATAATTATTTTGATGAGAGAGGCTCTACCTGCCAGCGACAAGGGCAGAGAGATCCAACGTGTGACATTAGTTGTCAACCTTGTGATTGCTGTGCCATAATTTAACCTAAGCGTTTCCTCCTTATCCCTAGACACTTGTATACCTAAGTACCCAAGATCAGATAATCCTGCAACATGTAATAACAGACCACGCCTCTCTGCAACATGCCATATGTCATTACTATACAATGTACATCACTGTCATTGACGTTGTAACCTTCCCCCCAACAAACCCCCACCCACTGAAGCATCCCAATTATGCCAGCAGTAAACAAACCCCCCACCCCCTCCCCCCAATCGACCCAAAATAACAATACAACAGGGGTGCTCCCATTGGGGGGATTCCCACTAGGTGACTCACGGGTACCTCGCACCTGTCCAGGAGACATACTACAACTGGTCAGTCCCCCTTTAGGAAGTAAGAGTGTCCAGTTTTTCTCATCTGCCGTACTCCGCCTAGCTACATCATGCCCAAGTAGAGGCCTACAGTACAAGGCAATCAAGAAAAAATCCATTTGTGGTTTGCATATAGGTTCAGACTTCATGGCGCTCCCAGTAAAATGCAGGTAAGCGTCGAGGGAAGTTTCCGCACCATCCCCAAAGAATGTCATTCCACATCAGATAAATGAGCCTCCAACGTGTCGTCCCGTGTAGCTTTCCGTTGTTTGATTTTGTTAAGGAATTCCTCCACTTGTTGCGGTTTCATATAAATAGTTTGAGTTCCTTGATATGTGACTCGAAGGCGCACCGGATATAACAGAGCATAATCCACCTGCGCCTGCCTCAGCTTCTGTTTCACAATGTTGAACTGGCGCCTCTCCTCCTGCACATGTGCTGTGAAATCGGGGAAGATAGTAAAGGAGACACCATCATAGTTTAGCTGTTTCTTCTCTCAGGCCACTCTCAATACATTATCCCTGTCCCTGTAATTAAGGAGGCGCGCTATGATGGGCCTGGGCACACTCCCAGGAGGAGGTTTCGGTCCGAGGGATCTATGGGCCCTTTCCACTATGAACTGAGGGGAGAGCACACCCTCGTCATTCACCGCAGGTAGCATCTTCTCGACATAGTCCTCAAGCTTGCCCGTATTCGTGCTCTCGGGCACACCTAATATTTTAACATTATTACACCGACTTCGGCCTTTAATGTCCTTATTTTTTGCGTTGATGATTCTCATCAGTTTATCCATTTGGGTCACTGCGGTCTTCAATTGCTCCATGACGTCCTCAGTATCAGAGATTCTGTGCTCCGCTTCTTTTAGGCGCGCATCGTGCCAGTCTAATTTGCGCGCGATGGCATCCATACGGGTAGTGAGCGTATCCACTTTATCGGCTATCGCCGCAAAGCCTTGGGGTACTTCCGCCAGGATCGTTTGCATGTCAGTGCTAGGCCCAGCAGTTTGCTCACTGGGTGCTTCCACCGTGCCATTCCCCACTTCCGTAGCCTGCTGGTGCGTGCTTTTCTTAGCCTCAAAAGTGAGACGCGGCTGTCGTGAGTCCATTCTACCCATCGTGTAGCTTCCAGCCCGAGGATGATGCCACCTAGTCTCGTTATGTGGTCAGAGTAGAAAAATGCAATGCGTTTGCACTACAATACAGAAACAGCTATAGTAACGCGTCTTCTCAAATTATGAGAGTCGTGGTTAATGACACACAGCTGAATCCAATGGCAAAGCAGTTTACCACCATATCAGTCACCACCATCAACCACTGAATCAGGCCTGACACCTCACTGCGTAGCAACATTATACTTCATCGTACCATAAGGGAGCCAGAGTCCTCATATCACTTCAGACAGTCATCATAGGTGTCCATGGCAGTGGCGACTCGTCTCCCCAGTCTGCAATCTGGCATTCTCCCTGGCCCTCGCTGGTTCCTGCCAGTGATCAGGAGTACACAAGACCCCCACCTCGCGGCTCTACACCAGCAGAAAGCCAGGGGTTCCGACACCACCCTGTTGTGTCCGCGCCCCTAAAACGTCCTGCCACGTCTCGCCACCACTCCTGTCACTTGCCGACAGTGATTTCTGGTAATCTTGGGCGCTCGGCCTACTCACCACGTGGCCGCAGCGGCGCTCGCGTAGCTCCAGACCTCGTCAGGGGTCACACCGCACCGCAGCTTACATCAGGCTGGGATCGCTTGTCGTGCCTCGTGGGGCAGCAGAATCAGCATCGCTTGTGCCCCAATGTCCTACTCACATATTCAGGTGCCAATATATCCTTTAGTGCAGACGTAAACACAGGATAAATATAGGATTACTACCCGGACAGCGGGAGCCTCACGAAATCGCGGCCATTCCGCTCGCGCGCCACCTAGCGACCAGGTCTTGCCAAACTTGCCAGGCAAGGGGTAAGAGTGGGAGGAAGGGTGAAGCTCCTCTCCAACCTTTTCCAGTTGTTGGAACCCCTTTTGAAAGGGTTGGGATGGACATTGTGAGGCCACTGCATCCCAAGACAGCCATGGGCAACAGGTACATCCTGGTCTTGGTAGATCATGCCACCCGGTACCCGGAGGCAATCCCTCTCTGGACAACAACAGCGCCAGTGGTGGGTTGAACGTTAATAGGGATCTTTTCCTGCATGGGGTCCCCCAGAAAGGTGGTTTCTGACAGGGAAACCAATTTCATATCCAAGTATATGACATTCCTGTGGAAGGAGTGTGATGTAACCTACAAGTTCACCACTCGTTACCACCCACAAGGTAACTGATTATTGGAAAGATTCATCCAAACCTTAAAGGCCTTGATCAAGGGTCTAACAGCACCCATGAGGCATAAGTTGGACCTCCTCATGCCATGTCGTCTCTTTGCTTACAGGGATGTGCCACAGAAGTCTCTAGGGATCAGTCCCTTTGAACGCTTCTGTATGGGCACCCTGTGAGAGGACCTCTTAGTTTGGCCAAGGAAAGCTGGGAGGCAGCTCCAAACAAAACTCCCCAGGACATATTTAGCTACATCAGAAACCAAACAGTCCACTTCAGGAAACTTGCTCAGGTGAACCTGGAAGCAAGCCAGGAGGAGATGAAACGCTGGTACGACCAGAATGCCACTCTGATAGAGTTTCAGTCTGGCCAGAAAGTGTGGGTAATGGCCCCAGTGCCATGCAGGACAAGTGGACTGGGCCTTTTGAGGTGATGCAATGCAAAAGTGATGTCACCTACATGGCGAATTTGCAGACTCCCAGGAAGCCTTTCAGGGTCCTCCATATGAACAGCCTCAAGCTGCACTTTGAGAAGTCCGAGCATGCTTTTGGCAACAGATAAAGGGGTAAAAGAGGAGAGTGAACCTCTCCCTGACCTCCTGTTCACCAAGGAGCATGATGGGTCAGTGGAAGGTGTGATCCTCTCCCCTACACCGACCCCAGAGCAGCAGGGTGACTGTTACCAGTTATTGGGACAGTTTACCACACTCTTCTCTCTGACCCCAGGTGTTACTCACTGGTGTATCCATGATGTGGACACTGGTGACACCCTCCTGTAAAACAGAAGATTTACAGGTTGACTGACCGGGTCAGAGTCAGCATCAAAGAGGAGGTCTCTAAAATGTTGGTGATAGGGGGGATAGAGACCTCTAACAGTCCTTGGGCCAGCCCAGTGGTCTTGGTACCCAAAGACTGCTGTACTCGGTGCCACTCCAGAACTGCGGTTCTGTGTGGACTACCATGGGCTCAATGCCATCACCTAGACTGAGGCGCACCCCATCCCGAGAGCAGATGAGCTCATTGATCGGTTGGAAGTTGCCAAGTTGAGGTTCCGTGAATTCTGAACCTGGGTCATAAAGGTCGTAGTTCTGTTACGAATTTGGTAACAGCGAACCGTAAACAGTGAGTTCTGCAAGTATGAGTGTTTTCCTCATGTTACACCGATGAATTCCCTGTGTATTTGAAGATTTCGTTCTGTACCCTCGGGATCCATTTTGTGCATGGCAGCCATTTTGTGGTTGCCCTCACATAGGCTGATGACTGTGGCCAAACGAGTCTTTTGGACACATACACCTTAGCTTGAGTTTGTGCTGACTTCTGTTTGACCTGAGTGAACTGACCCTGTTGCCTGAAGCTGACCTTGCCACACCAGTTCTTGCCCTTTAGCTGATCAAGATTAAGGATCAGAGCACAGGGCACCGTAAAGTTTTACCACACACAGACATGCCTTATCCTACTTCTATCTATTTCTGTTTCCTTCTTTATGGTCTATATATGATGTGGGTTGTGGTCCTTTTTATTATGGGTTTGTCCGGCTTGTCTAAAGAAGAATGTTTATCTTGGGTTTGTTTAATGATTAGTTATAGGCTGGACAAACTGAAAAATGGGTTTGTCATCATGCAATGCTTTTTGTCGTGGAAACGTGAGTGGTCAAACTGTAAATAAGGAATATTTGCCTGAAGCACAATTTTTTGTATAAAAAGGGATGGCTTGCTTTGTAAAGTTGAGCAGTCTCCTGAGAACATACACCGTGTTGTACTTCTAGGACCTCTGTTACTGGCTGCAGCTAATAAATTTGATCTTTGACGCCACCAAGAAGTATCCCGTGTCTCTGTATTCTAAGACAGGTTAACCCGAAGACTTTGGGCGTGCCCCTGGTGCCGCTGGGTTTAAATCCCGGTTCTTCAAAGTTCCTCAGCACGTTTGATTTGATGTCTGGGCAGATTGCCCTAACCAATGGGGCTAAGGAGAGGTCAGTATTCTCAACCTCTGAAGGGCATTACCAATTCCGGGTGAGGGCCTCTGGGTTTGAAGAATGCCTCTGCCACCTTTCAGAGGTTGGTCAATCAGGTGCTGGCTGGACTGGAATATTTCAGTGCCGCCTACCTGGACGACATTGCAGTGTTCAGTTCCAGCTGGGAAGAACACTTACAGCACCTCTGGGAAGTGTTGAAGGCTCTGCAGAGTGCAGGCCTCACGGTCAAGGCCAGTAAGTGCCAGATCAAGCAGGGCTCTGTGGTGTACTTGGGACACCAGGTAGGAAATGGCCAAGTGTCGCCACCACAGCCCAAGATTGACACCATCCTGGCTAGGGGACCCCACAAGACCCAGATAGAGCCGAGGGACTTTTTAAGTCTCACTGGTTACTACAGGAGATTTGTTAAGGGCTACAGCACCAGTGTGCTCCCTTACCAGAGCTGACTTCCAAGAAGCAGCCCAGGAAGGTGATCTGTACTGATGCCTGTCAGAAAGCTTTTGATGCCCTGAAGGCAGCCTTTTGCACGGCACCCATGCTCTAGGCACCCTACTTCCCCAAGGAATTCGTAATGCAGACTGATGCTTCAGAGCATGGTGTCGTTTGGGGTGCTCTCACAACTGAACAATGAGGGCCTATACAAGCCTGTAGTCTTCCTTAGCAGGAGACTACTCCCCTGGGATCAGAGGTGGAGTGCCATAGAAAGGGACGCTGTTTGCTGTGGTATGGGCACTTAAAAAGCTAAGACCCTACATGTTTGGGACTCACTTCTGAGTTCAAACAGACCCCAAGCCCTTCAGATGGTTGATGCAAATGAGGGCGGGGAAGCCAAAACTGTTGAGGTGCTCCATCTCCCTACAGTGAATGGACTTTACGGTGGAGCACCGCCCTGGCACAGAACACGCCAATGCTGATGGCCTGTCCGGGTTCTTCCACCTTAGGGAAGAGAACTCCTAGGATGTTGGGCAGTTCTCCCTACTTTCAGCTGGAGGGGACATGTGTTACACTTGGCATCTTTTGGCATGTTTCCTCTGTCTTTTTACTTTCTGACCTCCATGTTTTGACTCTGTTTTTGCTGGTTTAGTGTCTCTGTGCACTTTCTCACTGCTGTTCAGTGTTAAAGTGTAGGTGCTCCTGTTGCAGGTTATTGTTATGGATTGGTTTTGCCATGATTGGGTATTTTATGTACTAATCAGTCCCTAGTACATTGCACTAGGTCCTGTAAATCAAATGCTGCTTGTGGGCTTGCAGCACTGGTTGTGCCACCCACTCAAGCAGTCCTTCAAAGGTAACTCAGACCAACCACTAAAATGTCTGTGTGCAGTCTAGTACTGCCATGTTGGCTTGGCAAGTGCACCCACTTGACAGGCCCTAACCTTCCCTTTTCTAACACATACGTCACCGCTAAGTTAGGCCCAAGGTACCCCTGTGGGCAGGGTGCAGTGTATGTGAAAAGGAGGACATGCCCTGATGTGTGTGGCATGTCCCGATAGTAAAATACTGCCGATTTTATTTTTTCACTATTGAAAGGCTATCTGGTCCAATGGAAAACATGGGAGTTAATTTATAGCATCTTATAAATATAACTTCCCATTGGGACCAGATGGGAAAATAAAGTTTAGTAAGCCTGAACTCAGAATCTAAAGATGGATCTTTTAGTAAAGGTGATTGTTTCATTCTGTGTTTGAAATTACCACTTTTAGAAAGTAGATATTTTCTTGCATAGCCATCCAGTGTGCCTCTGCTAGGATGTGCATTGACTGTCTGGCTTTGGAGTGACAGGGCTGGGGATGCGCAGTGGCTCGAAAGAGTCTGGATGAGTCAGGGCTGTGCTGAAAAGACCTGGGCTGCATTTGAAGTCGTGGGAGGAGATTTCCTTGCATCTGAATGGGCCTGGTCTGCTGTAGAAAATGTTGTCTCCGCCTCTTTCTGGGAAGCTGGGCCAAAGAGGACCAAAATGGCCTGGACTAAGCAAAGACAAAGGAATTTGGAGTATAAATATTGGGACCCAGAACCCAGAATTTGAGAACTCTTTGGAACCAAGAATACTGCCAAGACGAAGAGCTGGAAAGGCTGTGAGGAGGGACTACCAATTTGCTGTGTGTTTTGTTGGCCTGCAGTGGCTGTTTCTGTCTTGGGCAGTGAAAAGACTTGACTGAACTTTCTGCAACTTCCTTATTGTGAGTTTCTCCAAGGGCTTGAGGTAAAGCTTGCCCCTGTTCAAGAAGTCTCAGGAACAGCAAAGACTTCAAGTTCTTTTGCCATCAGCACTGGGGACTGTGTGTTTTGTGCTGAAACATAAGATAAAGCAACTCAATGCCGTCCACGATGCCGCTGCAGACTCTCTGTCATGTAGGCACCGCAGAGGGCACTGCTGCACCGCAACTTTTGTCTCACTGACGCCACCACCCGTCGTCGCCACTGAGCCACTGCTTGCACCGTGACCTGTGGGCACCGCACTTTGCACCGTCTCACTTCACGCTGCCGTCGTTGTATCCCCGACAATGACGCTCCAAGCTGACATCGATGCTGTTGCTTGCACCGTGGTTCGAGGGCACCATCTTTATCCCACACCGCAGCATTTCGGCAGCCGACAACAGAGCATCAGCAACGACAATGCCCTGCTTGCACCATGACCTGCCAGCACCACGACGAGCACTGCATCAGTTCGCACCAAAGCCCTGGTCTCACCGACTCCGCTGCCTGCACCGTGACCTCAGTGCTTGCTTCACAACACAGCCCGATGCCTGCCAAAGCCAGCATTCGCCACTTCAACCACAAGGAGTTCGATCTCCAATGGGTGTGACTTCAAGGGCCAGACAACTCCTGCACGACCTCCGGAACCGACCCCTCCGGAAGTCGGCTCTTCAGGGCTCATCGAGAGGTCGCCAACGCCCTGCATTTCTAAAGCTACTGTTTTGCGAGTCTTCCCGATGCTGTAGCTGGCCTGCAATGCCGCGGTCAGCAAGAACTGTTTGGATTTGTTGTTCCCGACGCCATGATAGCACCAGATGAAGCTATCGGCTTCCAAGAACTGTATTTCAAATCTATTTTGGTGACTGAAGATTTTTGAGAACTGTATCATTTTTTATCTTATTTTGGATATATAAAAATATTGGATATTTTTCTAAACTGGTGTGGTGTCCTTTTGTAGTGTCTTCACTGTATTACTGTTGGTTAAGTGCAAATGATTTACACACTGCCTCTAAGATAAGCCTGACTGCTCGTGCCAAGCTACCAAGGGGGTGAGCAGGGGTTAATTTGAGAGTGTCACTCCCTTATCCTGACTAGAAGGAAGGGTCCCTACTTGGACAAAGGTGCAAACCCTTGCCAACTAGAGACCCCATTTCTATCACCCAGCCTGTCCTGTTTTTTATGTCCTGAAGTGTTACCCCTACTGCTTGTATAAATTAGTGCAGCAGCAAAAGAACTCAAAATGTGTTTCCCATCTATGGCGATGGCTTGCATGAATAGGAGAGAATCTCACAGATGTAATCAGTTCTTGCACCAAACGTGCATCTGGAGCTCAGAACTGCTCTCCTATTTACCTGTAAGGATCATAGGTTGGGTTTGTCAATCTGGCTATTTATACCTGTTTCAATAGCAGTTATTCAGTCCAATAACAGCTGACTTAATTTGAATCCAAGTTGTTGGGCCTCACATCTCAAATTATCTAGAAAAGTAAGGTCTGCAAACACCTATTTTAATTTCGAATATCAGTGTCATAAGCAGAAGCATTGTACATTCATGATTTCTGAAAAGAAAGGAGAATGATTTTCTTATTGAGGGAACATCACGCAAAATATAGACTTCCCAAAAATGATTTCTGATTAGGGCAGAGGATAGGAGTGGCAATCAAAGAGTGTAATTGCATGAACTATTGATCTGCAATACAGAACAGGGAATTGTTTAAGGGAGTCAGTAAAGAAAATAGTAGAATAAACATTAAAATGAAAATAATTGCATTAGATTGGCCACTGTATATTATTTCCTTTAGTATCTCAACCCACATCTCACTACTGTGGCAGGGAGTACCCAAGAATACAGACTCGGAGGTCCCCACGATGACTGCTGCAGACCTACCACTATATGTCCGCTAAAGTTTAGGCTTGATTTGACTATCTTCATGCACATGAGATGACAGCCGTGGAGGCAGGATATAACATCTGCATGGCCTGCAAGAGGTGATGACTGCAATGCAGCCTGGGAGACATAGCTCCAGCTCATGCTGGGTGTGATACCACTGTGCTACTGACCGAGCCTAGTTGAGACAATGCAGTTCAGGCTAGGATTAGCCTCTGCATGTCATGGATACTCTGGTGGTGGCAGAGTGGGCAGGATGCGCGAGCTTGTGATGTTGGAAGAAAGTGCTGTAGACTATGGAGAACGCCAAATTGTAGACTATAATTCATACAAGATCTGAGTGCTTCATTGTTAGCCAGATATGTAATTGGTGACAGTAACTAGACATGAGGTATATCAGCTTAGAACTTGCAACTTCCGCTTTCTACTTTAATACTTATATGGCAGGTTGTGTTTGTGAGTTGGGCAGTTCAGTTCATGAATGATAACCTCAAGAATAATTTAAAGCACACGTCACTGCATGATCCTAATCTGTGCAGTAATGCGATGTAACACTTTGCATACTAGTCAGGCATGAAAGTCAGTTGTGAATGGCTTCCATCAATATTTAAAGGCTGGTTCTTGGGAAATATGCATTTGTATGAAATATGCTAATTTATACAAATTGCCACTAAACATCAAATTCACATGCGGTACAGTATATGTAACTCGGGTACATACGGGTCAGTTCAGAACACTAACGCTCCTAAAACATTTGTGGCGTTCAATACAACTGTAGTATACAGCAAACTCCAGTTGGTTTATACCACGGCACATGAAAAAAATGCACTACTTCCGCTGAAGGAATGACAGGCCGCCTACGTGTCACAAGATGCTTTCATTTCTTTAAGGAGGCGCCCCGTGATGCGGTCTGAGAGGTTCATGCTGCTACACTTGCAGTCAGCCTGGGTGTCCCCGCCTCCAGCTCCCTCCACCCACTACCCGTTTTTTCCCTTTAATTCCTACAGCTGCAGTGCAGGGGCCAGAGTTCCTGGGAGCTGCACCTGTACTTTGTCTTCATCTGTCACCAGTCCTGACAGTCAGATCCATCTTAAATTGGGAGGGAGGAAAACAATAATTAACCTCTCTACAGCCGGCTTCCAAAATACTCCGGTGAGCAGGCAGGAGGAGACAGGGCTGACGTTTTTATTGCTTCCCGGCCATTCGCCGCGCTGCCTGAGAGAAGCTGCACTCAGGGCCAGGCCAGGCCCGGCCAGGGGACCTGAACTTCGGGACCTTTTCTCCTGGTTTCTGCTCGACTGCATTCAACATAACCGTTGCAGATTAGTTCGAGGTCACATATTCCCCTGAGAGGTTTTCTTACCAAAACTCTTTCTTCTTATGAGGCACTTCTGTAAGTTGTACTTTTTTCCATTTTCTTTGCTTAAAAGAGTACCAGTGAAAGGGAAAGGAGAAGAAAAAATAAATTAATAGGACTGCCTCTCAACACTCTCTCAGAAATCCAGAAGGCTCAGTAGAGTTAAAGCTAATTGAAAATTCAGACAGAGGTAAACCATGCACTTTTACATGTAGCAGGTAATCCAAAAGAAAGTTCCCCCAGCAGAGTCTCCTCAGTCTATGCAGGGCGCACGCATTAAGGTGGCGGTCTCACTCTTTAAGGTATGCAGTAGCAAGCGTTGTTGCAGGTACTTACGGAGGGTGTTAAAAATGTCTCATGGGTGCAGAAACAAATGGGGCTTTAATGCTAGGACAGGTAGTACTTAGGCATATGTGGAGTATATATGTTTCAGGAGTGTTTCCTGAATGGTCAATCAAATTGCTGCTTTCATTTTATTTTTGGGACCTCACAGATGAACTACAGTACTCCATCTGGACCCAGAGAGTCCCTGGGAATTCCCATTGGGTTTTACCTCCACTTCTGGGCCCCACAGTAGAATTGTGGAACCTGTAACTTAAAAAAAAAAAGTTATGTATACTATGAAAGAGTCATTTTGTGTAAACTTTGAGCCTACTGGATTCTTCACAGATACACATAAGCAAGATGCCTTACAGTTTTTAGTGAGGTTTCTGCATATGTAGATAATGAGGTTCTGTGGTACCCGGAAATATTACTGTGGTACCCGTGAACAGTAAAACCTTTTGTAAAAAGCGGCTAGCACTGTTTTTCTTCATCTTGAAGTAGTTCCCACCTCAATAGAGATCTGGACTTGACATCTACTGCGCCTTGCTGGTAGTTCTCATTTTTGGTGGGATTTACTATATTGAAAAATAGTTATGGCATTGTAAATTGTAAATTGTTGTGTCTTGTAAAGCGCACTGCTACCCGGAGGCCTCGTAGCGCTATAGACCGCTGGGGAACCCGTCCTGGCTTTCCCTGTGAGATAGTCCCTCCTGGGGGTCTCCAAGGTGAAACCAGGCATCCCCGGCGTTTGTGTGGGGCCGTTGTGGAGATGAGGCAAGCTAATGCCCAGAGTTGCCGAGAGTGATCCCTGGTCGGAGTAGGCACCGATGCGAGAATTATCAGTCCGCTGATCCTGGTCCAAGACCCTGCCGCGTCGGGAATCGAACCCTGGTCCCGGGCCGTTCTCTGCACTCGGGTCTGCCGCCTCTAACCAGTGAGCCACACCTCTCCTCAGAAGGAGAAAAAGCTAAACTCAGGAACCTCAGTAAGAAGCAATAGAGGAGTGGACTATTCTGCAGTCTATAGTGTGGGAGTTCTTTATGCCCAAAGGGGAGAAGAAAGTATAAAAATTGTAACTTGCAATTTATGCAGGAGAGACTTTAGCTATCGGACCCACAAAAAACATTCGCAAAGACTTCTAGAATGCTGAAATATCTTAGAGCATGGCATTATCGTAACTTTAATTGAGCAAAACATAGACGTGATGAAGAGGAGGGACCTTCTACATTTTCTGTGGCTCTTTAGAGCTGGAGATACTTTTCCAGAAGAGGCCCTTGGTGCACAAAGGAAGAACCTAACCATTACTACACAAGGATTAGAGTGTTATGCATGAACTGTGTGTGGCAAATTATGATCTGTCAGAGAACAGAGTGTCACAGTTCCCCACACGTAAGTGACTGATCACAGTCATTTGAAAAAATGTATTTGTTCACCAAAGTTGTGATGCCCTGTTTTCTGATTTTTAGTTGACCCTGCCAAAAAAGAAAAAATATTTAAAAAGACCAAAAAAATTCTTCTTAGAAACACCAATGTTGGTTAAAATTATGTGTCAGCATAACTTCTGTAATTTTCTGTATCTTATTTGCTTGAAATTACACATGATCATGCTAAATTATTGGAGGAGCTTAACCCAGCATTTATCGCTCTTTTCTTCGTGTAAAATGCACCCTAGCATACAAAATGGTCCTGAGGATTCATTTTGCGATAAGAAAATAGCACTAAATGCAACAGAACACTAACAGCAGCAGCCAGCTGAAGAACCGGGTTTTAGAACCCAGCGGCGCCAGGGAAAACGCCCGATGTCTTCTGATTCCCCTGCCTTGGCAAACAGAGACACAGGACACTTCTCGGTGACGTCAAAGACCAAATTTATTGGCTGCAACCAGGAACAGAGGTCTACGAAGCACAACACGGGTGGTTCGCTAGAGACTGCACAAATTCATAGAGCGGAGCATCGTCTTTTATGCTAAAATTCACATTCCTGGCTAGCATCGATTACATACAAACTGACCAATAGAAGGGTGACATTTCAAACATATCGAATGACGACAATCCCACTTTCTGTTGTCCAGCCCACCAGAAATGACCAAACAAAATCCAACATTCCTGCTCGAACGGGCCGGACGGACCCATCATAAAGACCTCAACCCAAATCAATAATTAAGCCATAAAGGAAGGAACAGAAGCAGAGGAGAAGCAAGATAGAAGGGTGTGTGCATGTACCATAAACTCAGC
The DNA here is from genome assembly GCF_964263255.1 of Lissotriton vulgaris. Taxonomy (NCBI): domain Eukaryota; kingdom Metazoa; phylum Chordata; class Amphibia; order Caudata; family Salamandridae; genus Lissotriton; species Lissotriton vulgaris. The sequence goes on along the minus strand of NC_141693.1, from coordinate 1,041,322,252 downwards.
AATGTCCTGCTCTTTGATCTCTATCTGACCAGCTGCCTAACAAGGAACTGGCTCAACGAGGTCAGCCTCGGGCAAGGGAGTCAGTTCGTCCAGGTCACTCAGAAGTCAGCTAAAGGTGTACGTGTCCCAAGGACTCGTTGGCCGCAGCCATTGGCCTATGTGAGGGCAACCACACAAAATGGCTGCCGTACACAAAGTGGAACCCGAGGGTTCAAACGAAATCCATGAATATGTAGTGTTCTCATTGATCGATTATGACGACAACACTTGTACATACTGCACTCGTCATTTGCGGTCCGCTGACACCAAAATCGTCTATATCCGACGACCTTTATTGAACAGGTTCTGAATCTATGGAACCTCAGACCCTCCTTTTGCCCTTACATAGGCAACAAACCCAAACCCATGTCAGTCTGAATCCAGGTCTATATTCATCAGATCATCAAGATGTTGCTGTAGCATCATCCTAGTACTTAGCATCTCCCTCTGGACAGGTCTCCTCGCACACGAAGTAGCACAAAGGCCACAAACAGCAGGAGCACACTGTACACAGAGACAGAACAGGAAACGGATAGCTAAGATCATCCCAATGACCATCAGAATCTTCCATCCCCACGTGGATAACAATCCCAAAACCATCCCATCAACGACCAATCTCCCTCGTCTATATGTACAGACTCGGAGATCTTATGTAGCCTGGAAATGGCTTGGAAAACTGTCGGAGGGTTGTCTGGAATGAAAACGCAGCAGCTCGATTGAATCAATGTACACACCCCACCTCTATCTGCAAGTATGACATCTAGCGCAACTCCGTTCTGAAGAGTCATAAGGCAATCCGACTGGAGCTCTGCAGTCAAGTTACTAAGGGCACCGGCAGTTTCGACTATGGTGGACTCAACCACTCTCGTCAACTCTCGAATGTTCCTGCTATTAGCCATAGGTCCCCAGAACGGCAGAAAACCCTTAAAGAAATCTCCCAATTCTTGTCCTGCAGTATCTTCCTTACTAAAGACACCTCTAGCAACTCTCGTCTTGTGGTAATCTGCCGCTGCTGTGAATGGGGGAGGCAACAGGAACGAAACAAAACATGTACCCGAAAAGTCAGGGGGCAACCATGTGTACGCTTTATCGTAACAAATAAAATAGGTACCCTTAGCTGCTAAGAACACTGGGGAAGTCTGAAACGCAAATACATAAGTCTCAGGGCAAACACTCTTCCCTAATTGAGCTCCCTGATTCTTGCCATTACCTTGCAGACAATAATGACCCTGATGGGGCACTATCCAAATCGAAGGGGAACTTTTCGCTCGCTGGTTAACACTCAGACTAACTCCATATCCAGTAACGTTCCATCCAATATATGCTTGTGTCTCATCTCTCGGGATAGTCTCATAGGAACTAATTCCCCTAATCATGTCAACTATACCCTTGACCAGAGCACTAGTCTTCGGACTATCTTTCACAGAACGTTGGGGATAGACTCCATGAGCCTAAATTAACATCGTTCTGTATGCCCAAATAGAACCATTGTAGCTAAAAGGCAAAACCAGGTAAGGAATACCTTTATCGGTAGTATGGGGCATAAGGCCACAAACCCAACAATTAGTCGTGTTCATTACTAGCTGGTGTTGGTGCAGGAGCTGAACAAAGGAATTGTTAGCAAATTCCAATCTTCTAACAGTTTCATGTTCGGGCAGAGGGTGAAAAGAATGTGAAGAAACAGTAGGAGGAGGCATAGGTTGCATAGTGGGCACAAACGTCACTTGAAAAAAAAATGTCACATATCCAATTAAAAACATCATTAAACTAAACAAAATAAACAAACACAATATTAAAAAACGTTTTCTGCTCATTAATTTACAGATTTTGCTCTTAAAGCTTATTCTTTCAACAGGTCTCTCCATCTCGAAAAACTCCATCCTCTCTAATTGCTGCTCGCGGCGGTCGGGTGTTCTGTGCTAAGGAACGCGTCTGTCAGTCCAGGGCAACTCCCTTAGACCAACCGGAACCGTCGACCTAACGTCTTCGGCTTGCACTCCAAAGACTTGACACCGCGACCCTACAGCTGAAACCGGATGGTGGTTCGAAAAACAAAAATCAAAATAGTTCCTCGGAGGAGAGCTAACCTTAAAAAAAAATCAGTAAAAGAAATAATTTCACTTTTTTATTAGTCCAGCGACTCACAGTCGCAAATTATAACGCTCTTTGCCAGGCAATGTCTGTTCACGGAATAATAACTCAGGTTCAACAGTGTTCAAACGATTCAATGGAGGCACAACTTCTTGAAGAAGATCATCACTTTCTTGCTCAGTGTTCGTTCCAATCAAACGGGCATCGCTAAAAGGCAGAAAACGAGGCACGGTCTCAGTTTCAGAATCAGGAAGTCCTTTCTGGACCCACCGGTCGTACGGCAGAGGCAAAGGGGCTCTCTTACAATGTACGCCATGGATCCAGTTCTTTTTACCGTGCACTCGTTCTGCAGAACGGGTGGCCAATAAGACTAAATAGGGGCCGTTCCAGCGGGGCTGCTCGTTCTTGGTCCGCTGGAAGTTCTTCACCAGCACCCAGGTACCAGGTTCGATGGCGTGTCCTGGATCTTCAGAAGCTTGTGGCAGTGAATCATGAACCCGTTGATGCAAATACGCAATTTAGGTGTCAATTCGTACAAGTAGTCAAGCAACACAGGATGTTCTATTTCGCTAAACTTTGTTGGCCGCGGCACTCCCCAAACATTTGCCGGGCGACCAAACACTTCCTCCTACGGACTCAAACCCATTCGTGAATGCACAGTCATTCTAGTGGACAAAAGGGCTAATGGCAAGGCATCTGGCCATTGTAAACTAGAGCTCGCTTGGATCTTAGCTAATTTCAATTTAAGAGTGCCATTATAGCACTCAACTAAACCAGCTGACTGGGGGTGATTTGCAGCGTGGAACTTCTGCTTAATTCCTAATCCATCACACACTCTCTTCATCACTTGACCCACAAATTCACTCCCATTGTCACTCCAGATCATTCTCGGCAAACCATACCTAGGGAAAAATTCCTTAATAAGGGCTTTTGCTGTGGACAAGGCAGTGTTATCTTTCAAAGGGTAGGCTTCCACCCATCTCGAAAAAGAGCAAACAACCACTAACACATACTTCAGGTTGTTGCACCTCTCCATATGGATGAAATCTAGCTGCAAAGCCTCAAACGGATACGTTGGAGGAGCAAAATGACCAGCTGGAGTTGGAGTTCCCTTACCAGGATTGTACATCAAACACACTATACAGTTCTTAACCAGATTCTCTGCACACTTAGGAATTCCAGCATTCTGCCATACTGGAGCTAACAACTTGCAAATCCCTTTCACACTGATATGAGCCATTCCATGAGCCATTGTAACCACTGGAAGTACATACGCATCGGGTAACAACCATCTCTGATGCTCTGACAATTCAATCCAACAACCATTAGAATCCAATTTACCCTTACTTTCTCTCCATTCATTCAACTCTTTCTCTGTAGCTTCAGCTTGGATGGATTTCACACTCTCAATCGTATCTTCACACAAACTTCTATCCGGAACCCATCTTGCCGGACACGCAACATACATTCGACTCATAACATCTCTCGCAGTTTCTTTCGCAACTTCATCTGCAAACGCATTACCACGACCAACAACATCAATAACTTTCTTATGCTCACTGCATTTCACAATCGCAACTTGCAACAGCAAAGTAAGAGATTCAAGAAGTTCATTCACCAACTGACCATGCTGAATCTTGGTTCCATGCGAAGTCAGGAACACACGCTCTTTCCACAAACACCCAAAACTATGAGCCACACCAAACGCATACTGGCTATCGGTATACACAGTCACTAGCTTTCCTTTCGACAACACACACGCTCTTGTCAATGCGATCAACTCTGCTGCTTGCGCTGAATTATATGGGATACGTGCAGCTTCAACAATCGTATGCAAAGTCGTAACAGCATATGCCGCAGTCGTGTCACCATTCGGAAGCTTGAAGCACAAACCATCAACCCATAAGGTACCATCACACTCTGGAAGAGGAGTGTCCCTAAGATCTATCCTCCCTTTCGTTTCTTCCTCAGTCATAAGGAAGCAATCATGCTGTTCAGTAACATCTGTCTCAACTGAAATCGGCAACAACGTAGATGGATTCAACGTGTTGCATCTCTTTATATGCGCATGACTCACTAACAAAGTCAATTCGTAACCCGACAACCGAGCACTAGTTAAGTGCTGTGTCTTGGTACGATTCAACAAGGTATCCACTGCATGTGGAACCATCACAATCAGTGTATTGTCCATAACCAAACCAGCAGACTGTTGAATTGAAACAGCCGCTGCCGCTGTAGCTCTCAAACAACTCGGCAAAGCTCTAGCTACGGGATCCAAAGTCGACGAAAAATAAGCACATGGACGCTGCTTATCACCAAATTGTTGAGTCAAAACTGACAATGCACATCCCTCTCTCTCGTGGGCATACAATGTAAAAGGCTTACTGTAGTCGGGAGTACCCAACACAGGAGCCGAACACAGCGCATCGCGCAATTCTGAAACTTACTGGATAAGAGCAGCACCATCAGATAAAACAAGCAAATCAAGTTGTGTTTTCAAAGCCTGACTATGGATCGATGGACTCTCGCAATAGCCTTGAGGAGCACGCTTAACCTGGAAACTTCATCCTCCTGAAGAGAAGCCAAAAAAATCTCTACTCGACAATCGGGATGCTGAAGAAAGCATTCTTCAAGTCAATCAACGAAAACCACGTGGCTGTAGCCGGGATCAAAGTCAGTAAAGCGGTGATATCAGGCACAACAGGAAATTGCGGAACAACGATCTTATTCACCTCATGAAGATCGATCACAAACCTATATACAGGAGGCTGTGAAGAATCAGTTCTTTTCAGAATAGGCAAAACCGGACTATTGCACACATTACCTCTCGTTTCCTCAATCACACCTTTTTCAATCAGATCATAGATGATCGCCAAAAGTTCTCTTACACCATCACTGGAAATTCGATATTGCGGAATACGTGGCAATCTAGCATTCGCTTTTAACGTCACAACATATGGCGGAATCTCTAAAAGGCCAGTAGCCCAAAGAGAATCAGGGAGAGAAGACAATTCAGGTGGAAGTCGATCTTTAGACAAGTACATTGGAGAGATCACTCTCTCACCCAATGTAAGGTGTACTCCTGAAGGAGAACAATGTAGCGTTGCATACAATCTCTTCAACAAGTCCAATCCCAACAAGTTCTCACCACAACCTGTCGTCAGAATAAGGGGTGCCTCGAATTCACGAGGTCCAACAGAAATAGACAACGGACTAGAAATCGGATTCGTAACCGGGGTGCCAGAAAAACCTACTGAAACATTCGTTAAGCCTGACAAAGGTGCGCCAGGGAGTTTAGAGTGCATAATAGAACTCTTTGCAGCACCAGTATCCAACAGAAAAGGCTCTGACACACCTGATGCAATCACTTCAACATAAGGTCCACTCTGATCTACTGGAACTGAAACAACTCCCTCTCTTTGTCCATGGCTGTCCTAGCAATCATTACCATCCACATTCTCACCTTCGACATAGTAATCGTCCGCATAGTACTGTGCCGTCGTACCAGACGCACCATTCTGCTGATCAAAGCTATTCATAGAATCCTGTGGAGGCAATGGACGTGCATTCTGACCACGACCTCTACCTCTAGGAACTTGCTGAACACCTCGACCTCTCACACCAGAAGCACCATTTGTGTGTTGTAACAGAACCGGACAACTACTCTTAAAATGACCCTCTTCTTTGCAATACGCACACTGATTAGGACCTACAGGAAAACGCGGTTGAGAAGACTCGGACCTTTGCGAGTTTCCCTGATATTGCTGAGGTTGCTGATAATCACGTTGATTATTACGAGGCGGATAAGCTTGCTGTAGAAGAACTTTAGTCTTCAATTCCTTAGTCTTCTTATCCGCTTTCTCTATCTCATCCTTATTTCTATTCTCATAGTACTGGGCAGTAGCCAAAATCTGCGCTGACGTAGAAACAGCCCAAGCACTCTCAGAATCCTTCAATTTATTGCACAATTCGGGAAGCAAATTATGCACAAACTTGTCAACGAACAACCGTTTACCACCTTCCGTACTCATTTCTTGTCAACTGTGGTCGATAAGCGTCTCTTCGAAGTTAGTGAAAAAGTCGAACACAGTCTCGTCTTTCTTCTGCTTACACGCAGACAGCTTGTCCCAATTAACACGCATAGCAGGCATCAAAGTCTTCATATAATCAATAATCCTACCAGGGAGGTCAGCAATCACATCCTCTGGTTTAGCACCACCTACTTGTCTATTATCTGCGGCTCTAAGATTATTCCATGTATCACCTAATTCCTGTGCATGATCCGTATGGCGAATCAATCCCCATATAGGCTGTGGAACAACATTCCCAAACAACATGTCTATATCGGCTAGATTCATAATACATGAATCTGCAGTTTGAGATAGCTCCTTATAGTACCCTGCTGGGTTTTTACGTGGATCAGGCAAAGTCTGCTTAAGGGCTAAAACTTCAGCACGCTTCCATGGAACATGTACCCAAACACGCTGAAAATGTGGTGGAATAATTGGAACAGCATTTGCATCACCAGGTCTCCAAACTGGAGGAACCTCTCGTATCGGATATTGTCGCGCCTTTCTCCTAACTGAAGAATCAGGCTCAAACAGTCGCTGAGAAGGAGATTCACTCCTAAACGACAACAATGTCGCAACTGCTTTCTCAACATCAAGACCCACTAAAGTTCCTTTCGCAAACTCAGAACATATACGGTACAACTCAGGCGGAGTTTGTCCTAAACCACCATCTTCCCATTGTTCCCGAAGGAAAGAACACATCATATCAAAGACATATCTTTGTTTCGGTGCTTCCCATTGACAGAAAACATCCATAACACACTTGAGATCATAGTGCGAAGGATACGCAACCCATTTACGCGCTAAGTGATCTAACACTGTCCGTTCATCAGGACCAGGCAATTGGCTACGCAATTGCTTACGCTCTACAACAGGAGACATACCCAATGAACCAAGAAGAGGAGAAAAGAGACCAGCAACAGCATCAGTCATTCTCTGTCGAGCAGAAGGAGAAGTTGACAGAAGAACAGGAGACAAAGCAGAATGAGAAGAAACCGAAGTCGGAACAGTAACAGAAGGAACAGGCAATACAGGTGTAGGAGTAGCAGACAAAGGAGGTAGCAAAGTCGGCGGCTCTTGAGAAGGCTGCTCCAAAGCAGTGGGAGCCAGTGGAAGAAGAGCTGGCTGTTGAGGAACCACTGGAGGCAAAGCAACCGGAGGTTGCACAACTACAGGTGGCGGAGGTGCTGTAGCACTCTGCACATAAAGGGGTGGCGAACTCAATAGGTGCGACATTAAAGGATCTTTTTCAAGATCTTTCTTCTCTTCTTGCTGTTGAGGTGGCAAAGCTGGATAGCATTTGTCTATCGCTAACTTACATTGCCTAAGCATCTGTTCGCTTTCTTGTTCTTCCTCATTATCCCTAAACTGTATAGCAGCTTGCACCATTGACATACCTCGTTCTCGTTTATTTCGTTTTGCTAACTTAATTTCTTTCTGTTTGGCTTCCTTTCGCCATAAGCGGAAAGAGTCAAACATCGCCGGCCGGGCTTTCTTCTTGAACAGTTTAACTTCGAGATTATCTAAAATCTCAGTTTCAAAACTACCATAACGGGGCCACTGTAGGACACCGTCCTTCCTGGTATATTTAATCCATATTTCATTATACGCGATGAGGCCCACTCCATGTTTTACGTAGAGCTCATAGGTCGGAGTTCCAATCGGAGGAACCGGACAAGAATCCTCCAATCGGGAATCCCTATTACAACCACAACAAAATATCTTTCCAAGTCTGCTATGACCAGGCATCTTCGCTCACTAGTCTAGCTTCAAACTTCAAGGGAAATCTTAAAACGATAGTCTCGTGAATACACGAGTCCCACTCATACTTAACTGAAATGTCGATGGCGTCACCAGAAGACCCATCTATCGTCTCGCTCTACAAATCATCTAATGGCTCCAAGACAGGGCGACAGTCAGGGCAGCAGTCCTTCGTAGCCGTCGGAAAGCGGGGAACCTCGCAGCAAAGACTTTCGGACCACGACGACATACAGGGGTCGATGAAGTGGCAGGCCTTCCTCCAGAATTTTAACACAAAGCTCCTCACGAGCTTCAGGCTTGGACTGGTACCGCTGAAGTCGCCCAACGTTGGGCGCCAACTGAAGAACCGGGTTTTAGAACCCAGCGGCGCCAGGGAAAATGCCCGATGTCTTCGGATTCCCCTGCCTTGGCAAACAGAGACACGGGACACTTCTCGGTGACGTCAAAAACCAAATTTATTGGCTGCAACCAGGAACAGAGGTCTACGAAGCACAACACGAATGTTTCGCTAGAGACTGCACAAATTCATAGAGCGGAGCATCGTCTTTTATGCTAAAATTCACATTCCTGGCTAGCATCGATTACATACAAACTGACCAATAGGAGGGTGACATTTCAAACATATCGTATGACGACAATCCCACTTTCTGTTGTCCAGCCCACCAGAAATTACCAAACAAAATCCAACATTCCTGCTCGAACAGGCCGGACGGACCCATCATAAAGACCTCAACCCAAATCAATAATTAAGCCATAAAGGAAGAAACAGAAGCAGATGAGAAGCAAGACAGAAGGGTGTGAGCATGTACCATAAACACAGCAATGTCCTGCTCTTTGATCTTTATCTGACCAGCTGCCTAACAAGGAACTGGCTCAACGAGGTCAGCCTCGGGCAAGGGAGTCAGTTCATCCAGGTAACTCAGAAGTCAGCTAAAGGTGTACGTGTCCCAAGGACTCGTTCGGCCGCAGTCATCAGCCTATGTGAGGGCAACCACACAAAATGGCTGCCATACACAAAATGGAACCCGAGGGTTCAAACGAAATCCATGAATACGTAGTGTTCTCATGGATCGATTATGACGACAACACTCGTACATACCGCACTCGTCATTTGCGGTCCGCTGACACCAAAATCATCTATATCCGACGACCTTTATTGAACAGGTTCAGAATCTACGGAACCTCACAGCAGTCACCCGCACTTGCTAAGTTTATTGTTCCAATGCTCCTGTGTTGGGACATATGTGGCAAATTACAAATAATAACACGTGTCAAAAGAGAAATGCGAAATTACCAAATTTACTTTGATTACTCAGTCTTAGTTTATATATAGGATAAAAATGTGTTGCTCGTCATGTCTGTCTTTCACTGTTAATAAGCCCTGAAAGCCAGGTCCTGCAACTAACTGCCCCATGAGCAGCTATCCTCAGCTGCACGTGGCCTTCAGCAGTCCGTGGAAAGCATTTGGCTCAGAGCTTGGCCTCTGGCCAGGCCTGCATCCACAAACTGATGGGTGGCCTACGGTCTTGCACTCCAGGGCTTTCACTGCAGAACCCGGCCTCTGGACAGGCCCTGCACCTAATACCCACAGGCGCCCATTTCCTGTGGATCCCAAACCCACATTGAATTCATTTTTATTTTTTTCGTATGCAACAGTATTCTAGTGTTACCTGCCTCTCAAGCTTCACCCTCGTGATACTTGGAGACTGGGAAATCTTCCCTGGAGAAATTTGCATGGTACCACGGTAGCATGGGGGTGAAACTTTAGTGACAGCTGTCACAGGGGTACTGCGATACCCAATGGGAGACCCCCTCCTGTAGGAATGTATTTGTTAAACAATACTATTTATAATCATTACTAATAAGAGTAACTACGTAAATACAAAATGTAAAAGGGGCGATTAGGAGGTTCCCACAAAGAAAGATGTGATAAGAAAAAGAAGGAGAAGAAGAAGAAAGAGGAGGAGAAGAAGAAGAAGAAAACGGGTTTTAGACTAATTAGTTTTTATTATATTTAAATACACTCCCACAAAAAACTTTTTTATAAATATTTTTATTAACATACATTGGTATCAGGTATACAATACAGAGGAATCAACAACATTGTGCACGGTGATGATATATGGGAAAATAGTTTACAGCATTACATAGTGAGGGGATGTTACAGGGTGAGGAGATCATCTTGTTCAATACTACGAGGTGGTGGACATATCTCTCCACGATAGACGCTCCAAAGGTTCCAAATTCGGGACCACTTTTTGCCCCAGGCCAGATACACAGTCTTTTCCCTGTACATGCACCAATCAAGGTCTTTTTTTCCAGGCTTCTATCGTGGGTGGTTGAGCTGCGCCCCAAAGCTGTGCGATATTTCTTTTGGCAAGCATGAACCCCAGTGTGACCCATTGTGTCTGATGAGTGTTCAGGTCTGTAGGTTCCCATATATTCAGGAGGCACCTCCGTTTCTGGGTGGAGACAGACTGGGAGCACTGCATTGATTGTGTTGTGTACCTTGCGCCAGAAGGAACTGATGTATTCACACTACCATATGATGTGCATGAATGTTCCTATGTGGCCACATCGTCTCTTGCACTCCCCTCCATTAGCCCTCCCCATTTGTATCAGACGGGTTCCAGTGATATACACCCTATGGAGGATTTTGAGCTGTACTAGTCTAAGGCACGCTGGAATGGCGACCACTCTAGGGGAGGATACTGCTTCCTGCCAGTCTCTCGTCATCCATCTCGAAACCATCCCTTATCCATTTCTCCCGTAATGATTGGAGGGGATCCGCCATGTTATTTATCAATTTCTTGTATGTTAAGGAAATTGCTTTTTCAGGTAAGTGGCCATCTAATATTCTGTCCTCAAATGGTGAGGATCCGGGAGAAGTAGAACCCCATGGTTGAAGGGACCAAATTGAGCGTAGAACCTGAGCATACCGAAAATGTTCCGTGTCGGCCAACTTGTATTGTGCTTGCAGCGAGGTAAAGGACTTAGCCTCTCCCTCTCCCCAAATGTCTTTTATACCTGAATTCCTGATGAGGTCCCAGCTGTCTAAACCTTTTGAACTCCATAGGTTGCCCAGTTTCTCAGAGTACCACAGTGTAGTCGCTAAGGTCAGTTTATGTCCCCATCCAAGAGAATTAGTGGCGTCATGCCAGACCGGGACGGAGTCTTTGGTGGGACCTGTTAATGTGTATCGTCTAGGTCTTGACTATAGTGCCCTGTTATAGTTCCCGCCAGGAAGGAGCCACCTATCCATGTTATAGCCGGGGTTGTTGGGGCGACCATAGGTGCCATGATTGATGGCTGCTAAATGCGCTGCCAAATAGTATTTTTTGGTGTCGGGGAGGCTAAATCCCCCGTCGTACCAGTTTAATGTCAGCTTATTCAGGGCGATGCTCGGTCTTCCGTCCCATAGCAGGTCTCTCTGGAGGCCCTCTACCTCCCTAAAGTATGTAATTGGAACATGTTCCAGAGTGTTCTGCAGGGCATACAGGAATCGAGGCAGAGACATAATTTTGAACAGGGCAGCCCTACTCAAGAGAGAGAGGGAAAGTGACTTGCAGCTGGTTATGTCCCTTTTAAGCTTATGCAAAGGTGGGAGGAGGTTGCGTGCGTATCAGAGTGAGGGGTTAAGGGAGATAAATATCCCTAAGTACTTAAAGCCCACTGCATTAACCTGTACTGGACAGTCTCTCGGCGGGATGGGTGGGTCTCCTTTGAGAACATACAAGAGGGTCTTGCTCCAGTTGACAGTGAATCCAGAAAATCTACTGAATATTGCCAGGATATCTAGTACAGCCACCAAGGATTTCTTAGGGGAGGCCAGGTAGAGAAGTATATCGTCCGCATAAGTGAGATGCGGTCTTCCCAGTCAGGGGACCATCTCAGTCCTCATATCAATGGATCTCTTCGGATCCAAGATTCTAATGGTTCTAAGGCTAGGGCAAAAAGGAGCAGTTAAAATAGGCACCCCGACGGGTCCCACGACTACACATAAACATGACAGACTGTTTGTTATTGACTACCATCTGAGCCAAGGTCTCATTGTACAAGAGACTTATCTATTGGATATATTTTGAGCCAAATCCCATCTTTGCCAATACTGCCCAGAGATAGGACAATTCAATAGTATTGAATGCCATGGTCGCATCCAAGGATACGATCACAGCTAGCTCTTGGATGTTGGTTGCTTTACCCAGCACACCATGGACTCTACGCAAGTTCAAGGCCATATTTATATCTATGGGGCATAAAGCTGGATTGGTCTGAGTGAGCTAGGCCCCCAATTATTTTGACAAGGCAATTGGCCAGGGCTTTGGCAGAATTTTGGGCTCTGCATTCAGGAGGGAAATCGGCCTGTACAAGGTCAGTCTTAGTTTTACCTTCTTTATATATAGCGACTATGGTGGCAATCCTCTGTTCCCTGGGCAGTGTCCCACCCTTCCTACATTCCTCAAACCTACATTTTAAATATGGTGCAACTTTATCGGGTCGAAGCTTGTACAGCTCGATGGGGATTCCATTGGGACCAAGGGCTTTCCCAGAGTTTAAAGATCGGATTGCTTGCGCTATCTAATCTGTTATCAAGGCACTTTCCATAAAATTGCGGTCTTCTAAAGAGAGTTTGGGGAGCCTAATGTCTTGCAGTAATTCATGAGAGTTATCACCAGTTTGTGGGTCTACAGCTGTATAAACAATACAGAAATGGATGGCGAATTAATCTACTATTCCCTGCGGATCAGTGAGGGGGTGCCTCCATCGTCTCTGAGCTCCGGAACCAGTCTGCTCGCCCACTATTTTTTATCAAGCCACGCTATGAGTTTCCCTGCTTTAACTCCCAGGTCGTAAATTCTGCCCAGACTTTCCCTACCCAGAATTTTAGCTCTATCAGTCACTAGTGCCTTATATTCGTGTTGTAGTAGGCTCAGGAAATGGAGTTTCTCTGGTGTAACTCCAGTTTCTAGTCTCCTTCTAACCGGTAAATCTCTGCCTCAATGTCCAAGACTTCTTTCTGTTTATCCTTCTTCATTCCAGAGATCAAAGACAGGGCCTGACCCTGGATTACAGTCTTAAATGTTTCCCATAATGTCTGGGATGAGGACACATACCCTTAAATATATAACTATTTTAAAACACATATATTGATGTACCTGAATAAAATATTTGTAAATGTGGTAAGGGTCAGGTTGATATAAATGCTAGCCATAAAATCATTATATAATTACAATGAATTAAAATCAAATATTTAGGAGCTATAAATATGGTTAATTGCAGGGTTAGGTTAAAAACAAACAAAATACAATAGATAAACATAAATAGAAATTTGAAACAAAAGGGTCAGCAATATGATCAAGAGAAATGGCACATTAAAATTCAATTAGTTAAAAATATCTAATTGTCAAATTAAGTGCTCAGTTTAGGGATAAATATTCATATAAATAAAAGGTTGTTAAAATCAATCAATCACTCCATTTATAAAGCGCGCTACACACCTGTGATTGTCTCAAGGCACTGGGAGGAGGGGGACTCCTACTGATCGAAGAGCCAGGTCTTAAGGAGTCTTCTGAAGGCCAGCAGGTCCTGAGTCTGTCGTAGGCTGGTGGGGAGAGCGTTCCAGGTCTTGGCGGTGAGGTGGGAGAAGGATCTTCCGCCGGTGGTGGCCCTTCGGATGCGGGGAACTGTGGTGAGGGCGAGGTTGGCTGAGCGGAGGCTTCGGGTGGGGGTGTGGAAGCTGAGTCCGTTGTTGAGGTATGCAGGTCCGGTGTTGTTAAGGACTTTGTATGCGTGGATGAGGAGCTTGAAGGTGATCCTCTTGTTGACGGGGAGCCAGTGCAGGCTTTTCAGGTGGGGTGTGATGTGGCTGCGCCGAGGGGCGTCGAAGATCAGTCGTGCCGAGGCGTTCTGGATTTGTTGCAGTCGTCTCAGGAGCTTGGTTGTTATTCCTGAGAAGAGGGCGTTCACGTAGACGAGTCTGCTGGTGACGAGGGCTTGGGTGACAGTTTTCCTTGTGTCGGAAGGGATCCATTTGAAGATCCTGCGGAGCATGCGGAGGGTGTTGAAGCAGGACGCTGAGACAGCGTTGACTTGCTTGGTCATGGAGAGGGTGGAGTCGAGGATGACCCCCAGGTTGCGTGCGTGGTCTGTGGGTTCAGGGCTGTTCCTAGCGATGTGGGCCACCAAGAGTCATCCCAGGCTGATGGGGTGGGTCCGAGAATGAGGACCTCCGCCTTGTCAGAGTTTAGCTTCAGTCTGCTGTCATTCATCCAGTCGGCTACGGCCTTCATTCCTCTGTGGAGGTTGGCTTTGGCGGTGTGGGGATCTTCGTGAGGGATATGATCAGCTGGGTGTCGTCTGCGTAGGAGATGATGTTGAGGTTATGTTGTCGTGCGACTTGGGCGAGCGGTGCCATGTAGATATTGAACAGCGTCGGGCTGAGGGAGGATCCCTGTGGGACGCCGCAGATGATCTCAGTGGTTTTCGAGCGTAAGGGTGGTAGGGGGACACTCTGGGTTTTGCCGGAGAGGAAGGAAGTGGTCCAGGCTAGGGCCTTCTCTTGGATTCCGGCATCATGGTGGCGTGCTGATAGGGTATGGTGGCAGACTGTGTCAAAGGCTGCTGATAGGTCGAGGAAGATGAGGGCGGCTGTTTCTCCTTTGTCCATCAGGATCCTGATGTCATCAGTGGCGGCGATAAGGGCGGTCTCGGTGCTGTGGTTGCTGCGGAAACCGGATTGGGAAGGGTCCAGGATGTTGTTGACTTTGAGGTAGCAAGTTAGCTGTTTTTTGAAAATCTTCTCTGTCACCTTTGTCGGGAACGGGAGCAGGGAGATAGGCCGGAAGTTCTTGAGGTCCTTGGGGTCCGCCTTGGGCTTCTTCAGAAGGGCGTTGATCTCGGCGTGCTTCCAGCTTTCCGGGAAGGTTGCTGTCTCGAAGGAGCTGTTGATTGTTTTTCGGAGGTGGGGTGCGATGCTTGTGCTGGCTTTATTGAAGGCGTGGTGAGGGCAGGGGTCAGATGGGGATCCGGAGGGGATGGAGTTCATGGTTTTGATGGTGTCTTCGTCCTTGACGTTGGACCAGGCGGTCAGGCGACTGGTGCAGGTGGAGGTCACCGGGGTGGTGGTCTCGGTTGTGGGTGCGGGAGTGTTGGAGTTGAAGCTGTTGTGGATGTCGGTGAAAGATGGAGGCCAGGGAGTCGCACAGGTCTTGTGATGGTGGGATGCCATTGGTGTTGGAGCTGGGGTTGGAGAGTTCTTTCAAAATGCTGAAGAGTTCTTGGGTGTTGTGTGCATTGTTGTATAGGCGGTCCTTGAAGGCGATCCTCTTGGCGTCACTGATAAGCTGGTGGTGTCTGCAGGTGGCGCTCTTGTGGGCTGTGTGGCTGTCAGATGTTCGATCTTGGAGCCATTTCTTCTCCAGCTTCCGACAGGTGCGCCTGGAGATTCGGAGGTCTTCAGTGAACCAGGCGGCTTTCTTGTTGGTGTGGTTGGTTGTGGAGGTATTCAGAGGGGCGAGGGTGTTGGCGCAGTCGTTGATCCACTGATTGAGGTTGGTCGCGGCAGTGTCTGATCGGTGGGGTCGGCGGGGTGTCTCAGGGCGAGGGTGGTGGTCAGTTGGTCCTTGGTGACTTTGCCCCAGCAGCGGTGTGGCAGCTGTTGGGAGCGGTGATGTGTGGTGGGTTTCCTGAAGGTGAAGTGGACGCATCTGTGGTCGGTCCAGTGGGGTTTGGTGGTGTGGTTGAAGGAGACGTGGGGGCTTGTGGAGAAGATGGGGTTCAGAGTGTGTCCAGCGTCATGAGTGGGTGTCATCACGAGCTGTTTGAGTCCGAGGTTGGCGAGGTTGTCGATCAGGGCGGGGGTGTTGGCGGTGTTGTTGTTCTCGAGGTGGAAGTTCAGGTCCCCGAGGAGGATGTAGTCCGTGGAGGCTAGGGCGTGGGTGCTGACGAGGTCGGCGATGGTGTCGCTGAACTGTGGTCGTGGTCCGGGAGGTCTGTAGACGAGTGTTCCTCTGAGGGTGGTGTTGGGGTCGGTGTGGATCTGGAAGTGCATGTGTTCAGCTGTGTTGAGGGTGTCGTCGGTTTGGTCGAGATTCTGATGGTGTCTTTGTGGATGATGGCGATTCCCCCTCCCACTCCATTGGTGTGGTCTCTGCGTGAGATCTTGTAGCCCTGTGGGATGGCTATGGCGACGTCTGGTGCTGAGGTGGCGTTCACCCAGGTCTGTCAGAAACGCGACGTCGGGGGTGGTGGAGTCTAGGAGGTCCCAGAGTTCGATGGCGTGCTTGCAGGCAGAGCGAGTGTTGAGGAGGATGCAGCGAAGGTGGTTGGGTTCTCTGGTTGGTGGTTTGGTGGGCTGGATGCTGGTGAATCTGAAGTTCCGGCAGGCGAAGGGCCCTTGGGTGCGCTTCGGAGTGGCTCGGTAGCAGGGGTGGTCTCGTCCGGTGTTGAGTACGTGGAGGGTGCTTGAGTCGTAGAGCAGTCTGACGTTGCAGGGGGTGTGGGGTCCAGGGGTTCTGGCACTGGGCGTGGTCCAGGCGCGGACGGGTGCAGACGGGGTTGCCTTTGGCACGCCTTTGGCGCGTCCTCCATAAGAGGCGAAGTGGGAGGGAGGAGCAGCTGGGAGGCGGGAGCGGGGCGGCCAATGGGAAAGTGGCAGGGGGTATACAATAGAAAAGGGGGCGGGCCACGGGGGAGCAGCGGCGGGAAGCGGGGGGGCACAGAGGGCAGGGGCGCAAGGGGTGCCTGAAATTAAAATTCAATATTGAAAATACAGTTACAAATGACGAAAATACGATTACATTACCAGCAAAGGAAAAAGGTTGGCAGTGCAGAGGGGGACAAGAACACAGTTACCAGGGGCGAACCGACGGAGCAGTGGGGCAGAGACTCGGGCAGTCAGGAGGAGCCGTGCGGCGTGGGGAGCGGCCTGGGGTCAGGTCACACTCGCCTGCGCCACGCGTCCTCCATAAGAGGCCAAGTGGGAGGGAGGAGCAGCTGGGAGGCGGGGGCGGGCAGCCAATGGGCAAGTGGCAGGGGGTACAGAAGGGAAAAGGGGGCGGGCCGCGGGGGAGCAGCGGTGGGAAGCGGGGAGCGGGAGGCACAGAGGGCAGAGGCGCAAGAGGCACCTAAAATTAAAATACATCCAGAGTAAGTATAACTCATAAAGTTAAGGATAGTTACTACATTAAAACCATATACCATACATAAAATGTGAACCCCTATAGCTAAGGAAAAATATATGTACAATTAATTAACTAAAGTAGGTTTTAAAAGAAACAATTAGTGCAGTAGTAGTGTTGAAGTAGTTGAGTTGTGGTAGTGTTATAAACCAATAAACATTTACATGTATGATGCAATGACTGATTTAGTGATAGGTCAATGTAGTGCCTGCCAATATAGTGACATACATCCATGTGTAGTACACTGAGCCAAATGGTCACATGGGGAACTGAGCTACTGTAGGCAGTACTGTTACATCGTCGTTAGTCCCTTTCAGTTAAACCCAGAAAGGGCCTTTTCATCTGGCATGGACATGCGAGCACCTCTGGTCAAAAGTATCTAAATGGCTTGTATGGTTTACACACACCCACACAGGTAATGACTTCCAGATGGTGTGAATATGCAGTTAGGCCGCTGGATAAAACCTTACAGAATATAATGATCAGAAGTTACTTGAGGTGGGCACCCATTTAATTGCAGGGCTGTGTAGCTAAATTCTAATTAAGGTTTTCCCGAAGAACTCTGCATACTTCCAATCTTTCCAATGCTGAGTGAATTGTTTTGGGTCTTTAAACTCAAACCATCGTTGTTACATATTTATTATCTGTGTATCATGTAATTTGGTACCTCTAGTTAGGGTGGAAGGCAGAATATGGACAATATGAATAAAATATTGTATCCACTCAGACATGTGTTATGTGCAGGAGCACATTTTCCATTTGATAAGCATGTATTTGTGCTCGCAGTGTACAACATATAAGACCAAGTGCTCACAAGCAATTAGACTTAGGGTAGGACACAGTCACACCATAGTGTTCGAGTATGGGACGCTACACCACCACGGAAACTGGCTGACAATAAAACACCAAGAACTGAGTAAAACATACCTGTTACTAATACCTTCAATCACACCAATGCTAATTATTGGTACGCAGTGTTACACTTTTGAGAGGAGTAGCCCGTGAGGAACTATAATAAGTAGCAGGCTGGCACTTTATTTATCCTGATGGAAATTAATCTTTGAAGGCATTCCAAATATAACAATGAATTCTATACAAAAGACCTGTGGTACAATGATCGATTGACTAACACTTTGCAATTATTATTATTACTTTGAGTTTTATATAGTGCTAGTAATTAGAAGTTTGTTTTACAGCACAATATGTCCTCTTCATCTAAGGTGATTTCATTACTTCCGTTGACACGTTTTTTCCCCTTCCAGCGTAGTCATAATCATAAAAAGAGTGACAAGGCAGTTGACCTCTTCTCAACTATTTCCTCACTCCTGTTCTCTGTGCTCCCTCCTCTGCAGATTATCCCTCTATCTCCAATGCTTCGTTCACACCTTCCTTGTGGATGCCTAGATCCGGCCTTCATCAATCTTTATTATCTACATCTCCTATATCTCTGCCATTACCCCTGTCTTGAGGTGTTCCTTCAGTTGGAGGCAACCTTTTGCACAGCCCTTCTTAAACATGTTTCAAATATTTGTGTTAAGCAAAGTAGATACTGAAAGCCATCATCCTTATACCACACAGGCCAGGCCAAGAGGAGTGATTTCCACCCAGCCGTTAACACGGTAGCTGTTAACCTGGGTTCTACTACTTCAGCTTGTCCTCTATTTGGACACTGGATTAGATTTCATAAACATGATGTCGTTGGAAATTAGGTGATGTGACTGGTGAGTTGATGTGGGCATATGAGTGATATCTTGGTCCAAAGAACTGCTAAATTGCTAATTTTACCCTTTATTTTTATATGAATAACAGTTAATACTAGAAGTTGAACAACATGCCGACTATAGCTGAGGTTTTGTGACTCGAAATTCATCATCTTCCTCAGCAGCGGCCAGTGCAGGTGAGAGCGTTGTTGCGGCGGGACGGGTTGGGGAGGGTATTTTGACAGAGCGACCACGAGGGAAAATTGAAAAAAAATAATTTTCCCTTGTCCTCAGTCGAAATCCACCCCCCACCTGGCCCCACTGCCCCACTGCTCTTACGTGCATGGGCAGCTGCTGATCTCCCTGTTGAAGGTGATTAGCCAGTGCAAAAAACACAAGCATCATCTTATTGTGCTTCAGTGATAAGCTGTTCCTAAGTGATGAGGCACAAAAAGGGTCAGACTGGGATGGCTGTGCATTGTTTCAATTGAGAAAGAATGGTTGATGGCAATTTAGGTTGAACTCATCCAAGTGGCCCATGGCTTGGGCTGATCTGCACAAAGTTGGTTCCTGTCTGGAGTGACATAGTGGGCAAAGAATCATGGACAAAATTGCAGCCTGTAGTAATTACCAGTGGCTGAGATTAATTCAAGCATTCCACTTATGGGGACTTTTTGGCCGAAAAAACAGGGCAATTCATGGTTACTGGGCTCCATTTGTAACAACGAATTCCTTTTATCATTGGTGTACTGGGAACTTACCTAACTGATGACCCCAAACTGATCATGATGCTCGCAGGACACCCCCGCACCGCACGGCCACCAGCTGCTGCGTGTGCCCCCCTGCCCGACTGCCGCTCTCAGCCTCGCTGAGCTTGCCGCCTCTTCCCCGCCCCCGCTGCCCCAGCGGGATCGCTCTCCCTGCCGGTGGGCTACCGCGCTTCCTGCTACTTTTTGCGACTGTTTTGCCTCTGTCCGTAATTTTCTCCCCCTGAGCCTGTGTCTATATTTGGTCCGTATTTTCTCCCCCTGAGCCTGTGTTTATTTGATTGTACTGTTGTTCCGTATTTTCTTGTTCCCCGTGTCCCCCTGTGCCCCCCGCCCCGCTTCCCGCCGCCGTGCCAGCTGCCACGCCCCCTTTCCTTTGTGCACCCTCCCCGCTCCCCGCCTCCCAGATCCTCCCTCCCTGACACTTCGCCATATATGGCGACCGTGCAGACGCGCAGCGGGCGCGCCGATTGTGCGCCGAAGGCGCGCCAAAGGCAAGCCCGTCTACGCCCGTCCGCGCCTGGACCGCGCCCAGTGCCAGGACCCCTGGCCCCCGCAGACCCCAGCCTGCCCGCCGGACGTACGACGCCGCCACCCTCAACGCACTCAACGCCGGCCGACTCCCGGGCTGCTACTGAGCCACCCCGAGACGCACCCACGGACCCTTCTGCTGCAACTCCTGCAAATTCACCTGCATCCGGACCGGCACTACTCCAGCACCAACAAAGACCAAGACGAGCAGCAACAGCAGCCACCTGAAATGCATCCTGCTCAACACCCGCTCTGTCCACAGACACGCCGTCGAGCTCTGGAACCTGCTCGACACCACAGCCCCAGACGTCGCCTTCCTCACGGAAACCTGGAGGAACTCCTCTTCAGCGCCCGACATCACCATCGCCATCCCAGACGGCTACAAGATCATCCGAAGGGACCGCATCAACCAGACCGGAGGAGGCATCGCCATCATCCACAGGAACACCATCCATATCACGACCAACACCGACGACACCCTGACAACCGCCGAACACCTTCACTTCCAGGTCCACATCAACCCCAAGACCATCCTCAGAGGCACCCTCATCTACAGACCCCCGGGACAACGCAATCAATTCAGCGAAGACATCACCGACTTCATCAGCCCGCACGCCCTCTGCTCCACTGACTACATCCTCCTCGGGGACCTCAACTTCCACCTGGAGAACAACAACGACCGCAACACCACCACCCTGCTGGACAACCTCGCAAACCTGGGACTCAAGCAGCTGGTCACCACCCCCACCCACTACGCCGGACACACACTCGACCCCATCTTCTCATCCAGCAAGGACATCGCCTTCAGCCACGCCACCGGACTCCACTGGACGGACCACAGCTGCGTCCACTTCAGCTTCGGAAGGACCACGATCCACCACCACCAGCAACAGGTTGCACGCAGAAGCTGGAACAAGATCACAGCCGACCAGCTCGCGACCTCCCTGAGCATGAACCCTCCCACCAGCACAACAAACCCAAGCCAGGCGGCCACCAACCTCACGAAGTGGATCAGCGACTGCGTAGACGACCTCGCCCCCCTGAGGACCCCGCCTAGCAGACCCGGTAGCAAGAAAGCCCCATGGTTCACCGACGAACTCAAGAGCTCCAAGAAGAACTGCCGAACCCTCGAGAGAACCTTGCGCAGAGACCCAACTCCGGACAACATGGCTGCCCTCAAGCTCGCCACCCGAAAGCACCACCAACTCATCCACGCCACCAAGAAAACCGCATTCAAGGAACGACTGGACAACAACGCACACACAACAGCAAGGAACTCTTCAACATTGTTAAAGAGCTCTCCAACCCCAACGCCGGAAACAACGACATCACCCCTTCGCAAGACCTCTGCAACTCCCTCGCCTCCTACTTCCACAACAAGATATACACAACAGCTTCAGCACTCAACCGACGCACGCCACGACCGAACCACCGCCCCCCACCACCACCCTCTACGCCTGGACTCCCATCAGCACCGAAGACACCGTCCGCACGATGAACTCCATCCACTCCAGATCTCCGACCGACCCCTGCCCTCACCACGTCTTCAACAAGGCCGACGCTGTCATCGCACCCCACCTGCGGGACATCATCAACACCTCCTTCGACACCGCTACCTTCCCGGAGAGCTGGAAGCACGCCGAACTCAGCGCCCTACTCAAGAAGTCATCAGCCCATCCCACCGACCTCAAGAACTACCGCCCCATCTCGCTGCTCCCGTTTCCTGCAAAAGTCATCGAGAAGACCGTCAACAAGCAGCTGGCCGCCTTCCTCGAGACGAACGGATCCCTCGACCCCTCGCAGTCTGGCTTCTGGGCCAACCACAGCACCGAGACCGCCCTGATCGCAGCCACCGATGACATCCGAGCTCTGCTCGACGACGGAGAAACAGCGGCCCTCATCCTCCT
Source organism: Lissotriton vulgaris (assembly GCF_964263255.1). Lineage (NCBI taxonomy): Eukaryota > Metazoa > Chordata > Amphibia > Caudata > Salamandridae > Lissotriton > Lissotriton vulgaris. The sequence goes on along the minus strand of NC_141693.1, from coordinate 1,041,300,207 downwards.
AGACCTCTCCGCGGCCTTCAACACCGTCTGCCACCGTACCCTAGTACAGCGCCTCAGCAACGTCGGAGTCCAGGAGAAGGCACTGGAGTGGATCATCTCCTTCCTCGCCGGAAGGACACAGAGAGTCCGCCTCCCTCCGTTCAGATCTGAAGCCACCGAAGTCATCTGCGGCGTTCCTCAAGGCTCCTCGCTCAGCCCAACCCTCTTCAACGTCTACATGAGACCCCTCGCAGACAACGCACGCCAGCACAACCTCAACATCATGTCCTACGCCGACGACACCCAGCTAATCCTCTCCCTCACCAATGACCCCGCCACCGCCAGAGCCAACCTTCACGAAGGGATGAAAGAGGTAGCCGAATGGATGAAGAACAGCCGCCTGAAACTGAACTCGGACAAGTCGGAAGTCCTCATCCTGGGATCCTCACCCCCCGCCTGGGACGACTCCTGGTGGCCCCCCGCCCTAGGCAGCGCACCCAAACCAACAGACCACGCACGCAACCTGGGCTTCATCCTGGACTCCTCCCTCTCCATGACCAGACAAGTCAACGCATCTCCTCATCGTGCTTCAACATCCTGCGCATGCTACGTAAGAACTTCCGGTGGATCCCCACCGAGACCAGGAAGACGGTCACCCAGGCCCTCGTCACCAGCCGTCTGGACTACGGCAACTCCCTCTACGCCGGAACCACCGCCAAACTCCAGAAGAGACTCCAGCGGATCCAGAACGTCTCAGCACGACTCATCCTGGACATCCCCCGTCGCAGCCCCATCTCCGGACACCTGAGAGACCTGCACTGGCTCCCGGTCAACAAGAGAATCACCTTCCGACTCCTCACCCACGCACACAAAGCCCTACACAACCAAGGCCCAGGATACCTCAACAGCCTCCTCAACTTCTACACTCCCAAACGCCAGCTTCGATCGACCGGCCACGCCCTCGCCGCCGTCCCCCGCATCCGAAGAGCCACCACAGGTGGACGGTCCTTCTCCTACCTCGCCACCAAGACATGGAACTCCCTACCGACCCACCTCCGCCTGACCCAGGACCACCTCGCCTTCAGGAAGCAACTCAAGACCTGGCTGTTCGAGTAGTAGCGGACCCCCCTCCCCCAGCGCTTTGAGACCCTCTGGGTGAGTAGTGCGCTATATAAATGATGTGATTGATTGATTGATTGATGTACAGACCTTTATCACTCGAATCTCAACATAGTGAAGTTGGGCAGAACAAAACGTGCTCCGGGAGGTGGTGTGAAATAGTAACTCGGAACTCAGAAATAATTTCCCAATCTGTGCTTTCCCATATAGGAAACAGTACTTTAATAATAACACGCAACTGAATACTATCCATAAAATTTAGTGGGTAACAACAATGCACACAGCTGAAGTGTAATCACTTCATGGGACAACCTGCCTATATTGATCTGTAGGAAAGGGTATCTTAACGAGACAGTCAATGCAATGCAAATGAGGACAATCTGCCTCTGGGGAATGGGTGGGTTGTATTTCCGGATATCTTTCAAAAGTCACCATCTACCCCGACAAAGGTAGAAATAGATTAGTTTTTGCAAATTGGAATGAGTCCCAACATCTTAGATCCAAAGGGAAGGGCCGCATTAACTCTGCCCTGGCACAGTTGATTCTGCTACAGTCTCTGGTGTCTGCTGTGGTGTCTGGACAGGCACCTCCCTCAGGGAAAGCTGGGCTGCCTGCGTGCAGGTAAGGAAGGATGTTATGTTATGTTATCTGGTATTTATAGAGCGCGCAGCTACTCCCAAGAGTGTCCCGGTGCTAGGAGAAAAGACCACATAACAGCGGAGACCTGCCCTCGCCACAGAATCAGATAGGTCTAGAGCAGGAAAAGCCATGTTTCCAGATTCCGTCTGAAAGTCAGGAGGTCCGGGATCTGTCTCAGAGGGAGAGGGAGGCTATTTCAAAGTTGAGATGCTACTGCTTGAAAGGATCTTCCCCCAACCCGCGAGAGCAGGACCTTAGGAGTCAAGAAGATCAGGCGCTGGGTAGAGGAACTCAAGGTGCGCTGTGGTGTATAAGGCTGAAATCTTTCCCTTAGGTAGGGGGCACCAATCTTGTAAAAAGCTTTGAAAACCAGGACTAGAGCTTTAAAAGAAATTCTTTTTCGTACCAGTAGTCAATGAAGTGAGGACAGGAGATGAGACGTACGAGTCCTAGGTCTAGTCAAAAAGATGGCCCCGGCCGCCATGTTTTGAATCATCTGTAGTCGGCCGAGTAAGTACTCCGGTAGTCCCAAATACATGGAGTTGACATAGTCCAGTCTCAACACCACAAGGGCTTGGACCACAATGAGCTCTATTGACTTTGATCATCATTAATTTCTTAATTTAGTTTTGGTTATAACCATAAAAACACATAAAATCAAATACAAAACATAACATGTTTTAAAACAATGTACAAAACAGTTATAATAATGATAAAGAAACAGAATAATAAATACAGCAGCAAAATCCTAATAAAATAGCAAATCATGGGGCACACTATTAGTAGCAGCAGACTTAATCAAACATGGAGTCCATCACTCTCATCGAAGCTTCTAAAAAACAAGACACTTTAAAAATAATATGTTTGTTAGGAAGCAGCAGAAGGAACATAACAGCCAGTCTAACTTGCCTAAAATCCAGGGAGTTTAGTAAAGGCTTCAAAGGCATTCTCCTGGGGGGCTTAAAATAACTGCAAAACATCATAAAATGAAGGGCGCCCTGCGGAGACACATTGTCGCAGCCTCAGGGGCCCAGTGAGTCGAGGAGACTGCAACTCCTTGGAAGGGCCAGAAGGTGATGCAGCATTTTGAATCTAAAGCTAGTCAAAAGAAATCTGTCCATGTATTTCTTCACAATAAATGAATATGGTTCCATGGACTTGACTGTTTTTTATCAGCATGTGCCCCTGTACCATAGGTTTCAACATTTGTACCATTTTGACTTAAAGACTAGCGTTCTAAAAAGTTGTCCCTTGCCCACTTCAAATCTGTAATACTCAAGTTCTGTGGGCTATTAAATATGTGCCTTCTGTCCAGGTGGCTAAAAACATTCTTTCTATATGCCCTATATGGAATTTTACCAGCATGATCCAAGGATAGACAATCCTTGAGAACCAAGCTGTTCAGGTGGGATTCCTTCCTAGTCCAGACCTTAATCCAACATATTAATAGCCTAAGTGTAATCATATCTCCTACACACTGTACTACCAACATGTCTTGTACGCATGATGCCGGAGTACTTTGGGGAACCTGCAGCAGACACCTTAGAAACGTATTTTCAATGGACTGGATGCAGTCCACTTTCATTCAAACCCAAACTTCACAGCCATATAAGGCCGTAGAGACGCACTTGGCCTAGTAAGCCTTGATTAGGATTCTGGGTGGATGGGGTCCCAGTGTCTGAACAAAACTCATGACAGCAGCATTTGCCATGATGTGCTCTGGTGTCCTGTTTTCAATCAAAGGCTTCCACTTTTTATAGGAGTTACAAAAAACACCTGAACATAAGAAAAGACTCGGACTTTAATCAATGTATGGGTGCCCACCTTAAATATTTTGGATCTGGTACTCCTCTGACCCACTACCATCACATAAGATTTAGTAAAATTAACTACAAGGTCCAAGCTGGCCATAAAGTCTACAAACTTGTCTAGTAACTGCTGTAAACCCACGCTGGTCCTCGCCATGAGTACGCATCATTGGCGTTCAGTAATACCGGTAGCGGTCTTGACCTGGTCTTAGGGCAGTCAGCCCCCTCAGACAGAAGGCCACACTCCAGCTCGTTGACATATAGGGCAACCAGAAAGGGGGCACGCATGCACCCCTGGCGAACCCCCCTGCTGGTGCTAAAAGAATTTGTGCAGGCCAAACCCTGAGAGTATCACTCCGATGCTATTGTGTCGGCGTGTAGGTCTTTTAAAAGAAGCATGATGTTAGAATCCACCCCCATCGTGAGAAATAAGCACCACAATTTCTCAAGATTGACCCTATCAAAAGTGGATTCCAAATCCATAAAGGCCTGGTGAATTGACTCTAGCTGGGCACTGGTATACTTGTTTAAGACCATGTTTAAGTTCAGATATTGGTCGGAGGTCGACCTGTCTGGCCTAAAACAGTATTGGACATCTGAAACTATATTGTTCTCAACCGCCCATGCCATCAGCCTATCTAATACCATCCTGCCTAAAACCTTTACTGCAGCATCAATCAAGGATATTAGCTGATAGCATTGGGGATTGACTGTGTTCCCTTTCTTACATTTAAGGACAATCACAGCAGTAGACCATGAGGAGGGGGAACCCTCCTTAACTGTGGCATTTAAAGCAATTTTTCAAGGCTGGACCTCACAGTTTAATGTCATTCAAGAATAAATCCAGAGGAATCCCATCAGGCCCCTGGCCTTGTTTCGCGAAAGTGCTCAAATGCCTTTGCTAACTTCCTCTAGCATAGAAATAATAATAGCTCTTCCTCCCAAAAGCCCACCCAAATCCACATTCTCTCTGTTGGGTACACAATTATACAAACCTTCAAAGTGTGCCACCCACTGATGCTCAGTAATATGATGGTATAATTCAGGGCCATTATCACTTCTGATACAAGGTCTATTTATTACTCACCCAAACAAAGAGCTGTCCTTAATGATGCAAGCTTGGACTAGATCATCACAGGCACGCTATCTTAGCCCATTCTTACAGCATGCAAATTCCACTTTATATGCCCTGCGGCAGGTCGCAACACGATCCTTGTCTCTAGATACCTCTAGATGCCTGTTTCAAGGCTAGCTTCAGACTGCTAAGGGCCTTAAAGCATTTGAGATTAAACCATTTAGGTGCATGGGGCCTGATGTTCATCACAGGGACCTCAAGTAATTCCAAAACCTTATGTAAAATGCCCTCAAATGCGGATAAAATAGACCCACTTGAGGCACCTAGATCCAAGCATGTCAGAACCTGCACACTGAGGAGAGAGGGTTTTTAAACTTTGTGAGGTCCACCTGGGACCATTCTAACCCCGTGCCCTGATCTGTTGGAAGAAGCATTTCCTGGATTTTGGGGAGATCATGGCACAGCTGGTTGTCTCACCAATCACTAGAGAAAGGGGGTTATGATCCCTAAAAGGGCTGTGTACTACACTAAAGTTAGAGATACAGAGGAACTCGGAAGCTGTCACAAAGATGAAATCAAATATAGAGGCGCACCCCCTACCTTTAAAGGTATGTAAAATACACTGACTGTTTGAGTTTATAAGTTTTTCCAAAGAGTAAACAAGGTTTTGGTTGCTTAACAACGCATTCAACTCAGAACCTTCCCCGGTATGCGCCATATGTAATCCCTTTACCAATTAGCATTTGGGCTTGGTATAATTTGAGACCAAAGAGGACTCCCAAAGCTGACAATTAAAATTTCCTACTAGAATTACTTCATCCTTTGGTGTGACAAGTTGTCCATAGCTAAGCTTAGAGTTCTAAAGTTCAATGACCCCTCCATCCAGGCTTTGGCATTATAAAAGTTCATTTGAGCTACGAACAGTTATCTTAGATACGTGTAACATATGAGATTCCCAGGCAAGATCCTTATTGCTCCAAACTACATTCAATAAGATAAAAGTAATCAACCCCCCTTGAGCCCGCCCTACCACCATGGTCACAGCCAGGGGAAAATAAGTTTATACGCTTCTAGGAAAAAACAGTTTCACTCTTCCCACATTTCCTTGAGACAGATCGCCTGGCATTGCTTGACAAAGGAGACCCAGTGAAAATCACTGAATTTGACTGACAAGCCCGCAATATTCAAAGATAACAAGAGGAGTTCTTGAGCGTTATTGGCCACTATATCGGCAGGAAAAATTGAAGTCTGGGGTACAACAGGAGGCACAGGCAGCAAAGAATGGATAAGTCAATTAGATGTCTCAGGTTACTTAGAGGAGCAAATCTGCTCACAAATCTCAGTACAGTGAATACTGAAGGAACAGGTGGGTGTCGATCCTGAGGGCCTGCCCCTGAAAAGCCTGTTTCCTTATGTTCATGTGATCCATTTCACAGCAAGTTTTAAAAGAACCAAGAGGAAGGGGCCGGATGTCACTCGGTCGGGGGGATTTCGATGAGCCTTGGATTGTCAGGACTCGTGCCACTATAGTAGGCCTGTTAAAATTTATCACCACATAATCCCCTGCCCACCTCTTCACTTTGGGCCCAAACCAGTTCACCCTTCTCAACCTATTGATGCCACCATATATGTGTCCCTGGGTTGGAATACCTATTTAGTCAATATATCACTTTACTTTTCTGTTTGTCATAAAATTCTATTAGAGATTGCCGTGCACATCTATTTACACTAATTTTAACCAGGTTTTTCCAAACTGTAAACTTATTTTCTGAGTTTTTAACACGTGGTTTGCTTATGTTATAACAACTTCTCATGCACCGGATATGCCGATCCAGGCTTTTTTCCCGTGCACGTCAACAAACATAAAACATCCTTGGTTGTAAGTTCATGTATTGCCCAATGCCTTTCGGACTCTATAAAGTCCTTCGTCAGGGGTTCTCTGCAAAGTTAAAAAACGTGACTGTTAAAATCTAACTTCAAATCTTTTAACACTTTATATTTACATTCGAGCAACATCATACTGTGTTTCTATTTATAGCGCTTTCCCTCTAAACCCAGAGACCAATGCCTCCGTAAAAAAACTTGAGAAATGCTCTATCCAACCGCTTTACCATGTATTTTAAATCTTCTTTTACCTTAAGTGACACCACGAATCTTAACCTCTAATCGCCTCCTACCACCCCCTTCATATGTTCAGCTTTCCATTCCCCCGATATCGTTCATTTAACCTCGTACCTTCGCAACTTAAAATGGCATAATTCCTTACTCCAACATATTTCTCTCTCTATCGGTGGTTAACAACACGCCGTATTTTCAACTGCTTTATCACCTGATCAGTTGCCCCACCTCTTAAAGCTAAACCTGTCTCCACCTTTCAATTAGCACTGTTGTCAACGCTCTTGACTACATTGCCCATGATGCACCTTTACATCAATCTATCAACCCTCGAGTTTAGCGAAAATCCTTCTCATGTCACTTTTCAAATTACGTAATTCCTCAGTTGAAACAATACTTTACCCCACCCTCCCTTCAGATGTTTACTGTTGCGCCATATGCTTGTGAATATCTGGTTTCAATCAGTTAATGGACACAATTTAGTGCTCTGTAATATCATTTTTGTGACATCTTGTAAATATTGTACAATATGGGCTTGATTCCGATCCGGTAAAATGCGCTCCGAATCGTCGTACGGAGCAATTTTCCCCGTACGAATCGTACCCGTACACGTCCCCGTACGTACGACGAAGTACGATCCGTACCAGGAGCCAAAGACCGTACGAGTCGTACAGGACTCCGTACGACTAAAATATCCGTACGAGTCTCACTCGGAACCCGCTGTACGTGACATCGGTACGGTTCGCGGCTGGTTTTTACGACCCAGCAAGTACGATTCGTGTCGGGTACGCAACGTACAACCCTTTTTTTTACGGGAGCTGGAAACAGCCATAAACGCATAGTTCGCGCCGAAACAAGTACAGAACGCCCCCCCCCCCCACGGGACGCCGCGTACCCCCATGATCGCCGGGGTACGCGCCGTACCCCTGCGATCATGTGGGGTACGCGGCGTACACACAGCGTACATGGGGTACGCACCGTACCCCATGTACGGTGGGTGTACGGTGTACGGTGCGCACCCCATGTACGCTGGGTGTACCCCACATGATCGCAGGGGTACGGCGCGTACCCTGGCGATCATGGGGGGTACGCGGCGTATGGTGTGTATGTGATTGAGCGCTTTTCCATACGAATCGCCCTTACCTGACGCGGACCGTACGAATAGCGTCCTGATCACCCGGTCCGGATCGTACTCACCGGGTCGTACGGTGTGTTTACGAGTCGTACGGAAACGGCTACGAATACGAATCGTACGGGGGATTTTTTTTACCAGATCGGAATCGAGCCCTATGTGTTATATGAAGCTTTAATAATATGAATGGAACGTTTATTATTAGAGTTATGGCACAACAGTAAACATCAGAAGGGAGGGCGGGGTAAAGTATTGTTTCAACTGAGGAATGACGTAATTTGAAAAGTGACATAAGAAGGATTTCCGGTGCATGAGAAGTTGTTATAACATAAGCAAACCACGTGTTAAAAACTCAGAAAATAAAATGGCATGAAGAAAAAAAAGCTTAGGATTATATGCAGTAATTATTATCAAAAGTGAAAGAGCTATTGAAAAGGATTATTTGATAATCACAACAGCTGTCCACCTGGATTGGAGTGTAGTACCACTCCATCTTTGATGTTGTCATAAGATTCTGCCATTCGCCTGGCAAAAGGAGGAACATTACACAAAGCCACTAAATTCTTTGTGGCGTCAGGCGGTAGGTTGATTACAGTTTCTGTTTTAATATAGATGGGAAGAGCCACGTTAAGGGTACATGAGCCTGCAATGTGGCCTAAGGTAGGGTACACAGTCAAAATATTGAGTTTTTTATGTCGAATTGCACTAATATCGAGTTAAAGAAATCGAAGGTAAGAAATGTCGATGTGGGAAATATCGTAGTACTAAATATCGTTTTTTGTGTATAGTAAATAATATCGAGTTCAGTAATGTCGAGATAACAAATATCGATGTATAAAATATCGAAATGTTAAAATATCGATATGTCAAAAAGTGTTTGTTAAATGTTTGTAAAATACTAAATGTGTAAAATTTTAGCTATAATAGTTTATAGTAATAATAAATAGTTTTATAATGTATTATATATTTTTAGGAGCGGGATGTTGGGTTTATAGGGGATATGGGTGGGGAGTGTTTTAAAATGATATATTTATCATGTAAAAAAATTTGAAATATGAAATAGAAATATGATTTAGAAATTAGAAATTTAAAAATAATGTAAATTTTTAGGAGCGGGATGTAGGGTTTATAGGGGATAAGGGTGGGGAGTGTTTTAAAAATATATACTGAGTTTTTAACATTTTTTAAAATTATTAAATAGAAATTTGAATAGAAAATTAGAAATTAAAAATTATTTTGAAATTCGAAATTAGAATACAAACTTAAACTACAAATTTAATTAAATTTTTAGTAGCGGGATGTGAGGGTTTATAGGGGATAAGGGTGGGGAGTGTTTTAAAAATATATACTGAGTTTTATTAAATTTTTTTAAATTATTAAATAGAAATTTGAATAGAAAATTAGAAATTAATTTTTTTTCTCGAAATTTGAAATTGAAAAAAAAAATTACAAATGGTATTAAGGGGCCCATTATGATGTCGGGCGGATCGCCTCCGCCATGGTGGCGGTGGCGATCCGCCCGACAGAAATGTCCGCCCGCCACCCTTTTCCCCCCCGCCACATTACAATGGCGGGGGGGACCGCAGCGGTGGCAAACACCGCCCGCTACTTTTCCACCCTGGTCGCCTTGCGGCTGCGGCAGAAAATGAGTAACATGCAGGCGGTGTCTGTCAGACACCGCCCGCAATATTACCATGGGCATTGTCAGATGCCTTTCTGCGGCGGCGCTGCCGCCACTGATAGGCATGCGGTCTTCACTCTGGGGGCCCCCTGCGGGCCCCCAGAGTGAAGTACAGGTGGGGGGGTGCACATGGGGGGTACCTGTGGTATCCCCCTTCATTTTCCTTTGCAAAGCAGCAGGCACCGCGCGGTGCCTGCCACTTTGCAAATGAAAATGTGAAAGTGCATTTTCAGCATTGTGGCGGGCGGTGCAGAGAGCACCGCCCGCCACAATGCTGAAAATACAGGATGTGCCCGCCACTGTGGCGGGCACATCCTAATGGCACCCCCGGGACCCCCGCCCTTATGGCGGGCGGTCCCGATTTACGATAGGATGACGGGCGGCCAAAGTCCGCCCGTCATCCTAATGGACCCCTAGATTTTTAGTAGCGGGATGTAGGGTTTATAGGGGATAAGGGTGGGGAGTGTTTTAAAAATATATAGAGAGTATTTAATACGTTTTAAAAAATAAAAATAAAAATGTGAAAAGCAAATTTGAAATTTTAAAATATTTAGAAATTAGAAATTTTACATTATTTTCAAAATAAATTATTTTGTATTGTTTTAATAATTATAATTTTTACAAGTGGGATGTAGGGTTTATAGGGTATAAGTATGGGGAGTGTATTTAAAATATATATAGAATATTTAATATTTGTAAAAAACATATATTGAAATAAACATTTTTTTGACAAATTAGAAAATATTTACAAATTTCTAATTTTCAATGATTATTGAAATTTGTCTAATTAAGAGAAAAAAAATATTTATAGGGCATAAGGGTGGGGAGTGTTTTTAAAAAAAAAATAGTATTTGTTTAAATGTTAAAACAAAAAATTTCCAAATAGGACATTAAATTTAGAGGTAAAATTTTTAAGAAATTTTAAATTTTATAAAATAATTATGAGCGGGATATAGTCTTTATAGGGGATAAGAGTTGGGAGTGTTGTAAAAAATATATGTTGTTTTTATTTTTTTGTTTTAAAAATAAATAATGAAATAGGGAATTAAAATTCAAAAATAGAAAATGTTTTAGAATTTAAAATTTGATCATAAAAACAAAATTTAATTTTTTTTACATTTTTATGAGTGGGATGTAGTGTTTATAGGGGATCAGGTTGGGTATTGTTTTTAAAATATATATAGACAATTTTAAAATAATAAACATAACCAAATTGAAATTTGAGATTAAAATTCCAAAATTGAAATTAAATCGAATTTTGAAATTTGAATATAGTGGTAATATAGCTAAAATTTCTACATTTTTAGGAGTGGGTTTTTGGGTTTAGAGGGGATATGGGTGGGGAGTTTATTAAAAATATATATTATTTAAATATTTTTATCTAAATTCGAGGTTGAATATTAAATTAAATAGGTTCAGTGTCCAGCACCTACCCTAATTAAATGTAGATTTGAGTTGGAATAGTAAATTAAATAGGTTCAGTGTCCAGCACCTACCCTAATTAAATGTAGATTGGAGTTGGAATAGTAAATTAATTAGGTTCAGTGTCCAGCACCTACCCCAATTAAATGTAGATTGGAGTTGGAATAGTAAATTAAATAGGTTCAGTGTCCAGCACCTACTCTAATTAAATGTAGATTGGAGTTGGAATAGTAAATTAAATAGGTTCAGTGTCCAGCACCTACCTTAATTAAATGTAAATTTGAGTTGGAATAGTAAAAAAATAGGTTCAGTGTCCAGCACCTACCCTAATTAAATGTAGATTGGAGTTTGAATAGTAAATAAATGTTTTCAGTGTCCAGCATCTACCCTAATTAAATGTAGATTGGAGTTGGAATATTAAATTAATTAGGTTCAGTGTCCAGCACCTACCCTAATTAAATGTAGTTTGGAGTTGGAATAGTAAATTAATTAGGTTCAGTGTCCAGCACCTACCCTAATAAAATGTAGATTGGAGTTGGAATAGTAAATTACATTTTTTCACTGTCCACCACCTACCCTAATTAGATGTAGATTGGAGTTGGAATAGTAAATTAATTAGGTTCAGTGTCCAGCACCTACCCTAATTAAATGTAGATTGGAGTTGGAATAGTAAATTTAAGTTTTTTCAGTGTCCAGCACCTACCCTAATTAAATGTAGATTGGAGTTGGAATAGTAAATTAATTAGGTTCAGTGTCCAGCACCTACCCTAATTAAATGTAGATTGGAGTTGGAATAGTAAATTAATTAGGTTCAGTGTCCAGCACCTACCCTAATTAAAAGTAGATTGGAGTTGGAATAGTAAATTAATTAGGATCAGTTTCCAGCACCTACCCTAATTAAATGTAGATTGGAGTTGGAATAGTAAATTAATTAGGTTCAGTGTCCAGCACCTACCCTAATTAAATGTAGATTGGAGTTGGAATAGTAAATTTAATTTGTTCAGTGTCCAGCACCTACCCTAATTAAATGTAGATTGGAGTTGGAATAGTAAATTAATTAGGTTCAGTGTCCAGCAGCTAACCTAATTAAATGTAAATTGGAGTTGGGATAGTAAAGTAAATTTTTTCAGTGTCCAGCACCTACCCTAATTAAATGTAGATAGGAGTTGGATAGTAAATTAATTAGGTTCAGTGTCCAGCACCTACCCTAATTAAATGTAGATTGGAGTTGGAATTGTACATTTAATTCTTTCTGTGTCCAGCACCTACCCTAATTAAATGTACATTGGAGTTCGAATAGTAACTTAATTAGGTTCAGTGTCGAGCACCTACCCTAATTAAATGTAGATTGGAGTTGGAATAGTAAATTAATTAGGTTCAGTGTCCAGCACCTACCCTAATTAAATGTAGATTGGAGTTGGAATAGTAAAGTAATTAGGTTCAGTGTCCAGCACCTACCCTAATTAAATGTAGATTGGAGTTGGAATAGTACATTTAATTTGTTCAGTGTCCAGCACCTACCCTAATTAAATGTAGATTGGAGTTGGAATATTAAATTAATTATGTTCAGTGTTCAGCACCTACCCTTTTTAAATGTAGATTGGAGTTGGAATAATAAATTAATTAGGTTCAGTGGCCAGCACCTACCCTAATTAAATGTAGATTGGAGTTGGAATAGTAAATTAAATTTTTTCAGTGTTCAGCACCTACCCTAATTAAATGTAGATTGGAGTTGGAATAGTAAATTTAATTTGTTTAGTGTCCAGAACCTACCCTAATTAAATGTAGATTGGAGTTGGAATATTAAATTAATTAGGTTCAGTGTCCAGCACCTACCCTAATTAAATGTAGATTGGAGTTGGAATAGTACATTTAATTTGTTCAGTGTCCAGCACCTACCCTAATTAAATGTAGATTGGAGTTGGAATAGTAAATTAAATAGGTTCAGTGTCCAGCACCTACCCTAATTAAATGTAGATTGGAGTTGGAGTAGTAAATTAATTAGGTTCAGTGCCCAGCACCTACTCTAATTAAATGTAGATTGGAGTTGGAATAGTACATTTAATTTGTTCAGTGTCAAGCACCTACTCTAATTAAATGTAGATTGGAGTTGGAATAGTAAATTTATTTTGTTCAGTGTCCACCACCTACCCTAATTAAATGTAGATTGGAGTTGGAATAGTAAATTAATTAGGTTCAGTGTCCAGCACCTACCCTAAATAAATGTAGATTGGAGTTGGAATAGTACATTTAATTTGTTCAGTGTCCAGCACCTACCCTAATTAAATGTAGTTTGGAGTTGGAATAGTAAATTAAATAGGTTCAGTGTCCAGCACCTACCATATTTAAATATAGATTGGAGTTGGAATAGTAAATTAATTAGGTTCAGTGTCCAGCACCTACCCTAATTAAATGTAGATTGGAGTTGGAATAGTAAATAAATTAGGTTTAGTCTTCAGCACCTACCCTAATTAAATGTAGATTGGAGTTGGAATAGTAAATTAATTAGGTTCAGTGTCCAACACCTACCCTAATTAAATGTAGATTGGAGTTGGAATAGTAAAATAATTAGGTTCAGTGTCCAGCACCTACCCTAATTAAATGTAGATTGGAGTTGGAATAGTAAATAAATTAGGTTTAGTGTTCAGCACCTACCCTAAATAAATGTAGATTGGAGTTGGAATAGTAAATTAATTAGGTTCAGTGTCCAGCACCTACCCTAATTAAATGTAGATTGGAGTTGGAATAGTACATTTAATTTGTTCAGTGTCCAGCACCTACCCTAATTAAATGTAGTTTGGAGTTGGAATAGTAAAATAAATAGGTTCAGTGTCCAGCACCTACCCTAATTAAATGTAGATTGGAGTTGGAATAGTAAATTAATTAGGTTCAGTGTCCAGCACCTACCCCAATTAAATGTAGATTGGAGTTGGAATAGTAAATTAAATAGGTTCAGTGTCCAGCACCTACTCTAATTAAATGTAGATTGGAGTTGGAATAGTAAATTAAATAGGTTCAGTGTCCAGCACCTACCTTAATTAAATGTAAATTTGAGTTGGAATAGTAAATTAAATAGGTTAAGTGTGTAGCATCTTCCTAAATTAAATTTAGTTTATGTGTGAATATTAAAAGGGTCACAATATTTTACTTTTTAAATTTGTAATTTATATATATATATATCGAAGCTACCTCGGTTTACACCCACTTCGCGCACTCAAAGGACGGGTGCTTTCGCGAGCGGTGTCTCCCTCAGTAAATTGAAGCTCAGTCTCGCCTCGTATTTCCAAAGAAAAGAGAAAGCACTCTTAGGAGTGGGTTCAAAGTTTTATTGTAAACCCACAGCGACCAGACGCGTTTCGGCATTTTGCCTGCATCGAAGAAGGCAAAACGCCGAAACCCGTCTGGTCGCTTTGGGTTTTACAATAAAACTTTGAACCCGCTCCCGAGAGTGCTTTCTCTTTTCTTTGGAAATACGAGGCGAGACTGAGCTTCAATATATATATATATATATATATATATATATATATATATATATATATATATATATATATATATATATATATATATATATATATATATATATATATTACCTACTGGCGGTCGCCAGTAGGTAGTTATAGTTAGGATTTTTTTCAATGTTAAATCTCAAAATTCTATTTGGAATTACTTTGGCACCGGTTGACGAATCTGCCTGAAAATTTCCTGAAAATGGCCTCGTCGAGCTCCGGTCCTTCCTTGAAAGTTTGGGGGGGATACGTCAAGCGGGGGCCGAGATAAAAGGGGGGTCCCAAAACGCGTTTTCCCCATGTTAATTTCCATAGGGCGGTCGATTTCACTTTTAGCCCGAACGGCTGAATGGATTTCCAGCAAACTTGGCAAAATTGAAGGGACTGGTAGCCCGATGTGCCTTTGCTATGTCTCAAGATGTGTGCTGCAGTGGATTTTGAGTAATTTAGGTTAAAAAAATATATATATATCTATAGGCGCTCTCCGGTGCGCGCACCGGAGTGCGCTCCTGGCGCGACACGCGACTTGTGCGCAGAAAGCTGATTGGCTCTTGGGTGTCTGTAAACATTCTAAACAGTCTGGAGCGGCCGCCATCTTGTGTCTCGGTAAAATCGAGACACAAGGGGTTTGAAAAAAAAGGGGCAAATGACCATAAGGGGGAAGAGTAGACCCCCTCTGACCCCCTAGGTTTGATGTGGGGGCTAAAATAGGGTCCTGCGGGGCATTAAATTTTTTATTTTATTTTTTGTTTTGCGCGGGGGAAGCGCATGGTACGCGCACCGGGAAGCGAAGCACTGGGAAAATCCAGGACCATATTTATGAAGGCCTTGCGCTGCCAGTTTTGCGCCGCCTGTGCGTCAATTTTTGTGACGCACCAGCGGTGTAAAAAAATGCGCATTGTTACGCAATATTTAAAAAGTGACGCATCTATCTAGATGCGTCACTTTTTAAATATAGTGCAACGAGGCCCATTTTTTTACACTGCTGGTGCGATGCGTCACTTTTCTGTGCGCACTCCTTATGACATTCCAGATGTGTCATATTTAATGTATGACGAATCATGTTGCAAGGAGTTACAGATACGTCAGTATTTCTGACATATCTGTAAACATAAAAGTGACGCGAGGCAGGCGCAAGATTTTGACGCAACAGCATCCTAAAAGTGACGCAGAGAAATCTCATAGATTTCAGTACGTCGTTATTACCAAGCTTTTTGCGGGGGAATGCCCCCTCTGCATACATT
Source organism: Lissotriton vulgaris (assembly GCF_964263255.1). Lineage (NCBI taxonomy): Eukaryota > Metazoa > Chordata > Amphibia > Caudata > Salamandridae > Lissotriton > Lissotriton vulgaris. The sequence goes on along the minus strand of NC_141693.1, from coordinate 1,041,284,487 downwards.
ATACCTGACGCAGATATAATGTGGCGCAGAGTTTTAAAAAGTGACCCATGTACCTAGATGCGTCACTTTTTAAAAATAGCGTCAGGTATAATGCATGCAGAGGGGGTGTTCCCCCGCAAAAAGCTTTCTAATAGCGACGCAGTGAAATCTTTGAGATTTCACTGCGTCACTTTTAGGATGCTGTTGCGTCAAAATCTTGCGCCTGCTTTACAGCAGGTGTTAGACTGACGCAAGACCTTTCACATGGTGCTTTTTCCATGTGAAAGGACACATTACTGGAGTTGCGTCACTTTTGTGACGCACTCCAGCAATGCGTTACTTGGAATGTCATAAGGAGTGCGCACAGAAAAGTGACGCATCGCACCAGTGGTGTAAAAAAATGCGCCTCGTTGCGTTATATTTAAAAAGTGACGTATCTAGGTAGATGGGTCACTTTTTAAAATCAAGCGCCACATTATATCTGCGTGAGGTATAATGCATGCAGAGGGGGTGTTCCCCCGCAAAAAGCTTTGTAATAGCGACGCAGTGAAATCTTTGAGATTTCACTGCGTCACTTTTAGGATGCTGTTGCGTCAAAATCTTGCGCCTGCTTTACAGCAGGTGTTAGACTGACGCAAGACCTTTCACATGGTGCTTTTTCCATGTGAAAGGACACATTACTGGAGTTGCGTCACTTTTGTGACGCACTCCAGCAATGCGTTACTTGGAATGTCATAAGGAGTGCGCACAGAAAAGTGACGCATCGCACCAGTGGTGTAAAAAAATGTGCCTCGTTGCGTTATATTTAAAAAGTGACGTATCTAGGTAGATGGGTCACTTTTTAAAATCAAGCGCCACATTATATCTGCGTGAGGTATAATGCATGCAGAGGGGGTGTTCCCCCGCAAAAAGCTTTGTAATAGCGACACAGTGAAATCTTTGAGATTTCACTGCGTCACTTTTAGGATGCTGTTGCGTCCTTTAAATATAGTGCAACGAGGCACATTTTTTTACACTGCTGGTGCGATGCGTCACTTTTCTGTGCGCACTCCTTATGACATTCCAGATGTGTCATATTTAATGTATGACGAATCATGTTGCAAGGAGTTACAGATACGTCAGTATTTCTGACATATCTGTAAACATGAAAGTGACGCGAGGCAGGCGCAAGATTTTGACGCAACAGCGTCCTAAAAGTGACGCAGAGAAATCTCATAGATTTCAGTACGTCGTTATTACCAAGCTTTTTGCGGGGGATTGCCCCCTCTGCATACATTATACCTGACGCAGATATAATGTGGCGCAGAGTTTTAAAAAGTGACCCATGTACCTAGATGCGTCACTTTTTAAAAATAGCGTCAGGTATAATGCATGCAGAGGGGGTGTTGCCCCGCAAAAAGCTTGGTAATAACGACACAGTGAAATCTTTGAGATTTCACTGCGTCACTTTTAGGATGCTGTTGCGTCAAAATCTTGCGCCTGCTTCACAGTAGACCTTTCACATGGTGCTTTTTCCATGTGAAAGGACACATTACTGGAGTTGCGTCACTTTTGTGACGCACTCCAGCAATGCGTTACTTGGAATGTCATAAGGAGTGCGCACAGAAAAGTGACGCATCGCACCAGTGGTGTAAAAAAATGCGCCTTGTTGCGCTATATTTAAAAAGTGACGTATCTAGGTAGATGGGTCACTTTTTAAAATCAAGCACCACATTATATCTGCGTGAGGTATAATGCATGCAGAGGGGGTGTTCCCCCGCAAAAAGCTTTGTAATAGCGACGCAGTGAAATCTTTGAGATTTCACTGCGTCACTTTTAGGATGCTGTTGCGTCCTTTAAATATAGTGCAACGAGGCACATTTTTTTACACTGTTGGTGCGATGCGTCACTTTTCTGTGCGCATTCCTTATGACATTCCAGATGTGTCATATTTAATGTATGACGAATCATGTTGCAAGGAGTTACAGATACGTCAGTATTTCTGACATATCTGTAAACATGAAAGTGACGCGAGGCAGGCGCAAGATTTTGACGCAACAGCATCCTAAAAGTGACGCAGAGAAATCTCATAGATTTCAGTTCGTCGTTATTACCAAGCTTTTTGCGAGGGATTGCCCCCTCTGCATACATTATACCTGACGCAGATATAATGTGGCGCAGAGTTTTAAAAAGTGACCCATGTACCTAGATGCGTCACTTTTTAAAAATAGCGTCAGGTATAATGCATGCAGAGGGGGTGTTCCCCCGAAAAAGCTTGGTAATAACGACGCAGTGAAATCTTTGAGATTTCACTGCGTCACTTTTAGGATGCTGTTGCGTCAAAATCTTGCGCCTGCTTCACAGCAGACCTTTCACATGGTGCTTTTTCCATGTGAAAGGACACATTACTGGAGTTGCGTCACTTTTGTGACGGACTCCAGCAATGCGTTACTTTTGTGTTTACAGATACGTCAGAAATACTGACATATCTGTAACTCCTTGCGAATTGATTAGTCATATATTAAATATGACATATCTGGAATGTCATAAGGAGTGCGTCCAGAAAAGTGACGCATCGCTGTTTTCACGTAGCGATGCGTCACTTTTCAGAAAGGAGGCCTCCAGTTTATTCACTGTGTCACCTCTACGACCGTTTCTTGCGTCAATACGTCCCTTTTGCATACATTACACCTGAGGTAGGAATAATGTGGCACAGGGGTTTACAAAGTGATGTATTTACCAAGAAACGCCACTTTGTAAATATGAATAAATAAGGTGCATTTTTTATTGGAATGTTGTGTCACAAAAAGTGATGCTTTGGTGGCGTTAAAGTGACGCATGGCTTCATAAATGAAGCCTTCTACCTTCAACTCCAGCAATGCATCTTTTCTTATCCTTCAACAATCCTGTTCTTTTTCAACATTTTCATTGAATGTCAACATTCCTCATATTCACTCTTCTTCACATAACTTTCTTTTCTAACACTCACCTTCTTTCATTCCTCCTACTTCACTTCCTTTCACCTCTCATACCTTTCTGTTCCTTCTTACTCATTCTCCTTTCAATTATCAATGCACTATATTTCACTTACTCTTCATTTTTTTAAGAATATAGCTCTTTGATGAGAATTGGAGGTAGTTCTGAAAAGAACTTTTGGTTTTCTTCTTTTAACTGAACAGGAACAAAAACAGGGAATGGAAACTGCTCAACAGGAGCAAAAAGAAAACAAAAAAATTAGGGGTGGGAAGGGCAGCGATGGTTCTCCAATGCTCGAACCATGAGCTGGACACTTTGCTCCCCATAGGTGAGGAGTTGATTGCAGTATCTGCATCTGACGACCCCATGGTTAAATGCAGGTTGTATGTTTGGCACCTGCTCCTGCGATTGCTCTCTCCCAGAAGAAGTTGCTCCTCCGGTTGATGTAGAGGCCCCATCTCTGGGAACCTCTTGTGCCAGAGCCCTGACACTTTCCCGGGCAAAATTCTGGGGGTGCCTCCTCTCCACATGTCGGATCATGGTAAAGTTCCCAAAAGAGTACTTTTTTGGGGGTCACCCCGTGACAGGACCTGTTTGCAGATCCTGCACTCCACTTTCGGTGCATTCACCTTCTTCTGGTCTGCTGGAAACTTAAAAAATTTCCAGATGAAATGTTCCTTCACCTTTGGGGTAGGAGGCTCTTCATTGATGAACTCAGGTTCATCCTCACTGCTGGATTCTCTGGCAGCCATGGTAATTCACAAAAGATCCAGGTGCAAAAAACAGGTCTTTCAGTCACAAAAGTGAAAGAAGAAGTGAAGGAAATGGGTGGGGATTTCATTCATTGTAAAAAAAACTGTTAGCAACCAATGAAAAGTGTTATTTTAGGGTCACATGACCCGACGCGTTTACGCTGCGCGCTCCGGAGCACTTCCGGGTGCGTTTACGCAGCGCGATCGTAGGCGCTTCCGGGGCGCAAACGTGGCGCGATCGTAGGCGCTTTTGCGTGCGTTTACGCGGCGCGAACGTAGGCGCTTCCGAGGGCACTTACGTTGCGCGCCGAAGTGACGTCATCACACTTTTACAGAAATGCATAATCATTTTCCTTATAAAAAAAAACTAATTTTATTTGTATGGTACGAAATGTTTTGCATTATTATTAACTTTTCATTCATATTTTTTTTCACGAACGACAGTAGCGCTCTGGGTGCGCTTTCAGGTGAGCTCACCGAAAAGCTTACCGGAGAGCTTAGCTGAAAGCTTCCCGGAGCGCGCACCCAGAGCGCAAAAGAAAAAAATTATATAAAAAAAATGAATATTTAAAAAAAACAGCAAATTGTAAAAAAAAAAAAAGGTTAGAAACTCGATATACAAAGGAATTAGCATTTAAAAAACCTATGAAATTCACTGAAAAAACCATAGGTTTCACACCAGTTATAGTTAGGAATTAGCATTTAAAAAACCTATCAAATTCACTGAAAAAACCATAGGTTTAACACCAGTTATAGTTACCTGGAAATTTTACTGTCATAAAACCAATGAAATTCCACGTTATAGTTAGTTGGACTCACTATAACTTGCGCGTGCAATGCACTGCTGATGACGTCACATATTACATCACTCATGACATGGTCAGTGACATCACTCATGACATCACTGATGACACCATCCTTGTGACATAGTGACAGACCTCCTTTCACTGTAATGTAATCCTTCAAACACATATTCAAAAATAGAAACTGAAATTTAAAAAAAAATGCAGATACCCATATCAGTTACAACAAGTAATTCCACCATCTATATACACATCCACTCATACATATACTCACTCATCATATGAAATGATACACCTATACATCCTGTTACACACCGACAATCATCGAAAAGTTACTCACAGACATACTCACACGTGCAAATAAACTATTGAACATCCATTTATTTGAATATAGAGTTATACACACACTTCCACCTTACTTCTATTGAAAATTACACATATTTATTCTCTTAAACAATCACTTATAGAAACACATACTTATTTAAACAGGAACTCTTTCAATCTCTTACTCTCACATATACTCACTTATATACATCAATATTCACATATACTAGATTAAAACATATGTCGTTACTGATAAAGACACTAGTGAGACAGTCATTCACTCACTAACAAACACATATACACACTCATCCACCCATACAGTCCTGCACATATGCTGTCTTCAAAACACATACAAACAGAGAGTCAATCACTCATGCATATATGTGCTAAGTAATACCCCCACCAAACCATATAGACACTCATACTGATACTAAGAGAAACATCTAATAACCCATATACATACGCATGTAGCTACTTACCAACACATGTAGCCACTTATACACAAAGTGAAACACTAATATATATATTTAAATATTTAAACATTACTCACTAATATTTATTTTTCAGAAAGACACATATTCACTGGATGGTGTCATCAGTGATGTCATGAGTGATGTCACTGACCATGTCATGAGTGATGTAATATGTGACGTCATCAACAGTGCATTGCACGCGCAAGTTATAGTGAGTCCAACTAACTATAACGTGGAATTTCATTGGTTTTATGACAGTAAAATTTCCAGGTAACTATAACTGGTGTTAAACCTATGGTTTTTTCAGTGAATATATATATATATACAGTTTATAAAAAAAAATATTATATTTTTAGTCATGATTTCATAATAGGTAGTAGACAAAAATAACATTTTTTTTACCAACATTTTTTATGTATTTGTTCATATAGTACATACATTAAATTATAAATGTATTACAAATGAATGTATAATATTTCAACAAATAAGTATAAGTACAATGTAAACTGAAATTATACATTTTTGGATAGTTGTTCAGTAAAGTACATTTTAGGTGTTTACAAATAATATAGTAAATGAAAATAGATTGAAGAATACAATACATAGAGTACATACATTTTGAGAAAAATTAAAATAAATATACATTGATATTAAATGAACATTTATTACTTTTTTAACATATGAATGTGCTGTACAAATGATGTTATACAGGTTTTTATATTTTTAAATTGCAATATTGATATTGGAAGAAATATTTAATATCATACAATAAACATAATTTCAATAACACTTATACATTAAAATATCATTAAAATGTTTTAATTTATTATTATTAATTTTATGTTATTAATAATAATACATTTAAATTATTAGTGAAAAATGAAAAATAAATACAGAAAAATTATACATTTAGTTTCACAATTTTTAACAGAAGATGTTTTAATAATTATTTCATTAAATATTAAACAGTAATAATATTTAATGTAATACATATTAAAACTATGATTATAATAATATAGTTATGGAACAAATATAAATAAATTGGTTAAATGTTGGTAAACAATTTGTAACATTTTTACAATTTTTTTCCTAGTAAAAAAAATTTTTGGGACATTTATTTCACTATTTTCTTGATAATACTATTATTTGGGTCTTTAATTTTTTAGCCGCTCATAGTCTTTTTGGGTCATTTTTGAAGATTGAAGCTCGCGGTTGGAAGCTACTTCACGTCTGAGCAGGTAAGAGTGCTTTTCGTTATATTTTAACTATTTTAACTAACTTTTGAAGGTAGTAGTTTGTTATTTAGGGTTTGTGGATTAGTGTATTAGGATTTAGATATTATGTAGTTGCTTATGTACGTTTTTCCGTTTTCGATGCGTTTTGTTGTTTCATGGACTTGGAGTTATTGTGTTTGTGGCTGTTAATTTATATTTTGTTAAAAATATGTATTTTATGCTTATTGTTAATGTATCATTCTAAGTTTTTTGTGGGTGGGAATGTTTCTTTTTTCCACTAGGTGTTTGGGTACAGCCTTTTCCGTTTCCGAGCTGTTACGTTTTTTTTTTCAAAAGGAATGTTTTAACTGAGATGTATTTTACAATTCCTTTATTTTTCGGGTTTCCTGGAGCGTTTATTACATTTTTTAACTATTTTCGGGTTTCTGATGGATTTGGAACTATCGATTTATTTGGATGTTGGATGGATTTTGCACAGTTGTATTTTTTCATTTTATGGGGTCTTTTTTTATATTTTGTGGATTTATTACTACATGGATTGTTATGGATTATTGGATTTGCCTATTACGTTGCTGTGAAAGGTAAGTGATTTAATATTAATATTTATGTGGGTTGGGAAATGTTTCTATTATTAAACGTTATTAGTATAGTTAGATATTTATTTTGTCTATATATTATAAATTAATTAAACATATTAGACAAAATAAATATGTTATGATTTGTTATGGAGATGTGTGGTGTTATATTTGAGGCTTTATTATGATTTTGACCCTTTTATATGGTTAGTGTTTTTAGTTTAGTGTTTTGGCTATCATTTTCAAGTATTCTAGTCCTCTTGTTGTAGGGTAAAGTTGTACTTGTTGTTGTAAATATTGGTACATTTGTCAGTTTGTCTTGATAGTTTGGGTTTTAATTGTAAGACAGATTGCTCCATTCTTAATTCTTGAAAACTTTGCTTTTTTTGGATTGCTGTTAGGAGTTTGTGTAGTGTGGGAGTTATTCGTCCAGTTGAAGATAGGAAGGCATTATGCCAACCCTCAACTGCGTTGTTTGTCTTGGCTTCTTGGTTTAGGGTTGGTAGATATACATTCCACCAAGGTATTAGGAATTTAGGTTGGCGTCTGTGGCCTGACTTGTGTAGTCTCCCCACCCAGGTGTCCTCAAAATAATACAAAAGTGGAGCTATTTTTTGTTCGTTTTGTGTATAGAAAGGACTTTTTATTAAAAGGTTATAGTGTTCAGCCACATCGGTGATTGGCGCGTATGCTAGGGCTATTAGGTGTTTGATTTGGTATGCAAAGGTAATATTGGTTGCATACTCAACACATAAGTGTTGATTTTTGCAAATGTCTCCATAGACATTGGTTAAAATGGAAGTAACATCGTTGTATGGATGTGTGTGGATATGTTTTAAGAATGGAATTGATCATTGCTTGTTCGAAGTCTATTATACTTTTTAGTGGAAAGAAGTCTGATGTTTCTTCTTTTATTTTGTTTAATATTTCTGTGTAAGTAGATGTTTGTTTGTTTGGTAACAAACAATAGATGAATGGGATACAGGTATTATGGTATTGCCCATGTATGGTATATAAATTATAGAATGGTTTAGGGCATATGGTAAAAGTGCCATCTATCATCCATTTTTTACTTTCTTTTAATTTTTTAAGGTTGTTGTTTGTAGCAAACATTATTATCCTTTTATCTTTGTTGTTGTTATTGTAGAAGATAAAAGGTTCATCATTATGTGTTATGGTAAGCTCAGGTGGAATTATGATCTCTTCAAAAGTTTTAGGTATTGGTATTGTTGGTCTACTGGATTTTTTGGTCCTAGCTATGGTTCTTTTTATAGCAGCTATTGATGGTAACTGACCTCTTGCCTCTCTAGGTACTATAGGTAGTAATTCTTTAAGTATTACACTTGTTGGCAGGTCAGAGGTGCTGCTTAATTCCTTAATATTTTCTAGAGTAGATCTAACCTCTATTTCTGAGATATTAGGTGGATGGTTATGTTCAGTAGTATTAATGACACTTGTTTCTCTGGTTGTTGCACACCCATAGCATTTGTTAGAGTAATACTTAGCACATTTCCAGTTAACTTTAAGGTCTTTTTGTTTTTCCTGAGTATAAGTATACCCCATATAGCGTAACAAAAATGTTCCTTTCTGAGATGTTACAAATCTTGCTTCTTCTGTCATTGTTGTTTTCTTAAATCTAGAAAGGGTGTATTAAATATTATTAGGAAAAGTATTTATTTTAAAAGAGTAAATATTTATTTATGTACAATTTGTAGCTACTTACTTACCAATAGTGAAATTGTAGATTTTGAAAGTAGATGTTTTTTTTGCTTGATGCTTTTATAGTTTTTACTAGTCTGTTGAAAGAAAGTGAGGAATATTTTAGGGAAGGTTTATATGTGTATTTTGGTTACACATTTGGTAGGTTGTTACCTTTTATTATGAAAAAGTTAAGTTTATTTAATTTGAAATAGAAAACATTTTGTGAAAACACATTTATAAATTTTAATAAAGTCATGTACTAACATTGTCGATTTTGGAAAGCTAAATATTAGTATATGTGTATGCATTCTATACTTACCAAGTGTTAATTCTTCGTTGTTGAATGTAGATTTCTGGTTGACGTATTGCAGCTTTTCGTTTTTCAGTTATCTGTTGGAAAATACAAATGTATGAGTAATAATTAGTTCAGTATTTATAATAGAAGTATAATTTAAAAAAAAAAGTATTTCACTTGTTTTGTCTTTTAAACCTGTGTTTACTAATTTTAAAAACTTAGAAAGTGAAGTCTGATTTATTACATGTTTATATAATTTTACATATTTATTTAGCTTTTTTTAGTGTTTAAAAACAATATTTCATATACTTACGTTATAAGTAGGTTGTAGTACTTTTGTTGAAAATGTTCATCGGTTTTTTATAGTAGAATCTGTTTTGGAAAAAAGTAGAGATAGAAAGAAATAATCAGTTATAAAGTTTTGACTAAGAATAGTAAGTTACATTAGATAGAACATTTTATTCTGAGCTATCAGATTACTTACTTTTTGTAGTTTGTAGTATTTTCCTTCACAGAAGAATCGTTAAGGTAGTCAAAAATTTGGCAGTATATCTTGAAGCTGAATATTTTCTGCTGGTTTTAGGGTATTATTTTAACTTCTTTATATAGGGTATGTTTAATTAGTGTTTGTTTGTGATTGGTCACATACCTTGAGATGTGTTTGTATTGGTTAGTTTGAATTTTTTTAAGTTAATTAATTAAGTTAGTTGTCTGTTAAAAGTTTATACAGAGGAGTAGTGTATTAGTAAGTATTTTACGAATAATTTGTATAGTTTGTAAAATAAGATTAATATCTGTTTAAAAAAGTCTATATATTAAATGTGTGTGTATATATTTAAATTTTTAATAAATATTTTAGAGATATATGTTATGTTATGTTATGTTAAAGTAAATTTTTATAGCGCTCGGCTACTCTAAAAGAGTGTCCCGGCGCTTTCCACAGGCAACTTACAGTGTAAAATCAACATAACAAGTAAAAACAGAACCCAAAAGAGAAGGAAAAAGAAACCCACCTAAACAGAGTGATTAAAAAGCCACGTCTTCAAATTCTTCCTAAATTGAAGCAAGTTGGGGGTGCTACGAAGTGCCAATGGAAGCGAGTTCCACAGCTGGGAGGCCTTAAGGCTGAAAGAGCGCCCCCCAATGCGGGCCTTCCTCACGCGTGGAACCACAGCAGTGAAAAGGGATTCTGAACGCAGTGAGCGAGCCGGGCGATAGAAAGCTAGTCTTTTCTTCAGATATCCAGCGCCTGAGCCAAACAAAGCCTTGTGCATCAGCGTCATAGATTTGAAAACAATCCGCTTCCGGATTGGAAGCCAATGGAGCGTCTGCAGCAACACAGAAGCCCGAGCTCGTCTGTGCAGACCAAAGATTGCCCGGGCTGCCGAGTTCTGTGCCACCTGCAGACGCTGAACCAAATAATCCGGAAGGCCTAAGAAAAGGGCATTAGCATAGTCAAGCCTGGATCCGATGAGCGCCTGCACCGTGATCCGTCTGTGCTCCGCAGACAGTAAGGGAAGAAACTTGCGGAGCATTCTGAGGATGCCGAAGCAGGTGCCGGACAGGCCAAGGATGTGCGTTCTCAGAGAAAGTTTGTTGTCAAGCTTAACACCCAGGTTCTTGGCAACCAAGGATGATTGTGCCGGAGGACACATGGCGGCCGGCCACCACTGCCGCCACTCGGGATCGGAGGCACAGCCGAAGAATAAAACCTCTGACTTGCTGGAATTGGCCTTCAGACAATTTAGCTGGAACCAGCTGAAGACCCTGTCCAAACAGTCCCGGATTCTCTCCCCATCAAATGTCTGGTCTTTTTCACATGTGAAGAGGAGTTGTGTGTCATCGGCATAGGACACGATCTGGGCTCCGTAAGCCTCAGCCACAGCCGCCAGGGGGGACATAAAGATGTTGAATAATGTCGGGCTCAACACAGAACCCTGTGGAACCCCAACACCCAGTGGCGGCATCTCGGCGGAGCTCTGGGAAACCCAGACCGTCTGGCGGCGGCCCTCCAGGAAAGATGTAAACCATCTGAGCACCGTCCCCCTTAGGCCGATGTCATAAAGCCTGGCGAGCAGCGCCTTATGGGGGACGGTGTCGAAAGCCGCCGACAGGTCCAACATGACTAGCATGGCCTTGCCACCCCCATCCAAGGTCTCCCTGATGATCTCAGAGACCTCCACCAACGCTGTTTCCGTACTGAAGTTCGGACGGAAACCGGATTGGGATGGATGGAGCAGATTGTTAGACTCCAGGAAGTTCGACAAGACGCCATGAACATGTTTCTCGGTAATTTTAGCCAAGGCCGGGAGAAGTGAAATTGGCCTATAATTGGCCAAGACCTCGGCATCAAGACCAGGCTTTTTCAGGAGGGGGATCACCATCGCCCTTTTCCAGGAGAGTGGGACACTCCCCTCGCTCAGGGAGGCATTGAGGATCGGGTTGACCAGGGGATTCACCACTGCCGCCAACCCGGCCAAAAATTTGGCGGGGCAGGGGTCAAGTGGGGATCCAGATTTAAGACTGGCTAACAGAGTCCGGGACATGTCACTGGAGATAGATGGAAAGTCCTCCAGGATAGCCATAGGTATGGCCGGTGTTCCAAGTCCTGCCCCAAGATCACAGCAACCCTCCGCCGTGCTCTCCGAGAAGGAGGCCTGAATAGCCTTAATCATGTCGGTGAAAATGGTGGCAAGATCACGCGCCCACGCATCAGGTGAAGCAGGCGGAGGTGAATAAGAGGTGGGAGACGTGAACTCCTTCACAATCGTGAAGATCTCCTTACAGGAGTTCGCCGATGCCTCAATCCTCCTGGCGAGGTATTCCCGCTTGGCCTCAAGAACATCACGGTGATAGGCCTTCACCGCCGACCTATAGACAAGTTTGGCCTCCCCATCATATTGATGGCGCCAGGCCCGCGCAGCAACCTTACATAGGCTGCGAGCCATGCGTAGCGCCTCTGTGAACCAAGGTGCAGATTGCCGTTTCGCCGAGGACCGGGGGCTTACCCTGGGAGCAAGGTCATCTAACCTCTCAGTCAGCCATCGCTGCAGGGCCTCCGTGTCTCTTTCCGGATCTCCCGAGAGAGAACAAGGATGTTCCGTGAGCGCCTGCTCTAGCATGGCCGGCGTCACTCTATGTAACGCTCTCGAGGCCGATCTGGGCACCGAGGGGGCGCAGATGTCAGACCGCCCCTTCTCTAACACAGAGAACCCAATCAGCCTATGATCCGACCAGAGCACAGGCCAAGTTTCAATGTCGACAATAGGGACAGAGGAAAACACTTGATCAAGGGTATGCCCTTTCTCATGTGTAGGCCCCGACACAAACGGTGCCAGGCCGAGCGGAGATGTAATATCCAGCAATTTTGCCCCATCCGGATCGTCCGTGACATCAAGATGAAAATTGAAATCGCCTGCCAGCAAACAATGCTGTGCCGACAGCGCCAGCTCCGAGATGGCTGTCTGTAGGTCCTCCCAAAAGGAGCCCACCGGGCCAGGAGGCCTGTAGACCAACAGACCCTTGAGCGCTTGGCCAGGAGACAGTTTTAGCATGAAAGCAAGGGATTCAGAGCCCCCAATGGAGTTCACGGGAAGAACAGAACAAGAGACGTTCTTCTTCACCACCACCGCGACTCCGCCCCCCCTGCCCTTAGCTCTGTCTTGGCGAAAGATGTTATAGGTTGGAGGGATCGCAGTGAAGATGTCCGGGTTGGACGCCTCTCCCAGCCAAGTTTCGGTCAGGAGTAGGCAAAGAGGATTGTCCCTGACCAGAAGATCATAGATGTGCAGAGCATGTCTTCCTACCGACCTTGTATTAAGCAGCAGACAAAGATGCTTTGCATGCACCTCGGTAGCCCTAAGGGCGGTGCCCAGCGTCCTCGTGGGCAACCAACCGCAGGCCGGACAGCGTTGCTTACCCTATATATTCATGTAAATGTGTTTTGTATGTTAAAATATATTTCTGTGGGTGTATTTTCAATAGTGCTTAATGTGTAGTGTGTTGAAAAAATGTTTTTATTCATTTAGTGCTGTCGATATTTAGAGATAGTCGAAATATTTGCAGTCGATATTAGTGTAATCGATATTATTTTTATGTTCTATATTTAATTATAAATGTCGATATTTTATATTTCGATAAATGTGTTATCGAAATTTGTGCAGTCAATGTTTTTGTATATCGATATCGTGTGAACGATGTTTTTATCGTTTTTTAAATAAGTATAGGGTGTCAATGTAATTGTAATTGATGTTTGAGACTCGATATTTGTGTTTGGATCAATTTTAGTGAAATCGATAATTTGTCAGTGATTCTTAAGGTAGGGCCTGAAGTGAGGGCTGGAGGGCCAGCAGGGGGATGTTATTCATAACCCTAGAAGGCTGGGGTATTTTAAAGGGAGGATCCAACCTAGTAACATCCTTTTGCAAGGTCTGTGGGTAGGTAAACCAGAGATTAACCAAATAGTTCCAGTAGTAGGGTCTCCCGCACGGTTCATCAAGTCCATTATCAGTCTGGATTCTATATTTTTTAACCTTGAGAGGATTGGAGCCCTATTGGCACTAAAAGTATTGTTCAACTCCTTCAGACAGTCATCAGACCAAGTACCCTCACAACAAAAAAGCTGATTCAGTCTCTCAGTTTGCATGCCCACATAGGTGTGACTGCTCCCACTTTTGGGCACTGGGGCCTGTCTCCTGTCCTTGTTCTAGGGTCTTGAACAGGTTTGTGTAGGCTTGCAGGATGACTCGACTGGAAAGCCCAACCTTGCCACTAATACCGAAGATGCAGAGCATGCTAGCGGGTTTCCCTCTGTCGAGTACCCCCATCAGAGGTAGCTCGTGACACTCAAAGAGGTCCCAGGTGGACAATTAGAACATGAAGAAACAGATGCAGAACCATCCCCTGTCAGACATAATCATCTCTCAATTTCCTTTAACAATTCTCCCACTGCACATATCAGCATTTAATCAATTGTTGTAGCTTGATCGACGACTTGCAGGGGCAAAGTCTTTGAGAGTGAAGCTTTTCTCTTTCCCACGCTCAGCTGATATTAAACAAGGATGAGAGTGAATCACAGCTCTCCAATTAAAGCAACCACAGGGGTGTAAAACAAAACCCAAACGCAGTACCTTATCCGCTCTCAGGAGAAAAAGCCCAGGTGGATGGCCCAGCCCAGCAGATGTTAGGCGAAGACGGGCCCAATCTTGGCCTGGTTTTTACCCAGGCAGTGCCTCACATGCTCAGACTAGACAAGCTGCACCGTTTGCTTCTACCAAGGGTAAAACCTCCCACTCAGCTGCCCCTACTGCTCCGTATTGCACTTGCCTACTGGAAGTGTGCCCTCGGCTGCAACACTTTCCCCCAAACTATGCCCTGAGTATTCCCTGGAGAGGTCTACCCACCTCCCTGAGTACGCTCACAGCAGATGGATTGTCATCCTGGGAAGGAGCCAGGATCAAGACAAGGGCGACTTCTTTGTAGACAACACACTAATGATGCATCAAGAATTCGCACAACTCCATGATATACAGTAGCCGCTTTTTCTGACACATGCCAGCATCCTCAGATATACCCACAAACATTAGGCCCATCTGGGCTCTGAACCTGCCACTCGTTATTTATGCGTTACATTTCATGGGTCATGGTAGAAGTGTAATCAAATGGTTATATTGTGGTTTACATACACACTTAACTGCCCCGCTGGAGACTCTGCATGTTAAGTGGGACAAGGACATGGCACATTAATCTAGAATACCCAAGCACGATATCTTGTAATTCACGCTTTAAATTTATACAATTCTCAATCCTACGCTGAGCATACCTCACACAGCAGAAACTTCCCTCAATGTTCCCTGCTAACTCCTCCAGGTGCCCCTGATGTAACGCAGAGGACACAGACCTACTACTCATTTTATGGGCTTGCCCTTCATTGACCTCTTACTAGTCCTGCATATGTTATGCTCTGACCACACTTACTGGATCGACCCACTATGGAAGTGCTGAACACTGTTTGTTGAGGTTGCACCATAGACCTAAATGTTTCCTGGTTCTGGGACGATTCACCTGATCTTACACTCTTATTAAAGAAGCACCTCCTGAAGAGATGCTGGAAGTCCTCCATGGTGCCCCCTGTATCTCAATGGACAGAAGAGGTGCTACTCTGGGGTATGGCAGAGAGCTGTGCCTTGCGCAGGGAGGATTACTCCGTCCTGCATAGAGGTCCCATTGCCATGATATGGGTTGATATGCTTGAAACCTTTCAACCCCAAGTGGGGGGCACTAGGTAAACTCCTTTTCATACCTTTAACTAAACTACTCCCTTCGATTTAGGTGCGTACCATTCAAGGTCCACTGTCGGAGGGATGGGGGAAAAACAAATCTGGGAGGCCGGATTTGTCTATCAATTTTGGCGTTCTTTTTATTTTATTTCTTTAATGAACTCAGTCAATAGTAGTATAGGAGTAACATAAAACATGAAGTCTGTATTGATATGTAAGATGGGTGATGATGGCTTTGGTTCTTCCTAATTCTTACGACTGATCTTCTTCTTCTATCCTTTATTGTACATTCATGTTTCCGTGGTGGCTCACTCCCGGGGAGCATGAAAGAAGACAAAGGAAAAAAACATTAAATGTCATTCCATGGATATACTCTTGCACAAGATAAAGCAATACCAAAGGGGATGATGGACGGAGTGTTTGAGCAAATCAAACACTAACCCCCAGTCAACTGATCTGGGTTTAATCCATCATCATTCTTTATCTCACTCCACCACCCCAGTTCAGACATGGCCATATGCAAATCAGTCTGACCCTGTGCCTCATGGGAACAGTCCAGCCCGAACTGCCAAGCCATGTCTTCCCTGGACCGGAAACAAGCATCCTGGGATCGGTTTCGGATTCATAATCCTCATCAGCCAGGCTATATTGAATCCAGTGGTACAGTGAGCAAGAGACCCATGTCTGAGCATACCCTGCCAACTCAGGGCGAACAAAGCGATACCAAAGGGGATGATGGACATAGTGTTTGAGCAAATCAAACACTCACCCCCAGTCAACTGATCTGGGTTTAATCCATCATCATTCTTCAGCTCACTCCACCACTCCAGTTCAGACATGGCCATATGCAAATCAGTCTTAGACCTGGCGCCATTGGCGTGGGTCTGCCCCAAATTTTTACCTTTGTCTCCTTAGTTTTGCTGTGTGTTGGACTCCGTTTTGCTGGTCTAGATGCTTTGGGCATTTTGCCACTGCTGTTCAGTGCCAAAGTGCGAGTCCTGCCTTTTAAAATTGTTGTAATGGATTAGTGATTCCATAATTGGCATATTTTATTTACTAGTCACACCCTAGTACAGCGCACTGTGTGTGCCCAGGGCCTGTAAATGAAATGCTGCTAGTGGGAGGCAGCACTGATTGTGTGGAAATCGCAGGAATTACTGTTAGCATAAGCTGAAGCCATTTTGTTTGCGGCATCCATTTACATTAGCCATGTGTTAGACATGTGATTCTGCCGTCCTCACTGTAGCCTGCCTTCCTATTCCGCTTGAGTGATCAACTGTAGTTAACTCCTTCAGTACTGAGCCAGAGCACTGCACATGCTCAGAAAGGCCTGTAGCTTCTAGAATGCACCTGTTTTAGAAAGTAACTGTCAGGCTGTTTCAACTGACTAAGCTGTACTATGTCCCCTCCCATGTTGCTGAATAGGAAGTTTTTGTCTGCCCATGTTAGTCAATAGTTATTCTTGTATATTCTTGTACCTCCTCTTTGAGTGTTCATGCTTATTCAGCAACAAACAAGGTATATAAACTAAGCATGGGCGGAAAATCCGTTCCGCTCGCGGATTTTGTGGATTTTCGGTAAATTCGCAATCAGCGAGATTCAAGAATTTCCGGCAAAATCCGCGAGCGGAACGGATTGGGTCAAAAGTTCAAGCTGACTTTTGTAACTCTTTTAGAATGGCGCCAGCAAGCTGCCAGAGCCATTCTAAAATAGTTACAAAAGTCAGCTTCAACAGGAAGCTCTAATAGATAACGTAAAGCAGGTGCTCGAGTTGAAGGTCAAATTCAGTTACACAATCATTAATCACCCCAAACTTGGGGTGATTAATGATTGAGTAACTTAATTTGACCTCCAACTCGAGCACCTGCTTTACTTTACCTATTAGCTACTAAAGTAGCTATTTTAGAATGGCGCTGGCAGCTTGCCGGCGCCATTCTAAGTGGTACTGAGGGCACAAAAGTGGGACCGAGGGCAGAAGGGGATAAAAAATGAGTGGGGCAGAGGGCAGAGGGGCACAGAAATGAGTGGTACAGAGGGCAGAAGGGCATAAAAAACGAGAGGGTGGCAGTGATTAACCAGGCCAAAAAAAAAAACGCGAACACGTAAAGCGCCCCGCGAACACCCGCGAACAAGTGCCCCGCAAACACCCGCAAACTCGCAAAAATAAAAAAAGTTGCACGAATTCGCGAATCTTGCGGATTGCGGATTGCGAATTCGCAAATCCGCGAATTCGTGGATCGCGAATTCGCAAAATTCGCCCATGCTTAATATAAACCTCATGGTCCCTGTATTCCTTGTACTATCTCATACAGTGCCCGAGGGGGCTGTATCGATGTAGTCCCACTCATGAGTGATTAATAAACTTGTTTTTTTTTATATTCCAGCCTCTGTGCCAATCTCTATCTTGTTGGTTTAAGGACCAGTGGACTGGTAAGGGTGAACCCCTGCAGCAGTGAGCCCCTAAAAGGCTTATTTTTCCACAAATAGGCGCCCGAACAGGAACTCATCAGAGATGCAGCCATCCGAAAGTGCATTCTTGACGGAGGGCAGGAATCTACTGAGGAGGTACCCTGCACGAGGAGACCCTTTGTCTTTGCAGACTAACGTGTTTTCTGGTTTTCCCGATCTGACCCTCCAGGTGATGGCCGGTCCTGACTGAGATCTCCTTTGGCGTTAGTTTTTTAGGAAGACCGTTAGATCGACCCAGAGCTTGGCAGGGGAGGTTGGAGACTTTGGTTTAGTAAGGTCGCTGAAGCGACACTCTTGTTTTGGATTTGCTTGGCCAAGATTCTGGTTTTGTTTGTTTATTTATTGCAGCAAACAAAGCAGGTAATGAGGAGATGTTTCTCTACTTTTGATACTCAGGATAAATAATATTTTACTATAATATTATATTGTATTATAATATTTTTGGCATGCCTGCTCCTAGCACACTTCGTAGAATGTGTTGCTGTTTCGGTGGTACCAATATGGATTTAGAAAGTACTGAGCCGGCTCCCCTAGAGGGGATACCTAATAGGTTTATGTACACTAAATACAGTATTTCTTCCATAATGTATAGTACACTGTGGAACAAATGCACTAAAAAGGATCCTGATCTACAATGGCCTGTCAATGGGTCGTTTGACTGTAAAAAGTTTCAGTATGTTGATCAGTGCCTATTGAGGAAAAAAAGGCGACAGGCTATGTTTGATTATGTACAAATGTGGATGATAAAAGAGATGAATGAGAGAGGGAGGAGAGAAGAAGCTATAGCAGAAAAAGAACAGTGCAAGTCAATTTACCGGAAAGCATTAGAATTGAAAAATAAGGAGATGAGGGACATAAAAGAGAAAGAAGATTGGGAGCATCATTTAGAGGTAACTGGCCAGTACCCTATTCGGCTCCCCCTTTATCCCATGCTTAATAGACCACAAGATGATTCCATTTTGTTAGATAGACCTCCATATAATTTCCCTAGTGCCCCTGAGACTGAAGTTTCTGATGAAGAGCACTGGTCTGCTGATGAGAAAGATAAGTATAAATCAGACGGGCGGGCAACTCGTTCTACTTTGACCACTGACCGCAAGGCCACTCTTAGAACTGCTGTCCGTGAAGCAGCTTATGGGCATGACCCTGTTTCAGAGATTCTAGTAGTGATTCAGCAATGGTCAGAGTTTGAGCAGTTATATTTTTTAGAGACATTTACTTGTGCGGTAGTAGCTAACTTTAGAAAATATTCAAATGTTCTAGAGCCTGCTGATTATAAACAGTTATACAATGGCATCTTTCTTCCTGCACGGGGGTCCAATCTAATTAGGCAAGTGGTTAAGTTGCGTGCTGATGTATTCTGATTACAAGAGAAGAAAAAGGCAGCTGAGACAGCAGCAGCTGAGCAAACAGTTCAGCTTCCAGTACACCAAGAAGGAGCCACAGGGACAGATACAGACAATGGTAATCCTGTAGTCGCTGTGAAGAACCGGGTTTTAGAACCCAGCGGCACCAGGGAAAATGCCCGATGTCGTTGAGTTCCCCTGCCTTGGCAAACAGAGACACGGAACACTTCTCGGTGACGTCAAAGACCAAATTTATTGGCTGCACCCAGAAACAGAGGTCTACGAAGCACAACACGGGTGGTTCGCTAGAGACTGCACAATTTAGTATTGCGAGACATCACCTTTTATGCTAAAAATCACATTCCTGACTAGCATCAATTATTTACAAACGGACCAATCACACGGTGACATTTCAAATGTATCGCTGAACGACAAACCCACTTTCGGTTGTCCAGCCCACCAGAAATGACAAGGCAAAATCCAACATTCTTGCTCGGACAGGCCGGACAAACCCATAATAAAAGGACCTCAACCCAAACCATAATTAAGCCATATAAAAGAAAGGAACAGAAATAGATGAGAAGAAAGATAGAAGGGTGTGTGCATGTACCATAAACTCAGCAATGTCCTGCTCTTTGATCTCTATCTGACCAGCTGCCTAACAAGGAAATGGCTCAACAAGGTCAGCTTCGGACAAGGGAGTCAGTTCGTTCAGGTCACTCAGTAGTCAGCTAAAGGTGTACGTGTCCCAAAGACTCGTTCGGCCGCAGTCATCGGCCTATGTGAGGGCAACCACAAAATGGCTGCCGTACACAAAATGAAACCCGTAGGTTCGAACGAAATCCCTGAATACGTAGTGTTTCGATAAATCGATTATGACAAAAACACTCGTATATACTGCACTCGTCATTTGCAGTCCGCTGATACCAAAATCGTCTTGATACGACGACATTTATTGAACGGGTTCAGAATCAAGGAACCTCAGTCCCTCCTTTTGCCCTTACATAGGCAATAAACCCAAACCCATGTCAGTCTGAATCCAGGTCTATATTCATCAGATCATCAGGATGTTGCTGTAGCATCATCCTAGTACTTAGCAACTCTCTCTGGACAGGTCTCCTTGCACACGACGTAGCACAATGGCCACATATAGCAGGAGCACACTGTACACAAAGACAGAACAGAAAAAGGATAGCTAAGATGATCCCAATGACCATCAGAATCTTCCATCCCCACGTGGATAACAATCCCCAAAACCATCCCATTAACGACCAATCTCCTTCGTCCACATGTACAGACTCGGAGATCTTATGTAGCTTGGAAATGGCTTGGAAAACTGTCGGAGCGTTGTCTGGAATTAAAACCCAGCAGCTCGATTGAATCAATTTACATACCCCTCCTCTATCTGCAAGTATGACATCTAACGCAACTCTGTTCTGAAGAGTCATAAGGCGATCCGACTGGACCTCAGCAGCCAAGTTACTAAGGGCACCAGCAGTTTCGACTATGGTGGACTCAACCACTCTCGTCAACTGTCGAATGTTCCTTCTGTTAGCCATAGGTCCCCAAAACGGCAGAAAACCCTTCAGAAAATCTCCCAATTCTTGTCCTGCGGTATCTTCCTTACTGAAGACACCTCTAACAACTCTCGTCTTGTGGTAATCTGCCACAGCTGTATACGTGGGAGGCAACAGGAACGAGACAAAACATGTGCCTGAGAAATCAGGGGGCAACCATGTATACCCTCTATCGTAACAAATGAAATAGGTACCCTTAGCTGCTAGAAACGCTGGGGAAGACTGGGACGCAAAAACATACGTCTCAGTGCAAACACTCTTCCCTAACTGAGCTCTCGGATTCTTGCCATTACCTTGCTGACAATAATGACCCTGATGCGGCACTTTCCAAATTGGAGGAGATCTTTTCGCCCGCTGGTTAACACTCAGACTAACTCCATATCCGGTCACGTTCCATCCAATGTATGCTTGTGTCTCATCTCTCGGGATAGTCTCATAGGAACTAATTCCTCTAATCATGTCGACTATACTCTTGACTAGAGCACTTGTCTTCGGATTATCTTTCACAGAACGTAGGGGATAGACTTCACGAGCATAGATGAACATTGTTCTGTATGCCCATACGGAACCATTGTAACTAAAAGCAAAACCAGGTAAGGAATACCTTTATCGGTAGTATGGGGCATAGGGCCACACACCCAACAATAAGTCGTGTTCACTATTATTATTATTATTATGAGTTTTATATAGCGCCTGGTTACCATTAGGCATCCCAGCGCTCACCAGAGAATGAAACTACCAGAGTAATGCGGGGGTTAAGCAGAGAACAAAAAGGTTTTTAAAAGTTTGCGGAACCGAAGAAGACTAGCTTCCGAACGTAGATGTAGGGGAAGAGAGTTCCACAAGGTGGCCACATTTATCGAAAACCTTCTGCCACCAGTTCTTGCGTTCTTCACCCTCCCTACCTGCAGAAGATGTTGGTGGTCAGACCGGAGAGAGCGGGGGCCTTATAGGGCTGAACCATCTCCCCCAGAATAGGTGGGCCTACCCCCTGCAGGACTTTATGATCGATACAAAGTGACTTGAACTTCACCCTGTCCCTCACAGGGAGCCAATGCAGCGCCTTCAGCGCAGGGCGAGCAGACTGATGCCTGGGGAGACCCGTCAGGAGCCTGGCGGCCGCATTCTGCACTTGCTGCAGTTTGTTCATGGTAGATTCTGGAGCACCCAAGAACAACGCGTTGCTGAAGTGCAGCCGCGAGATGATAAGCCCCTGGTGAGAAGTCTCCTAGTGGCCGCTGGGAGCAGAGGTAGAATCTTCCGAGCCGAGCGGAGCAGGCCAAAACACATGCCAGCAGTCTTTTTAGCATGGGTTTTAAACGACAGGTCCTGCTCAAGCCAAACCCCCAGGCTCTTAATCTCCTGCTTGGGGGTGGGTATGGGTCCAAGGCAATCGGGCCAGCTGCTGGGGGACAAAGATGGAGAGGAGTTTCCCAGCAGCATCAGCTCCGTCTTGGAGCCGTTGAGCTTTAGTGCTGAGCTGCACATCCATATGTAGATCTTCTCCAAACACGAGTGCAGCCGGTCAGGATGGTGAGCCGACTGGGAGAGGCCTACCACCAACTGAGTATCATCAGCATAACTGATGATTTTAATACCCAGCGGCAGTACCACACTCTCCAGGGGGGCCATGTAGACGTTAAATAAAGTAGGGCTCAATGAGGAGCCCTGTGGCACACCACACTGGAGAGGGATTGAAGATGATTTTTCATGGCCTTCCCACACCTCAAATGTACGTCCTTCCAAGAAGGAAGCAAACCACTTGAGGGCTGAACCGGTGATCCCCACCCCTGCCAGCCGTTGGAGAAGCACCTGATAGTCCACGGTGTCGAAAGCAGCACTGAGGTCCAGGAGGATCACTGCCACTGATCCCCCCGAATCCAAAATGCTCCTAGCATTCTCCACAACCGCCAGCAGGGCGGTGTCGGTCCCCTGACCGGGGCGGAAACCCGTTTGGGAATCACCTAGGAGGGAGTTGGTCTCCAAGAAGTCCGACGGGCGGCTGTTCACCAACTTCTCAGCAACCTTACTAAGGCCCGGCAGCAGGGAGATAGGCCTAAAGTTGGAGAGGTCGGCGGGGTCCAAGTTAGGCTTCTTTAAAAGAGCCTTAACAACCGCCCCTTTCCAGCTGGCGGGTACTACACCTTGAGTGAGGGACAAGTTTATAAGGTCCGTCACTGGGCCGCCGATGGTAGAGGCCACCTGTTTTAGGTATTTAATAGGTGCCGGGTCTTTCGGGGAGCCACTCTTCATGGCCCTCAGAATCGAAAGAACTTCCTCCATAGTGACAGGACCAAAAGAGGCCAGCTCCACTGATCGCATCCTAAACTGAGAACTGGGGTTGTCACCCGAGGAAGATACCTCACCTTGCCGGGGAAGGGAAGCCAATATGTTGTCGATTTTTGTTTTAAAAAAGGAAGCCAGTTCTGTGCATTTTTTGCGTGGGTCCTCGTGGATGATCTGAGGTTCGGGGGTATTCAGTAGTTCCTTAATAACCCTGAATGACTCTTTAGAAGAGTTGGCCGCAGAGCCTATTCTCTCTTCGAAGAATCCAGATTTTGCCTCCCGAATAGCAGATTTGTATCTACTCAGAGCCTCCCGATATTCTTTCCGACTCGTTTCACTCCAGTCTTTCCTCCAGGACCGCTCTAGCCTCTTGCATCCCTTCCTCAAGGTTCTCAATTCGGACGTATACCAGGGCGCCGAACCCACTCTCTTCCCCTTCATAAGTTGTTTCTTTTTGGGTAGGAGGATGTCTAACGAATCCGTAAGCCAGATGTGTAAATTTGCTTCCGCGACTAACGGGTTAGATCCAGGAGGGGGCCGCGTTGCCTCCAGATGTACCGCCCAGGTGTCAACCGGGAGCCTCGACCAAGCTCTTTCCAAGGTATGAACCCTTGGGACCATTGCAGCTAGGCTATCAAATTGCCACACTGCGGACACCAAAAAGTGGTCTGTCCAGGGCAGGGCCAGTGCCGGAGATGAATTAAAGTGGTCCAGGTTTGAGAATATGGGGTCCAGCAAGTGACCCTTCTCATGGGTCGCCCCCGGGTTGGCCAGATTGATCCCAAAAGCTTTGAGATCATCCAGCAGATCTACTCCCGGGGCGTTAGAGGGGTCATCAAGATGGATGTTAAAATCCCCAAGAGCAACAAAGTTGGTAGTCGAGGAAGCAAGAAGTGCGGTTGTTTCTAGGAAAGAATTAGGGAAATTTCCCAAGGATCCAGGAGGGCGATAAATCAGCAGGCCCGCCAGAGACACAGTAGATGACAGACGGAGGGAGAACTGACAGCTCTCACAATCAGTCACCCTTCCATTCTGAACCTTACAAGCAAGCGTGTCTCTAAAAAGGATAGCAATTCCTCCTCCCCTCCCCACAGGTCTGTCAAGTTGGGATATGAGATAACCTGGAGGGAGTGCTCTGACCATATCAGGGCCCGAGCTGGGGGAGAGCCAGGTCTCAGTAAGAAACAACACATCAAGCTCGTGGTCCAGAATGAGCGAGTTAATCTCAATAGCGTGACTCGGCAGTGACCGGCAATTCAATAGCGCCATGGAAAGAGCAGACTTCACAGCAACAGAGTTATGACCGGTAATACAGGCTCTGCACGGTAGAAATGGAGTAGTTACCTCCTGTGCAAAATTGCAGATGGTAGGGTGGGACGGGCGATAGGAAATAAGCGCCTCCCTCCCGTATCGGAACCTATTGGTAGGTGGCACCAAGGAAACGGGCATAATAGCAGGCCCTAGGCCCGTCTGGGCCCGGACGGGCACAGACGGGCTGAACTCTGGCGTAACTCCGGCGTCATTTTGGCGTCCCCGCTGCGCGTAACCGCTGCGCGTCAGCATGGCTACCTAAGTACTCAGCGAGCAAGGTAAAGAAAGGACTTCTTGCACGCTGATCCCACTCACCAAAGATGGCCGCCTCGAGACAGGGCGAAGGACCTGCAAAGCGTGGTGAGTTTCACCAATTAGGGTGCAAGTAAAGATGGCAGAGGTGGGGGTATATGGGCCAGGCTGTTAAAAACGAGGGAAAGTGCCCAAAACAAAATTAAAATGAAATAGCAAAAACGGGAGGTTAAAAGCAGCGGAGCTGCCACCACACACACGCTACATGAAATAGCGCCACACGCTGGAAAGAACGCGCAGCCAAACTTGCCTACCTAAGTACTCAGCGAGCAAGGTAAAGAAAGGACTTCTTGCACGCTGATCCCACTCACCAAAGATGGCCGCCTCGAGACAGGGCGAAGGACCCGCAAAGCGCGGTGAGTTTCACCAATTAGGGTGCAAGTAAAGATGGCAGAGGTGGGGGTATGTGGGCCAGGCTGTTAAAAACGAGGGAAAGTGCCCAAAACAAAATTAAAATGAAATAGCAAAAACGGGAGGTTAAAAGCAGCGGAGCTGCCACCACACACACGCTACATGAAATAGCGCCACACGCTGGTGTTGGTGCAGAAGCTGAACAAAGGAATTATTAGCGAATTCCATTCTCCTGACAGATTCATGTTCGGGCAGAAGGTAAAAAGAATGTGAAGAAACAGTAGGAGGAGGCCTAGGTTGCGTAGTAGGCATGAACGTCACTTGAAAAGAGAATGTCACATATCCAATTAAAAACATCATTAAGCTAAACAACATAAACAAACGTAATATTAAAAAACATTTTCTGCTCATTACAGTACAGATTTTGCTCTTAAAGCTCATTCTTTCAACAGGTCTCTCCATCTCGAAAAACTCCATCCTCTAATCGTGCTGTTCGCGGCGGTAGGGTGTTCCGCACTAGGGAATGCGCCTGTCAGTCCAGGGAACGCCCTTAGACCAACCAGAACCGTCAACCTAACGTCTTCGGCTTGCACTCCAAAGACTTAACACCGCGACCCTACAGCTGAACCCGGATGGTGGTTCGAAAAACAAAAATCAAAACAGTTCCTCGGAAGAGATCTTAACCCTAAAAATCAACAAAGAAAGAATTTTTTTGTTATTTGTCCAGTGACTCTCGGTCGCAAATTATAATGCTCTTTGCCAGGCAATGTCTGTTCTCCAAACAAAAGCTCAGGTTCAGAAGTGTTCAAACGATTCGACGGAGGCACAGCTTCTTGCAGAAGATCGTCGCTTTCTCGTTCAGTGTTTGTTCCAATCAAATGGGCATCGCTAAAAGGCAGAAAACGAGGCACGGTTTCGGTCTCAGAGTCAGGAAGTCCTTCCTGGACCCACCGGTCGTACGGCAGAGGCAAAGGGGCCCTCTTACAATGTACGCCGTGGATCCAGTTCTTTTTACCGCGCACTCGCACTGTTGACCATGTAGATAAAAGCACCAAGTAGGGACCAGTCCAGTGGGGCTGCTCGTTCTTGGTCCGCTGGAAATTCTTTATCAGGACCCACGATCCAGGTTCGATAGCATGTCCTGGATCTTCAGATGCTTGTGGCAAAGTATCATGAACCTGTTGATGCAAAACACGCAATTTAGCCGTCAATTCATAAAAGTAATCAAGCAACACAGGGTGCTCTATGTCACTGAATTTTGTCGGCCGCGGCACTCCCCATATTTTTGCCGGGCGACCAAACACAACCTCGTATGGACTATGTCCCATTCGTGAATGCGCAGTCATTCTTGTGGACAGGAGTGCGAACGGCAAGGCATCAGGCCATTGAAAACCAGAGCTCGCCTGAATCTTGGCCAGTTTTAGCTTAAGGGTGCCGTTATAGCATTCGACTAAACCAGCTGATTGGGGGTGATTTGCAGCGTGGAATTTCTGCCTTATTCCTAACCCATCACACACTCTCTTCATCACTTGACCCACAAATTCACTCCCATTATCACTCCAGACCATTCTCGGCAAACCAAACCTAGGGAAAAATTCCTTAACAAGGGATTTAGCTGTGGACAAGGCAGTATTATCTTTCAAAGGGTATGCTTCCACCCATCTCAAAAAAGAGCAAACAACCACTAGCACATACTTCAGGTTGTTGCACCTCTCCATGTGGATAAAATCTAGCTGCAAAGCCTCAAATGGATACGTTGGAGGAGCAAAATGACCAGCTGGAGTTGGAGTTCCCTTACCAGGATTGTACATCAAACACACCATACAATTCTTAACCAAGTTCTCTGCATACTTAGGAATTCCAGCATTCTACCATACTGGAGCTAACAACTTACAAATCCCTTTCACACTGATAATCCCTTAAAGCACGAACCATCAACCCATAAGGTACCATCACACTCTGGAAGAGGAGTGTCCCTAAGATCTATTCTCCCTTTCGTTTCTTCCTCTGTCCTAAGGAAGCAATCATGCTGTTCAACAACATCTGTCTCAACTGAAATCGGCAACAACGTAGCTGGATTCAACGTGTTGCATCTGTTTATATGCACATGACTCGCTAAGAGTGCCAATTCGTAACCTGACAACCGAGCACTAGTTAAGTGCTGTGTCTTGGTGCGATTCAACAAGGTATCCACTGCATGTGGAACAATCACAACCAATGTATTATCCATCACCAAACCAGCAGACTGTCGAATCGAGACAGCCGCTGCTGCTGTAGCTCTCAAACAACTCGGCAACGCTCTAGCTACCGGATCCAAAGTCGACGAAAAATACGCACATGGACGTTGCTTATCGCCAAACTGTTGAGTCAAAACTGACAATGCACATCCCTCTCTCTCGTAGACATACAATGTATAAGGCTTACTGTAGTCGGGAGTACCCAACACAGGAGCCGAACACAACGCATCGCATAATTCTGAAAAGCTCTTCTGACATTCGTCAGTCCAAGGAATAGGATTTGGAGTATCCTTAACAGTAAGAGCTATCAAAGGCTTCGCAAGCAAAGAAAAATTTGGGATCCACTGTCTACATTATGACGTAATACCTAGAAAAGCACGCACTTCTCTCTGTGTCATAGGCACACTCATTTTCGCAATAGCTTGAATTCTTTCTGGGGTCAATCTTCTTCCCTCCTTCGATAAGAGGTGACCTAAGTAGGTAACATCTTGTCGACAATAGTGCAACTTCGAAAGAGAAACCTTATGATGGAAATCAGACAAATGACGTAACAACGACAAAGTAGCCTCTTTACAAATCTCTTCATTGTCAGCAGCAACTAATAGATCGTCAACATACTGAATAAGGGCAGCACCATCAGGTAAAACAATCGAATCAAGTTGTGTTTTCAAAGCCTGACTATAGATCGATGGACTCTCACAATAGCCTTGAGGAGCGCGCTTAAACCGTAAACTTCGGCCTCCTAAAGAGAAGCCAAAAATATCTCTACTTTCCCCGGCAATCGGGATGCTGAAGAAAGCATTCTTCAAGTCAATCACCGAAAACAACGTGGCTGTAGCCGGAATCAAGGTCAGTAAAGCGGTGATATCAGGTACAACTGGAAATTGAGGAACAACAATCTTATTCACCTCGCGAAGATCGATCACAAACCTATATACAGGAGGCTGTGAAGAATCAGTACGTTTCAGAACAGGCAAAACAGGACTATTGCACACATTACCTCTTGTTTCTTCAATCACACCTTTCTCAATCAGATCATAGATGATCGCTAAAAGTGCTCTTTCACCATCACTAGAAATCCGATATTGGGGAATGCGTGGCAATCTAGCATTCGCTTTCAGCGTTACAACATATGGCGGAATCTCCAAAAGACCCATATCATTAGGACCAGTAGCCCAAAGAGAATCAGGGAGAGAAGACAATTCAGCTGGAAGACGATCTTTAGACAAATACATCGGAGAGATCACTCTCTTACCCAATGTAAGCTGTACTCCTGAAGGAGAACAATGTAGCGTCGCATACAATCTTTTCAACAAACCTAATCCCAACAAGTTCTCACCACAACCTGTCGTCAGAATAAGGGGTGCTTCAAAGTCACAGGGTCCAACAGAAATAGACAACGGACTAGAAATCGGATTTGTAACCGGGGCGCCAGAAAAACCTACTGAAACATTTGTTAAGCCAGACAAAGGTGTGTTTAGAGTGCATAATAGAACTCTTCGCAGCACCAGTATCCAACAGAAAAGGCTCTGACACACCTGATGCAATCACTTTAACATAAGGTCCACTCTGATCTACTGGAACTGAAACAACTCCCTCTCTTTGTCTATGGCTGTCCTAGCAATCATTACCATCCACATTCTCACCTTCGACGTATTAATCGTCCGCATAGTACTGAGCCGTCCTACCAGACGCACCATTCTGCTGATCAAAGCTATTCATTGAATTCTGTGGAGGCAAGGAACGCGCATTCCGAGGAAACACACCACGTCCTCTACCTCTAGGAGCTTGCTGAACCCCTCGACCTCTCGCACCAGAAGCACCATTCGTGCGCTCTAACAGAACCGGACAACTATTCTTGAAATGACCCTCTTCTTTACAATACGCACACTGGTTAGTGCCTACAGGAAAACGCTGTTGAGAAGACTCGAAGCTTTGCGAGTTTCTCTGATATTGCTGAGGTTGCTGATAATCGCGCTGATTATTACGAGGCGGATACGCTTGCTGTAAAAGAACCTTCGTCTTTAGCTCTTTAGTCTTCTTGTTGGCTCTATCCTTCTCGTCCTTATCCCTATTTTCGTAGTAATGTGCAGTAGCCAAAATCTGCGCTCACGAGGAAACAGCCCAAGCACTCTCGGAATCCTTCAACTTATTGCACAACTCTGGAAGCAAATAATGCACAAACTAGTCAAAGAACAACCGTTGACCACCTTCCGTACTCATGTCCTGACCACTATGGTCGACAAACGTCTCTTCGAACCGGGTGAAAAAGTCGGACACGCTTTCGTCTTTCTTCTGCTTACATGCAGACAACTTGTCCCAATTAACACTCACGGCTGGCATTAAAGTCTTCATGTAATTAACAATCCTACCAGGGAGTTCTGCAACTAAATCCTCTGGTTCAGCACCACCAATTTTTCTAGCATCTGCGGCACCAATATTAGCCCATGTATCACCTAACTCTTGCGCATGATCCGTATGACGAATCATTCCCCATATAGGCTGTGGAACAACATTCCCAAACAACATGTCTATGTCGGCTAAATTCATAATACATGAATACGCAGTCTGTGATAATTCCTTAAAGTACCCTGCAGGATTTTTACGTGGATCAGGCAAAGACTGCCATAGGGCCAAAACTTCAACTCGCTTCCATGGAACATGTACCCAAACACGCTGAAAATGAGGCGGAACAACTGGATTAGCATTTGGATTTGCCTCTCTCCAAACTGGGGGAACCTCTCTCATTGGATA
Source organism: Lissotriton vulgaris (assembly GCF_964263255.1). Lineage (NCBI taxonomy): Eukaryota > Metazoa > Chordata > Amphibia > Caudata > Salamandridae > Lissotriton > Lissotriton vulgaris. The sequence goes on along the minus strand of NC_141693.1, from coordinate 1,041,254,474 downwards.
TTGTTGCGCCTTTCTCCTAACTGAAGAATCAGGCTCAAACAACGGCCTGGAAGGAGACTCACTCCTAAACGACAACAATGTCGCAACTGCTTTCTCAACATCAATACCCACTATAGTTCCCTTCGCAAACTCAGACTGTAGACGGAACAACTCAGGCGGAGCTCGTCCCAATTCATCATCTTCCCATTCTTCACGAAGGAAAGCACACATTGTCCCAAAAACATATCTCTGCGTTGGTGCTTCCCATTGACGGAAAACATCCATAACACACTCAAAACTATACTGCAAAGGGTAAGTAACTCATTTACGCGCTAAATGATCCAATACTGAACGCTCATCTGGACCAGGCAATTGACTATGCAATTGTTTACGCTCTGCAACAGGGGTCATACCTAATGACCCAAAAAGAGGAGAGAAGAAACCAGCAACATTATCAGTCATTCTCTGTCGAACAGAAGGAGAAGTTGACAGACGAACAGGAGACAAAACAGAATGAGAGGAAACCAAGGTCGGAACAGTAGCAGAAGGAACAGGCAATACAGGCGTAGGAGTTGGAGACGAAGTAGGTAGCAAAGTCGGCGGCCCTTGAGAAGGCTGCACCAAAGGAGTAGGAGTCAACTGAAGAGGAGCTGGCTGTTGTAGAACTACAGGAGGCAAAGCAACCGGAGGTTGTGCAACTAAAGGTTGCGGAGGTGCTATAGCACTCTGCACATAAGGGGGTGGCGAACTCAACAAATGTGCCATCAAAGGATCTTTCTCAAGGTCTTTCCTTTCATCTTGCTGTTGAGGTGGCAAAGCTGGATAGCACTTATCTATCGCCATTTTACGTTGCCTAAGCAACTGCTCACTCTCTTGTTCTTCTTCGTTATCCCTAAACTGTATAGAAGCTTGCACCATCGAAATACCCCGTTCTCTTTTATTTCTCTTCGCTAACTTAATTTCTTTCTGTTTGGCTTCCTTTCGCCAAAGGCGGAAAGAGTCAAACATCGCCGGCCGGGCTTTCTTCTTGAACAGTTTGACTTCTAGATTGTCCAAAATCTTTATGTCATAACTACCATATTGGGGCCACTTTAGGACACCATCCTTCCTAGTATATCTAATCCATACTTCATTATACGTGATAGGGCCCACACCATGTTTTAAATAGAGCTCATAGGTCGGAGTTCCAAACGGAGGCACCGGACATGAGTCCTACAATCTGGAATCCCTTTTACAACCACAACAAAATATCTTTCCATGTCTGCTAAGACCAGGCATCTTCCCTCACTAGTCTAGCTTGAACCTTCAAGGGAATATCAAAGACGATAGCCTCGCAAATACACGAGTCCCTCGGCTTTGGGGCTTGCAAGTCCCAAATCAAAGATCCCAAGGGGATACCCAAAACAAAACTAAGGACTGGGAGACGCTCCACTCATACTTAACTGAAATGTCGATGACGTCGCCAGAAGACCCGTCTATTGTCTCGCTTTACAAATCATCTAATGGCTCCAAGACAGGGCGACAGTCAGGGCAGCAGTCCTTCGTAGCCGTCGGAAAGCGGGGAACCTTGCAGCAAAGACTTTCGGACCACGACGACATACAGGGGTCGATGAAGTGGCAGGCCTTCCTCCAGAATTTTCACACGAAGCTCCTTGTGATCTTCAGGCTTGGACCGGTACCGCTGAAGTTGCCCCACGTGGGGCGCCAACTGAAGAACCGGGTTTTAGAACCCAGCGGCGCCAGGGAAAACACCCGATGTCTTCAAGTTCCCCTGCCTTGGCAAACAGAGACACGGGACACTTCTCGGTGACGTCAAAGACCAAATTTATTGGCTGCAACCAGGAACAGAGGTCTATGAAGCACAACACGGGTGGTTCGCTAGAGACTGCACAATTTAGTATTGCGAGACATCATCTTTTATGGTAAAAATCACATTCCTGACTAGCATCAATTATTTACAAATGGACCAATCACACAGTGACATTTCAATTGTATCGCATAACGACAAACCCACTTTCGGTTGTCCAGCCCACCAGAAATGACAAGGCAAAATCCAACATTCTTGCTCGGACAGGCCGGACAAACCCATAATAAAAGGACCTTAACCCAAACCATAATTAAGCCATAAAAAGGAAGGAACAGAAACAGATGAGAAGAAAGATAGAAGGGTGTGTGCATGTACCATAAACTCAGCAATGTCCTGCTCTTTGATCTCTATCTGACCAGCTGCCTAACAAGGAACTGGCTCAACAAGGTCAGCTTCGGACAAGGGAGTCAGTTTTATCAGGTCACTCAGAAGTCATCTAAAGGTGTACGTGTCCCAAAGACTCATTCGGCCGCAGTCATCGGCCTATGTGAGGGCAACCACAAAATGGCTGCCGTACACAAAATGGAACCCGTAGGTTCGAACGAAATCCCTGAATACGTAGTATTTCGATAGATCGATTAGAACGAAAACACTCGTATATACCGCACTCGTCATTTGCGGTCCGCTGATACCAAAATCGTCTTGATACGACGACCTTTATGGAACGGGTTCAGAATCACGGAACCTCAACTGTAAAACTGATGGGTGAACCTGTGCCTTTGTATGTTCCTCCAAAGGGCACGGGAATGAGTGACTATAAAACTTCAGATAATGCCAAAGGATATTTTATTTCTAATTGGGTCTATACCCCTTGGAGTAGAGCAGACGTTGTGGCTCTTAAAGCTGCTTTGCCTGATCCACGAAAAACCAAGCCGCTTTCTATGAAGAGGTAGAAAGAGCTGTTAGTTCTTGCACTATGACATTGCCTGATATTGACATGTTCTTTGGACTTATTTTACCCCTAATATGTGGAGATTGATTTGAAAGATAGATGATAATGTAGCTAATGGTGATACTTGGGTGCAGTTAGAGGGAATAGATGCTGATAGAGTGCCTGCACAGAAACCCCAACAAGTGATATTAGATCTTCCCAAAGCCTTTGTAACTAAGTTGAAAACTCTTATACCCCCTAAGAAAATAGATTGAACTACATTAGCGTCTTGCAAGCAGAAAGCGGATGAGTCAGTTTCTGATTTCTTTACGTGATTCGAAGAGACATTCCATGACTTTAGTGGACAGACATTGACAGATGACACGGGTAAGCATCTGTTCATCGACAAATTTTTCCAGAACATGTTGCCAGAAATAGCTAATCACCTAAAGGCCAGTGACTATGGCCCAGTGACCCTTTTGACTATGGCCCAGTATTATGAAGATCAGGAGTTGGAAGCAAAAGGCAAGGAGGATAAAAAGGTCAAGGATTTAAAAATGAAAGTCATGTTGGCTCAAGTCTATGGTCCCCCTTTTAGAGGTATTGCGAGAGGTGGACGTGCGATGTATTGCCCTGGTGTACCCCCTTTTCCTCGAACAACTTTGTCTTCTGATCAATGTACGTATTGTAAGGAAATTGGACATTGGCGTTCTGAGTGCCCCCTTTTGCGAGGTAAACAGTATCAGCAGGGTAGAGGCAGTATGAGAGGTCGCCCAGAGAACACAGGAAATAGGGGAGGCAGGGATAATCATACCTGATGTGAGCCAGCCGAAACTAATCCTACTTCGTTTAATACCTTTGACTGACGAAACCAATACCAAATGTTTGATTACTTGGCTGATGGCCCTAAGGATTCTGATTATGCATAGGAATGCCTAGGAGGGTGTAAGGAACCAGTTGAGGTCCCAGTAGATTAGTGGGGTCCCTAAGTTGATGCAAAAGTTTTGGGTTCTACTGATGGTTTTCTGGTTGATACAGGAGCTACTCATAGTGCTCTTTCTAAACAATTAGTTCCTAGGGCTCCCCGGTCTGGCATTGATAGGATTTGATGGGACACCTTTCTCTTAGCCCACTGTCACTGCCAGTTGTATTCAGTCTTGATAAAATCACTGCAGCATGTCCATTTCTGCTTTCTCCGGATAATATTGTGGCTATCAATATGCTCAAACAATTTCGTGCTGCAATACGTTGTTTCCCAGAAGGTGTGCATGTTATTTTAAATGACACTTATCCCATGGTTGGGAGGTCTTGTCTGATTAAAGAGTATGTTGCTCTGGCATCGTTACCTAGCACTTTGTGGGCAACATCTGATACCGATGTGGGACAAAGGGTTAACCCACCAGTACATATTCAAGTAAAAGAAGGTGCTTCATTGCCTCGATTGCCCCAATATAAAATATCTTGAGAGTTTGAAGAAGCATTGATACATATTGTTCCGGATTTGATCAAAGTGGGGGTTGTGAAAGAAGTCCCCTGTAATACCTGTAAAAGCCCTATTCTTCCCATTTTGAAAAAATACATTGATGCTAAGGTTTATAGATTTATCATTTACTTACGAGAGGTAAACAAGATAATCATTCCTCAATATCCAGTAGTCTCTGATATCACAACACTTCTTATCCTCCTACTGCAACTACATTCAGTGTGATCAATGTCAAGAATGCTTTCTTCTCGATACCTATTCATCCTGACAGCCTTTATCTGTTCGGCTTCACTTTGAATAAATCGATCCTTCAGATTCTGTAGAGCTCCACAGGGGTATTCAGAGAGTCCTAGCATTTATAGCCAGGCATTGAAAAGACAGCTTGATTCTGTTGATGATATCTTGATGGCAGCTGATACCCCTGAACAGTGTGAAGAAGGAACACTGTTATTGCTCTCATTTCTTGCATCCAATCTTTACAAGGTCTCTTGAAAGAAATTGCAGTATTGTAGACAGCAGGTTACCTATTTAGGTCACCTCCTGTCTAAGGAGGGACATGCACTCACACCAGACCGCGTTTAAACTATTTTGAACATGCCTGTGCCCTGTACTCAGAAGGATGTTTGTGCACTCATTGGCCTTACTTCTTTCTGTAGGCAGTGGATTCCTGGCTTTTCCCACATTGTTAAACCCCTTGTTGGCCCTTTTGACTAAAGATACCCCGATGTCTCTCCCATGGACTACTGAATGTCAGAATCCTTTTCAGTAGTTACGTCAAGCTCTTTGTTCTGCACCAGTATTAGGAACTCCAGACTACACTAAGGACTTCACACTTTATGTACATGAGAGGGACAGTTGCGCTCCCTCTGTTTTAACCCTGACACACGGTGATAAGCAACGTCCCTGTGCCTATTTTTCAACTGTCTTTCATCCAGTTGCTTGTGCGTTGCCTTGGTGTTTTCGAGGGGTAGCAGCGACAGTTGTGGCCATACGTCAGAGTGACGTAATAGTCTTGTCACACAGATTGCTTGTGTTAGTGCCCCATGCAGTTGATGCCCTTCTGAACCAAACAAAAATGCAACACTTAACTAGTGCTCGCTTGACAGGCTATGAGCTGACACTTTTAGTCCCTCATAGCCCATTGAAAAGATGTTCGACCCTAAACCCTGCTACACTATTGCCATTCCCAGCTACTCAGCCTCAGTCACAAGAGTCACATGACTGTATATTCCTTACTGAAGAGCAAACAAAGGGTCGTGTTGACCTACAAGATACACCCCTTTCTAGTGTTGACGGGGAACTGTGGGTTGGAGGGTCTTGCTTGAAGTTGCCTGATGGCACAATATCTGCTGCCTATGCAATTACCACACTTCAGACTGTAGTTGAGACAGCTCGCATTGCACAGAAGTCAGCCCAGGCAACTGCATTGATAGCGCTCACAAGAGCATGTGAGCTTAGCACTGATCTGTTTGTTAACATCTATACTGACAGCCGATATGCTTTTGGAGTGGCTCACAATTTTGGGCTCCTTTGGAAGGAAAGAGGCTTCTTTACATCACACAGGATGCAAATAGTGCATGGGAATTAGTACATCATCTCCTTACTGCTTTGACATATCCTAAGAAAATAGCGATTGTTAAGTGTAGCGCACACAAGAAAGTGACTGATAAAATAGGACAGGGCAATGACTTTGCCGATTACACAGCCCGTGAAACTGCAATGCAGCGAAGCACTACATCTATGTACGTGGTTAAGTCTCAGGCTGAGTGTTGGCATGATGCCAGGCAAGAGGTACTGGACATTCAGCGATCTGCCTCTACTGATGAATCAGACCCATAGTCTAAGGAGGGAACATTGGATGATGAGGGCTGTTGGAGGACTTAAAGACATAACCAAGTGGAAATTGCCCACAGCCTTCTTACATCCTATGATTCACATGGTACATGGGTCAGCACATGTTGGAGCATACTCAATAACAAAACTACTTATGCAGGTTTGGGGTTATCCAGATATTGCCGGCACAGCTCAAAAGATAGTCCAGTCATGTCTGATTTGTCTCCAGTATATTCCTGGAAAGGGAACACGAACCACAACAGGTGGATTTTCAATACCAGCTGCACCTTTTGAGGTTATGAAAATTGATTACATCCGCTAGAAAGCTGTAATAATTTAAAGTATGTCTTAGTGGTGGTCTGTGCCTTTAGTAAGTGGATTGAGGCATACGCTACAAAAGATAATACAGCTCTTACTACAGCAAAGGAGCTTCCCCTGATTCGGTGTTTGTCGAGTTTTGTGGAGTGACAACGGACCTCATTTAATTGGACAAGTTGTTGAGTATGTCTTGAAAGGATTGGGGATTAATCAGAAGTTCTATGCAGCTTTTCACCCCCAGTCAGCAGGCTTGGTGGAGCGTTACAACTCCTCGTTGAAATTGAAATGCCCTAAAGTTTTAGCTTCCACATCTCTGAAATGGCCTGATGCATTGCCACTAGCTTTGCTCTCCATTAGATCGATACAGCATACATGATCTGGCCTCACACCATATGAGGTGGTATTTGGGAGGCCAATGAACATTTGGGGGATCCCTAAGGCACGCCCTATACATGATGTACCTTATGTGTTGATGAGTGATTACTTGTCTCAGTTGACTGACAGCTTGCTTTCTATTCATCAACAGGTTTGAGAACCTCTTCCTGACAGGTCGCAAGGTGATGGTCATGATCTGCGGCCCGGTGACCAGGTGATGGTGAAGGTGTTCCAGAGGTCGAGCAGCCTAGAACCTAGATAGCAAGGACATGAGCAAGTTCTTCTATCAGAACTGCAGTCCGAGTAACCAATCGGAAGAATTGGGTCCACTCCACCCATTGCAAAAGGGTGCATTTCGCCTTGGTGGCACCTGCTGCTCTGAAGGATCACGCGACATCCTGGACACAGAAAGAGGCCAAGCTGAGTCACCTGCAGAACCTGAGGAAGTCTTCCTGGACCGTAGGATCCCTGGTGCATCTCGATATCAGCAGGAGAAACTTCATTGTTGAAAAAGACTGGTTGAGGCACAGTCCTGGTTTAGTGACAGGCGGAGCTACAAAGGGGTGACCCTTGTAGTGATACCCGTCTGAACCCTCAGTGAAGAAACCAACGGCTGTCTAGGACCTTAGGACTCCATCTGTTTTATTTTCCAACCTCAAAATGTATATGCCTGCGGAGAAGAGATCAACTGCTACGAGAATCTGTGATCGAAAGACTATGTTTATTGTTGGACTAACTTCCATTGTTATCATCATTGCTACGATAATATGGGTTATAGAGGGAGTAACTCCTGCTGTAGGCATGGGCGGAAAATCCGTTCCGCTCGCGGATTTTGCGGATTTTCGGGAAATCCGCAATCCGCGAGATTTGCGAATCTCCCGCAAAATCCGCAAATCCGCGAGCAGCGGATTTTGCTCGCACTGCTCGCACTGTTCGCGTGAGTTCGCGCCCCGCGAATAAGTGCAAAAATTGCAGAAATACGATCTTAGCAAAACTGAAAGTAACTACTTACCAGGTTCAAAAGTTCAGGCTCATCATTAGTAGCCATTTCCTGTAGTGCTTCCTGAGGGGCCCCTCCAGAGTTCAGTTGCCAGTTGAAACTATTATGTGACCCTGCTCTGAACCTCAGAATAGTTACACATATGCCACAAAGGTCCTGAATTACAGCTAAGGGAGACAAGCAGGAGCCAGGCTGGAAGTTAAAATCCATTAATCAGCCCCTAATTCATTATTGTCAGGTGGGGCAGGGCAGGTGTTGTAACTAATTTTGCAACAATGAAAGCACTTAGCAAGTGCAAAAGATCACTAATCAGGGCGCACTAAGGAAGCAGGTGCCAGCTAAAAAAATATTCCGTGACACATTAATCAGCCCCAAATTAATTCAGGTCACTTGAGGCAGGGAAGGTGTGCTTTGCTTTGCCGAAAATAATGTACACTGGACAACCAGAGGGTGTGGTGATGAAACAGAGGGTGGCATGGGTGGGCCAGAGGGTGGCATGAGTAGTCAGAGAGTGGCAGTGGTGACAGAGAGTGGCAGTGATGAAGAAGAGTGTCCCAAACAGGCTGGACACGTAGAAACAACAAGTTCGCAAAACTTGCGACCCGACAGGTAAGTTCGCAAATTGCGAAATTGTAAAAACCCTCGCGAACTGGCAGAAACACGGGCGAACACAAAAAAAAAAAAATCCGCAAATTCTCGGGAATTCGCGGATTTTGCGGATTGCGAATCCGCAAATCCGCAAAATTCGCGAACGCGAGATCCGCAAAATTCGCTCATGCCTATCCTGCTGGAAATCTACTGACTGTCACTACTCCTGTCCCCATTGAGCGCCATTATTACACTCTCCCTTATCATGGACAGAAGCACCAACAGTACTATCTCAACAATATGTTTATTCAAATGTTGCATCAGACCCACAATGCTACAAACTTTATGAACTGTTGGGTGTGTGGAATGATGCCAGCTCATCAGAAAAAGGGAGGAACAAATTTTATTCCTCTGCCGTTTTCACACAATGGTTCTTCAGGCTTGGTTTGCCCTGCTATGGGCATCTAAAGGTACTCACATTACTTATGCTGATGTAGGAAGACTACATTTTCAGAAAACTAAGGTGTGTTACCCTGATGAGGAAGGAGATCCACAGGCTAAAGGAACTGTATGGGAAATGGAGGAGTATCGCCGAGGAAACTCCACCACAAGTTATGTTTTTTCAAACACTCGAACAACCAAAGGAAATTGATCTCCTGTTATAGCTGTTACTAAAGCTCGAGCAGACTTATGTGGGAGCTGTATTGGTAGCATTCCTGTGGGGAGAAGTGATTGCACTAAAACACTAAACATTACTGGAATAAACAATAGTAGTTTTTTGTCATCACACAACACATATTTTATTTGTGCAAGCAAAGGGTACTACCACCTACCTACTGGGTGGTCAGGTAGCTTCTACATGTCCTTTTTATTACCACCTTTTGTTTGGTTCCTGCATCCTACCACTAAGACTATAAACTGTATAATGACATTTCTATGAACCGATATAAGAGAATAATAAATTATAATGAGGTGGATCAAACTGATACTGCACTGCATCAGTATGTTGACTTTAATTTAGGACTATTCTTCTTTGCTGGTGCAGCATTAAACAGCAGAAAAATCAGGCACTTGACACATGTTGTAGAGGCAGTAACCAATTAGACAGCCATGGCACTTGGAAACCTTACGGGAGAACAAATTGCGAGAATTGTGGCGCTCCAAAACAGGATGGTCCTTGATGTGGTTCTAGCGGACTGTGGTGGAGCATGCCGCATCATTGGAAGCAATTGCTGCGTGTATATCCCTGACCACAGCCCTTCAGTTTTTGAGGCAATTTCTAAATTACACAAGATAGCCACTGAAATCCACCCGGATTCGGGGACATGGACTTGGACTGGATTGATCTGGACACTATTCTCTGTTTGGGGCTGGAAGTTATTATCTGCCTTATGTATATTTGTTGCGAGTCTGTGTTCCTGCTGCCTGTGCATCCAATGTGGCACAATGCTTTGTTCCCTATGTATTTCTACTTGCATTCCTTAAACGTAATGTGCCGAATGTAAATGCCCAACTAGCATCTGATCGAGAGATTGGCCAGTTGATGCTAATTAATATGGAAGATAATTTTCATGTAACCCCTATTGCATAGCGATGTCTTCAGGTAATGCTAAAAGGACGGTCTGTGGAAATTGCAGGAATTACTGTTAACATAAGACAAAGTCATTTTGTTTACGGCATCCATTTGATTTAGCCATGTGATTCTGCCGTCCTCACTGTTGCCTGCCTTCCTATTCTGCTTGAGTCATCAACTGTAGTTAACTCCTTCAGTACTGAGCCAGAGCACTGCGCATGCTCAGAAAGGCCTGTAGCTGCTAGAATGCACCTGTTTTAGAATGTAACTGTTAGGCTGTTGCAACTGACTAAGCTGTATTATGTCCCCTCCCACATTGCTGAGTAAGAGGTTTTTGCCTGCCCATGTCAGTTGATAGTTATTCTTGTATATGCTTGTACCTCCTCTTTGAGTCCCCATGCTTATTCAGCAACAAACCAGATATATAAACCCAATGGTCCCCGTATTATTTGTACTATCTCATACTGTGCCTTAGGGTGCTGTATCAACGTAGACCCACCCTTGAGTGATCAATAAACTTGTTTTCTTTATATTCCAGCCTCTGTGCCAATCTCTATCGTGTTTATTTAAGGACAAGTGGACTGATAAGGGTGAATCCCTGCAGCAGTGAGCCCCTTAAAAGGCTTATTCTCCCACAATTGTGCCACCCACAGAAGCAGCCTGTAAAAGGTGACTCTGGACTGACATTGCAGAGCCTGTGTGCAGTCTAGTGCTGCCATGTTGACTTGGCAAGTGCACCCACTTGCCAGGCCCTATCCTTCCCTTTTCCTACATGTCAGCCACCCCTAAAGTAGGCCCAAGGTACCCCTGTAGGCAGGGTGCAGTGTGTGTGAATGGTAGGACATGGCCTGGTGTGTGTGGCATGTCCTGATAGTGAATTACTGCCAATTTCATTTTTCACTATTACAAGGCTATCTGTTCCCATAGGACAGAATGGGGAGTTTGTTTATAACATCTTATAAACATAACTGGCCCTGGGAACAAGGTAGGAAAATAAAGTTCAATATGCTTGAACTCATAATGTTAAGATGCATCTTACGCGCCAGGATACTCCTGAGTATTTGAGCACGCTACAAAACCACCAATAACATAACAATAACAATAACAGTAACATAATATTTAGCGTGGGTGATTTTTACATTCTGTGTTTCAAAATACCGCTTTTAGAAAGTAGGTATTTTCTTGCCTAACCATCCAGTGTGCCACTGCTAGGTGTGTGTATTGCATGTCTGGCTTTTGGATGACAGGGGCTGTAGAGGGGCAGTGTCTCCAGAAGTCTGATTGATAAGAGCTGGGCTGAATAGACCTGGGCTGCATTTAGAGTAGGGGGAGGGAGTTTCATTTCACCTGCATGGGCCTGGTCTGCCTTCCACAATGTTGTCTCCACCTCCTGCCACAAAGCTGCACCAGTGAAGACAGAACTGGTTTTGGCTGGGCACAAACACTCTCTGCCTTCAGAGAACAAATGATTTTCGTGTAGAAAAAGAGGGGCCCAGACCTCACACTTTTAGATCACTTCTGCGAAATCAAGAGGAAACTTTGCCAAGGAGAAGAGCGGAAAAAGCTGAGGAGGAATACCGCCCCTGTGCTATTTGTTGTCTGGGGTTGGCCTGCAGTGGCTACTTGCTGCCAAGGAAAGGAGAAAAGGACTTTGCTGTTTGCTTTGTCATCTGCTAGAAGAAAAGAACTCCAAGGCTTGAAATGGAGCTTGCCTCCTGTTCTGAAGTCTCAAAGACACAAAGACTTAATTTCTTCTGTCTCTCTGCACCTGGAACTGCTGTTTCAGCTGCCACAGAAGAAAATTGCAACATTGACGCCATCGAGTGATGCCGTAACCTGCACCGAAGCCGTGGGCAGCGCTCATGAAGACTTGCACAGGAGCCCGATGCCTGCTGATGCCATTCCGCATCAACTCCGAAGCTGTTGCCATTGCCTAAACCGGAGCCGAGGACACCGCTCATGACGTCCATGACGCAACGTCCTGACTCGCACCACAGCCCCAACTTCACTGACCCCGGTGCTTCATCATCAGGGAGCTGATACTCAACGTGGGTAAGTCCTGAATACACCAAACTGAGGTAAGGAACTGCTGCCTCGCTGCCACCGTGATGTGAACTCCCCGACACAGTAAGGAACCTATGTCTCACCTCGCCTGCACCGAAGTAAGGAACTGAGGCTTCACCTCCCCCGGGCTCACAAGGAACCAACGCCGCTTGGTGTCAATGAAGCATCACCTCCCTGACGCCATGCAATGTCTTTGCTATCATTGTTTCCAAGGCACTGTTCTTTGTGGGTCTGCTTGACTCCGTGCCCGACGCCGCACACCTCATGGTTGGCGCCATACTTTGGGATTTTTACATGTCATGATGTTGTAATAACTCCAGGTTGAGTTCTTTGTTGCTACAAACTTTAATCGAGTGAGTAACTTATTTTTGAGGATATCTTGATAACTATATTGTGGATTTTTGTCGTTTGGTCTTGGTCTTGTTTTTGTTTAAATAAAGATTACTTATTTTTCTAAACTGGTGTGGTGTCCATTTGTAATGTTTTCACTGTATTACTGTATGTGTTCACCAATGCTTACACACTGCCTCTGAGTTAAGCCTGTCTGCTAGTGCCAAGCTACCAAGGGTATGAGCTGAGGTTATTTTAGAAGTGTATCCCCCTTATCCTGACTAGAAGCAAGGCCCCTAGAAGGACAAAGGTACCTACCTCTGCCAGCTAGAGACCCCCATTTCTAACAGACATCACTATGGATTTAGATATAGAATATACATCCACATAAACTTCCCACTTATGCATAACACAGGTCCCAGATGCGTAGTGCTGAGATGACAGATCAGGGGTGGTTTTGAGTTTAATCTGGGTTCTATTTTTCCTCCTTTTTGATTCTGTTTGTTGTTCTCAATTAGTGTGTGAACTGTAACCATCCACCACTAGGGATAGGGATCTATACACCTACTAATAATACGTCTGTGATCCGATCACTGTGGTATGCAAATTATGATATACACCTTGGAATGTACAATACATGCTGTAGCAACCTTTTTGCCATTTAATGCTGAATGATATGTGTCAATATACTTATGTTATGTATGTGTTAATTCTCCACCAACAAAATGCAATAAAGTTTATGTTTATTAGTTTTAATGTGTCGTGGAGTAGAGTGTCGTAGAGTGGAGTATCATAGAGTATCTTACAGTGGAGTAGAGTGGAGTGTCATACAGTGGAGTGTTTTAGAGTGGCTTAATGTGGCCTAGAGTGGAGTTGAGTGTTGTAGAGTGAAGTGGTGTAGAGTGCAGAAGAGTGTTGCAGAGTGTCAGAGTGGATTAGAGTGGAGTGTTGTGGAGTGTAATAGATTGGAGTAGAGCAGTGTGTTGTAGATTGGAGTGGTCTAGACGAGACCAGCATAGATTGGAGTAGAGTAGAGTGACATAGTGTGGAGTAGAGCAGCTTAGAGTGGAGTAGAGTAACATAGAATGGAGTAGAGTTGAGTGGCATAGAATGGAGTATAGAGGTGTAGATAGTGGCGTGTATGAAGTAGTTTACAGTGGTGCAGAGTGGCGTAAAGTGGCATAAGGTGGATTGGTCTAGAGAGTCGTGGAATGGCGTCGAGTAGAGTGGTGTAGCGTGTCGAAGAGTGGAAGGGCATAGAGTGGTATAGCATGTCATAGAGTGAGTGTCATAGAGTGGCGTATGCATGGTGTGGTAGTGCACTGCCATTACAGATAACTCATTTTTAATTGAAATTGCCATTACATTTGCACAGACATACAGTTTTACTGATAACACTATACAACGCACAAACAATAATGTGTGGAGAAGGCATTACCTAGTGCATTGACTTATTTTGATCATATTCAAATATTTGCTTCCAACAGTATTCAGAATTACAAACTAAGTTCTTTAATTGTGCTTTCCTAATACTGATATATTCTGAAATATTTGCACAGTTCATTTACAGCCATTTAACGGTTGTGTGCTAGAAATTTTTTTTTTCATTAATACCCCAGATTGTCAGATAAATCTTCTCACTTTGAAGTCTGAGAGAGAAAAGTAAACACCAAGCTCCCACAGAACACAGATCCAAACATTAGATCTCTGTCTTTGAATGCACAGCAAAAATGACAAGATGAGAATAAAATTTAAAGGACAATTTACAGAAAGCGAACACTAGTGAAAAAATACAGTAAATGAGCTATGCTTGACGGGAGGGACAAAGACATGCTGGACAGCCTAAAACAAATTAAGCCGGCAAAAAGGAAAGCAAATGTTACAAACCATAAAGACAATGGTAAGCAATGGGTAGATTACATTTTTGGGCAGCTTTCAGAATGTCCCCAAGAAGTCTTTGGGAACCAGACAGCTGCGCAGTCTGTTAGTCTTTGACCTAAACATGGCTGTGTAGGTGTTGCAGTGGCATGACGTACACTTCACAAAGCCACACCTCAGAAAGGACAGGAAGAGATACACCTCTTTCAGAATACCTTCACTATAAATAATATTCACAAGCCTGTTCGAAATTTAAAAAAAAGACAAATGAAGAGGAAGTCTGGTCTCTGATGGTTTGAAGGGTACAAATTGTGTAATAAATCTTGTCTATGGATTGCGACTTTATGCATTTTTGCCATGTCGTCTAATCAAGCATTAACATAGCAACAGAAATGATTAGTGTAACATATAAACATGTGTTAACTGTGTATATATAAAGTTATCACACTTATGTGGCCAGGCGCGCAACACCCATTGGACTCACCGGGCTTCAGCCACCCCCGTCGTGTGTGGCAGCCTGGGATGAGAAAGATCCCGGGCACACACAGAGCTGCACCCGAACGTTTCACAGGTCTTTAAAAGACCGTGTGAATGTTAATTAGGCCTTGCAGGTGTTTCACCCCTTCTAAGAGCCCCTGCAGCGCCACTCTGCCTACTGATTAAAGGTTCAGCCCCCCCCCCGAATTTTTTTCTTAGTTTCCCCCCCCCCCCCCCCTCCCCCCTCCCCGAAATTTGGCTCTAGTTGCGCCTCTGTATGTGGCCACGAATTACTTAAGTGTTTTGTCAGGAGCCAAAAAATAACGTTGTTTCCTGTTACAGCCAACATGCTCTCAACTATGCAAGATGGACTCCAAAAGCTGCGTTACTCCACACCTGTCCCTCTGATGGATAAACTCTTAATTTCTCATCCACCTGTTCGAAAGGCAGAGATATTTTAGGATCTATGCATCTACCCTTCTGCTCGCTCTTCCCTTCGTTTTCAAGTTATTAACAAGAAAGCTTTCATAATGTCAAGGTCCTCTTGCAAATTTCATCACTGCCACATTTGCAGCCCTGATGCCTATTCATTGGCGCATAGAGTGGCCAGGAAAGTGGTCAGTAATGAAGTCGTTCATTGCTTATCACCGGGCACCCACCACCTTAAAGGCAAAGGAGCAGCTTGAAGGGAGTAATCTATCTCAATCACTGTAATGAGCCTCCCCATTAATCTGCCATAAACTAATAAACCAAGCACCCCCCAACTTCATTAAGTCTTTAGTACATTAATATGTCTTACTTAGTGTGTGCTGGCCCTTTATATGTGTGCGGCGCGTTATTACCTGATGGACTATTCCCCACAGGCCGGCGGAAGCAGCCGGCCTGACAACGCAGGCCTCGCGCATCCCTCCCTAGAACAAGTAAACCTTCTTTTCGCAAAGGAAAGAAACAAACAAAAGCCACATAAAAAGCCCGAGCCTCCAAATTAAATTTGTGATGCCAGGCATCAGATGGGCCCACAGTCAGAGATTAATTTGACTGATCAAGTTATAAGCCCGCTAGCCCCGGTGATCAATCTTCTATCTGTCACGCGGACAGGCAGCGGTATTAACCTGGAAAGACTGAACATACAGAGGCCGTTTTAATTTCTTTCAAATTGACTACTTCCCTGTCCCCTTTTCCGTGTTTCGTTTAGTGATCTCCTGTAAACCTACGCTCTGCGTTTTTATTATCGGTTCCCGGTGGGGGAATCTTGAGGCTGTGTCAGGGAGAGTGTCACCGCGGATATCACGCCGCCATGCCGTCCTTTTTTTTTTTTTTTTTTAACAAGAGCGAATAAAGTTTATTGAAAAGAAGACCTCCGCTGCTGGCTGACAGCGTTCATAATACAGAATTAATGAGATGGTATTAAGCCCGTGGCTGTGACCGTGAAAGGAAATCAATGAATGACTAAATTGAAAAGGTGTTTGCTGCCACGGCTGCTATTGGTGACAACAAACGTTTGCTAGGAACAGATAGTGATTTTTTTTCTTAAGGAGGTCGTCTTCACCGAGTTACAGCATTGATTCACTCATATTCGCTTAAAGCCAGACTGTAGGAAAAGTCAGCCCTTTTTCTCACCATTTTCTTATGAATTGCGTTACATAATGCGCGTCTACGGAAGGAACTCTAGTGTGGAGAGATCTAGGCAGGGCACAAGTCCTAAAAGAAGAAGTGGGGAAACTACCCTAGTTAATCAGAATGCAAGTGGCATCACTGCACGTGATATCACGGCGTGTGACACCGCAGCATGTGACATCACGGCAAGTGACATCACAGCACGTGACCACAGGAAGTGGCATCATAAGAATTAACATCATATTAGGGTGACCAACTGGCATGGGTGCAAATTCAGGAATGCGAGAGTAAAAATTCAGGACAAAGCGTAAAAAATCAGGACAAAACTTCAGGACAGGAGGTCAAAATTCAGGCAGAAATTCAGGACAAAAGGTATGATTTACAGACACATCAGTGGATGCCATGCAGTAGTATATAAATCAATATGTAGGCAAACAAAGAACATACGTACAAGTCACTTATTCTGACCAGTCACTTTCTCCTGCCCGGTCACTTCTCCTGCCCTGTCACTGCTCCTTCCCTGACATGTCCCCTGCCCCGTCACTGCCCCTGCCCAGTCACTGCTACTGCCCGTTCACTTCTCCAACCCCATAACATCTCCTGCCCTGACCTGTCACTTTCCCCGCGCCGTCACTGCTCCTGCCCCGTCACCGCTCCTGTCCGGTCAGCACTCTTGCTCATGCCCGATCACCCTTCCTGTCCCGTAATTTCTCCTGCCCTGCCACTTCCCCTGCCCCATCACTTTCCCTGCCCCGTTCACTGCTCCTGTCCGTTCACTGCTTCTGCCCGGTCACCGCTCCGGCTCATGCCTAATCACCACTCCTGCCCTGTCACTTCTCCTGGCCCGTCACTTCTCCTGGCCCGCCACTTCTCCTGCCCCATCACTTCTCCTGTGCCGTCACTTCTCCTGCCCCATCACCTCTCCTGCCGCATCACCTCACCTGCCACATCACCTCTCCTGTCCAGGGCAGGATTGGCAATAGCCGGCACCGGGCATTTCCCCGGTGGGCCGCCAGGGTTGGGGCCTGTTTTGGGGCCAAGGGCCGATTTTGTTACAGGGCGGTTTTTGCAGCATAGCTGCAATATTCGCCGCTGTAACGAAATCGGCAGAAACCGGCCATGGTAAACAGTGCGGTCGCACCTCCAAACCCGTGGGGGGCTGGCCAAGCACTTTGCCAGGGCAGGTTTTGGGTACCAGTCCTACCCTGCTCTTGCCCCATCACCACTCTTGCCCCATCACTTATCCTGCCCGGTCACCTCTCCTACCCCAACACCTCTCCTGTCCCGTCACTGCTCCCGCCCGTCACTCTCAGTGAACAACATTGGCAAATTACACAAGGCTGCAAGTTCCCCACAGTACTCTGTTTGGGGAAAGCTCCTCTGTAATCACTAACTACGATCTACTGGCTCCCATTGAGTCACTGGCCTCCACAGCACTCATTTGCACATGATATGCTAAAGGCAAACAGCGAATTGTCATTCGAAAGGGGATAATCAGCCTCAGTAAGATTGACAATGGGCCTGTCCACAGTCTGTGCAAGCTCAGTGAGTGGCTGCTGCGGCCTCTGGAGTTCAACAGAGAAGTGCGAACTGGCCCCCGAGAATTTTTTATCTCTTTGGGCTTCTCGCAGGGGAACAGAACAGCACGCTCTAATTAATCTCCAAAATTACAGACAAATTGCGTCTGTAAAAGGAATGATTACGGACAACGGACATCACACCAAAATGACGGATGTTCCATAAAATTTACGGACGGTTGGTCATTCTACATCAGATCTTAATACTCACATATATGTTTAACATGTCCATCATGAGTACATTGTAGCATATTTCAAGTATACAGGGAAACCCTCCTGATTTAGACAGAAGATTCACACTTTTGTAAGCTACACATAAAACAGTGTTGCCTTTTGTCAGCGTAAACTTCCTCTATCCATAGTGCTTTAGAAGAAGAAATAGTGGTACTTAAATTATTTCAACGCCTCCTCAGGGGTAGTAAGCCCTATATAAATTACATGTATTTTGTGTAAATACTGGGAAAGACTAACACACCTGACATTCTTACAGTGCATGCACATCTCCTAAACAGGGACTGAATAATGTGAAAATCTGCCCCTCTTAAGTATGTGTGAAGTGCTAACAAGGTGTGAGCCTTTGTTTCCCCTCCGCTTCATTTGCATCAGGTGTGAGGCTTCTGACTTCTGCCAGCCAAGAGACTCCAACAAAAGGAGGCCTGATGACCCCTCATATTCGACCTTTGTTATGGGCCCAGCAGGAGTCTGAAATAGGAAAGCCCCATCCTGCCTGCACGTTGTTGTCTGAGATCGAAAGCAAACAACGTTCAGGCACTGCTGTATGTGAAAATTACACCAGGATGAATTCAGCATATTTTTCAATGGAGTTCAACTTCTTGGCAGGGTGGACGGCATCCACTATGTGAAAATAGTGGGTGGATGCCATTCACCCGTGTGTACCCACGACTCGTGCCCTGGATGCAGGGCTTTACGTGGGCTGAAATATGTGTGTGTTGGGAAGAGTCTCTTAAAGGGGCGTGGCTTGTACAATTAAGGGCATAGCTTAAACATGTAGACTAACATTCCCATAAGGTGCCACCATACCCACACATTTGCACAGATTCCCAACCCAACGTTCATAGGTGATCGTTGTTTTGTGGGCTTTGCAGAGAGGCCTTTGGCTGACCATGTATTCTGAACACCGTTTTTACTCACTGACAAGCAGAGAAACTCACACTGCCTCTGCCACAGTAGGATGCCACAAAGAGGATGTGGCCTGAGGGCCAGAGCTGCCGACTTTGGAGCTGGGGAAGTTCGAGTATAGGCGTCAGTTCAAGATCCTGTGATTTTGGGCTTACTAAAAAATTAATGTGTCCTTGTGTAATATATCTGACGCTAATGTAAAGTGTTCCAATACCTTCGGGCCGAGTGCGTGCTACATAATCTGCAAAATAAAACAAATAAAAAACACAACTCAGTAGTGGCCCCTTTTAAAGTCATAGATGAGACTCAGTTCAAAGTATGCACTATAGAAGAGTAACAATAGGCTGCCTGGAGAAAATACAGAAGACAATATTCTCAAATAAGCAAACAAACTTTGCGAACCTAGGACTGAGTAATTCAAAGAAGAAGAAACTAAACGTTTTGACTCCAACTGTCAGGGTGTTTTCCTGTATAGTGAAGGAGTTATGGACGTGAACGAAAGGCCCGAAATGGCCCCGTTTCGGTATATTTTTTGAATCACTACCTGGAATGGACCCGGAGGCACCCTGCCCAGTTAAAGCCTGGTGGCATGTGAAAAAGCTGAATGGGATTTTATTTTAGGCACAGGAATATGTTCCATAAATATGGCAAGTCCGGGTAAGCTGCAGGCTAGGGAGCCGCTTTTAGAGCGGGATGGGCTAGTGTGGGACTGGTTTGAATGTTTTTTGAAAGGTCTGATTTTGCTTTTTTGTCCAGCCCTGAAGGAAGAACAGGATAAGAGAACGGTCTTACATAGACAACTGTGCATGACATTGTTCAGAGCGAGGCAGCCTAGACTGGCCGGCTAATGCTGTGACGTCGGTGCACTGACTGACTGAACAACACATGTAATTGGAGGGTTGCTGTCTGGTTCAATTAATCAATCACTTTGGCACGATGAGAACAAGAAGCATCAGGCAGTAGGCATGCCTGAGTGCTCCACCAGCTCCTGCAGCTATGGGAGGCTGCTAGAGAGTAGACCCCTGTACACAACTACTAAATAAAACAATATTGAGTGACTAATATGAATTTCATTTATTTCAACACTGTCCATTATATTGAAAAGGTTAAAATTAGGCCTGTGTAAAATGTCAAATATGCCACCGAAATGTAAAAATGTGTACATTTTTGCCTTATGTGTCAAATAATGAAACCTTGCCTTTTGCAATCTCATGTCATTTCTCCTGCAACAGAGTTATATTCGTATGTCTTGCATGCAATAGTTATTCTACTTGAAGTAGTGTCCTGACAGTATCTTGTGTGATTTGTTTATCTGAAATTGAGACGCTGACTGTTAAAGTACATTCCATTATTTTTGCTTCATTTTCCCAAATTATAATGAAAAAATACATGCGGTTTCTCTTACTCCTATTTCAATACAAAATATGTGGTACTTCCAGGAGTTCTGATTCATTTCAATTTCTTATGATGCCCGAGCATAAAAAATTTGTATTGCGATTTGACCTGCAACATCTTTTTCTTGGTGATGTCTTACCACATCCCACAATGGGGAAGAGGCTCACACCCTTAGCATTGTACCTCTTCCTGCCATACAATCCTCATAAACCCAAAGTTAGCCCTTACTTTGTTTTCCCCATTCCCTTACTTCACCCTCAGTCACTTCATTTCTCTTCCTTCCATCAAGCAGAAAACCTAAATCTATTCTGAAAGATTTCAAAATGAATGACAAAATAGGTGCTGCAGTCCACATGTGGTATTTAACTTTCCATGCCCTGGGTGTATTTCTTCTCCATATACTTTGCCCTTATAAGAAAGTTAAATGTCCAATCAGATTTTAAGCCAATTTCAAATTGTGTTGGAGGTCAGAACACATACCCAGACACTGGATAGCAGTGCTCCAGTGTTAAGAATTCAAGGTTTCCGAAAGGTGAGTCCTAAATAAAATGTTTTTTAAATGGGGTGACCACCCAAAAAAGGGTCACTTTACACCGACTCCTTTTTATACTTTTAAGAAAAATCTGCTAAGGTAATGTCTTAACACGACCGGAAGCAAGATGGCAGCCGCACTGATGGGAAACATCCTTTACAACAACATTTTTTCCACGCAGTTCCTTTACAACGCAGGAATTACAACGCAAGTCGTTACAACGACTTGCGCTGGAGGGCGCTGTGTGATAGGGAATAGTTTAATTTACTATCCAAAACCTTCCCTACTATCCACGGGGATTGGAGTTGGTCTAGTAAATTAAACTATTCACTATCCAGCGCCCCCAACGCAAGTCGTTGTAACGACTTGAGTTGTAAAACCTGCGTTGTAAAGGCATGCGTGGAAAAAGCATGCGTTGTAACGACATACATCCCGCACTGATGGCCAAGTGAGCTGCCCTCCCCGCTATCCACCACGGACCCGATTTCTCTGCGATGAAGAACCTTACCTGAGAGCCTGGTTTCTAGGTGAACAGCAGCAGCAGGGTCCATAGTTTCTGCCGTACATTGGAGAAAAGAGAAACTAGTACTCGAATGTAATGACGCTCGAGGATTTTGTTGTGCAGGGCCCCGCTTCCATTCTACCTGGCGTCCTGCTTTAAACTTAAGCCCACATCCGCTCTGATAGTACTCCCCTAGCCTGCGGGGTGCTATCCCGGAAAGATGCCAATAAAGGGCTCGACCAACAGGGGTCGCGGCACGACTGTGTCGACTGCAGGGACTGCAGGGGCTGCCTCAAAGACCTCTGCGGCAGCTCTGATCCCTGAAAAACGGGACACACAGGACGCCGAGAATCTCCAGCCTACAAACGCGACCGGCAAAATCAGCACGGCTGGTCGCAACAATAAACAAATGCAGCCTGCATTGTTTAAAGGACAGTCCTCTAAGAGTAGATCCTCAGTTAGCAATTCCGCTGCAACAAAGGGCTCTTCTGCTGCTAAAACTTCTCCTTCTGTTATGAACACATTGACTCCCTGCTCGAGCAAGGGGGATCCCTCCATTATTTCTCCTCCATCATTAGTCAAAACTGTAGCAGTACCAGCTACTCCCACAGCAGTGCAGTCTTCTCAGTCGCTCCTCGCAGGTTGGGAATTCGGTTGTATCGCTGCTCAGCAATCCAGCTGCATGCTGGTTAATAAAGTCCTGCTGGAGAAAAAATCTGATTTAAATCCAAGGCTTATTGAAACTGTACTGCCACCTGCTGGAGGCGATCACTTGGAAACCTTAGAGCTTAACAGGGAGGATGAGCCATCAGACAAGTTTTTTTCATTGTCAGATGCGACTATCTCTTCTGATGAAGATGCCCAAGACAGAAATTGGGCTGCTGATGGTAGCGACACTAGTCGTTTCGACTGGGACGGAGATGGAGATCAATCTCAATTGAGGACTGAGACAGTTAAAAAAACAAATCCCCTCTCCGCCTGCCAGCCTACTAATAAGACAACTACTGGAGCTATGACTTGGGATTATTCGTTTTCATCTGGACTAGTTGAAAAAGGTGACACTGCGACCGGTACAGCATCAAGTACAAATGGAACTACTGGTCCCTATCCTTAGGAAATTACACTCTCCACCATTTATCAGGTGATGATGGCACACGGAGAGGAGTCTAGGGTGGAAAGCTCCCGGATGCAAGGGGCCTGCAGGAAGTTGCAAAACTCTGTCCACAGGATAGCAAAGACTTGCTCAGACTTCTCTTCCAGAATAACAGAGGCAGAAAGCCGGATCTCCCAACTTGAAGACGATTTAGCCACTCAGCAATCTAAGGTCGAAAATATGCAGTCAATTAGGGATGATACTGTGCTTAAACTGACCGACCAGGAAATAGGGCAAGGCGCAATAATTTGCGAATTCTGGGTATCCTGGAGGGCCAAGAGGGGTCTAATGTTCGCCAGTACATAATTGAGCTATTTTAGGAAGCCTTCCAGGATATCCCACAGTGGGACTGGAAGACGCAAACTCAGAGGGCTCACCGCTTCCCTTTTCACCAATGGAGCAACAGGGGGCAATCAGATAATCGTCCACGCGCCATCCTGATCTCTTTAAATAATTTTCTTGCCTGTGAATCTCTCTATGATCATGCAAGACCTGACCGCAAAAGGACTGGTAAAGGCCACAGTTTTTTTGTACGCCCGGACTTTTGCCAGAAGACTGTTGAACTACGTTGGCATTTCAGACAACTGATCCCTGAGCTCCAGGCTAAGAGGGCTCAGGTATTTCTCCTTAACCCGGCTAAATTGAAGGTGATCTTCAAGGGTCAAACTCAATTTTTCCACAGAGAGGGGCAGGCTAAGGAGTATCTATCATCTCTGAAGGCAGGGTAGAGGACCATCTTCGATACTGGTTTGGAGTGCTGTCCTTTTGCAAATTGCATCTGCATCATAAGGACTAAAACATTATTTTTTGGTTGCCTCTCCCTGCTGTTCTTTGATGGGACTAGATTTTTGGCTTTCCCCCTTTGACTTATGACATATTTCTCTATGTGGTTTGGTTCCTCATTGCTTTTGTTTTTCTGTCCTTGAGATAATATACAGGTATAGTGGTGGTCTGAGCTGGGATTATGCAGCTCAACATCACGAGGGACAGTAGTTCCTATGCCTTGGATAATGGGAAAGGGGGGTCGGTAGGGGGGAAAGCAGCGGGGGAGAGAGGGAGGGAAGCTAGGGCACGGTGGTGGGAGGTGGAGGGGGCACAGTACAATCACGCACAAAGCAGTTATGGCAACTTATATAAAACACTTTCTACGGCTCTCTTTCTTGAATTTTATTTTAGGAGCTATCTCAGTCAATACTATTGGCAGGCTGGGTCTGAAGAGCTTTTGGTTGGTCAGGTTGTTATCCAAGAATGGCCAGCAGACATGATCTAACTCGGATTTGTTCTTTAAACTGTTATGGCCTAAATGATAGGAGAAAAAGGGGGGTGCTTGTGAAGTTGATTAGGCATTGGGATATAGATGTATTATGTTTACAGGAGACGCATATCCCTTGGAGTAACCGCGCTTGGTTAAAGGAACTTGGGCTGAATCTGATTGCCTGCTCACAGCAAACAACTACTACCAGGGGGGTAGCTATAATGGCCAGGCGGGGAGTTAGCACCGTTAAGCAGGTAAAGTAAGGGTGGGCGTAAAATCCGTTTCGCGGGCGAATTTGCGGATTTTCCGCGATTTCGCGATTCGCGAATCTCGCGAAATCGCGGTAAAATCCGCGAATCAGCGGGGACGAATTTTCAGCCAAGCAAGGGTTACAGCAGCAGGTGCAAAAGTTGAACCTAATTTCTTTGTAACCTTTTACAAAAGGGTTACAAACAAATTAACTTCAACTTGGACACCTGCTGCTAATTGCTTCCTGCCGCCTCGTTGCCTACTTGCAACTATTCTCTGACCCTGCTCTGACCCTTGAAGCAGGGTCAGAGAATAGTTACAAGTAGGCAACGAGGCACCTGTCCAAGGAATTAAACCTCATCAGGAAGCACTTACAGATATAAAAAACAGGAAGAAGGGAGAGGATGGCAAATACACCCATTTTGAGCTGTCAGGAGGGGTTAAACTAAAAGAGACCTTTACAGCACAATTTTCATATGCATTTTGCTAAAAATAAAAAGCTGTATGTTCTGTAAGGGCAACTCAGGAATCTGGCCCTTCAGAAATCCGGCCTCTCTTTCTTTCTCTCGTTCTCTCTCTCCCTCTCTCTTTCCCGTTCTTTCTCTCTCTTTCTATCTTTCTATCTATCTATCTATCTATCTATCTATCTATCTATCTATCTATCTATCTATCTATCTATCTCTCTCTCCCTCTCCCATAAACGACTGCATGGGTAACTTCGCTATGCAAGCGGCTCGCGAAGATGTAAAAATCCCTGCGAACACGCAAAAATCCCGCGAACACGCAAAAAACCCAGCGAACACGCAAAAAAACAAAAATCCACAAATTCGCACAAATTCGTGAATTTTGCGGATCGCGAATTCGCAAATCCGCAAATTTGCGGATTGCGAATTCGCAAAATTCGCTCATGCTTAAGGTAAAGGTTGATAACTTTGGCAGATGGGCTCTGGCTGACTTAACTATCAGGGGATCAGCATATACTATTTGTTCACTGTCCGGCTTTAACTTGGACGACCCCTCTGTTTTGCACTTTTTAAAAGTTGAATTCGCACTATGGCCCTCCCCAAAAATTCTATGTGGAGATTAGAATTTACAT
Source organism: Lissotriton vulgaris (assembly GCF_964263255.1). Classification (NCBI taxonomy): domain Eukaryota; kingdom Metazoa; phylum Chordata; class Amphibia; order Caudata; family Salamandridae; genus Lissotriton; species Lissotriton vulgaris. The sequence goes on along the minus strand of NC_141693.1, from coordinate 1,041,229,322 downwards.
TTGAACTCAAATTTTGATTTCAACTGCAATACTCCATATTCTTGGAGGAAAGGCAAGACATTTAAATGGGTACAGTTGCTCTGCCGGGAACATACCTTGGCTGATGTTTGGCAGAAGTTCTACTCGAATGATCCTGGCTATACTTTTTACTGTGCCCCCCACTGTAAATTGGTCCGATTAGATTATTTCTTGGTTTCTGATTCGATCCTCGAATGAGTTACCTGTGATTTGTATCCCGAGTCATCTCGGAACATAATCCCCTGATCCTACAACTTCCATCAAAAGGGACAAGGTCTCCTGGGTCAGCTTGGTCATTCGAGCGGAAATTGCTGCTTGACCAGGATTATTGTAGCCATATGTCAGTATGGATTAAAGATTTTTTCTACGGAATAATGGTACAACTCCTGTGGCTGTAGTATGGGATGCCTTTAAGGCAGCAGCAAGGGGTGAGACTCTCAGCTTTTCACTATATCGGCAAAAGAAAATTAAAGAAAGGGTTAAAGATTGGAATAATCAGCTACGAGAGGCAGAGAAATCACTAATTAAGGTTATCTTTGATCAGTCAAAAAAGGAGGAATGTCTCAAGCAGATAGCCATCTGTAGGAATAACATCTATCAATATTTTGCAGAAGAGATCGCGGCTAATTTTGTTCAGTATAGAACAGAGATTTGTGAGTATGGTGAAAACACTGGGAGACTGTTGGCCAAGAGGCTACAACACAAGGGCGTTTTGAATAGGATTAGCCGGATAAAAGACAGCGCAGGACAGATAAAAAATCAACCGGACAAGGTACTTGAAGTATTTCAGGAATACTATAAATCCCTTTACTCTCCTGACGAGGCTGACGCGTCAGATTCACGAGAGGAGTACCTGTCTGATTATGTAACTTTGACGGTGACATGGGAACAAGCATTGGTCCTCTCCTCCCCGATTTCCAGGGAGGAGCTTGAATCAGAGTTAACATCACTGGCTGCGGGTAAGGCAGCAGGCCCTGACCTGCTACCTCTAGAATTCTATCGCACATTCAGGCATTTCCTACTGGGTGAATTAGAAATTCTGTTCACGCTGGCCCAGAAGGGACAGACTCTTGATTCCTGGTGCAAGACCACAATTGTAATTTTCAGGAAGAAGGACAAACCAGAGCCCAGTCCTTCGTCCTACCGCCCGATTTCACTAATTTGTGCGAACAGTAAAATTTACGCCAAGGTCATCGCAGTTAGATTAGGTAAGGTGATAGCCCCCCTAGTTTCGAATCGCCAACATGGCTTTATACCTCGCCGCGACACCACAGATCATATCAGTTGAGCAATCACATTATTTGATTGGGCTCAAGTATCCAAACAACCCCTGGCTATGATCCTGTTGGACGCCGAAAAGGCGTTCAACAGGGTCTCCTGGGGATTCTTATGGCAACTACTTAAAACTAAGGGATTTCCACGGGATTTCATTTGGTCAATACACGCTCTATATGATTTTTAACTATGAGCGGAAAATCCGTTTTGCTTGGGAAATGTGCGGTTATTTGGCAATTTCGCGATCCGCAAATCTCGTGAAATTGCCGAAAAATCCACAAATCCGCTCACGGGAGGATTTCAATTAAGGCAGGTGCTCGAATTGAAGAAAGCTAACTTTGTAACCATTTTAGAATGGCGCCGGCAAGCTGCTAGAGTTGCAACTTGCAAGTAAGCAACTCTGGCAGCTTGCCCGCGCCGTTCTAAAATGGTTACAAAGTTAGCTTCAACCCGGGCACCTGCCTTAACTCTGTAAGTGCTTCCTGTGGGCCAAAAATTAAACCTCAACAGGAAGAACTTACAGATATAAATAAAGTAGGTGCCTGAGTTGAAGCTCAAATTCAGTAACGTTTTAATCAGCCCAAAACATTAGAGAGCACTGTCGAGGCTGGGCAAGTATGCTTTAACCCCATATCTGCCGTCGAAAATTAGCTGTAATACTCGAGGGAGGTATTTGAATCCCTGAGTTTCTCGAGCGCAACCCCTGTGTAGTTCCTGTGACCAGGAGGCTGCTTTCTCGTCACCTGCTGCCCTGCTCGCTCTCTGACCCTTTATACAAAAGAGGCATGTGAAAAACACGCATGGAAGCCCCGGGTCTTTGCATCCATGAGTTTCTCAAGCGCAACCCCTGTGTAGTTCCTGTGACCAGGAGGCTACTTTCTCCTCACCTGCTGCCCTGCTCGCTCTCTGACCCTTTACACAGGAGGCACGTTGACACGCATAGAAGCCCCGCCCGTTTGGCCCACACTACACACTAGCGGTATCAAACGTATTCCCGCCCTTTCCCAACTATGATGGACAGCTCACTCAAGGGACCTCGGCGTCTTTTGGGGCTGTGGCAAAGTTACAGGCACACATGGTCAGTGGAGACAAATCTTCTGGCCCTTTACGCAGCTGCAGTGTAGGAAAAGCAATATATATTTACCCAACGAGGTAGCACTTACTAATAAGCCAGTAAAAGTACTCCAGTTGAGTAGAGGTATTGCACAAAATGGTGGAATCTTCGTGGATAACTATTCTGGGCAGGATTCATTCTGGCACGAGGCTCCTGTCACAAAAATTAAACCTCAACAGGAAGCACTTACAGATAAAGCAGGTGCCCGAGTTGAAGCTCAAATTCAGTAACGTTTTAATCAGCCCAAAACATTAGTGAGCACGGTCGAGGCTGGGCAAGTGTGCTTTAAGCCCATATCTGCCGTCGAAAATTATCTGTAATACTCGAGGGAGGTCTTTGAATCCCTGAGTTTCTCGAGCGCAACCCCTGTGTAGTTCCTGTGACCAAGAGGCTGCTTTCTCCTCACCTGCTGCCCTGCTCGCTCTCTGTCCCTTTATACACAGGAGGCATGTTGACACGCATAGAAGACCTGCACCACACACTAGAGGTATGAAACGTCTTCCCGCCCTTTCCCAACTATGATGGACAGCTCACTCAAGGGACCTCGGCGCCTTTTGGCGCGGTGGCAAAGTTACAGGCACACATGGTCAGTGGACACATATCTTCTGGCCCTTTACGCAGCTACAGTGTAGGAAAAGCACTTTACATTTACCCAATGAGGTAGCACTTACTGGATTAGCCAGTAGAAAGTACTCCAGTTGAGTAGAGGTATTGCACAAAACGGTGGCATCTTCGTGGATAACTATGCAGGGCAGGATTCATTCTGGCACGAGGCTCCTGTCACAAAAATTAAACCTCAACAGGAAGCACTTACAGATATAGCAGGTGCCCGAGTTGAACCTCAAATTTAATCAGCCCAAAACATTAGTTAGCACGTTCGAGGCTGGGCAAGTGTGCTTTATCCCCGTCTCTGCCGTCGAAAATTAGCTGTAATACTCGAGGGAGGTCTTTGAATCCCTGAGTTTCTCGAGCGCAACCCCCGTGTAGTTCCTGTGACCAGGAAGCTGCTTTCTCCTCACCTGCTGCCCTGCTCGCTCTCTGACCCTTTATACACAAGAGGCATGTTGACAACCAAAGAAGCCCAGCTCGTTTGGCCCCGCACCACACACTAGCGGTATCAAACTTATTCCTGCCCTTTCCCAACTATGATGGACAGCTCACTCAAGGGACCTCAGCGCCTTTTGGCGCGGTGGCAAAGTTACAGGCACACATGGTCAGTGGAGACAAATCTTCTGGCCCTTTACGCAGCTGCATTGTAGGAAAAGCACTATACATTTACCAAACAAGGTAGCACTTACTGGATTAGCCAGTAGAAAGCACTGCAGTGAAAATCGCAAAGAAATCCACAATTTTGCAGGAAAATCCCAGAATCCGCGGATTGTTTTGTGATTTCGCGCGAATTCGCGAACTGCAGATCCGCAAAATTCGCCCAAACTTAATGCTTTTCCAGTAGCCTCAGTCCGTATTTCTGGTCAAGATTCATGTATTTTATCCATCAGCAGGGGCACTCGCCGGGCTGCCCCTGCTCTCTGCTTTTATTCTCGATCTATATTGATCCCTTTCTGAGTAAGCTAGATAATAGTTTAAGGATTAAGGCAGCATCGGTTAATGGTATAGCCTATAAAGCACTGGCATACGCCAATGACGTTGCCATTTTCACGAAAGAAGTATGCTTGACTCTTCCGGCAGTTTATGATCTGGCTAATCGATTCGGGGCGGTTTCTGGTTATCGACTTAATGTCGATAAAACTCAAATAATTCATTAAGATTCTTCAAAACCTGTGGGGATTCCAATAACCTCATTCGCTACCTAACTGGGAGTTAGGATCATGGCAATGGTCAAGGAGATACCTGAAATCAATATGTCACCGATTGTCAAAGAGGTCAATCAGTCCTTAGAGAGACTTGACCACCTCCATCTTTCACTTCATTGGCGCTCCAATGTAATCAAAATGACAATATTCCCAAAATTCTTATATCTATTCCACTTTATTCCCATTGAATTCCCTACACATTGCATTTCAAGTGCCGAAACGGCATGCTCAAGGTTTTTGTGGGGCTACCATAAAGCACGGAGGGCGATGAAGCGGTTAATACTCCCCAGACTAAGGGGTGGTTGGGGTATGCTGTAGTTCCGTAGTTTGAGGGTCTGAGGTTCGGTGGTTCCGAACCCGTTCAATAAAGGTCGTCGGAAATAGACGATTTTGGTGTCAGCGGACCGCAAATCACGAGTGCGGTGTGTACGAGTGTTTTCCCGCTAATCGATCAACGAGAACACTACGTATCCAGGGATTTCGTTTGAACCCTCGGGTTCCATTTTGTGAACGGCAGCCATTTTGTTTGGTTGTCCTCACATAGGCCGATGACTGCGGCCGAATGAGTCTTTGGGACACGTACACCTTAGCTGACTTCTGAATGACCTGGTTGAACTGACTCCCTTGCCCGAGGCTGACCTCGCTGAGCCAGTTCCTTGTTAAGCAGCTGGTCAGATAAAGATCAAAGAGCAGGACATGCTGAATTAACAGTACACTTGTGTAAGGGGGTGCCCGAGGGGCCCCCTGGTGCTCCAGTAACTTGTGACCCCCCCCTTATCTTTCCACAGCCCAGCCTGGAGCTACCGTCATGGCACAGAGTGGAAGAACGCTATAGCTGCGATGAGGAGGACCTGGACGGCGGCCCCTTTAAATGGATGCCTGGTACTGAAGAGGAGTGGCCGGACTCCGCCTTAAAAGAAGAGGGTGCGCCCGACCAGGTGTGTCTATACACTGGAGGAGCGGTCAGCAGGAGAGGTGCGGCGTGGAGCAACGAAGAGGAAGACGGCTTGTGGTGGGAGGACGATTCGCTGGAGTGGAGACTGCAGCGACAGAACCTACAGGACGAGAGTGCGGAGGAAGAGGAGACACCTCAAGGGTTCCCGCGTCTACGAGAGGGATCTCTGCGCCAGGCGGCATCCACAGAAGGCAGGCGGGATTCCGAAGCGGAGCCGGAGGCGATCCCTTGTGTCATCGTTCCTCGAGAGGAGGAGCCGCTGGTGAGGACGGAGGAAGCAGACGGGGAGGAAGTGGACGAGGTCCTTGAAGCCGTCGGTGGGAGACCAGCGGGAGCTGTCAGCGGGGGACGGGAGGAAAAAGCGGAGCCAGGAGGCCACCGACATCGCGATCCGCCCAGCCACTCCCCCGGAGGGGCGTGGCTTCGCGAGGTACGTTCCCGTATAGCGGGCTGGGTGGGAAGAAGGACGCTAGTGCTCTTCATTCCTGTAATAGTTTAAAAGGCGGTTGTGCTGTAAAATCACCTACACGTCAAGTCACTAATCACAGACCCTGTGTTCGTCACGTTTGTTTGTTGGGCGCACTTGTCACCTCCTACTGCACGCCCCCCCCCCCTGGTGATTGGGCACCAAATAGAAAGGCCGTGATACTAACGAGCGTTTCTTGTTTCATTTCATACCAACGACCCTGAGGAGGACAAGACGGAGCCTGACGGTGGGGAACGAAGGCGGACCCTAAAGACAAGAAGGAGAGAAGGAGTTCTTTCCAAGAGTAGAGCGGAAAGAAGTCGCTCTCCACGAAAGTCTGGTGTTAGACTTAAATGTACCGATCAGCTCCTATCTAAAATAAAACCTCTACCAGTTATAACTAAGACTCGTCTCTTGCCTCTCCCCGCTGCCCCTTTTACAACTGCACCCACCCTTCTATCTTGCTTCTCATCTGTTTCTGCTCCTTCCTTTATGGCTTAATCACTGATTTGGGTTGAGGTTTTATGATGGGTTTGTCCGGCCTGATCGAACAGGAAAGTTGGAATTTGCTTGGTCATTTCTGGTGGGCTGGACAACGGAAAATGGGATTGTCGTCATGCGCTACTTTTGAAATGTCACAATGTGATTGGCCAGTTTGTATGTAACCGATGCCACTTTGGAATGTGATTTTTGGCATAAAAGACCATGCTCCGCTCATTGAAATTGTGCAGTCTCTAGCGAACCACCCGCGTTGTGCTTCGTAGATCTCTATTCCTGGTTGCAGCCAATAAACTTTGGTCTTTGACGTCATCAAGAAGTGTCCCGTGTCTCTGTTTGCCAAGGCAGGGGAACTCGAAGACATCGGGCGTTTTCCCTGGCGCCGCTGGGTTCTAAAACCCGGTTCTTCAGTTGGCGCCCAACGTGGGGCGACTTCAGCGGTACCGGTCCAAGCCCGAAGATCGTGGAGAGCTTCGTGTGGAAATTCTGGAGGAAGGCCTGCCACTTCATCGACCCCTGTATGGCGTCGTGGTCCGAAAGTCTTTGCTGCGAGGTTCCCCGTCTTCCGACGGCTACAAAGGACTGCTACCCTGTCTGTCGCCCTGTCTTGGAGCCATAGACGATTTGTAGAGCGAGACGATAGATGGGTCTTCTGGTGACGCCATCGACATTTCAATTAAGTATGAGTGGAGCGTCTCCCAGTCCTTAGTTTGTTTGGTATCCCATAGTGGATCGCTTTGATTTGGTACTTGCAGGCCCCAAAGCCAAGGGACTCGTTTATTCAAGAGACTATCGTTTTTGAGATTTCCCTTGAAGTTTGAAGCTAGACTATTGAGCGAAGATGCCTGGTCTTAGCAGACTTGGAAAGGTATTTGGTTGTGGTTGTTCTAAGGATTTCCGGTTAGAGGATTCGTTTCCAGTTCCTCCGATTGGAACTCCAACATATGAGCTTTACGTGAAGCATGGTGTAGGCCCTATTGGTTATAATGACATCTGGGTAAAATATACAAAGAAAGAAAGACAGTGTCCTACAGTGGCCCCTTTACAGTAGCTTTGAAACAGAGATTTTAGACAATCTCGAAGTTAAACTGTTCAAAAAGAAAGCCCGGCCGGCAATGTTTGACTCTTTCCGCATATGGCGCAAAGAAGTCAAACAGAAAGAAATTAAATTAGCAAAGAAGAATAAACGAGAACAAGGTTTGTCAATGGTGCAAGCTGCTATAACATATAGGGATAATGAGGAAGAGCAAGAGAGCGAACAGATGCTTAGGGTTAGGAAGTTAGCGGTAGATAAGTGCTACCCAGTTTTGCCGCTTAAAGAGCAGGAAGAAAAGAAAGATCTTGCAAAAGATCCTTTAATGTTGCATCTATTGAGTTCCCCCTTATGCACAGAATGCTACGGCACCACCGCCACTAGTTGTAGTTGCGCAACCTCCGGTTGCCGTGCCACCTGCGATTCCTCCACAGCCAGCTCCTCTTCCGTTGGCTACTATTCCTTTGGCACAGCCTCCTCAGGGGCCGCCAACTTTGCCTCCCCTTTCATCTGCTACTCCTACGCCTATCTATCACACTCCTTCTGTTCCGACTTTAGATTCTTCTACTATTGTTCCGTCTTCTCTTGTTCTGACACCTTCTCCTTCTACTAGACAGAGAATGACTGCTGCCGTTTCTGGCTTCTTTTCTCCTTTGTTGGGACAATTGGGTATGTCTCCTGTTGTTGAGTGTAGACAATCCCGTAGTCAATTGCCTGATGCTAACGAGCGTACAGTTTTGGATCATATGGCCCGTAAATGGGTTACATACGCTACACAGTCTGATCTTGAGGGTGTTATGGATGTTTTCCTTCAATGGGAAGCACCTAAGCAACGGTACGTCTTTGAGATGATGTGTGTGTTCCTCCATGAACAATGGGTTGAAGAAGTAGGTAAAGCTCCTGATGAGTTGTACCGAATACGTTCCGATTTTGCGAAAGGGACCGTTGTGGGTCCTCATGATGTTGAGAAAGCACTTGCGACCTTATTGCCATTTCGTAGTGACACTCCTTCTGAGCGACTGTTTGAGCCTGGTTCGTCAGTTAGGAGAGCAGCATGTCAGTATCCGATGCGTGAGGTTCCTCCAGTTTGGAGACCTCAAGATGAAAATGTTGCTGCACATTTTCAGCTTGTTTGGGTACATTTTCCTTGGAAGCGTGCTGAAGTCTTAGCGCTTAAGCAGACTTTGCCTGATCCGCGCAAAAATCCGGCGGGATATTATAAAGAGCTCATTCAGACTGTGGGCTCGTGTATCATGAATTTGGCAGACATAGATATGTTGTTTGGGAATGTTGGAACACGGCCGCGCGGATCCTTACTAACACCAAGAGTCGGTGCTCGGCCAAATCAGCCATTAGAGCGCTTCACTGGCTGCCCGTGGTGGAAAGAGTGCAGTTTAAGGTGCTCTGTCTAACGCACAAAATCCTCAACGGGAAAGCCCCTCCCATCTTCAGAGATCTGGTGACTCCCTACACCACCTCCAGACCTCTTCGATTCTCCAATGCCCATCTAATTCTGCCACCTAAGATTAAGAGAGCGCGATCAGGAGGTCGGCGTTTCTCCTACAACGCTTCCAAACTATGGAACTCCCTCCCTCCTGATATTCGTGCACAGCCTAATCTTCTGGCCTTCCGAAAATCTCTGAAAACCTGGCTGTTCCCGTGAGCCTCCCACTTCCGACTCCGCCCGTACTCATTCAGCGCTGGGACGCTCACGGGCAGCCATGCGCTCTAGAAATCTTGTAACATTTAAAATTTAACATGTTGTTCCACAGCCTATTTGGGGTACGATTCGTCACACGGATCATGCACGAGAAATGGGCGATACATGGAATAATCTTAGTGCTGCAAATGATAGACAAGTAGGCGGTGCTAAGCCTGAGGATATCATTACTGAACTTCCTGGTAGGATTATTAATTATATGAAGCCTGAAGTGCGTGTCAATTGGGACAAGTTGTCTGCGTGTAAGCAGAAGAAAGATGAGACAGTGTCTGACTTTTTCACGCGGTTTGAAGAGACCTTTGTAGACCACAGTGGTCAGGACATGGCTACTGAGGGTGGCCAGAGATTGTTCGTCGACAAATTTGTACATAATTTGCTTCCCGAGTTGTGTAATAAGTTGAAAGATTCTGAGAGTGCTTGGGCTGTTTCCACGTCAGCGCAGATTTTAGTTACGGCCCAGTACTATGAAAATATGCATAAAGATGAGATAGAGAAAGCGGATAAGAAGACTAAGGAATTGAAGACTAAAGTTCTTCTACAACAAGCTTATCCACCCCGTACTAATAATCAACGCGATTATCAGCAGAATCAGCAATATTCGAGAAACTCGCAAAGGAACGAGTTTTCTCAACAACGTTTTCCGTATGGGCCTAATCAGTGTGCGTATTGCAAAGAAGAGGGTCATTTCAAGAATAGTTGTCCGGTTTTGTTACAGTGCACGAATGGTGCTTCCGGTATGAGAGGACGAGGTGCTCAACAAGCGCCTAGAGGTAGAGGTCGCGGACAGAATGTGCGTTCTTTGCCTCCACAGAACTCAATGAATAGTTTTGATCAGCAGAATGGTTTGTAGTGTAGTTCCTATTTTCCCAATAGGCCCTGCGCATTGGAATAACATAAACAGTAGTATCGACGTAGAAGTGCGGATCTTCCAGGCTTCTACTGACTATGCTAAACTTAATTGGGTTTGTTACCAACTAGCTCAGAGGTCACTGGAAACTTTCTTGACTGAATAGGAAGTAATCAGCTTCCCTGGCACAGACAAGAATGGATTCAGTTTTCCAACAACCGTGCAAAATGACAAGTTTGCTCCTCAGATAAGAGTCAATCTCTAGAGTCGTGTGAAACAATAGACAGTTATTTTACTCAGTCAGTTGTTGTGCAGATTACTTTCACAATGTGTAGAGAATAGAGAGACGGGCGTTTTCAATAAAAGGTATTATTTATTGAACAGTCTTTCTTCTCATACAAGAGAAATGAATTGCCACAATTGCAAAACTTGTTATTATAAAAAGTGCGTACAGTAAAATGAGTATTGCGAAATAATACTCTTAAAGCATTGATATGGTTTCTTAGCCATACAATGGTTTAAAATGAATAAAACATATACACATTCATATATACATTTGACTAAAGTACTCAACTGGTGCTTCTAACTACGCCTACCCCAGTGTACCTGACCTAAGCCTAATATTTGGGAGGGGAGTAAGTAAGTAGCTTTAAGTTAAGTTGGCTTTGCCAAGGTTTGCTTTCAAGAATTGTCTCTAAGGGTTTAGTCAACACCATACCTCTGGAATAGAATGTTGGAGGGCAGGTATCTCCTTCAGGGACTCAATATCCCAGTCACTCGCAAGAGTAGGCTGGAAACGCCGGAGCTGGATTTCTCGGCAGGAGAAAAGACAGCGTCTCTCTCAGCGCGTCGAGGAGGAGGAGGAGGGGCAGCGTCCGCGGGCAGCTTGCATCTGCTGGGCTCTTGCAGGGGATGGCTGTTCAGCTCCTGTGTTCACCACACCATTGTTCGCTCGTTCGCAGCGATAGCATCCGCAGCGATAACGGCAGCGATGTCTATGAGGCAGCTAGCTAGCATTTGCTTAAGGCAACGTTGGTAATATTTATACCTGAAAGGTGCCTTGTTTGACGTAAGGTTTTGGACATAAGACGTCAATAAAGATGTCACTAGGAAGTGATCGTCTCTCAGTGCTCATTAGAGTTCTATTACTAATCAAAACATAGCAAGCGGGGCTTTCCCAGGTTGCTGAGTTTTTATCTTGTTGAAGAACTCGGAGTGTTAATCTAGGAATCTTAGATAGTGGCTTCTGCTATGTCATTTGCACTAATGAGCTGCAAAGGAAGTTGCAGAGGAAGCGATTCTGAAATGTGGCTCTGTTCGTGTGTGGCCAGAGACGAGTTTCTGAATATTGCATTTGATCGGTTATGCCAATATAGGGAATAAATGGATTTATAGCCGTATAGGGGCATAAGGTCACAGTATCGATCAGGGTCCTAGATTAGAACGCGACACCCACTCCACGAATTTATGTCCATCAAATTACTAAAACTATAGCAAAAGATGCATGTGTAACATTGCCCACCCTAAAATACATATTTGCATTTGAAATAGGCGTATTTGAAAAACGTGACAATATAGGTACTGTACGTCTTTGAAGCATAGAAATCATTCAAAAGTATAACATATGCAATCAATGAACGGTTTTGCAAAAGAATTACACATGAAATATCTCTGAATACAGAAGAGAAGGGCGAGATAATTTCATCGCATATAAATGCATTGCAGTAAAATGTGCTAGAGGCTGGTGCTAAATTATTATGTCTCTAGATTTACCTAAAATAGAAGTAGAAGTAGAAGCTTCTGTTCTCTATGAATAGGTCTACTTTAAGCAAAGAATTCGTGCCAGAAAAAGGGGAAAATATTATGAAAAATAGTTAAATCCAAAAAATATTTCCTTGTGAACGGGGAAATAGAGTTCCAACGCTTTTAGCAGTTTTTGTTGATCAAAACTGAAGGCCGAATTCAGAGTTCATGGGAACGCTGTGTGTCGGAATGCTTTTCAAAAGTTGTTGTTTCTGTTCAGGGGAGAACATCATATCAGACAGGCTCTCAAAAAATTGGTCTACAAAATCAGGTGACAGTTCAACCAAATTCGATAGTGCTGTAACTTGGCAGGTGTGAGAATGATTGCTGTCATCAAAGTCTGGATCAGCAATGCTCACAGAAGGTCGTACCTGGGTGATGTTGCTTTTGTCACCCGCTCCACTGTTACCGCCTAGTCGTAGTACAGGAGTCTCAACGAATGCCGTCATCAGGATTGGTAGCCGCTGGGGACAACACAATGCGTGAGCCGTTATTGGACTTAGCAAAGTATCGATATCCATTGGTACCGCTGATGGAAGTGCAAGACAGATGTCCAACACACACTCATCTCCGCATAGCATACATCGAAGCACAGGTAAGATGCAATTTTGCCATATAGGTCTGAATGAAAGGAACCAGGTCATGTTTAGATCTCTCAGCCTGGCCAATCCAAGGACTCTAGTTATTCTGTCCCGGTAGCACACTGCTAGGATTGTTTCTTCCATTCTCGTAGGAGTCATGTCTGAGCTTTGGCTTGCCATATCGGAGCAGGAGGGTCAAAAATAAAATCCCTGCTACAAGTCCCAAAAATAGGGGTATGCCGCCAAAGACTGAATGGACAAAATTGGGAACGATTCCCAGAATTGCTTGAAATGGTGTTAGCAGTCCCGTAAAAATCGTCTTAAATATGCCTGGGATGCCTATGGCACTAGACATGTTAAGGAGTTGGCTAAGCATTTCTACTAAATGCACAGGGCAATTTGTTGATAAAAGGTCATGTATCTCCGTAGCCGTCCTTGCAACTAGGAGATCATACGTCTCTTTTGATGACGTGATGGGCACTGTTGTCTGCAAAAGCACAGACTTCATTTTGCTTTAAGTATCAATTCGTATAGAAGAGAAATTCAAACAAGGCCAGATGGGAGTCTCTATGTCTCCAGGCCCGCTCGGAAACAATGCTTGCTTACAGCATTTGACCATGAAAGTTACGCTTACGAGATAGGCTTTCCCTGGCAAAAGGCCACAACAGCTGTGATCCGTTATTAGAATGTAACTCCCATTTGCGAGTTGCATAAAGAAAGGCTCTTTCTGCGTTGCAGGTGTGACATGTTGGTGGCATGAAAGGTTGTTAGAATTTCCTTCACAGGCTCCGTGTAAATTAATACCCTGGCACAAAAGTATACCGCTTAGTGAATGTTTACAATTTTCACCACTAAGAAATACATTTTTGTTGCTCTCACTGTAGCATGTATGTGTGTATGGTAATTTCTATGTTGACTTAATGTAACCTTTACCCAGTCGTTCATACTGGCCAGTAGGTATGTATTCAAGGCAATTTTTAAATCGGAAAGTTGTTATCGGAATTGTGATAATCCTGTGTATTATCCATTCAATGACAGGACTTTCTGACATTGTCAAAGGTAATCTCTCAAGTTTTTCGATGCTCAGGATTGTATAGTCTGCTCCTTTCTGTGCCAAGCTCATTTGTTTATCAGTAAGGTTAAAAATGGAAAACAATGACGTTGTGTTGATTAAACGCCAAGGCACATAGCCGGAACGAAGATTTTGCAGCGTCCAGCCTAACTGTACAATAGAACGCAATTGTGACTGGCCATGCTGTAACATTAGCAAGTCTTTGTCTATTATATCAAAGGCAGATGATACAATATTGTCCAACGAATATATTCTGGAGGACAGAGTCATTAACCCATTGTCCACTACAGAAAGTGATTTTTCCAAATTAATACGATCAATTTCTCGTATTTTTTCAGATGTTTCAATTTGTGTGACTTTCCGAGCCTCGTTGTATACCGCATAGATACTGGTCGCTATGAAACGCTTTTGACGCTGTTTGCATGGTCCCAGAATGAAATTGCGCAAATCAGCACCATCTTTAAGTAAAGACAGGTGTTGCTTAATTTCAGCCAGTGTGAATGATCCTAGCCATTCAAGGCAGAGCTTCCCTACACTGTATGTTGTTACTATCCCTGGATGTTGTCTCTGGGAGTATCTAGGGTCTTGTCTGGTCATTTTTAACCCCTGTGTTTTGTTCAGAATCTATCTTCACAGTTGTTTGTGTCAGTGGGCCAGATTAACCACTTTTTCCAATCAGGATGTGTTCTGTTTAAATGTAAAATTTTAGATACGTCTATCTCAATATCTGTTGTTGCATTATCAGGTATTGGCTTTGGAATAGACGGTTTGTTAAGGTCTTTAATCTTAGCTAGGCCAAGACAGGATGTTTGGTGAATTGTGTCATTTAAAAACATCATTTGTTCTGGGATCATGCAGGCTCGAAACAGTGCTTCTAGGCCTTGTACCTTCCACTTTTTTGTACTCCAGTTGGTTTTTGTTTCAATGTTATTTTTCCAATAATCAAAACCAAATGTCATCATATTTTCATAAAATGCTTCTGAATATATCAATTTAGTATTTGTCAGCATTGTTTTCAATCCTGTTTTATCTGATAGTTTATAATAAAACGTTTCTGCATCACTGGTGTTAAACCCTGAGAAGTACTTGAATTTCTCATAGAATGTTTTAGAACTGCTTTTAGGTGGTGTAGCACAATGTTCCCACTGATTATACATAAAAACATTTCTAGGTTGTGCAGACTTATGCAAGTAATGATCACCATAGTGTGTGAAGCAGAACATCTGTTCTGTGGAGAAGTGTGGCTCAGTGGTTAGAGGCGGCAGACCCGGAAGCTGAGATCGACCGTGGACCAGGGTTCGATTCCCCGCCTCAGCGGGTCTCGGGCTCAAAAATTCCACGGTCTCGACAATTCTCGCTCCGGTGCCTACTCACTCACGGGCTCTCACTCTGCAACTCTGGGCAATAGCTTGCTTAATCTCCACTATGGCCCCTTGCGGCGGGATGCCTGGCTTTCACCCTGTGGATACCCTGCCGGGGCCTCTCACAGGGGAATACCAGGACAGGTTCCCTAAGCAAGCGCCAGGATGCCCTTTGGGTGACAGGTTGCGCTATATAAGTACACCTACATTTACATTACATTTACATAACTAGACGAACCTTATAAATAATCATGATCTGTGAATCTAGCTGACATTACTAAATCAGACATCATATTATTAATACTTTCAAAGTCCCAATCATCAGAGAATGTACTAGGTTTTACAAAGTCACTTAAGGAAACCTTGAATTGATGAGGATACTTCAGGATTTCGACCGGACCATAGATTTCATAGTCTGTTTTCTCCCATACTACCCCACCGGGTATTGGAATGGCTGTGACATTTACTGTTGACAGTTCTCTTTTCTTCACGTGGGATGATCTGTGTGGTTTGAGGACTACGTTGATGTTCTGACTTGCTGTGTCCATTGTACTATATTTTCCCTCAATGAATTTTCCCAAACAAAGTACCATGATGAGCCAAAGCAGGAGGAAAAATATACCTAGACCAAACCAGAACTCTAACCATGGAGAAATAAGATAAATTTCCTTCAGTTGATGAAAGAGTTCCGTTGCTTTTTCTTTAAAAGTCTTTTTTGTTTCCGGCATTACTTCGGGGTTGCTTTGATCTTCAGAGAAGTTATCGAAGTTGATGAAGTAGCCAGAGGCAGTTCTGTCAATTGTTGGGATTGTTCTTTCAATTTGTCTTTCGGTAGCACATTCTGATGCCACATCATTGTAGACTGGTGTTTCTTGACGAACTGTTTCAATCTGTGTCTCAAGAGGCACGAGTTCCATGGCATTATTGCGTAGTCTCTCTCTGTGCACTGCAGGCTGATCGAATGTGATTAGTCTTTCAGTTTGAACCTCTTGGATTGTTGCAAGTTTGGGTATTCTGTTGTTTCTTGGGAGTCCACTGGGCCTACTGTTGATTATAGGCCACATGCTTGTGGTTTTACCAGGTCGATTGATACAACTCTGTTCTCCTTTTTACCAGCAAGGGGCGGTAGTACTACTGATCTTGTTCCGTTGATTGCTAAGACAGGTACTGCTTTTCTGTAAGAAGGCCCAAATTCCTTCTTTACCGCTATTTTTTCTCTGACTAGATCCCCAATCTTTGGAATCCAGACAGGCCTTGCTGGGGCTGTTGCTGGTGGTGCCTTGTCAGTGGTAGCTGGCTGTTGCTTTAACTTTATGTTGCTTAAGGATTTTCTTGTTTCATTCAAGTCCTGTAAAACAGCCAAACGATCTTTGATGTCAAAGTTTGTTTTCTTATCTTGTACCACTGATACCTGACTATCTAAGTCCTGAATTCGCATTCTTGTTCCGAACAATAGTTCGCATGGGCTGAAACCTTTTAGAGAATTTCTTGGCAAGGTATTTAGGCTTAACTGGACACTTATTAAATGTTTGACCCACCCAGCACCCGAACCTAATACCTTCGCTGTTATAGATTGCTTTATGTCCCGGTTTTTTCTTTCCACTACACTGTTCCCTTCGGGGTGTGACGGACAAGAATACTGCAACCCAACTCCCATGCTGGCCATGGCCTCCTTATAAGCTCGAGAGCTGAAAGCAGGACCCTGGTCAGAATGGAACATGGCAATTGCGTATGTGCCGATAAAGACTCGCAGATCTTTTATAACCGTTCTGGCGTCAGCCGAGCGCTGGGGCCACATTTTTTAAGTGGATTTAGCCTTCATGATGTACAAAGGGACGCGTTTCTCTTTTTTGATAGCGCGGATAGATTGCCTAATGCTTTCTATTAGGGCTTCTGACACTACACTGGCCGGTTCTCCACTGCGATCTCTATTGCAGTCTTCACAGTTTTTTGCAAATTCATGAATACCTTCACTCATTTCCGGCCACCAGTACTCTGATTGTAATTCTTTCAGAGAGTCCTTGATTTTTTGGTGTCTCAGACCCAACCCCATATGTGCCTCCTGTAATAGGAAACCTCTCCGTTTCATGTTTGGAATTACCCTATCCCCAACTCCAGGGATTCGAGCAAAAGGAACGGAGTTTGCATCAATTACGTATGCATAATTGAGTGGATAGTTCACGGGTAGTGCTGCACAGTCGCCTTTTACCGACGTTTTTACTGTCAGCATGGTTTCCCCGTCTATGTGTTTTTCTGAACGCTTTTTTGTGGCTACGGAAGCCGGTTTAGTTGCTTCCGCTGTGGCTGTATTAGCCAATGAATTCCCTGAAACGTGAACGCCATCACGTTGAAGTCTCTGTGCGTGTATCACGTGAGTCTTTTGTAGTTCTTTCTGTAAAAGAGCTACTTGGTTCCAGAGCAATTTATGCTTTATTGTGGCACCTGTGTCATCTTTGTAATCGTTTTCAATCCAGCTCTGCAACTTATTATTGTAAGAGTTGACGCAAAAATGAGAATCGCACACGATTAGTGTCGGGAATTCAGTTTCAGTTTCAAATCTTTATTTCGGCATTACGCCATAAAAGAACAGTTTAAACATTACAATTTAGTAAAAATAAATGACGATCACTAAAAGATAAAATACATTCTATATAACTATGCAACACATGTTGAAAATACTTGGAGCATGACAATAAAAATCATATGAGACAGGAGGACACCTCAATAGTTCTATAAGCAAATTCAATTATGTAGTGCTATTAGTGCTAATATGAACAAATTCAATTCCATAAATTAAGACCAAAGTTATAGAAATTTGGTTCACAGCTGATGGCCCATTTTTTTCCTACGGTAGCAAATAGAAAGTAGAAATCTACTGACACTGAATATTATCTGTTGTGAGGTGTTAGTAGTCAAAATTCTCAGAGCCTGATGGCAGGACCTCAAGCCTAATAGAAGGCATATCGGTTTAATCCATCTTTTTCTTTCATGGGCGTAAATAGGACAGAAGAAAAGAATGTGCTGCTCATTCTCAATTTGGTTGTTTTCACAGAGTGAGCAAGCTTCGTCCAATACCTCAACTGATGGATCACGGTTCCTTGCCCAACGTGCCAAAGTTGATTTTAGTAAAAGATTACCATATCTAAACTTTAAAAATAGTGTTTTGGCGAGTGGAGGCTCTATTTCGTCCATAAAGGACTCATATAATGGTTAGTCCTTAAAACTTAAAAATTTTGAGACTAATGAACCACTAGTACTAATGTTTACAGTCATATTTGCTACATAGGACCAAAAAGCTTTTTTCAGGACTAATTTGGGATTAGATGGTAACAGCTCGGGATGCACCCAAAAATGTTTCAGGCCTATGAGGTTAAGCCAAGTCCTAACATGTGTAAGCCAAGGGATTTTTTTATTACTATCCAGCGCCATGATCTCTACCAGCCCTTCTCTGTATGCTTGAAGCTCAGAAACGTGCCACAATCTTACCCAGAGCATAAGCGGTCTAATAAGAACGTGATGATCTGTTCTTTTAAGATCGAGGTCCAATTGCAGAGGTACTAATGGGGTTCCTCTCGGAGCCCTTACCAAGCTTCGCATAAAGTTGTTATCGTGGATACTAAAGGTCTCCTTGGACCCTGGCCCCCACAATTCAGCACCATATAGCACTGATGCTTGAACCTTAAATTTAAAAAGTTCCATAACTGGACGCACCGCTTTACTGGTGCTTAAGCTTTGCTCTCTGAGTATAGGTTTGACGTTCTGAGCAAATAACAATTAGCTTTTTTCCAATTGTGCTTTCCAGGTAAAGTTGCAATCTAGCGTCACCCCTAAGTAAGAAAAGTGAGGCACTGATTCCAACTTTATCCCTTTTAAAGTTAGGCAACCCTTGTCTGGTTTGGTTGGATTAAGGGCCATGTATTTCGTTTTCTTTACGTTAATCTCTAGCCCCTTTTGACAACAATAGTTGTTAAAAGTATTCAGTAAAGTCTGCAAGCCATTTTTTGTTTGAGATATCAGAATAGTATCATCAGCAAACAATAGAGATGCTACCCTTTCGCCATTCAATTTAGGTGCGTCATTTTTACATCTTTCTAAGTAAGAGGGAATATCGTTCACAAAAATAGAAAAGAGCGTGGGGGCCAAAACGCATCCTTGGCGAACTCCACGTTCAATTGGAATTTTCCGTGATAATTCGCCATTTTGTCCCCATCTAATTCTCGCAAAGTTCCCATCATGTAATTTTATAATTTGAGTTACTATATTGTTTGGCATACCCGCTGCACTCAGCGTCTTCCACAGAAGATCACGTGGGACCAAATCGAATGCTGCCCTTAAATCAACAAAGGCAACATATAAGTGGGCCTTCTTTATCATTACGTACTTCCAATAGAGGCAGCAGAATCTAAAGCACTGATCTATAGTGCTGACTTTGGTTCTGAACCCGGCTTGAAATTTAGTCAAAAATGAATTTTCATCCAACCAGTTACTCACTCGTACTAAAATATGGCGTGAGTAAATTTTCTGAAGGATGTCCATTAAGCTTATTGGGCGATAATTACAGGGATCCTTCCTGTCTCCTTTTTTAAATATTAAAACAATTTCAGCTCCTTTCCAACTTTCAGGAAATTCTAAGCTTTGAGATAGTTTGTTGCATAGATAATTGATATATGGTGCCCATATTTTCAAGTCATGCTTGTAAAGATCCCCGGGGATTTTATCCAAACCTGGGGCTTTCCCAGTTTTTACTTGGCTTATGGCCAGCTCTGTTTCCCCCAAGGTAAAAACCAGCGGATCTACTGGAATTTCAGGACTTGCTGCAGTGTATGCTGTATAAGGGTCGTCGTATTTCCTATACAAGTTGGTAAAATGGGTTACCCAAGTTTGCTCGTCTAGAAAAGTGTCTTTAACCACCCTTCCTACCTTATTACCATTTGCTATCAACTTCCAAAAAACTACAGTGTCGTGTGATTTTGCAGCTGACAGCAATTCCGCCCACTTTTCTTCCTCCCATGCAATTTTCGATGTCCTTTGGGCAGTTTTATAATTACTTCTAGCTTTTTTAACATCCAGTTGCGACTTGGATTTAATAGCAATTAACAGTTCCCTCTTAGACTCTCTACAGGATCTGTCGTACCAAGGCTTGCTGTGAGACAGGTTCTGAGTCTTCTGCTGGGGTTTTATAGGCATTTTAGTTACCAGTAGTTTTATTTTTTGGAAAAACTCCTGATGTACGGTCAAGAAAGGAGTTTTTGCTTCCTCCTCGGGAGTTAGACTTAGATATGTAGCAAAAGTCCCTGCAAAAAGTGAGTATATTTCGCTCAAGATATCACCATGATCCAAAATAAATGGCCATTTTAGTGATCTCCTGTTGTTACTAATATGAATATCATTACCATCCCCAACACCCTCCTCAAAGGAGAGTGGTGAAGAAGGATCGCTAAGTAATGCAGCGTTTAGTGACAAATTTAATGGAAAGTGATCACTTTCTGCCCTCTCCATTATTTCAAGATCTATGAGATACAACCAAAGAGGGATAGAAACTAGCGCAAAATCCAAGTTACTCCTATATGTATTCCTTCTAAAGGTTGGTTTTTTTGAGATGTCAGACGGTAACCGACCGTTACAGGCCCTAAGGTGATGCTCTGTGCATAATTTGATCAGTTGGAGAGCCAGAGTGGAACATTTCACCGATTTGTTGCTCCCGAGGAGGGGGATTTTATTTGCCTGATCTTCCTCCTCAAAAATCTCACTTATGCCCAACACAGGTTCATAGTTACAATTCAGATCCCCAGCCAAGATGACAAAATCCTCCCCAGGATCCAACCCCCTCAAAAAGCAATCCAACTTAAGAACAGTTGGAGATTCCTTTGTTGACGGGGTGGGCCTATTATAGATATTTATTAGGAATAATTTATTCCCATTGGAGGTTGTTATTTTTAATGCTAGGATATCTACAGAATTTGTGTCTATCACCTCAATATTAACCCTTAGATTGATCTTTGTCCAGACCAGGAGACCCCCAGACGGCCTACCACTTCTAGATGGGATTGCTCCAATACCAAAAGTCTTGTAGCCCACCCTATGGGGAGTATCAACTGCCCAGGTTTCCTGAAGTAGGCAAAAATCAAAGGATTCCATAAATGCAGCCCAGTCAGGATCCCTCAAATTGCTGGCAACCCCAGCTACATTCCAACTGACTAGCTTAACCGAAGTCCCCAGTACAGAAGACATAACAGTATTAACCCTTGGCATCTCATCACCAGTATATGTCACTTGTTGGATTCCCGAAGATATTCCCTCAGAAGGTGAGTGTCTTAAAGTACGAGTTGGTTCTACCTGTTCTTCAGGAATATTATCGTTACATATTACATTTTTTTCCAGAGATCGAGGTACAACAGTTGGCGATAGATTACACTCAGTTACAACCCCCATATCAGTATGGTTCCTTTTGTCCCTTCCCTCATCCCCCCCACTCAGAAAACTTCAATCACAACTATCAAGGCCACTGAAAACATCAAAACGATTTGACGTTTCAAGTGGCGTGAAGGGTTTCAGATTGTCCATCCTTCTATCTTGAAAGTTATGAAAATGTTGATGTCTAACTGGGACAAAGTTCCATCCCAAGGGATCTGGGACTGTTGCAGGGCAAGGGGCACAAGGCATAATTCTCGTACCCTGATGAATCGGGGGGTACTGAGCATATTGACTACTCCCAACATTCTGTACAAATGAATAATTAGGTGGCTGAGTTTGGGTTGAACCCTGTAAGAGGGGAAACTGAGATGGAAGCACCACTGACCTTGGATAAAAATACGTTAGAGATCTTGGGATTATAATACTATTAGAGCTGCCCATCTGCCAATTCAATATATAGTGGACAGCATTTGGATCCCTAAAATTAACAACCACTACGTCACCTTCGATATCTTTAGTTCTGCCCCCCAACCATTCGAGGCGTCGAACATGAATTATTTCCCCATTGATATAGTTTGCAATAGGCCTGTGTGTTCTCAACCAGTGCGTTATCTTGTTTTTTAGTTGGAAAAAGCCCTCCCTCTTATTTTGTTCAAGGGCCGGCACACCTGTTAGGACTACCACATAGGGTAATGCCTCCGGTGGAAGTTCAGGCAACGAAGCCCTTATTGGTTTCCCCCAGGTGCGTCTAGTTTCCCTCACCTCCCTTGTTAAGTCTGTCAAAGCTAAATTAGTTGTATTGCCAGAACTTTTAGATGTATTAACACAGGTTTTACTAGCAACAGTACCCAGCAGTTGATCACCAGTTTTTTCTTGAGATGGTCTAGAGGCAACATGGTGATGAACAATAGCTGATACTGTATTCCCCAAAGATTTTGGTGCAGATAGAGTTAAGGAAGGGATAGGAACAACATGAGGGGAAGTAGGAGGAGGAGATTGAACAGTAGATAACAAAACTTGTGGTGCACAATTAAATGCTTGACTGTCTGCGTTGTTAACACCTTTCTGGCCTACAAGATCTTTTTTGGGCAATGCATTCTCAATTTTTGACAATCTACACTCCACCTCCATTAACCTCTCCAAGATAGATGCAGAGTATGATCTAATCAAGTTCTCAATATCCTGTAGGGACACAGGCCCCTTATTCTCAATGTGAACATCATCTCTCGCACTAGTCTCCATATTGTCCTCTTTGCCTACAGATGTGTTCAGTAGGACTGGGGATGCAGAAATGATATGGATCCCCTCAGAGTCCGATTGAACAACACAGGGATTCTTGGCAACTGTGGACAATTTTTTGCCAAAGTCAGAGCAGCTCAATTTGGGTTGCAACGGATCCCTCCTTTTCCGTCGCTTTTTGTTCGGCGGGGGGCCATAAATTTTCCCCGTAGATGGTAATTTTTTAGCCTTCGTGCGAGCTGCATGCAATTGTGACAAGGTGTCTCCCTTTAATGCCGATAAGCTACTTCCAATAGATGTTGCGGACAGGTCAATCGTATCCGCTCTAGATACGGTTTCAGGTGAAAGAGCAGCCGTATTTGCATCCGGGAGTATACTATCTAATAAAGGGATCGGCTCATTTACTAGTATCCCAGTAGCATTGGCAGGGGGTCCGATCACGGGAGATAAAGATGGTAAAGCCGACCCATTCTTCATACTTTCCACTGAACGGCGGCGGTCTGCCCGCCGCTCCGCCAGCACAATCTCCCTAGCGATATCAGGCGATGATTTGGAGAAATAACTGTCCAAGGTCCCATTGAGCAGCAAACCCTGTTTGTCCTGCACATGCTGCTCAACATTAACAGTTGCCATATATTAAAAGGAGGGGTCGGTTGGTATAACAATAGACGATGGTGATACGAAGATTAGATAAAAGAACAGTCAGTACCTGCAAACAAGAAGGTATGCCCGGTCCGGTCTCCTCGTGTCTCTGAGGGTCTCAGAGGGTCCGCCCTTAGTCCGGGCTTCGTCCCGGGATATGTCCCGCACACGCGTCCCGCTAACGCGTGCTTGCACCAGATCTTAAGCGTCCTGAAAAAAGAGGGGGCGGAGGCACGGGAAGAGGCGGCAGGTGTGCTCGGTGGGTCACGCACAACCTGCCGGACCTCGCAGTCCCGTCCTCCTGCTGCTCCAAGTCCCTCCCCACGCAGGTCCAAATCCACAGCGGGGCTCCAGACGACCAAAAACTGCAGAGGATCACTAACTCCTTGACGAGCGGCTCCCGCGAAGCGGGGGCCGCGAGGAGTTTTAAAGCACAGGCACAGGGCAGAGGGCGGAGGCACGGGAAGAGGCGGCAGGTGTGCTCGGTGGGTCACGCACAGCCTGCCGGACCTCGCAGTCCCGTCCTCCTGCTGCTCCAAGTCTCTCCCCACGCAGGTCCAAATCCACAGCGGGGCTCCAGACGACCAAAAACTGCAGAGGATCACTAACTCCTTGACGAGCGGCAAGGAATTCACATTCTGCATTTTCAAGCGCCATCTTTAAAGATCTGATTTCAGCTCTCTGAGCCGAACAGTTTCTTACTGATTCAGGTTTTGTTATTTTCGGGCTGAATTTATCGCACAGCCAACGACCTTTAACAATCGCACAGGCTGCATCGTAGGATTTGTTCTCTACGTTGAAATGCTGTACAAATCTATCTGTATAGTGTACAGGCGTACTGTGGGAGAGGCAGAAGTTCGATTGGCAGAGGATATTCTTCTTCATAAGTCAATTCATTCAGTTCTTCGAATTGCGGGGCGAAATAGTATTTCACGTCATCCGCTCCAAGAGAATTTATACACTGTATCCATTTCGGATCCAGTGACACTGTAGGCAGGTTTACTGGGCTGAATAGCGCCTCGAAGGCGGATTCCGCGGTGAGGATATTAATCCTTTTACCGTGTGCTAGTTCTCGTTCATTCGCTAATGCAGTTTCTACTGCTTTCACAGTTCTTTCTGTGGGACTGAATGTTTTTTCTGCTTGTGTGTACAAGTGAGATTTAATTGAAATTGGTACATTTTCTCCCTCATTAGAGGTCAGGTACGTGAATCCGCATCTTCCTGGGATGACTCTGATTACAAGATTGAGTGTGTTGTCACGTGTATCTAATTTTGTTTTTGCTAACATGTCTGTTTGCAGTGATCTCAAAATTTCTGTGTGTTTTTGAGTCCAGGTGATTGGTTTGAAATCAGGTTTAATTAGTTTGTAGAGAGGTTTAACCCTCTCCGCGTAATTTAGAATGTAAGTTCTTCCGAAATTCAGAAAGCCTAGAATTGATTGTAAATTCTTCCGCGTTTTTGGAGCTTGGAGTACAGCGCACTTCTCTAAGAAGTTGTCTGCTAGGCTTTTTCCTTCACTTGATAATTTGTGTCCTAAAAATAATACTGTCAGATTGGCAGTTCGAGACTTTTTAAAGTTGAATTTGTAACCCTCAGCTGCGAACCCAAGTATAATGGTGTTCACTCTTTTCAAGTGAGTCTCCAAGTCGTCGTTTGTGAGATAGATATCATCTACGTAAGATAATGCCTCATCATCATATATTTGTAGTAACTCTGTTACTCTAGCTGAGAATAGTCCTGGGCTGTTCTTGAACCCCTGTGGGAGCCTACAGAAATTTTTCTGAGACCCCATTATTGAGAAAGCGGTCAAGTATCTGCTTTCTGGTGCAATGTTTTGACAAAAGAAACCATTAGATATGTCTAATGTCGTTTTATATTTTTTCCTAACTATGTTGTTCATTAGTGCAGCACTATGCGAATTTTGTACTGCAAATGTTTTGCAACATGCATTAAGGTGTCTGTAGTCCAAAACTAGACGATATGAATTGTCTGGTTTGGAGACCGGAAACAAAGGATTGTTCATTTGAGAGGTGCATGTTTCAATCACCCCCTGGTATTCAAGTTGATCTAAAATCTCCCTGACTTGTTTTTTAGCTTCTTGCTTAATGGGATACTGCCTTTGGGCAGTCGGTTGACTTTTTAACTGGATTTTGTGAGGAGAGTCCTCATCCCATCCTACATTATTTTTATATAATGCCGGTGCATGGGCTACTGCCCATTTCCTTGCATAAGTATATTTTTTGTGAATCGGAATGTGATTCGAGAAGGCAGGCATAATCATTTCTTCGCCACGAGGGCACTCCTTGACAAACTCTGGGGGCCAATCTTTTTCAGCTAACAGAATATCATAGCCTTTTGAGAGTTTATCCCAAAATAGACCCCTTATTTTCCTAGTCTTATCACCCTCTATACGCAATGTTATTTCATATATCTTATGGGGCTTGCTAACTCTGGTGTCGGCAGTTTCAACCTGAATGTATTCATTCGTGTCCACTGTCTCCAGATGACTCATCAGGATCTTGCGAGCTATACTGATTTCTGCTGCACTGTCTAGCATTGTCTGTGCCCACTCCCCGTTTTTCAACTGTGTCCTCAGTATTCTCGGCATGATCGATTACTCTAATACTGGCTACCTTCTTTCTTGGAAATTGTAACTTTTTACTTTGAGCAGGTTCCTTGTCTTTTGGACTTGGTGTGCTCTCCTGGGTCTGACCGTCCTCTTCTTTCCGATTTCTGCGAAAAAGATCGAGAGGGACGTGTATCAGTATTTTGATATCTATCAGGTTTCTTCAAATTATCCCTATTTCTAAGGTTAAATCTTTTCTCATAGGGCTCCCTCTGGGGAGACTGGTGTTCTCGAGTCGGAGTTCTTTCCCTCCGTCGAGGAGACCTTCCTCTGGACTGGAAAACTTTTCCTTGGGAGTGGATTGTTTATTTCCATCCCAGCTCTTTTTAGGAGTGTTTGAATTATTTTTAATAAATAATTTTTCAGGATTTTCGAGCAGTTGTGGCTTTACTGGTTTTCCACCCAAGCTGTCTCTACCTAGTTCTTCATAGCATTTTTCTATGATTCTGGCAAGCTCAATTGGTTGATCTGTTATATCTGTTTCCTTCAACTTCTGGCGGATCGCCACAGATGCTGCTTCTCCTTTTATATTGGCTAGTAATATAGCCGAAACCTGCTTGAAGTCTTTCAGTAATTTCATACCAATAGTTAAAGCG
This sequence comes from Lissotriton vulgaris, assembly GCF_964263255.1. Taxonomy (NCBI): domain Eukaryota; kingdom Metazoa; phylum Chordata; class Amphibia; order Caudata; family Salamandridae; genus Lissotriton; species Lissotriton vulgaris. The sequence goes on along the minus strand of NC_141693.1, from coordinate 1,041,203,248 downwards.
GGTTCTGGACCGTATTCATTCTGAATCTGTTTTAGCACATCTGGTATTACCGCCATTGACGGAACACCATGTGTTTTTGTGTAAATGGAAGCAAAGACTGTACCCCAAGTGTCACAGTCCTCCACGTGTGGTGCGACCCCCATAGGAAGGCAGATGGTCAGGATCCTGTGTTTCTCAATAGGGTAGTATTCGGAAATACTGCCTCTATTTGAGTAATTTTCTGCGCTCACCAGAAAGGAATTTGTTCCCGTTTTATGGGTGTTTTACCAAGACATGATTGTATGTTCTGTGGTGTAATTTTATTAGTGTTCCCCTGATGAGGGGTCAGCTGTGGTGTATTAACAGCTGGTTGGACTGTAGCAGTCCGCATTACATATTGGACTAATTGCCTATGTATTTTGATTAATGTTTTTAGCTGTGCTAAAAGTTCTTCTCTAGACATTTTTTCAATGTCCGGATGTGGTGTGTAGCTGGCTAGAACCGGCCACGTTGCTCCTGGTCTACCTAGTGGACCTAGCCTGGTTATATGATCATTGTGTTTTAGGGCGCCTTTAAACCAGAGCAGGTGCTCTTGGAATTTTAATGGGATTTCAATCTCCTCGAAAGGAGCGTACTCTTCCGGTGGATCCCCTATTTTGTAATAGTGAAACTCGTGTGTTGCGGTGTTTGCCCCTGGAAATTTTATCCATGAATAGAATACCTCTGTCTGCCGATATTCGTGTGCCTCTATCACGAAGACGACTGTGCCACCTTGTGTGGTCAGTCCATTTTCTATAAGTTTTAACGTTATAGATTTTCGTAAATGTGCCGGGATGATTTTTGCACCCGGTTCAGTAGTCCTGTCAGGACCCTGCTGAGTCGCATCTACTGCAGCATCAGTTCCGTTGTTTTCTTCTGACATTTTATAAATGCAGGTTTTGCAGAGCAGGTCTCCAAGGAGACAAAGATTAGGTGCACAATATTTTGGAACACTGTATCCTTCAACGTTGAATAAACCAGAGCTTTACATAGGAATCTCTTCCTACTAAGGTCAGGCGGATTTTAACCTTTCACCTACTCCAGACGTCTATTGGAGTATTTACGGGAGAAAGGGGTCTGTGTGAAAAATGCACGACTGAGTTACTCTAACGTCTTGCGTTAGTTTATCGCCTTACCAAACGTTTGGGCGCCATGTAGTGTAGTTCCTATTTTCCTAATAGGCCCTGTGCATTGGAATAACATAAACAGTAGTATCGACGTAGAAGTGCGGATCTTCCAGGCCTCTACTGACTATGCTAAACTTAATTGGGTTTGTTACCAACTAGCTCAGAGGTCACTGGAAACTTTCTTGACTGAATAGGAAGTGATCAGCTTCCATGGCACAGACAAGGAGGGATTCAGTTTTCCAACAACCGTGCAACATGACAACTTTGCTCCTCAGATAAGAGTCAATCTCTAGAGTCGTGTGAAACAATAGACAGTTATTTTACTCAGTCAGTTGTTGTGCAGATTACTTTCACAATATGTAGAGAATAGAGAGACCGCCGTTTTCAATAAAAGGTATTATTTATTGAACAGTCTTTCTTCTCATACAAGAGAAATGAATTGCCACAATTGCAAGACTTGTTATTATAAAAAGTGCGTACAGTAAAATGAGTATTGCGAAATAATACTGTAAAAGCATTGATATGGTTTCTTAGCCATACAATGGTTTAAAATGAATAAAACATATACACATTCATATATACATTTGACTAACGTTCTCAATTGGTGCTTCTAACTACGCCTACCCCAGTGTACCTGACCTAAGCCTAATACTTGGGAGGGGAGTAAGTAAGTAGCATTAAGTTAAGTTGGTTTTGCCAAGGTTTGCTTTCAAAAATTCTCTCTAAGGGTTAAGTCAACACCATACCTCTGGAATAGAATGTTGGAGGGCTGGTATCTCCTTCAGGGACTCAATATCCCAGTCACTCGCAAGAGTAGGCTGGAAACGCCGGAGCTGGATTTCTCTGCAGGAGAAAAGACAGCGTCTCTCTCAGCGCGTCGAGGAGGAGGAGGAGGGGCAGCGTCCGCGGGCAGCTTGCATCTGCTGGGCTCTTGCAGGGGACGGCTGTTCAGCTCCTGTGTTCACCACACCATCGTTCACTCGTTCGCAGCGATAGCATCCGCAGCGATAACGGCAGCGATGTCTATGAGGCAGCTAGTTAGCATTTGCTTAAGGCAACGTTGGTAATATTTATACCTGAAAGGTGCCTTGTTTGACGTAAGTTTTTGGACATAAGACGTCAATAAAGATGTCACTAGGAAGTGATCATCTCTCAGTGCTCATTAGAGTTCTATTACTAATCAAAACATAGCAAGCGGGGCTTTCCCAGGTTGCTGAGTTTTTATCTTGTTGAAGAACTCGGAGTGTTAATCTAGGAATCTTAGATAGTGGCTTCTGCTATGTCATTTGCACTAATGAGCTGCAAAGGAAGTTGCAGAGGAAGCGATTCTGAAATGTGGCTCTGTTCGTGTGAGGCCAGAGACGAGTTTCTGAATAATGCATTTGATCGGTTATGCCAATATAGGGAATAAATTGATTTATAGCCGTATAGGGGCATAAGGTCACAGTATCGATCAGGGTCCTAGATTAGAACGCGACAGGTTCGTCTGGTAGGACAGCTCAGAACTATACGGACGATTATTACGTCGAAGGTGAGGAAGTGGATGGTGATGGTTGCTAGGACAGCCATAGACAAAGAGAGGGAGTTGTTTCAGTTCCAGTAGATCAGAGTGGGCCCTATTTTGAAGTGATTGCATCAGGTGTGTCAGAGCCTTTTCTGTTAGATACTGGTGCTACGAAGAGTTCTATAATGCACTCTAAACTCCCTGGCGCACCTTTGTCTGGCTTGAGAATGTTTCTGTAGGTTTTTCTGGTGCCCCGGTTACAAATCCGATTTCTACTCCATTGCCTCTTTCTGTTGGACCTCGTAGATTTGAAGCACCCCTCATTTTGACTACAGGTTGTGGTGAGAACTTGTTGGGATTGGACTTATTGAAGAGATTGTATGCGACGTTGTATTGTTCTCCGTCAGGAGTACATCTTACGTTGGGTGAGAGAGTGATCTCTACGATGTATATATCTAAAGATGGACTTCCACCTGAATTATCTTCTTTACACGATTCGTTGTGGGCTACTGGTCCGAATGATGTAGGCCTCTTGGAGATTCCACCGTATGTATGTAAGTTACCCCGCATTCCACAGTACCGTATTTTGAGTGATGGTGAATGAGCACTTTTGGCGATCATTTACGATCTGATCGAAAAGGGTGTGATTGAGGAAACGAGAGGTAATGTGTGCAATAGTCCCGTTTTGCCTGTTCTGAAGAGATCTGATTCTTCACAGCCTCCTGTATATAGGTTTGTGATCGATCTTCGCGAAGTGAACAAGATCGTTGTTCTGCAATTTCCTGTCGTGCCTGATATCACCGCTTTGTTGACTTTGATTCCGGCTACAGCCACATGGTTTTCGGTGATTGACTTGAAGAATGCATTCTTCAGCATCCCGATTGCCGTGGAGAGTAGAGATATCTTTGGATTCTCTTTAGGAGGACGAAGTTTCGGCTTTAAGCGCGCTCCTCAAGGCTATTGCGAGAGTCCATCGATCTATAGCCAAGCTTTGAAAACGCAACTTGATCTGTTGGATTTACCTGATGGTACTGCCCTTATTCAATATGTTGACGACTTGCTAGTTGCTGCTGACAATGAAGAGATTTGTAGAGAGGCTACTTTGTCGTTGTTACGTCACTTGTCTGATTTCCATCATAAGGTTTCTCTCTCCAAGTTGCAATATTGTCGACAAGAAGTAACCTACTTAGGTCACCTCTTATCGAAGGAGGGAAGGAAACTGACCCCAGAAAGAATTCAAGCTATTGCAAAAATGAGTGTGCCTACGACACAGAGAGAAGTACGTGCGTTTTCGGGTATTACGTTGTACTGTAGACAGTGGATCCCTAATTTTTCTTTGTTAGCGAAGCCTTTGATAGCTCTTACTGTTAAGGATGCTCCAATTCCTATTCCTTGGACTGACGAATGTCAGAAGAGTTTTTCCAAACTACGTAACGCGTTGTGTTCGGCTCCTGTGTTGGGTACCCCCGACTACGGTAAGCCTTTCACATTGTATGTCGACGAGGGAGAGGGATGTGCATTGTCAGTGTTAACTCAACAGTTCAGTGATAAGCAACGTCCATGTGCGTATTTTTCGTCGACTTTGGATCCTGTAGCTAGAGCGTTGCCGATTTGCTTGAGAGCAACAGCAGCAGCGGCTGTTTCCATTCGACAGTCTGCTGGTTTGGTTATGGACAATACATTGATTGTAATGGTTCCACATGCAGATGATACCTTGTTGAATCGTACCAAGACACAGCACTTGACTAGTGCTTGGTTGTCGGGTTACGAGTTGACCTTGTTAGCGAGTCATGTGCACATTAAACGATGCAACATGTTGAATCCAGCCACGTTGTTGCCGATTTCAGCTGAGACAGATAATGTTGAAGAACAGCATGATTGCTACCTTAGAACTGAGGAAGAAACGAAAGGAAGGATAGACCTTAGGGATACTCCTCTTCCAGAGTGCGATGGTACTTTGTGGGTTGATGGTTCGGGCTTTAAGTTGCCGAATGGTGATACGACTGGGGCATATGCTGTTACGACTTTGCATACGATTGTTGAGGCTGCACGTATCCCACACAATTCAGCGCAAGCAGCAGAGTTGATTGCATTAACAAGAGCATGTGTGTTGGCAAAAGGAAAGCGAGTGAATGTGTATACTGACAGTCAGTATGCGTTTGTCGTGGCTCATAGTTTGGACGTTTGCGGCGTGAAAGTGGGTTTTTGACTTCGCTATGGACGAAAATCCAGCATGGTCAGTTGGTGAATAAACTCCTTGAATCACTTACTTTGCCATTGCAAGTAACAATTGTGAAATGCAGTGCCCATAAGAAAGTTACGGATGATGTTGGTCGCGGAAATGCGTTTGCGGACAAAGTTGCGAAAGAAACTGCGAGAAATGTGATGAGCCGAATGTATGTTGCAGGTCCGGCGAGATGGGTTCCAGAGAAAAGTATGTGTGAAGATACGATTGAGAGTGTGAAATCCATCCAAGCTGAATTTACAGAGAAAAAGTTGAATGAATGGAAAGAAAGTAAGGGTAGATTGGATTTGAATGGTTGTTGGACTGATTTGTCTGAGCATCAAAGATGGTTGTTGCCCGACGCGTATGTGCTTCCAGTTGTTACAATGGTTCATGGGATGGCACATATTAGCGTGAAAGGGATTTGCAAGTTGTTGGCTCAGGTTTGGCAGAATGTAGGAATTCCCAAATGTGCAGAGAATCTGGTTAAGAACTGTATGGTGTGTCTGATGTACAATCCTGGTAAGGGAACTCCAACACCAGCTGGTCATTTTGCTCCTCCTACGTATCCGTTCGAGGCTTTGCAGCTAGATTTCATCCACATGGAGAGGTGCAACAACCTGAAATATGTTTTGGTGGTTGTTTGCTCCTTTTCTAGATGGGTGGAAGCTTATCCTTTGAAGGACAATACTGCCTTGTCCACAGCGAAAGCCCTAATCAAAGAGTTTTTCCCGAGGTTTGGTTTGCCGAGAATTATCTGGAGTGACGATGGGAGTGAATTTGTGGGCCAAGTGATGAAGAGAGTATGCGAGGGATTAGGTATCTGGCAGAAGTTCCACGCTGCAAATCACCCCCAATCAGCTGGTTTAGTCGAGTGCTATAATGGCACTTTAAAATTGAAATTAGCCAAGATCCAAGCGAGCTCTGGTTTGCAATGGCCAGATGCTTTGCCTTTAGCGCTTTTGTCCACAAGAATGACTGTGCATTCGTGAATGGGTTTGAGTCCGTATGAGGTTGTGTTTGGTCGCCCGGCGAATATTTGAGGCGTACCAAGACCAACAAAGTTCAGTGATCTCGAATACCCTGTGTTACTTGATTACTTGCACAAACTGACTGCTAAACTGCGTGTCTTACACCAACAGGTTTATGATAGCCTACCACAGGCTGCAGAAGATCCAGGCCACGCCATTGAACCCGGCTCTTGGGTTTTCGTCAAGATCTTTCAGCGGAGCAAGAACGAGCAGCCCCGCTGGACAGGACCACACCTAGTTCTCCTGTCTACACGTTCTGCAGTTCAAGTGCAAGGCAAGAAAAACTGGATCCACGGAGTACATTGCAAACGGGCTCCGTTGCCCTTACCGTACGACCGGTGGGTCCAGGAAGGACTCCCAGACTCTGAAACTGAAACTGTGCCACGTTTTTTGCCATTCAGCGATGCCCGTTTGATTGGAACGAACACTGAGAAAGAAAGTGACGATCTTCTGCAAGAAGCTGTGCCTCCTTTGAATCGATTGAACACTACTGAGCCTGAACTTTTATTTAAGGAACAGACATTGCCTGGGAAAGATCATTATAATTTGCGACCAAGAGTCGTGGGACTAATAAAAAAATAAATTAAGTTTTTACGATTTTTCTGTTTACTCTCCTCTGAGGAACTACTTATTTTTGTTTTTCGAACCGCCATCCAGGTTCAGCTGTGGGGTCGCGGTTGACAAGTCTTTGGAGTGCAAGCCCGAGACACTAGGTCGATGGTTTCAGGTTGGCCTAAGGGAGTTGCCCTGGGTTGACAGAGGCATTCCTTAGCATAGAACACCCTACCACCGCGAGCAGCATATTTAGTGAGGATGGATTTCTTCGAGTTGGAGAGACCTGTAGAAACAACGAGTTTTAAACATAAAATATGCAAACTGATCACACGAAAAAGATTTTTAATATTGTGCTTGTTTTTTCTATTGAGTGTAATGATATTTTTAATCGGTTATGTGACATTCTCTTTTAAAGTGACGTTCATTCCCACTGTACAACCTACACCTCATCCTACTATTTGTTCTCATTCTTTTCACCCTTTGCCTGAACATGAAGTAGTTAGAAGACTGGAATTTGCCAATAATTCCTTTATTCAACTTTTGCACCAACACCAGTTAGTTAAGAACACAACGAATTGTTGGATTTGTGGTCTAATGCCCCATACGACCGATAAAGGTATTCCGTACTTGGTTTTGCCTTTCAGCCTTAATGGTTCTATTTGGGCATATAGAACGATGTTCATTTATGCCCATAGTGTCTATCCCCTATGTTCACCGAAGGACAATCTGAAGAATAGTGCAGTAGCTAGAGGCATAGTCGATATGGTTAACGGGACTAATGCCGTTGAGACTATTCTGAAGGATGAGAAACAACCAAATAGTGGTTGGGACGTAACTGGATATGGAGTTAGTCTGAGTGTTAACCAGCGAGCGAAAAGTTCTCCACCGATTTGGATAGTGCCCCATCAGGGTCGCTATTGTCTGCAGGGTAATGGCAAGAATCCGAAAGCTCAGCTAGGGAAGAGTGTCTGTACTGACACCTATGTATTTACGTCTCAGACTTCCCCAGCATTTCTAGCCGCTAAGGGTACCTATTTTGTTTGCTATGACAAAGCGTACACATGGTTGCCCCCTGACTTTTCGGGCACATGTTTTGTTTCCTTCCTGTTGCCTCCCACTTTTACAGCTGCAGCAGATTACCATAAGACAAGAGTTGCTAGAGGTGTCTTCAGTCAGGAAGACACTGCAGGACAAGAGTTGGGATATTTCTTTAAGGGTTTTCTGCCGTTCTGGGGACCGATGGCAAATAGCAGGAATATTCGCCAGTTGATGAGAGTGGTTGAGTCCACCATAGTCGAAACTGCCGGTGCCCTTAGTAACTTGACTGCTGAGCTCCAGTCGGATAGACTTATGACGCTTCAGAATAGAGTTGCTCTTGATGTCATACTAGCAGACCGAGGTGGAGTATGTAAACTGATTCAATTGAGCTGCTGCGTTTTCATTCCAGACAACGCTCCGTCAGTCTTCCAGGCCATTTCCAAGTTACATAAGATCTCCGATTCTGTCCATATAGACAAAGGAGATTGGTCGTTGATGGGATGGTTTTGGGGATTGATATCCACTTGGGGATGGAAAATTCTTATGGTCATTGGGATGGTCTTAGCTATCCTTTTCCTGTTCTGTCTCTGTGTACAGTGTGCCCCCGCTATTTGTGGCCTTTGTGCTACTTCGTGTGCGAGGAGACCTGTCCAGAGAGAGGTACTAAGTACTAGGATGATGCTACAGCAACATATCCATGATCTGATGATGATAGACCTAGATTCAGATTGACATGGGTTTGGGTTTGTTGCCTATGTAAGGGCAAAAGGAGGGTCTGTAGTTCCGTAGTTTGAGGGTCTGAGGTTCCGAACCTGTTCAATAAAGGTCGTCGGAAATAGACGATTTTGGTGTCAGCGGACCGCAAATCATGAGTGCGGTGTGTACAAGTGTTTTCGCGTTAATCGATCAATGAAAACACTACGTATCCAGGGATTTCGTTTGAACCCTCGGGTTCCATTTTGTGGACGGTAGCCATTTTGTGTGGTTGCCCTCACATAGGCCGATGACTGCGGCCGAGTGAGTGTTTGGGACACGTACACCTTAGCTGACTTCTGAATGACCTGGCCGAACTGACTCCCTTGCCTGAGGCTGAGCTCGCTGAGCCAGTTCCTTGTTAAGCAGCTGGTCAGATAAAGATCAAAGAGCAGGACATGCTGAATTTACAGTACACTGCACCCACCCTTCTATCTTGCTTCTCATCTGTTTCTGCTCCTTCCTTTATGGCTTAATCACTGATTTGGGTTGAGGTTTTATGATGGATTTGTCCGGCCTGATCGAACAGGAAAGTTGGAATTTGCTTGGTCATTTCTGGTGGGCTGGACAACGGAAAATGGGATTGTCGTCATGCGCTACTTTTGAAATGTCACAATGTGATTGGCCAGTTTGTATGTAACCGATGCCACTTTGGAATGTGATTTTTGGCATAAAAGACCATGCTCCGCTCATTGAAATTGTGCAGTCTCTAGCGAACCACCCGTGTTGTGCTTCGTAGATCTCTGTTCCTGGTTGCAGCCAATAAACGTTGGTCTTTGACGTCATCAAGAAGTGTCCCGTGTCTCTGTTTGCCAAGACAGGGGAACTCGAAAACATCAGGCGTTTTCCCTGGCGCCGCTGGGTTCTAAAACCCGGTTCTTCAATGCCCTCTTTGTTGTTGTATCATTGGGCTGCACTTTTACAGCATATGTGCCCGCTAATATCTGCTGGGAAGACTTGGGTGCGAGAACACTCAAGACCTTCAATCTTTGAGTTACTTCTTGGAGAGACCGCTTGTAATCGCTTTGTTAGTAATATCGAACCAAGCTACTACAAGAAAGTTAAATTTAAGGTCATATATTCGGCCTTTTCGGTCTGGAAAAAAATCTGTGGACGACTGGGAATTCCACATATTAGCGCATATACTCCTCTTATCTCAAACGGCCTCTTACCCATAGTTTTTCAGGACTCAATTACTTTTGCTTGGGGTACTTTGGGGATTAAGGTTTTGGGGGACCTCTTTGTGGGGGTCAACTTGTTTGTTTTTCTGATCTTCGAACTAAGGGGTCAATTAGGATCGAGGACGGACTTGAGTCCGTCCGCTACCCCAGAGTAGGAGGGAACGTCCGCATGGGCTGTGGTGTTCCCTCTGTGCAGATTAGGATGTGACCTCCAGGGTAGCGGTCACATCCTCTATCTTTAATATTGCGGCGGATGCAGCTTCAAGCTGCACCCACCGCAATGTTAAAAATTGCATGCACGGCATTTGCGTACACAAAGCGGCAGGCACCGCGCGATGTCTGCTGCTTTGTTCATGCAAATGCAGGGGGGTACCATAGGTACCCCCCATGTGCACCCCCCACCCCCCCTTCACCCAGGGGGCCCGCAACGGGCCCCCGAAGTGAAGCTCCGTATGCTTTTCCACGGCGGGAAAGCCGCCGCTGAAAAGCATACATTCTACACCATCCTAATATGGCTGGCGGTGTCTGATAGACACTGCCAGCCATGTTAAAGCTTTTCTGCCGCGGTCGGAAGGCGACCGCGGCGGAAAAGCTGCGGACTGATTGCAAGACCCACCAGCCATCCTAATTTGGCGGTGGGTCTTTCTAGGCTCCGCGGCGGTTTTCCCGCATCCTCCTACTACATATCGTCAAGGTTCACTTGTCTGTCAAACATGCACAATGCTTCTAAATAGCATTTGAAATCAAACCATGTGCAAATACGTTTTCTTTTTGGTTATGTTTAAGGCAAAGTATACCAGTTATCAATTTAGTCTTTATTTGATCTTTTTCAATCATAAAAGACACATAAAATACAGTATGATAAAATGACATATAAAATATATTTTTTTAAAAGACAAGGTCTATAGGATTGAAAATAGGTTAAAAATATTCCAGTTAAAATTCCATACCATAGCAATACTTATAACATAATTAATTATAATAAAATAGTAGAATTTTGATAAAAGTTTAGCTTCATTATGGCACAATGTTAGGGCAATACATTCTTATTTTGTGTACAATTTACCTAGGGTGGCAACGAGAAGGGGACATAACCAGTATAAACAGATTACTGGATGCATTACAAACCTACATTTATTTGTAGACTATCCCTTCTCAGTGCCCATGTCCAACTCAAAAATGTAGCCATAGCTATAACTATGACTTCACTAGTGTCCATCTTTAGAATTCGCAGAGCCCATTGGCATGATCTTGTACCAATCTTTTGACAGATCGGCTTGAGCCATTTGTGAAGTGGACCCTTGTATGCAGAGCACACAAACAAGACATGGGTTTGAGACTCTTCCTGGGATGGGCACCTAAGGCATTTTGTGTCTAAATCGTCACCCCACTTAGCCATAAATGATTTTAAGGGGAGAGAACCCACTCTAAATTGGTGAAAAAGCTTCCTGTCACCGGGCCGCGTAATAAAATCCCAATAAGCCTCCAGCCTATGTTCATATTTTTGATCTAAAAAAAGGCCAGTTAACGAGGCACTATTCACTGGTGACAGCGACTTTTGGCAAACCATGTCCCTAGATAAAGCTTTAAAATATTTTTTAGTTGGGAACAGGTTCCCTTCTGGGTCCTCCCACAAATGGCTAAGCCCCATATCAATTAGTGTGCCCTTGATCTTTTGTAGCCATATGATTTTTGAGGACTTGTCGGCTTCTCTAGTATGCTTAAGTGCTTTAGCATAAGGTGCTAGCTCCGGGGTTGTCCATAGTCTTCACCAATAGGCAAGAGGTCTAAAACCCGCTGCCTTCTCAAATTAAATACATCCCAAATCTAAAAGTAAAGGTTTAAGAGGGGACGATTGAGGGAGAAAGGTCAATGCTCTCAGAAACCTATTCTGGGCTAGGACTAGTGGACCTAAGTTTTCGAAACCCCAGAGTTCCACACCATAGATTATTGAAGCCCTAACTTTCCCTTGGTAAATAGTGAGCGCCGGACCAACTGGTTTAGTGTGGGATAGCCCGCCGGTGTTCTTTTAAAAGGGCCCCTGCTAGTTGATTGTGCCTTAAAACTAGTAACTCGATCTGTAGCTTCAAATTAATCCTTTTACCCATGGTAACGCCCAGGTACGTGAAGGAATCTGTTTGCTCCAAAGACGCGTTATTCATTTGTACTCTTTCTTTCACTATTTTATGTTTGTGCAACACCATGAACTTAGTCTTGTAAACGTTGACTACTAATCCATGGTCTTTGCAAAAAATAGTGAATCTGTCAAGGGCTCGTTGCAGACCAGATTGTGTTTTGGACAGGGTAAAAGTATCGTCCGCAAACATTAAAAGCGGAACCCTCGAACCAGCAAGAGTGGGGGCGTCTGTTGGACACTCATTATAATATGAGATCACATTATTTATGAACAATGAGAAAAGGGTAGGGGCCAATACACATCCCTGCCGAACTCCCTTGTTCACAGGGAAGCAATCTGTTTTCTCACCCTATTTTCCCCACCGAACCTGGGCGTATGTAGACTCATGAAGCTTAATCATGAATAATAAAATCTCAGGGGCACCCCTGCTTCCTTCAGTGTGTCCCACAGCTTAAAGCGGGGCATTAAATCAAATGCAGATTTAAGTTCTATAAATGCTGCATACAGGGTCCCCCCTGCAAGAACGACTGTGTTCCAGTATATCATCATAAATCTAAAGACTTGGTTGTTAGTGCTAATGTGGGAGCGAAATCCTGCTTGATAGGTGGATAAAATGTAATTATCATCTATCCACCTATTTACCCTACCTAGCACTAATCTAGCCACAATCTTTTGCAAAGGATCTATTAGACTTATAGGCATATAATTACTTGGGCTGGCACGGTGCCCTTTTTTGTTGATGGTCATGATTTCTGCCCACGTCAGGATTGTGGTATGGGGGCACCTCTAGCCAAACCATTTGCTAAAATAAGAATATATTTAAGCCAATTCTGCCTATCAGCTTTAAATATATCCGCTGGGATACAGTCATGGCCCAGGGCCCTGCCTGCTGCAACCCCATCCACAGCTCTCTAAATTTCCACTAGATTAAAGGTTAGGACTGAGTCAGAGGTTACTCGCGGATATTAACTAGGACTATCTGTAGAGGACAAAACTGAGTCTAATAATGCGTGACCCAGTCTTCTGGTGGGACATTATTAACTGGTACCGGCCCTATATCACCAGTACCCCATTTAATTATTTGCCAGAACCGACACCAGTTTTTCCCATTGCTTGCATGAAGTAAGCCCTTCCACTTATTTTCGTCAAAGGTCTTCTTTTTCCCTTTGTTGGGTTTCCTTGTATTCAGACCTTGCTTTCCTAACCTCATGGGGTTCTCCCAACCTAATAGCTTGTGAAAGATGCCTGAAGGATAGCCTGCATTCCCCATCATGCCATTTTGCGAATTTTTGAATAGGCTGCTTAAAAGATCTTTTTTTATTTTTTATAAAAAAAGCTTTCAACTTTGCAAACAGGTCTTCATGGGCCTTTGTAAGAGCAGGGAGAGAGGCCTCATTGATTTCAAGATGAGAGAGGGCAAAAGGGGTATCTTCAAGAGTTGACTTTATCAAGACCATAGTGCCCTCATCTTCTGCAACCTGTGGCCATTTTAGTCTCCGGCAGTCTTGGGACATAATTGCATCTGCCGTTGCAATTTCCATTGCTACCCTCAACAGAGGATGACCCTTTACCTCTAGTGTCAATATCAAAGGATCATGATCCCTCTCTGTTCTTTGAAGAACCTCCATATCACCCAACCTTGTCCATAATTCCAGATGAATGAAAAAGTAGTCAATCCTACTACTTCTTGACCCATTATTAAAAGTATGGAAACCTTGGCCATCAGATTTTGACCTCCCGTTAACAGCCCTGAGGCCCCTCTCCAGAGATAGGCTTTTTAATTGGAGGACTGCCTCTGTCCATTTATTAATTGGGGGGAGCATCAAAGATAGTATATCCCAGCTCTCATCCTCGTCACTGGTGAGACTTCCATCATCTAAGCCAAGAGGCTCAAACGTACAGTTGAAATCACCAGCGATAACCCGGTGTCTTGTCCCTTTTAAAGATTTAATAAAGAGTCCAGGCTAGAAATGGTTGGTGAGGATTTTCCTCCGACCATCCCTCTTGCATAGAAATTGACCAGTAAAAGCTCTGGCTCGTATTGAGAGTGTATTTTGATCGCTAGAATATATGGATTATCAATCACTAGCTCCTCTACCTGGTAGCCCACCAGCTGTCTGGCCCAGATGACAAATCCCCTAGATGGTCTACCTTTAGATCTCACGATTGCCGGTTTGCCAAAGGCCAAATAGCCAGGACGGAAAATCGTACTCAGTGACCAAGTCTCCTGAAAGGCAATGATATCATAGTTCTCTATGAAAATTGACCAATCAGAAGAGATAGTCTTTGATAGAAGACCCGCAATATTCCAAGATACTATACTTAAGGAGCCAGAAACTGGGCCGCCACCCACCTTCTATTGATATCCGATTCCCGGTATTCTCTGTGGAGTTAGATACTACTAACTGGGGACTTAAGTCAGACAAGGGGGGAAAAGTGAGCTGAATAACAGGGTTCTCTGTCCCAGGTAGAGCTACAGATGGTAGTCTGTTTCAAGCATCTAGGCCAGACAGGAGGGCAAATCTATGGCCCAAATTCAGGTCAAAAGGTCTATATGTAGATGAATGTGGTGCACATAGAACGCCCCCCCTATCGATGTGGGATAGCAAGGTCTGTAGAAAAACCCTAAAGGCAGAAGGGTAATTTTCCGAAAATGATGCCCTTGGTTTCTACTACCTAGAAGGTCCAGTAAAGATTTGACAACCTGCTCATTGTTAAAATTAGCAACAACACAGTCACCCCCCCATACTTCATTGAGTGTCCTATCCATGCTGTGCGCCTAGCCATTATCAACTGGTTACAAATATCCCAGTCCCATACACCAACTTCCTTCAATGGTGTGGTAAGCCAGTGCATGGATTTAGCCATTAAATGGTCAATTGATTCGGTCTGCCCAGCCTGTAGAGCCGGAACGTTCGTCAGGACCACCACCAGAGGGGCGGGGGCTGGTGGGAGGTGTAAGGCTCCGGATCCTTCTAGGGCTGATCTGTGGACCTCGTTAACATACATAGCAGAGGGACCACGGCCAATACGCCTATATTCAGAGCTGGCCTGTTTTGCAAGGTCAAGGGCGACAGGGAATTGTGCAATATCGCTTACTGTCCTTACTGTCCTTACACAGGATCTGTTTCCCTCCCCCCGGGGTACTCGGGATAAGCTGAGCAAATTCTCCAGACATATTCCTTGCCTCACCCATGTTACCATCCATTGCCAAAATGTCAGCATCAGAATCAGTAACTACCACGCCATTCCTCCTAGGTGTTGGAAGTGTTGGCCTTGTTGATGGAGGATTAGTGGGTGTGGGTTTAGGTATTACACGATTACACAGCTCATTGGTTCTAATTACAGGAGACCAATCAATTTTAGCCATGGAACCCTCTATAATACACTAATTGGACTTAACATTCAGTTCAAAATTAGTTAGTCTCGCCTCAATCAATGTGAGTCTGTCCAAAAATTGGGGATAAAGATGTTAAAATTAAATTCCCCAATTTATTGCACATAGCCTCATGTGCCTTAGGAGGGGAAGCACCTGCTAAATCCAAATCAAATCCACCAGAGGTAGCGGTCAGAGGCTCTACAAAAATTAGTGGTATTGGAGATGGAGTTCCTTCATTCTTATTTGTCCTTTGCAATTTTGCGTTTTTCTGCCTCTGGGGGCCGTCACCCCGCTTCCTCTTCATAGGAGGCTCTGGAATTAGGTCAAGAGTTTGGTTTTTCGATTGAGGCACAGACCTTGTAGTGATGCGTGGTAATGAGCTGCTTGCTGTGCCCATTTGTGCCTGCTCAGCAGTCAGAGGGATGCTAGGAGCTTCCAGTACAATGGATCTATGTAATAGCACATTTGGGGACTGTATATTATCTCCTGCCAGCACGTGGGAGTTAGTGTCTGTGGCCATGGAGCGTTCAGGAGTGCGTACAGACATCAATCCACCCAATGATGATCGTTTAGCGAGGAGGGAGTCTAGGGATAGCCTGCGCTCGGTTAGTGCAATCTTGTGGGCGAAGACCGAACTAGCTCTAATTACAAATTGGTCCAGCGTCCCGCCACGCTTCCGCCGGATGGCGCGCCTCTCCCCCTTCCCTATCGTGTACTCATCCCGGGCTGGATACAATGACAGGATACAATGACAGCAAAATTCCAGGTTGTAAAGTGCCCTCAGGGGGACAAACAATGACTTATACAAACTAACCTCAAGTTAGTGAAGAGCTTGGAGGGGGGGCTCGGCCAGGCCTCATCCGGTCTCCAACGGGCTCAAACGGGCCCTCCCTTGGCCCGCCCGCGTCCCATGCTGCGAGAGGCTGAGGGCGCTAAAGTACTGCCTTCTGGCACCTCCTGGCGCGCTGCGCGGCATCAGAGGCAGGCGCCCAGCAAAGGTTACTGGATCCTGAATACCCAACTTCCACACGCCGTTCCCCTCACGGCTCGGGAGACAAAAATGCTGGAATGATGGCCGTTGCCCTCACGGCGGGTGAACAGGGGTGCCTGAGGCCGCAAATTCCCTTCCGAGTGGCACCAGGTAAATTTGATTACAGAGCGCGTCCGGTATACAGAATTTAAAATTTCTGATAATCATGTCTCCCCTTGTAAATACACCAGCTATAACAATCACTTGTTAGCAATTATTAGTGTGGAAATTAAAGTGCAAGTGATTTATATAAACCACTCAAAATTATCTATGCAACCATAAAATCCCTTTTATTATTGGGATAAACATAAGACACAAGGAGCAATGCAACTGGTGCAACATAATCATCATCTTTTTATTGGACCTTCAGGGTGTGTGTGATGTGATTTTATCTAGCTCCTCCTCCTCTGCTAAGACCCTGCTCCAAATAAAAACTACTCAAGGTGCGCACAATGTTTGGTGGTGTATCACTTTTGTGTGTCCCTTGTTAGTTAACCATTACAGATAATACAGTGTGGAGGTTAACTATAGAATATCAGCTCAGAGAATGTAAGAAAGTTTTAAAAAATCAGGACCCACTGCCTCTGCAGGAGCCCTACTGCACATAAGAAGCTACTAAGGCTGAACACTGTGTGTGGGAATGTGCTGCATTTCTTGGATTGGCACTCTTCCTTCTTCATTCCTGTGTGCATTGCCAAATAGAAAGCCTGTTTAGAGGTTTTTCTCCACTGTCTGTTTTCTCCTAGTTGGCAGTGTCTAGTGGACACTCACTCAGCTTTGTGTTTCACTTTATTGTTTGGAAAAATGGATGAGGAAGGAGATTACCCAACCTTCAAATTGAAGACCATCAGGCTATGGAAACGACTCTCGTATATGGAGATTAAGAATACATGGTTGCCATATGGCACTGGTCCCTTACACAAGACTTCAGTTCAGAGTTGCAACATGCCCAATTGCTATCACAACTGAGAATTTAAATGAGGGGTAACAGCGGCAGCTAATTGATTTACTTAAGTGTCTTTCACATTCACAGTTTCCATAAAAGCAATAATTGCTATAGCCAGTATAAATTACATGGCAAGGTCACAAGGAATGTTCTTGGCAAACTGGTCATAAGGATCATTCACTCAGGTCCACATTCTGTGTGAGGGCCAATAGATCAACACTTGATATAGGATGAGCAGCATTCAGCACTTTCCCTAACTGTGGCCGACAAGCAGAAAAGGGAGTGTGAACGCAGATGCAAATCAGAAAGAGTACCAAGTCAAGTACAAACCAAGCCTGAACATAGAACAGTGTATAGACTAGTCACATTATCTCTCCGCTTTTGTTAGACCTGGCATCTTTTGGCGTGATTTTCACTGTCTTTTTGCTTCTGACGTCCTGTTTTGACTGTGTGCTGCATTTTGTTTCTGCTGGTTTTCGGGCTCTGGGCACTTTACCACTGCTGACCAGTGCTAAAGTGCAAGTGCTCCCTGTGTAAAATGTATTGATGGTTGGTTTATCTATGATTTGCATTTTTGATTTACTAGTAAGTGCCAAGTAAAGAGCACCAGGTGTGCCTAGGGTCTGTAAATCAAATGCTACTAGTGGGCCGGTAGGCTAGCAAGCACTGATTGTGCCACCCACACGAGTATCCCTGCAAACACATCTCAGACCTGTCACAGCAGTGTCTGTGAATGCAGTTTTAAACTGCCATTTCGATCTGGCAAGTGCACCTACTTGCTAGACCCAAACCGTCTCTTTTACTACATGTAAGTCACTCCTAAGGTTGGCCCAAGGCAGCACCAATGGCAGACTGCAGTGTAGTTAAAATGTAGGACGTGTACTGGTGTGTTTTACATGTCCTAATATTGAAATACTGCTAATTTAGTTTTTCCCAATTGCTAGGACTATCTCTCCCATAGGGTAGCATGGGGATTGCCTTGAAATATCTTTTAAGTGTAATTTCCCATTGGGAAAAGATGGAGAATGGAGTTTGGAGCCTCTGAACTCACAATTTAAAAATACATAATTTTGTAAAGTTGTTTTTTAAATTGCGTGTTTGGAAATGCCACGTTTAGAAAGGGGTCATTTTCTTGCTTAACCATTCTATAAAATGTAAAAAATGTAAATTGATACTTGTATAGCGCACTACTCACCCGCAAGGGTCTCAAGGCGCTTGTACGAATACCGCTGTGGAACCCATCCTGGCTTTCCCTGTGAAGTGTCCACTCCTGGGCACCCCCAAGGTGGAGGCCAGGCATCCTTAGCGTTGTGGGGGCCGTTGTGGAGATTAAGCAAGCTATTGCCCAGAGTTGCAGAGTGGGACTCCATGATTGGAATAGGCACCGAGGCAAGAATTATCAGGTCCGTGGAATTTTTGAGCCCAAGACCCGCCGAGGCGGGGAATTGAACCCTGGTCCCGGGCTAGACCTCTGCATCACTGTTGGACTCTTGTGCATTCAGTCTAGACAGTCACATAAAGGGAGATAAGGTGTGCCTTGGATATACTAATGGGCCATCACCAGGCTGATGGACCTTCTTGAGCTACAGTGGTTTGAGGGGTTGCCACTAACACCTGAATAGGGCTGTGCCTGTCCTCGCACAAAGCTGTCTCCACCCCCCTGTAGTGTGTCAGAAGTCAGGTCAGGGAAAGGCAGGGTCTTTTGCACTGCAAAGACTTTCCTTTGACTTTTGCCTACTTCAGAGATAGAAAGGGGTATAAGTAATGGACCTCTGACACCCCAATATCAGAGCACTTCTGGACTGAGGACATTCTGCCAGGAAGAAGAGATGGATGCTTTTGGAGGGTCTGCTACTCTGCCTCTTGCTTTGTTGTGCTGGCCTGCTGCTTGCTGCTTCTCTCCTGGGAGTGAAAGGACTGGACTTTACTTTCTGTATCTTGCTTACAAGGTTTTCCAAGGGCTTGAGCTGAGTTTGGCTCCTGTTAAGAAGTCTCAGGGCCATCAAAGATTTCACCTGCCAGTGCCTGGGCTCTTTTGCTAAGGTTCCTGACTTGACAAATGGTGTCAAATCCAGTTCCTGGGCCTTAGAAGTGAAACCTGGTGAGCTTTAGGAGAAAATCCATGCATCAACTCCTAGGGCTCGTTTTATTAATGCATCGCTGCAAAAGGTTGACACATCACAGCTGCCTGCCCAAGCTGGTGGTTCCCACTTGAAGCATTGACCACAGCTTTCACTGCAGGCCCCAGCATGTCATTGCAGTGCGTCAGAAGAATTGCAGCAGCATGAGTCTCAAGCCCAGTGTTGCCGACTTCCGTGACAACTGCTTCAACTCCGATGCAGCACCGCACCTGTTTCACGGCTGTGGAATCGATGCAGCCCCTGCTTTGCATTTATGAAATCGAATCAGTGCTTGCTTTGCCGCTATTGCATTGATGCAGCATGTCTGGAACTTTGACGCTTCGTCCCTGGGCTCTGATTCTTCATTGACACCGCATTGTAGTAAGGAACCGAGGTCGCATGTCCTGAAACTGGAGCATCACCTCCCCTGTCAGTAAAGAAACGATGCTTCACCTACCCTGCCAGTAAGTAACTGATGCATCAAAGCCCCAGCCTAGCAGTATGGAACCCATGCATCACCTCCCCTGCCAGTAAGGAACCAATGCATCTCCTCTCCTGTGTAGTAAGGAACTGAAGTATCACTTTGCTTTTCTGGCACCTCACCTCCCCTGTGCCTTGCACCTTCTTTGATTATTGATGGCTCTAAGGTACTTTGTGCTAAAACAAACACATTTATTTATTTCTATGGACTAAACTTGCTTAATCTTTTAATAGTGATAGTTTCACAGGGGAAGAAGATTTCCTGGATGTGCAGATTGACCAAGGGGTACTACACCGCCCATTATTTTGTCTTGAATTTTTACCGGTTTTCCACTTCATTTAGTGCAACTACACGACTACAGCTAACTCTGATGAAGTCCGTAAGGACAAAACGCCTTGGCTGGGCTGAAATTGTGATAATTAATAAACTTCAATTAAGAGGATTAAAACCGATCTACAAGACTCTAGAGGTATTTGAGTGAACTTGAACGAATGGGATATAGAATCGCATGATGAAAAAAAATTCTTATAAAAAAAATCTTTGAAATATGGTGAATTAAACCAGAGTGATTACATAATTGCATGCTCCTTTTCATCGATGTTGGACGATATGCCATTGGTTTGTATGATTTTACAAATACACTGTTACTGAATTTCAACAGAACCACCGTGCAACACTGAAATCCTACTAAAAAGCTAAAAGACGATATAGCAGAATGAATGGCCAAATATTCCTTAACATCAATACATTAAGCCAAAATACTGACATAGAGATGCCAGACAATCTTTTGAACAAGATGGCGGCAAGATGGCGCCTGCAGGACAGGCGTGCGTGTGAGGAGCTCCGTTTGGGCGATCCGGCGATTTCCTTACCTGGGGTCCCAGGGGGCTATTTTCAGGCGTTTTCCCGGGTGTGTGTCCCGACTGGATGTGCACGACGACTTTCTCGGTGTTGTGGAGGCTTCTGGCGGGCGACGCAAGCTGTGGCGATTCGCGGCTTGGTGCCGCTGTGTTCACCCGCTGACTTGAGAGAAGGAGGTGCGGTAGAGAGGAGGCTGCGAGACGTGCTGCAACGTCGCAGCGGCCGATAGACGATCTCTCGCGAGAGAGGTGGAGGAGTGCCGGGACACCGAAGCGTGTGGAGATCCAGGAGAATCCAGCGAAGCTGGCGGCAATACGAGTTCGAGGGCCTGTGTGGAGCAGTGTGGAGCGGCGCTATCAGCAAGTCCGGAACCGGTAGATTTGGACTCGTTGAAGGCTGCAGGCTGGTGCGGTGAGGGGCTGGTGGCTCTTTCTCTTTCTCTTGAAAATTGCTACAAAGCTGCTATAAAGGTGCTATAAAAGTAGCAAGCTGCAAGACTTGAGAGACTCAGTTACACTTCTCTCAATTGTACTTTTGGATACAATACCCACAGACTTGGGTTTTTTTTTTTTTTTTCAAAGTAGCAAGCTGCAAGACTTTATAGACTTTATAGACAATATTGATACTGTTTCTAATTGGAGTAAGTGATTTACCTGAGAGACTCAGTTACACTTTCTCTCATTTGGACTTTTGGATACAATACCCACAGACTTTGGTTCTTTTTTTCTCTAATCGCTTAAATACTACTTCTCCTCTCTGCACTGCTCAGTAAAAGGGAGAAAAAAAAAATTACTAGTTCACTATGGGTCCAAAAACAGCTCGCGGTGGGAAAACTAGACCAAGTGGGGAGAACCAGATTGGGACCGGGGCGCTCTCGCGGCGAAGACAAAACAAGATGGCAGTAATAATGAATTGGATCCCAGTCAAATGGGAACCCCGAAAATTCCGCAAATGTTCAATACTAAACTAAAGAATCCAATGGGAAAAACTTTGAATGTCGAAGACAGGGGTAACAAAACCGTGACTGATTTGGAGGCTGATATTGACCAAGATAAAACCTTGGTGGAAGCACTTGAGCAGCTAGTTGTCTCTCAAGTAGTTTCCCCTTCCCTACCGCAAACTGCTCTGGCTCAAGGCTCTATTGCTGACGTTGATGCTGACATTGATAATAGTGTTGAACTTACACAAATTTTGGATATTCCTCTAAATCCCTCTAGTGTAGAAGGGATAGAAGGTGATCCAATTAGCAGTAAGGACAGCGAATTCTATTCATTGTCAGAACACTCCGGGGGCTCTGATTTGGAGGGTGACCTGGAGGATGAAATGGAAACTTCGTCATTAGAAAATACCAGCAAGGAAGCTACATTTATCTCTATGGTTAATCAACAAGCGGATAGTAATTGGGGAGAAGAAATCTCCAACGGGGGTATGACTGAAGTAGATCAAGAGGCTATACTGGACCAATGTGGCCAAGAGGGCCGAACAGGCTTTGTCGATCAAGCTAGTTATAGCTATAGTCCTGGGATATCTAGCCAAGCCCCATTAGATATCATCTTGAAAGCTATCTCAGATCAACGTCTAGAAGCTAAAGCTGAACTTTTGAAAACGCATACTGCTTGTAAAAAACTCCAGAATATAGTACGACGGCTGGCGTAATCTTGTAATGACTTTACGGATAGAATGGCAGAGGCAGAAGGGCGCATTGCTTCACTTGAAGATCAAGTTGTACATAATAAAACTGACATTGATGGTATTAAGGCTCAGAAAGATGATGTTAATATAAAACTGGTCGATTTGGAGAATAGACTACGCCGCAATAATTTGCGGATTTTGGGAGTGCCTGAAGGACGTGAGGGACAGGACATGCGACAGTTTGTGGTTGAACTTTTTGAAGAGGCCTTTCCTGAGGTTAAGGATTGGCATTGGTCTCAGGAGATCCAACGGGCACACCGCTTTCCATTTCGACAGCGACCAACACGGGGGAGTCAAGGCCATCAATATCCCCGTGCCATTCTGATATCTTTAAATAACTTTCTGACAAGACAAACGGTATACGATCTTGCAAGACCGGATAAAAAGTGCTCTGGGAAGGGTATTGAATTTTTTGTGCGCCCTGATTACTGCCATACCACTGTAGAAAATCGCTGGCGATTGCGCCAGCTGATGGCTCCATTTCAATTGAAGGGTGCTCAAGTCTTTCTTCTCCAACCGTCTACATTAAAAACTGTGTATAAAGGGCAGAATCGGTTCTTTACATCTGAGGCCCCAGCAAAGGAGTATTTGAATTAATTAGTGTGAGGGGATATTTGTGAATTTTGTATATCTGTTGCTCCATATTGGTTTGTCCCTTCATGCTTTATCTTTTCTTGTTAACGGATATGTCCAAACTCGAGAGTTGCTCTCACACACATCAACGGGGTGATAGGCCCCTTTGCCTTAGTTTTGGGGGAGGGTCACATGGGGTGGGGGGGTGGGTGGTGTGGGGTAGGTTGGGTAGGTGGAGGGTTTGGGGGATCACGGGGGTGTTATGGGGAGTAAAGGGGGAAAAGTTTGGTCAAAGCCAGAAAGGTTCTAGTCTACATATATTCTTTTTGTTTAATTATCTATTTAATTAGAGGTGCCACTGTTTAATGAGTCAAATAAGAAGCGATGGCTAGTTCTAATTTTCGTATGTGCTCATTTAATGTATCTGGCCTTAACAATGCTCTTAAGCATAAACGAGTGCTGAATGAAATCCGTTTGATTCAACGGATATTATATGTCTCCACGTCAAAACTATCTTGCTGCTGCTGCCCTTAACGGATTGCCTGTAAGCCTCAGACTCCATTCCTCGCGGAACCCGCTTTGCGGGTCCCGCATCGCCTGCGGATTGAGACCTACCATCTGGAAGCTGCTGTGGGTGTGGGCTCGGACAGGAGGGCTGCGAGCAAACGGGACCAGGACTCGCTTTCCCAGAAGTCCTCGGCAAACCCGCGCCCGACACACCTGGGCTGCTCTCCCTCATCGCCCCGCCCCACTGGAACGAGATAAAGTACCCTGCCTGCAGATTCAATGTGGGACACGTCAAACTATCTTGCTGCTGCTGCCCTTAACGGATTGCCTGTAAGCCTCAGACTCCATTCCTCGCGGAACCTGCTTCGCGAGTCCCGCATCGCCTGCGGATTGAGACCTACCATCTGGAAGCTGCTGTGGGTGTGGGCTCGGACAGGAGGGCTGCGAGCAAACGGGACCAGGACTCGCTTTCCCAGGAGTCCTCGGCAAACCCGCGCCCGACGCACCTGGGCTGCTCTCCCTCATCGCCCCGCCCCCTCCTCCTACAAGGGGTTGGCCTATAAGAGCAATCCGTGCCCCCCGCTGCGCGGGAGCGCCCGGGGCGAAGCCTGGGCAAAGGGCGGGCCGTCTAAGGCCGTCAAAGGTCGACAAAGGACGGGACGGGCCACCCCCCTAACGCTTGAACCTCGGTAAGAGACTATCTTCGCTACTATCATCTGCTGGAAAACAACTATAGTGCTACAAATGATAAGACTTTGTGTACTGCACGCCGCTAACAGTGTTTGTTCATTGAAACCGTCACCCCTGCACAATCATGTCCTCGGACACTGGAAAATCAAGGAATATAACTGTTAATACGTCAAGGGGGACTGTAACAGGCACTATAGACCAATTTTTCAAACAGGTAACTATTGTCCTAGAAAAGGAAATTGCTGACACCGAAAAACGCTTATCCATGGACCTACTAACTGGTAAGCGTTCCTCTCTAGGACTGATTGGGAAAGCACGTTCACCGGATGTGATAGCTTTAGACTCCCTGAGTGTTATTATCTCCCCCACTAGCATTACTTCCCTTACTTCCCTCACTCCCTTAGGGCCTGTAGGGGATGAGGGGTTAAATAGGACAGATATCAACGAGGCCACGTCCGCCTTCGAATCTTCTAGTCAGCCCCAATTCATCGAGATTATCCAGTTCACCAAAATTACCCGTCTCTTCCCCGGTAACCCTAGAACAAGTAGAAAACCATCCATAGAAAAGAAAGAGACGACCCTCTCCTTCGTCTCTAAGCTCAACTATCCTTCTGGATACAACACCTCCTCCCACACGGTCTCCCAAGTCTAATGCATCACATACAATGAATAACATAACTGGGCCACCTCCTGACTTAAACATGGAGAATGAACTTCTTTCAAAAATAGAGATTATACTGAAGTCACTCTTACTGCCACTCTTGGAGAGAACGAGATTAATAAGCACACATCTAGACAAGTTGGGTAAACAAATAGAAGTGAACACCTTGGCCTTAACTAAACTGTCAACATCACAGCACAAAAATTCTACTGCTCCTATTGCCCCACCACCAGAACAACCATCTACTAGTGGTGTACCCCCAAAATCTGGCACCACGCAGGGGAAAAAAGCACTAACAAAATCCTCAAAAGAAATAACCAATAAAGAAAAACCCAAGCCACCTGTAAATATTCAAGCAAAAGATGGAACCACAGAAAGTGATAGGGGAAAAAACGCTATAGAGAAGAATCAAGCAGAAAATAACCCCCCCTCAGCGAAGACTAATCCACCTATGAAAAATAGACCAGTCAGGGAAATGGGAGAACAGTCAACCCAGCGCCCAAAAAGACCTATACCTAGGATAGTGGATTTACCCCCGGAATCTGCCCCATATACAATCGTCATGACTGGGGTTCCAGAACTAGCAGAGGGGGTCAGAGAGAACTTCCACGCCCTAAAAAACAAAACCATCTATTGGCTAAAGCAAAATAGACCCCTTCCTGCACATGTAAACAGGGAAATCCTAACAGTAAGGCGTGCTGTTTGGGTGGGATCAAGACCAAAAGATAAGAGGGGGGATGTGATAATCATTAACTTTAAGGACCATAGAGCGGTGAGGTGCATTGGTGACTGGTATGAGGCCATAGGGGGGAGATAACATTTCTACACACTATGTTAGCTACTTCTATCCACGAGAACTGATAACAAATCCAAAACATAACCAAATCAGAAGATATCGCTCAGACTGGAGAGAAGTAGGTTATCAACCCTTTTATAAACATCCTTTTAACCAACCCCCTCAACCATTATACCCACAGTCACAGTGGGGGAACCAGAACAATAACTATCAATCATCATTTCCAGAATTTAATATACCCACATTCAACCCTTTCTCGACGTTGTTTGGGCTAGAGGAAGTAGATTGACTTGATAGAGAACAACCTTCCCCACCAGAACATACTCTGGCAGAAACCACCAGCCTGCAGGGGGACATTATTTTTAAGGGTCCAGTAGAAAGACATAAATCAGAAGGCGAAAGTCAATTGGTCCGACCAAATGTGATACCCGTGAGGGGGGGGGGGGGGAGATTTTACCCTGGGGAACACTATTAGCAGTACACCTGATTTAACACATGATGAAAGAAATATGCTGTCAGGGCCATCTGTCTTAAATAAGGAGAGTAGTACAAATTACAGACAAAACCTTGCCAGGAAAGCAGTAAAAACACAAATCATGTTCTGGAATATTGCGGGCCTCCGCGCAAAAATTATGGATGGCAGCGTCTTGGAGTTTGCTAAAGATTACCAAGTGTTAGCCCTCCAGGAGACCTGGCTTACCACAGAAATGCACCTGACGGGGTATAAAACGTACTTCTCACCAGGTATTGCAGGCACCCATGGCAGGGCAAAGGGTGGGTTAATAACTTATATATCGAATACTATACTAGGCCTAGAAATTACCGTACTCAGTCTAGAACCTTACTATCAGATCTGAGACTGTCCTTCCAGAAAAGACGGGCCCTTCTTCTCGTAAATATGTATGATAACTTAGTGGAAAGCGAGAGAATAAAAACCCTGGGGGCTCTTCGTAAGAAACTCCTTACTTGGACTAAACAAACACCAGGTTTAGAACCCCCAAGCATCGTTTGGGGTGGCGACTTTAACCACCACCCCTGCGAAAGGATAAATAGTAACATCTGCGGTATGGGGCACGAAATAGATGAGCAAACAACCCACTTTAACCACACAGTGGTGGGAGACTTCTTAAATGAAACTTTATCTAGTCTGGACTTAGTAATATTAAATGAAATAAATCCCCTCTGTGGGAAATTGGATCCTACTTATCTCGGAAGGGGTAGTGAATCAACAATTGAATATATCTTGACCACAGCGACCCTTGTAAATAGGACCAAGAATTTCAGAGTGATAATAAACACACTAAGTGATCACGCTGCTTTAGCCTTTGACCTAATTATAGATCAGGGCCACTTATCAACACAAATTTTAATGACTACCCTCACCCAGAATAACATACACTTAAAAAAAACGAATGGTTATACTCTTGGATGGGGGAAGGTAGACCCTGACGAATTAACAAATAAGGTAGTAACTGCAGCATACTCGGCAATATTGAAGTGTCTAGACACTGACGTAAGAGATGAAGAAGTCCTAGCCCACTTTAAGGTGATCCTAGATAAGGTAAATGAATGCTTGACAATGAAGCAAAAAGGGAACATGGCAGTGAAAAAAGGATGGTTCAACCACGATTGCTCAGCAGCCCATAAAAACCTAAAAAGAGCGCTAACAAAAACTATTAGAGACCAAGATGAGGTTAGGACCCTGAGAAAAGTATATAGGTTGGCATTCAAAGTGAGAAAAGAGGAACTAAAGAAAGCCTTATGGAATCAGCTCCATGAGAGCTCACTAAATAGAAATAGTGAATTATTCTGGAAGGTGGTGAAAGCACCCTTTCTGACGGACACAAAGGACCAGCCAAAAGTAGAAGTCGCTATTGAAGGACCAACCTGGGTAAACCATTTCTCAAAAATTTTTGGTAAACCTCCAGAAGTAGTTTTAACAGAAGGAAATAATAAGATAAATCAGGGTAAATCATTTCCAATCCCACTGGCAGTAGAACTTTATGAGGTTATAAAGGCAGTGAAAGCAAGTAAAGGTGGAAAAGCCCCTGGCCCGGGTGGGGTACCAGTTGATTTCTTTAAATTTAAATTAGATCTGTGGGCCCCCATCATAAAAAGGGTGTTCGATGCAACAATGAAGTGCGGATTGCTTACATCTTGGACCCAATCAATTTTGGTACCAATATTCAAGAAGGGAAATAGAGAGGAGGTGGCCTGTTATCGTCCGATCTCACTCCTGGACTCGCTGGGGAAAGTACTGGGCAGAGTGGTTCTCCAGCGCTTGCAGGAGTGGGCGGACGATACCCGGACCCTCTCAGATATCCAGTATGGCTTCCGAGAGGGCTTCGGGACAACGGAACAAGCTCTGAACCTCGCCCTGATGATGGGAAAGTATGTGTCGGCTAAGCGGGAAAAGCTGTATATGGTATATGTCGACCTTTCAGCAGCTTTCGACTGCGTCTCCCACGCAAAACTATGGTCAGTTCTAATTGATATGGGAATAGATATAGTTCTTGTAACCTTTCTTAGAGAACTTTATTCCAACGCCTCCTCCAGGGTGCGTTTTGGGGTACGGGGTGAACTGTCAGAGCCCTTTACAGTGGAGCGCGGTGTCAGGCAGGGATGTGTCCTGGCCCCCTTTCTCTTCTCCCTCTACACCAACGGTCTTGAGGTAGAGATGTTGAGGGGGGCTGGATCTGCTCCGTGTGAAAGACCGCCTGGTACCCGCGCTCCTATACGCAGATGATGCGGTGATTTTAGCACGGACCCCACGAGAATTACAAAAAGCCCTGAACAGGTATGCAAAATTTATGAGCAATTTAGACCTTCACATAAACATAAAAAAGACATATGTCATGGTGGCAGGCCAAACAAAGAAATATGGAAAGAGCATCTTCCTTGATAACGAAAAACTGGAATCAACCACCCAATACCCTTATCTAGGGATTATGATGGACGAGAAGCTTAACTGGAAAGCGGCCATAGAAGCCCGTAAACACCAACTTTTGCGATCTATTGTGGCACTTATAAAATTTGCCCAGAAATTAGGGAAAAGGCCACCAGTTGAACTACTCCACATATATAAGGCTAAATGCCATTCCATCGCACTATATGGGGCGGGCCTGTGGGGACATAAAAATACAAAAGGCTTGCAGGTAGCGGAGAATACCTTCATGAGATTTCTACTGGCTGTCCCAAAAAGAGTATCTACTTTTGCTTGTCATGCAGAGTTAGGAATGCCCCACATTGAGCATTTGGCAAAGATTGAACCCTTACTTCTTTGGCGCCGTATCTGGACGTCAACAAAAAACACTTTTACCAAAGAGATTGTTGCAGACTGTATGACACTTGATCACGTCGAAAAAATAGAATGGCTCAGATACGTAACAAATCTTCTTACTGACTTAGGGATGGCTGGGTACTATTCTAAACCTGCAACAATCGTTGAAATCCCGAAGAAAGAATTAAAAACAAGGGCGTTGAGTCACTTTGAAGAGTCACGTATCAGCCTAGAGATCAAGAAACCATCAGTACAACACTCCTTGGCGCTTACGACCACGTTAGGAATGGAACCCTACTTAACTTATGTTGATTCACACTTTGAGCGCTTTTTACTTGTAAGATTCAGGCTGAACATTTTCCACAGGGTTGTAGCCTTCCCTAATAGAAACAGTTGGGAAGAAAGTTTAACGGTATGTTCATGCGATGAAACATCTGAACAGTCAACTATTCACACCATACTGTTTTGCAAATACTATTCCGCACATCGCAAGCTATGGCTAATTCCTCTGTTGAGAACTTTAGGTCTTAGAAAATGCCGTCCTGCGATGCTGTGGCTGCAATTCTTAAACTCCGAACAAATATGTAAAACCGTGAGCACTTTTTTAAAATGTATTTTTAAACACAGAGTAAATCTTTAATATAATAATGTTTGATCATTTGGACTAAAGAACAAGGATATCAATTTTAAATGAATTTATATTAAATTTGTACTAGTTCTGTTAAAATTAATTTTAAATGATGTAATGTAATGTGCAAATGCTTTTATGGTTCTTCATGTAATTTGAAACCGAATAAAGATTTACTTACTTACTTACTATATGTCTCCAGGAGACGCATATTGCCTGGGTGAATAGGAAGGTTCTGAGGGAGTTTGGGTATGTAGTATTGGCGACCTCACAACAATCTACCATGAACCAGGGGGTGGCTATATTGGGGCGGCAGTCCATAGCTGCAACAGGAAAAACTAAAGCTGATAGTCTAAGACACTGGGCAATTGCTGAGTGTATTATAGGGAATGTTGTAGCCACGATATGCATGGTATATGGATCAAATATTGATGATACCGCAGTGTTAGAGTTTTTGAACGTGGAGCTGGCTCTTTGCGGTACACCGCTATTCTTACTTGGTGATTTTAATATTCATGGCGAGCTGAATACCTGGGATTTGAAATTTAGTGGTTATGTAGTTAGGAAGCCGAAGGTATTCAGAGAGCTACGGCAATTATTGCTTCAACATGGGCTGATAGATGGGTGGCCCTTGGCAAATCCGAGGGATCCAGGTTTTACTTTTTTTTCTTCACCTCATAAGAAATTTGTGCGCTTAGACTACATTTTTTTACCTAGTCATTTGGCGGAAGGTTCTCGAATGTCTGTAATGCCACGCATTACATCTGATCATGCTCCGATTGTAATAGATATGCCTTTCCTTAAAATTCAGCGTATACAACGGTCTTTTTCATTTAATAAGAAACTTCTCTCGGATGAAACCTATGTGCGTCAAGTTCTCGACTGGGCCCAACAGTTTTTGGATTTTAATAGGGGCTCCGCCTCTCATGCAATGGTATGGGATTGTTTTAAGGCAGGATTACGTGGTGAAACATGTAGCTATGGCTGGACTCTACAACGTAAACAAAAAAGCATAACTGCACAACTTCTACATGATCTAACAAATGCAGAGCGCGAATTGATACGTGATATTAGTCTGCATCTGGATAGTAGTGCCTCACAAGATAAAGTTGCAAGATGCAAGGCTAAGATTAATGGGGTGTGGAGTCAAGACATAGCACGACAGTATAAGATACATCGTGCTGAGAGATACGATTATGGCGAAACTGTGGGAAGATGTTTAGCTCAGAGAATGCGGGGCGCCAGACTGCACAGCGCATAACATCTATAGAAAATAGCCAAGGTGTTTTAGTTGAGTCATCGGAGGGTATTCTCCAGGTATTTCACGATTACTACACAGACCTCTATACCCAAGAAGACCTTTTTTTTAATTCAATTGGTCAGTTTGTTGATAAATTCGATCTATCTCAGCTAGACTCTATACATAAAGAAGAGCTAGAGGCACCAATTACAATGCAAGAGCTTGAGACTGCACTTAAAGAACTGGCTTTGGGGAAAGCTACTGGCCCCGATAAACTTCCTTTAGAGATATATCATGTGCTATTTCCCATTATTAAAACTGATATGCTGTCGACATTTATTGATGCCCAAGCTGGACACCCCCCACCATCATGGGATGATGCAAGTATAATTGTATTTAAAAAGAAAGATAAGCCTTCGCATCTTCCCGGGTCTTTGCCGACCTATTTCACTTATTAATGTAGATGTGAAACTATATTCTAAAATCCTTGCAAACCGACTGATTCAAGTTGTACCGGCTTTAGTCTCTGAGTAACAACATGGTTTCCTTCCAGGCCGAGGTACGATCAATCATATTCATCGCGTTATTGCAGTTTAGGACTATGCTGCTGTAGCTCGTACGAACGTTGGTCTGGTGTTTTTAGACCCCGAAAAAGCGTTCGATCGCGTTGCATGGGCATTCTTATGGGCAATTTTGGAAAAAATGGGATTTGGACCTCGATTTATATATGCTATACAGGTTATATATAGACGTCCCAGGGCCAAGATTTGTTTGTCAGGCCAGGAATCAGCAGCTGTTAATATCACCCGGGGCACACGGCAGGGGTGTCCATGCTCGCCGCTGTTGTTTGCCATGTACATCGAACCACTTTTACAGATGCTGGGGTCATCTCAACACATACAATCTATGGTGTTACCTGGGGGCAGTATACGTGTATTAGCTTATGCTGATGACGTTGCTGTCATAACATCTGATCCAGAACCAGCATTACGCGAAATTGAAAATCTAACTAGCTAATTTGGTAAAGTGTCGGGGTACAAGCTTAATATTCAGAAAACACAGGTTATTTGCTCAACAGGACTCTGCCCTAATGACTGCCGGGTTACCCCGGAAGCTAAATATCTTGGCATTAAAATTAGGCTATCGCTCCAAGAGCTAGTTATGGTGAATTGGACAGATATATTACAATCTGTCAAAAATCAGCTGGAGAAACTTGAATGCCTACATCTGTCGTTGGTTGGGAGACGCAATGTCTTAAAAATGTCTATTCTGCCTAAAGTGCTGTACTATTTTCGGTCTGTACCTTTGGAGATACCTGTATTACAACAAAGGAAATTACAATCCATAGTTGATAGATTTTTATGGGGCTGGAAATCTGTGCATAGGGCTTCCAAATTTATGACACTTCCAATTTTACGTGGTGGATGGGGGGTTCCAAATTTTGCATTATATTATTTGGCTTGTCTTATGCAGAATATTAAATATTTAGTGATTGGGGGGACTCCACCTACATTCGAGAGCCCTGATATTTTTTCTCTCTTACTTGGCTCTCAATCACGACAAATGCTGCTTCGCTTTTTAGAACCTAGTTATTACAAAAGAACTAGATTCAAACTAGTATTGTCTGCCTTTAAAGGATGGCGATCAATTCGGAAGCTTATTTCTTTAGGACGCATTAATTTTTATACTCCATGTAACTCTACGGAACTGTTTCCTCCAATATTTTGGGATCGTACGATGCGTATATGGGGGGAACAAGGCATGGTATTTCTTGGCTCTTTGTTTAAAGATGGTACAATTGCTTCATTTCAGGAGCTAAAAGATATATATATTGTTTTCCATCATGATTTTTTCAAGTATTTACAATTACGCGACTTTATTCTTAAACATCCAAATATTCTACCCCTGTGTCCAAATGACTTTATTGAAATACTTAAAAAGCCATCGGGAATAGGGACTTTATATAATTATTTGCTGAATTTACAGCAGGACGATATGGGGTCACAGGAGTCTAAATGGTGTCACAGATTGGGTACTTCTGTAGTACCCTTTCAAGATTCAATCTATACGGCTGCTAAAACTATTCTGTCTGCCAATTTATACTCACAGCACTATAAAACTTTATTTAATCTTTATCATGCACCTTTTAAAATGATGAAATGGGGTAATGCTTATAACGGGAAATGTTATAGGTGTCAATCAGATCACGCAGATATTGTGCATATTTTTGCTGATTGCTTAGTGCTAAAATCCTTTTTTTCATCTATCGAAAAATTCTTGTCACATATTTTAAATTGTGAAGTGGTTATTTCCAGAGAGTTGATTATCTTTGGTTTATCTAATGACACCGATCTTTTTCTAGGTTATCATGAAAATAGATATCTTTTATTTATGGCTATGGCCGTAGCTCGCTTATGTATTTCTTCAATGTGGTTGAAACCAGAAGCACCTGTATATGAAATGTGGCGGGCAAAGTTCTATAATGATTTTTATTTAGAATATAACCTTTATCGTATTAAATCACTTCACTTAGGAAAATGCAAAGGGGGTGTAAAATTTGGCAGGCAATGATAGACCATTTAGACCCGTTGGAATGACCTCTGTTTGACTACGTATGATGTTATTGTTCCCTGTACTGTTCTTCTTTATTGTTTTTCTAGTTTTGCTAGTTTTTGTGTATATTTGCACCATAAGTTCGTATATACATGTCCGGCTATGATTTAATGTTTTGTATATCTGGCTTTGAACTGAACCAATAAAAATATTTTTTTAAAAAAATGAACATTTCATAGTGGCTTGCAGAAAAAGGTACAACCCCTACCAACACACCATTAACAACTACCACAGTGGTGCGCATTTGTTAGTTTCAAAGCTACCACAATCTGACTCTGCACGCCAAAAATAAAAGAGTCAGACCTGCTTTGCCTCGCTAATGATCATTAGGAAGATACTCCATCCTTTAAATATACCCACACAAAAATTTGACTTAAGCAGCATGATTAAATCTAGATTAAATTATGGTAACACTTCACCTGGGCCTTCCAAAATATCTTGAACACTCAAAATTCAATAAAACTTTGTTCGGATATCAAAGTATCCACAAAAGTGCAAGTACATAACAAGAAAAAAAAAATAATCACTGAACAATTAATAGAAGCATCATAAGATCACATGGTGCGTACAAATTCATGGGTCAAGCATAGTCTGTCTTGCTTGGACAGCTGTACGCAAAAAAGTGCCAGTGCGAAATATAAGTTCAGCATCATCCATAGTTAATATCATTAAATAAGCATTTTTCAAGCTAATGGGTTTAAATTTTTCAAAATACGGAGTTAAAAACCATTTAATATATTTTATATAAAATTTACAAAAAAATAAAAAGTGCAACGCAGATTGACCGCTCAAGCCATAACACGGACAGGGCAAAGAATCAAGGGCCAGATGTAGGTAAGTATATTTTACAGACTCATAAATACCGAATTTTACCGATTCGGTATTTATGAATCGGTAAAATTGAAGGAGGGAGATTTAGGTAAATTCAGTAATTGAATTACCGAATCTGTAAAAATCGGTATTTACCGAATCGGTAAATACGGATTCGGTAATGCCCATTGATTCCTATGGGCCTTGAAGCCCATAGGAATCAATGGGCATTACCGAATCCGTATTTACTGATTCGGTAAATACCGAATCCTGCAAGGGTGCAGGGGGTGTCACTTTGACACCCTCTAGCACCCCAAATACAGGCATGTGTGCCATGTGGCACAGACATGCCCTAAGGGCATGTCTGTCTGTCACATGTCATAGGTGTGCATGCACAAATGTGCATGCACACCTGGATTCGGTATTTTGCCACCCAATTGGATTGGGTGGTAAAATACCGAATCTGTAAGGCCTTTGGGACTCAGAAGAGTCCCACCTACATCTGGCAGTTACCGAATCGGTAAAAATACCGATTCGGTATTTTACCGATTCGGTAAATTTACCGATTCGGTAAATTTACCGAATCGGTAAAATAGGGCCCCTACATCACAAATACCCATTTACCGGTCGGTAACGGCCGAAATCGGCCGTTACCGGTCGGTAAATGGCCACCTACATCTGGCCCCAAGTTCATTCTGGTGACCGAGGGGGAAACAAAGTGCAAATTTAATTGTGCCAACCCTTAAACTGAATAATTATCCCCGCACCCAATGGCTCATCGGGAGTGTCAGATAACAAGGCATGGGTGAAGTTAAAAAATCATAAACCAGGTATTTAGAGACAGTAATCCTTGGGGATTCCCTGTTTAATCTTTCTTGGTCATACAGTGTGTATAGAGCATTTCGTAATTCATTTTTATGTGGGGGATCATTTGCAGTATACTTAGTAAAAACACTCCCTTGATTAATGCTGCAAAGGCTATTATACACTCCAGAGAGCCAAGGAATATTCAGGCATTTGTCGCAATTCAGGCAGTCGATAATGATGTCTCTGGTGAGTGATGCCGCCGGGTTCTTCCAGATAGAAAGCCAGAAGAGGGCAGGGCGGGCACGGATGAAGTCTTCAATAAAATTCAGATTTAGCTCCTTATGACAAACATATTGTGGGGTAGAAATAGGGACACAGAGCATCTTTCTAAGGAATCTATTCTCTTCAAGTTGAATGGGTCCGCTCTTAGCCACACCCCAAACCTAAATTTTTAAAATAGCAGATATAGTACCAGTATGTTTGGACCCCTGGAGTGAGCAAAAAGCTCAGTCCAGGAGTTGTTCTCAGCAAAGACCACCCCTAGATAGGGAAAACTATTAGTGGACCACAGTTTATCTGCGCCCACCGAGATACTACCTAACTGTCATTTGTTAGGGTCGCAGGACATAATAAAAGATTTCTTAAAATTAGTTTTTAGGTCAAGAGACTCCATGTAATCAACAAATCCCTTCACCAGATTGAGTAAAACATTCGGAGTGCGGCCCATAAGGACTGCATCGTCTGTGTAAAGCAGAACAGGAAGAGAATTGCCCATGATTTTCGGAACATCGTGAGAAAGAGGGGTGAGAACTTTATGCAAGCCGTTGATATAAATAATAAAAAGGAGGGGGGCTAAAACGCATCCTTGTCTAACCTCTCTTTGGACTTTTATAATTATTTGTCACTTCGCCCCCCTGACCAATCCTAACACAAGCATTGAGATCTTTGTGCAGGTAAGCCAGAAAGTGCACAAGGGGCTCATCTAGACCGTAATTCAAAAGGGGTGTCCAAAGTTTTGATCTATTAACAAGATCGAACGCAGAGGACAGGTCCATAATTGCGAGATAAACTGCTGATCTGCGTGCAATGTTATATTTGCCCAAAATTAGGTTTAAATTAAAACACTGCTCAATGGTTGTTGAACACTCTCTTCAGATTGTGCAAAATGAGGCTGCTAATTTACGATTCTAGTTTCAAGTCCACGAGTCACTGGACCTAAATCCAGCTCCTTGTCCCCCCGTCCCCCCTTTTCGTGCTGCTAACGTGCGCACTGTCTTGTGGCTAATGGGAGTCATTGTTTACAAAACAGTGCATGTGCCCACTGGACTCATGCACGACTGACTATGAAAATGTGCCTATCTACATGCACAGGAAATGCAGCAAAATGCGTTTTCCAAATGCGGTTTGGTTGATTGAGAGTATGAGTTCAGCAACATTTTTGTAGAATCATGTTGAGTTACATGTATCCCAGGTGTCTGACAGATTATTGTTAATGTGGGAATCAATGAAAACACCTATTTCCTTTTAGCAAATCCTTTAAAGAAAATTCGCCCAGTTTCAATCAGTGAGAAATGTATTCAGTTAAAACTGTCATGGAATGATAACTCTCTGAAGATGACTCAAAAGATGTGACAGCATTTACAGGTATCAAAAATCATGAGTCAAACGTCTACATGAATATTCTTTTTTAACTTTGTGCAGATTTCAGTGTAAACATTTTTTAACAAACATATTGTTTTAGCTGATTTTGGTGGGTCAAAACAGCCAAAATGTTTTCTAGGAAAGGAGAGGTGAAAAGAGAGTTGTTAATGTAATTGTAAGGAGATGCTGTGAGTTCGGCTCACAATTGTTTATTTCCATATGTGCAACTTACACGCTCAAAATTGTTCTACAGCTGGAAATTGCCTATTATTAATTGACTTTCACACGCATAGATATGTAGGTTTTGTTCGTTGCTTCCGGCAGTGAGTCTCTGACAAGGCCTACACAATGTTGTTTTTCTGGGTGTTTGCCCAGCAAAGCTGTGGTGAACATGGTAGTCTGTGCGTTTTCACAAACATCTTGGAGGTCCTGTCCCACCCCGGAAAACTACTGCCGCAAAAAGTACATACAATTCAATTTTCAATCTTTATTTCGTTGCGTTGCAACATAAAAGATAACAATAAAATGTACAGTTCATGGTAAAATATACAACAATATAACATTCGTTATAATGGGCACCCTAATACTGCATTACTTCTACATTTCATCAAATTTAACACGATAGCTAGTATTTCATCAATAAAAGCACATGATTTATAGTTTCAGTTTGGCACAGTATCAGATAAATATTAAAATGTTAAAAGCAATAGAAAAGTTAAAAAGACATTAAATTGAATTAAGCAACCAGAATTAAAAGTGCAATGCATTGGCTTTGTTCATGATTCCGGGGAGTCTGGATAGCAGCTTTCTTTAGTTTAAAATGAAAGAGATAATTTCCTTCTAACAAAATAAGTGGACAATAGAAATTTGCTAATACCGAACACGATTACTTGACTGGTGTCCATGCTTAGGATTCTGCCAGCTTCCCTATGGGAAGTAGAGCTGATGTTACGGCACAAGGGGACTATCCACTTTTTCCTAGCTTTGTCATAACTGGGACAAAAAAACAGTATGTGGAAAATGTCCTCCCTTTGGTATTGGTGCACAGGGTACAATGTTCTTTATCAGTCTTCCCCCATCTTTTCTCAGTTACTTTTATCCTCAACGTTCCATACCTAAATTTTAGATATAAATATTTAGCCAATGGAGGTTGAATTTCATCTAGAAATTGTTCGAATAGAGCCTCATTTTTTGCCAAAAGAAATTTTTCAGTAAGAGGGCCGTGAGTTCTTGAATACACAGATTCATAATTCACGTATGACCAGAAGCTTAATTTAACAATTTTCTTGGAAGTTGGGTTTAGAGATTCAGGCTCGTTCCAAAAGTGTGATAATCCGAGCTTGGTAAGCCAGTTTTTTACATGCTTAAACCAGAAGATCTTATTATCTCTATCCAGCTCTAATACTTCCTTCAGCCCATTTCTATAGTCAGATAATTCCAGGGTTGTCCATAATCTGACCCACAACAGCAATGGTCTCAATATAGCGTGCTGATCTGTGTGTTTAATGTTAAGATCTAAGAATAGGGGTATCAGGGGAGTGTTGATTGGAACTTTTAATAGTCCCCTGACAAATTTGTTTTCCAGTACTTCAAAAGTTTTTTTACATACTGGCCCCCAAATTTCTGCCCCATACAAGGAGGCGGATTGTACCTTGTATCTAAAGAGCTCTATTGCGGGAGTAACTGCTTTGTTCACACTTTTGTTGTATCTCTGTGTTATTGGGAAGCAATTTTGTTTAAACACCAATTTAGATTTTTCCAATTGTGGGCCCCATCCCATTACAGAGTCCATCAAGACCCCCAGGTAAGTGAAACTGTGCTCGTAGTCTAATCTTTGCCCATTTAACATTAAGTTCTTTTTAAAAGTTTTATGCGGGTTCAGTGCCATATATTTAGTTTTTTTTATATTGATTTCTAATCCTTTATGGATACAGTACTGTTGGAACCTGTCTAATAGGATCTGTAGGCCACGTGGCGTTTGCGATATTAGGATTGTATCGTCCGCGAAAAGGAGGGACGCGACGCGTTCCCCTCCCAGTCGAGGAGAATCGTTATCGCAGTTTTCCATGTAGGTTGCAATATCGTTTACATAAAGGGAGAATAGAGTAGGGGCCAGGACACAGCCCTGTCGCACTCCCCATTTTTATCGGGATCGGGTCTGTGAGTTCCCCATTTGGGCCCCATCTAACCTTAGCGTAATTCTCCCGATGCAGTCCTATTACAAGTTTTAATAATTCGCCAGGCAGCCCTTGCCTATTCAGGGTTTCCCAAAGTAGATCTCGAGGAATGAGATCAAATGCTGCTCGTAGGTCTACAAAGGTCACATACAAGTGACCTTTGCGGATGATGACATACTTCCAATACAAGCAGCATAGCCTGAATACTTGATCAATAGTACTTGTTTTGCTTCTGAATCCCGCCTGGTATTTAGATAAAATTGACTCCTCCTCCAACCATGAATTTATTCTATTTAGAATATGCCTAGCATATATTTTCTGCGTGATATCTAAAAGGCTAATGGGGCGGTAATTTGCTGGATCACCACGATCCCCTTTTTTAAAAATGGTGATGATTTATGCGCCATTCCAAGTATCCGGAATGTGCTCGCTAGCCGCAACTATGTTAAATAAATGATTTAAATAGGGTGCCCAAACATCAATATTATACAAATACAGGTCACCAGGGATTCTGTCGAGCCCTGGCGCCTTCCCTTTCTTTATTGAAATAATTGCTGCCTCTGTTTCTTGTAGAGTAAACACTACCGGGTGAGTGTTGGCTGGTATTGTAAGCGGGGGTACATCATTTGCTGCCTCAGTCGGGGTTTTGGCTGCATACAATAACGAAAAGTGCTTGACCCAAGTGTCTTCATCTAAGTAGACCTCCCTGGAACCTTTCTCCCGTTTATTTTCCTTAGCTGCCAATTCCCAGAATTGTTTCTGGTCCTTGTTTTTAGCGGCTGTTAACATATTGAGCCACAATTCCTCATCCCATGAGGATTTAGGGGCATATTATCAAGGGGGTTTATCTCCGCTTTTTTGGCTTTAAAAGCCAAGAAAGCGGAGATAAAATTATCTCCCTATTACCAAGCTGTCGCTAACACCAGTTAGCGACAGCTAGTAGGAGATAGCGACCATCTTGGGCCCCACTTTGCATGTCAGTGATATTTATCACTAATGAGATGCAAAGTGGGCGTGCCAAGATGTTAGAGACTGAAAACAGTCGCTAACATCGCTATCTCCTATTACCAACTTTTGGAGATATTCGCGCTAAGCGGGAATATCTCCAAAAGCTAACACCTGCCCTGAGCAGTTCTTAGCCATGTTATCCAATGGGAGGTGGATAACATGGCTAAGAGCATTAGCTCGCTAATGCATGAATATCGCTGACTTTTCAGCGATATTCATGCATTTCGGCCATTTTTTATCGCATTTGCGATAAACCTTGTTAATAGCAAGGTTTATCTGCGATAAAAATCGCCGATGTGCGGCGATAATTTTTGTCTCTAAACAAGTTAGAGACAAAAATTATCGCTAGTTGTTGGTAATATGCCCCTTAGCTCTTAGTATTATTTTGTTATAAGCCTTTCTTTTCTCTCTAATTGCTAACGGACTTTCCCCTTTAACAGCGTTAATCAGTGCAGTTTTGGCAAGGCGGCATTCCTTGTTATACCAAGGTTTGCCTACAGATTTTGCACTAGTCCTACCAGCACCTCTTTTAGGTTTTTTAGTAAGAATTTCTAATAATTGGCTG
The DNA here is from genome assembly GCF_964263255.1 of Lissotriton vulgaris. Classification (NCBI taxonomy): domain Eukaryota; kingdom Metazoa; phylum Chordata; class Amphibia; order Caudata; family Salamandridae; genus Lissotriton; species Lissotriton vulgaris. The sequence goes on along the minus strand of NC_141693.1, from coordinate 1,041,163,175 downwards.
AAAAGGGACTTATGTAAATCGATAGATTCTTTAGGGTTGCAGCTAAGGGGGCAATATGGGTCCAGAGTATCTGCAAAAGTGCAGTAAATATTGGCCAATAGATCCTCTTTTTCTAGCACAAATGCCCATTTGACCGCCCTACGATTGTTACTAAGGACAATATTATCAGTTGTGGTTGAGGTTGCTATACTATGACCTCCCTCCATGTTGTCAAGCCCCGTAACCATGCTTAGTAGAAAGCTCATTTCTAAAGGGTGATGGTCGCTTTCGTATCTCTCTTTGACCTTTAGGTCTACTGTAAAGGGCCAGAGGTCAAAGGAGACGATAACGTAGTCTAATTTACTCCTATAATTGCCTCTCTTAAATGTGGGGGCTTTCGGGCTATCTGAAGGCATACGGCCATTACATGCTCTCAAGCCATGTGAGGTCAAGAACCGTGTAATTTGTAAGGCCAATGCTGTACCGGCCACCATACAATTCTCATTCAGGGCAGGTATTGCATTGGCGTTGTCCTCCTCCTCAAACAATAGGGCTATCCCTGAGATTGGTTCAAAGTTACAGTTCAAGTCTCCACATAGAATAACACCTGACTCTGTTTTTAGTGAATCCATAAGCGACTCCAACTTCCCTATACACATGGATTCCTTGTGGGAAGCTTGGGGGCTGTTATAAACATTAAATAAATAAAACGCCCTATTATCCACTGTCGTTATTTCTAGACAAAGAATGTCTGGGGAGTCGGTGTTGATCATTTTAATAACTAATTTAATGGAAACATTGACCCATACTAGGAGGCCTCCAGATGCACGACCTCTCAGGGAAGGGACAGCCTCTATTTGGTAGGTTTTATAGCCAACCCTGTGCAGTTGTACTGTGGCCCATGTTTCCTGCAACACACAGATGTCAAAAGTATTTATGTATGCGTTCCAGTCGGGGTCATTCAATTTTACACGCACCCCCGCAATGTTCCATGAGACGAGTGTAAATAGGGAAGATACCTTGTTCGTATCATGGGGCACGGCAGGTATAACAACTGGTGAGCTCCTGTTCACTTCATCTAAACCTGTAACAACAGAACATGTGTCCACCCTAGGACTGCTATTACCTTCTTTTCGGTGGTTGTATCCCAAAGTACACGACACATTTTCAATCCCCCCAGCATCTCTACTTTTTTGGCTCGGGCGAATGGTAACAAGGATGAGCCCTCATTTGTCCCAGGAAACGCTACAGGTAATGCAACAGACAATCTATTTTTGTTTGTTTCATCACGAATAACGGCAGTGTATGGGCCTGGCTTCAAACAACTTAATCCTTTTTCCACAATACACCCCAGAATACATGAAACATTTTCAGTACCTCTATTGTCTTCCGTGCTCTTTAAACATCAATCGCACTCTTCCAAGCCACTGAATGCCTCAAACCTATTTGTTAGTTCCAAGGGAGTAAATGGGATGAGATTGGGCATATTACCATTTCCTCCTGGGTTGTGACTAGTTGGTACAGTGTTCCACCCATGGATCAAAGGGGGTGGGACAAGATGGTGCAAATAGGCAGGGTTCCTAGCTACTTCCATATTCGAAAATTGTGTGTTAAAGGGAATGAAGCTAGTTGCGTGTTGAGGGGGGAATACAGTTGATCTTGGGTAAAAGTAAGTTAATGGGCGTGGCACTATACAGTTGTTTTCGTTGCCGTAAGGCCAACTCAAAATATATTGGACCGCCTTCCTGTCCCTGAAGTTTACAACTACAATGTCACCCCCTATATCCTTTGTTCTGCCACCCAGCCAAGACAGACGGCGCACATGAACTATTTCGCCATTTACATAGTTGGCTTTGGGTCTGTACAATGACAACCAGTGCATAATCTTGTTCTTTAGCTGAAAGTAACCTTCCCGCTTACCACTTGTCAGCTCAGGAACCCCGGTAAGCACCACTACACATGGTAGGGCTTCCGGTGGAAGTTCCATAGGTGGTATCCTTCCCTGACCCCCTCTTACGTGACCAACCTCTTTCTCTTCAACTCTAGGCAGACTGTTTGGGGGAATAGTTGGTTCCCTAGGTTGGATATTGGCTAGGGTGTCCGTAGAATTTGATGTTATGGTTGGTCTACTCTTGGATGATTGTAGTTGTTTTGGGTCAGAGCTTTTGGGCGGTTTACTAACAGAATGGGCACCTATAGTTGGGTGGTTAGGGGCAGCTGCATTAGCCACTACTATGTTGTTATCAATAGTAGAGTTAGTAGCTTTTACAACTGCCCTTTCAATAGAGGGAGTACACATTGTATGTGGAGCTTTTTGGGGCTGTGTTGCATTCTGGGGTCTTAGTGGCCTTTCCAGTTGCCCAAGAGCTGCCAAGTCCAACTCAATCCTCCCCAGCCTTGATTCCACTCCCTTTAGTCTATCAGATAAAGCTAACATATAGGTTCGCACAATCATTTCAATATTGTCCAATAGATTCTTCGGAGAGGTTGTCTGTGGACCTTCTTCCATTGGGGTGTGGATAATGTCAGGCAATGTGATTGATGGGGAAGGAGGTATTGTGGATTTTGACGGGGTTAAGGCAGTTGCCGTTGTTTGCTTGCTAGCTGACTTTCCCAAGGTCATAGTAGTAGCAAGACTAGTCTTCTTACCAAAATCCGAGTGGCTTAGCTTGGACTTACTTGTGTCCATTTTTGTCCACCTCCTTTTAGGGGGTGGGGGCCCATGTACTTTATTTGCCAATGTCCTCTGGTGTTTCCCTCTTACTACCTTTCCCGGCCTGATTGTGGGGGAAATCAAAATTGCTGCGGGGTTAGGTGTACTGGGAGGATCTTGGGCCTCAATTTGTGACTCGGCCCAAGTTTGCGTTGGTGAAATGACAGGAGCTAGGCATTCCTTAAGCAGTAGAGGCACACTGGCAGTTGGAGATAAATTATCTGTCAGAATGTTATTCGTTTCATTGTCCAAGGTGACAGAGTAAATGGGCTCGGACAGTGTCCTATTTTTAATGCGTTCAATTGAACGACGCCGATCCGCCCGCTTCTCAGCAAGTAGTAGTTCTTTATTACCCTCAGGAGCAGCCTTGGGAAAATAGTCATCCAGTGTTCTGTTTAAAATGCTCCCAGATTTATCCAAGCCGGTAATGGCAGCGCTAACAGCGGCAGTAGCCATCATGCAGTTTCACAATGATAGGGATAGTGAAATAGTTTTACTTACTCAGGAATTTGATCAGGGCCTCGTGCCCAGCCCAGCCTCTGAGGGCCTCTGAGGGCCTAAGAGGGCCCGCCCTTTGCCCGGGCTTCGCCCCGGGCGTCCCGCTCGCGTCCCGCGTTGCGGGCGGAGTCCCGCTTTGTAGCGCCGCCTGGCGCTGGGTGATGACGCGCTCCAATGCGCGTTAGCAGTGCCCCCTGGGGAGGCGAGTTCCTTCAACCTGCGACGCTGTTGTTCCTAGCGTCTCGGCAGGGAGGAACCGGCGGGTGGAAGCAGCCAGGCACGGGGGTCGTCACAAAATGCAGGCGAGTTTTCAATTCCCTCAGGAAAGCGTCCACACACCCGTCTTTACTTCAGCAGCAGTTCACCCCACTGGTCGGGCGGAGTCCCGCTTTGTAGCGCCGCCTGGCGCTGGGTGATGACGCGCTCCAATGCGCGTTAGCAGTGCCCCCTGGGGAGGCGAGTTCCTTCAACCTGCGACGCTGTTGTTCCTAGCGTCTCGGCAGGGAGGAACCGGCGGGTGGAAGCAGCCAGGCACGGGGGTCGTCACAAAATGCAGGCGAGTTTTCAATTCCCTCAGGAAAGCGTCCACACACCCGTCTTTACTTCAGCAGACTCAAACACGACTTTCTGTCATAGACCCCCTTCAAACAACTCTGAATACCAACTGCCGCTGCTGTTGCTGCTCGAGCTATCCAGGCGCGCTTCGTGGAACTCTTCGATGAGTCTTGGTTGAAGCTTCCATTCCGCGTACATACAAAAGAATGAGTAAGAATATACACCTTCATTTAATGGGGGTCAGGCAAAAGGGCTTTTCCTTTTGGGAAATTGTTTAAAAAATGTACAAAATTGAATGTAAAGAATACATGTGATTTTGAATATTTCAGCCTTGGGAATTTCTTGGGGACACAGACAGGAAACGTGCCCCTGATTAAAAGGCGGGCAGAGTTCCCTTGTGGGATTCCCGTCTGGCTGACCAGTCTGATCCGTTATTCCCGCACATGCTTTTAGGGGGTCCGGGGACATCAGTCCTGATTTCCAGGGATGATCACTTGAGGCTTTGGCTGCAAGAGCTGCCAGACCAGGGCACCCGCACCGTCGAGACCTTATTCTCTGAAAAGCAAGCTTTCTTTCCTTCCTCTTCCCTCCCAAAACCTCCCCCGCCCCCACAAAATGCACCATGACACACTTACCTCCTTCTCAGAGCAGGTGGCGGATGTGTGAGTGAAAACCCTCAGAATGGAAAATATTGTGTGGAACACCACATGGTAAGACCAAGTCTGCATAGGTATTCGTCAAACCAAAGGGTGTGCCTGATAGTTGCACGGTACTGGTGCGGTGTTAGGGCATGGTAACTGACTACTTGTTCAGAGGGTTCATCCCGCCAGCAACTCGAAATCGGAGTCCACGAGGGAAATATATTTATGTTTGGTGGATAATTACTGCTGGAAATGTGAGATTTCCATGGATTTTCATATATACTCTTACAGTTTTGTAAATTCCCCCTAAGTATTCTTATTAAGGCAGGGCGCAGGCCTAAGTCCATTACAGTGACATGTTCCAATTGCCTGTTCACCAATTCCAGCCCATCTTTAATTGGGATGCAACATATATGTTAATGTTGTTGATGCACAGTAGTGGGATAACCTCCAATCAACTTATTTGATTAGAATGCGAAGAGTTCCAGAGTAGCATGAACTTAGAATGAAGAATCCTGTTTAAGTTTACAATAGAATCGTGATGTAAGCATTTTTTTTCAGCAGCGCTGTTGGCATGAAAAAAACAAAATCCACTTTTTGGATGAAAGACTGCTCTAAATTTGGATCAATTAGAAAAGCAAGTAACATCTGGTGTGGACGTGAGTGACCCAAGTCAGCCCAGGGGAGTGAAGGGTCAAATCGAAATTCGAAGTCTAGTGGAGTCAAATGTTGTCACTAGAGACAGTGGGAGAAACAGATGGATATGAAACATACAGTGTGCTTCAAAATAAATGCAGTCAAAATATATTTAATTGCAAGTAGGACAAAGAGAGAAATGTGCCCATGAGCTATCTCCAGTATATGTTTTCTTATATTTATTTTGAGGCTTCCTGTACTACTTGCAGGCCTAACAGAAATCAGAACTTTGATTGCCCATAAGTGTGAAATTATGTTAAATTATGGAGATAACCAAAAAGAAAAGCCATGTTTTATGAAAAGCAGGCGATAAAGCAGGAACAGTGTGCATGTACTGATTGGTAATGTACTGAAAAATGATAAGGAATAATAGCACAATTAAGAATGCGCTTGCTACTGGAGTAGTGGGTCAGCCTATAGTCTGTTCCAGAGAATTGATGAAGAAGACGGATATTAGCACACACGTATGTGAGTATAAGTGCCAAAAAACTATATTTATGTGCTTGTGCATGTGCGTATATAGGGATGTGTGTGTGTATGTTGGTATATAGGTGTGTGCATGTATATATGTGCGTGTGTGTTCACAGAATAAACATAGTTCACGTCATAACTCTTTCCCCAAAATATTTTCCAGTTAGCTGGCCTTCTTATTTTATCATATGCCATCAGCAAAGTAGTATGGTGAGCATGAGTTATGGTGTGTTCATTGTGCGTTCCATACCAGAACTGGCAAGTTTCAGGGCTTTTTCAATTTTATGTTTACTGAACCATAACTTAACCTAATTGTTCAGTACATTTCCGTTTTTTTTATGTTATCCTGCATTTCATCTGGTATATACCCATTCCACGCTGCGCACAGTCATTGGCCATGCCATATCGGGGTTGGCTGCTTGGCCTACAACATAGGTTTTTATATATCTATATACACATATATCAATACATTTATACATATGTAAATTTTTACCACAAATGACATGTTTCACAGTAAATATATGTATATTTACTGAAAAAAACAAAGGTTGAAATGATGTTACAGTTAGGTATGGAAAAAACCTTACATTAAAAAAATCCCTAGAAATTCACAGCAAACAGAAAAGATTAAAGGGGCAATATAGGTAGGTGAAAATGTCAGTCATAACGTGACATTTTAAATCCCCAAAGTAGTGAAATTTTCAGTTCAGCAGGCTAACTGTACCTTCCGCCTCTGCCATGCAGTGTGTATGACCTCACATATTACATCACTGATGACTTCTCAAATGACAACTTTGATAAGATAATTGAAGAAATGGTTCAATGAGTGTGACAGTTTGCTATGCACTCATTACATTGAAAGTTATTTAGTGAGATACAACTAGAGAACATTTTGTATTCTTTTTTTTGGCCTCCTAAAGTAGCTTTGGGTGTCTGAATGGAGTGGGCTCTCTGTGAAGATTTCTGTACAAGGTGAAACTGTGCATAATAAAGACTTTTCCACATAACGGGCATGGGTGTCTGGAGGAAATGAGCTCTCCGTGAAGAGCTGTACACAGGGCAAAGATTGTCAGTAGTAGAGGCTTGGCCAACTAATGGTGTTTGGGTGTCTGGAAGAACTAGCCTCCTCATGAAGAGTTGTACAGTGGGTGAAGGCTGTATGTAGTAGTGGCTAGGTGGCTAGGCCACCTAATGTCGTTATAGAAAACAATGGCGCCTAGCTTATTCAACATAAATGCAATACAGTATAGGAACACAATGGAAAGCTATACGATTTAAGTTTTCCTGACCCAGCCGGGAAAGGAATTTATTCTTAAGAAACAATGTCAAATATACAGTACAGAAATAACATGACACAAGCCTGTGCCATACTGACAAAGGAAAAGAAAAATAGAAGTAGGGTGAAAAAGGGGTGTTTTTCAGGCAAAGAAAGGGAGCAAGGACAGGGCACTGTAAATAATAAAGAATCAATAACAGTGTCGCCTGGAGTGGAATGTACACAAGTTCATTTAACAATATTGTGAGTGTCAACCCACTCATGGGTGTCGACGTTTCGATCCCTATTGCTCAACTAGATGCATGGGATCATCATCAGGACTTAAACAATGAAAAAAGCATGCCTGAATGAGATACAGCCTGTTTAGGAGAAACAAAAAAAGATAGAAGAATTTTCAAGAACAGGTTACCACTACGGAGTAGTTCAAGAGTTATCTGCCCACGTTGTAACACAGTCGAAATCGCAGTGTGTGAACCAGTGCAAGGTGTTTGTGCCAAGTAAAAGAGCATTAACATTGCTTATTTTGACAGTATTCGGAATCGCAGTGGCATGCGTGAAGTTGCTGCGTTTAACGGACTGTGCAGTGAATGTGATAGTTCCAGTTCGTCTTCTGATCTAATGGGAGTGCAGTGATAGTGCAAGTTTACACATTACTCTGATTAATAAATGGTAACGGGAGGAGAGGTGGCTAGAATTGACCTTATGAGTCCTTAAGTTAGATTCGGGAAGTGGTTCATACCTCTGTGGTTTGAGGTAAGAAGCCTCACAATGGAGGTTTCCTGTACTTCTGGTTCAAGGCGGAAGTAGTAGCGCCAGGCTGGGGACACAATTAAAGACGAGTTAGTTGGGAATCTACCTCTTTAGTTGGGCAGTAAAAAGTATACATACTAAACCATACCAAGGGGTAGTGTGTCTTGGAGGTCCTTAATGGGGTCCAGTCAAAATGTTGCATTCGACAATTGAAAATAAAACCTCAACGCCTGTTTCCGTTTTTTTCGGTAAACGCACTGGAAGCAAAAAATGTGACAAGGATTGGATTTACTTAGGAGTATTAGGAGTTATGGCATAGGTGCTCCGAGCATTCGTGGAGGGGGGGTGTGTCGCGGGACCTACCTTTCTTTACTCTGCATGAGAGCGAGGAACGGGATTCAAGGTATAGGCAACAGTGGCCATACACTCGAGGAAACAACAACGTGGTGTTCAAGCGCTGTAATATAAAAGGGAAGTCGGCTCAGTGCGCGGCTCCGAACAGGGGCCATGACTGGAAACGACTTTAGAATTCAGAATTACTTACTCAGTCAAAAATGTGACTCGCCTATCCCGGGGGTCCAACAATGTGGTATTCAGGCGCTGCAATAAAAAGGGGAGGCGGCTCAATGCGCGGCTCGATACGGGGCCCAAGACACGAGATTGCTGTTGAGTCCAGAATTACTTACTCAATCAGAATGCGACTCGCCTCTACCGGGGGTACTCCGACAATGCCGGTCTCGATGTAGCGGCCAGTTCGCTGGAGCGGATTCTATACTTCCTCCATGGTCACGTGTTTGCTACTGCGAGTGCCATCTTGGAATGGCTAAGGGGCTTTGGTAGCAGCCATCTTGGAGTGGAGAATGGGGTGGGCTGATCAAAGGGATGTGGAGGTGCATGGACTTAATTTACAGTGATAGTGACAATGTGACAGTGAAAAAGTGACTGGTGTGAAAAAGTGACTGGCTTTAAAAACAATTATTAAAGTCTTTCGGCCCCAGATGTCAGATTCTGGGGCCGAAAGACTTTATTAATTGTTTTTAAAGCCAGTCACTTTTTCACACCAGTCACTTTTTCACTGTCACATTGTCACTATCACTGTAAATTAAGTCCATGCACCTCCACATCCCTTTGATCAGCCCACCCCATTCTCCACTCCAAGATGGCTGCTACCAAAGCCCCTTAGCCATTCCAAGATGGCACTCGCAGTAGCAAACACGTGACCATGGAGGAATCCGCTCCAGCGAACTGGCCGCTACATCGAGACCGGCATTGTCGGAGTACCCCCGGTAGAGGCGAGTCGCATTCTGATTGAGTAAGTAATTCTGGACTCAACAGCTGTCTCGTGTCTTGGGCCCCGTATCGAGCCGCGCATTGAGCCGCCTCCCCTTTTTATTGCAGCGCCTGAATACCACATTGTTGGACCCCCGGGATAGGCGAGTCACATTTTTGACTGAGTAAGTAATTCTGACTTCTAAAGTCGTTTCCAGTCATGGCCCCTGTTCGGAGCCGCGCACTGAGCCGACTTCCCTTTTATATTACAGCGCTTGAACACCACGTTGTTGTTTCCTCGAGTGTATGGCCACTGTTGCCTATACCTTGAATCCCGTTCCTCGCTCTCATGCAGAGTAAAGAAAGGTAGGTCCCGCGACACACCCCCCCTCCACGAATGCTCGGAGCACCTATGCCATAACTCCTAATACTCCTAAGTAAATCCAATCCTTGTCACATTTTTTGCTTCCAGTGCGTTTACCGAAAAAAACGGAAACAGGCGTTGAGGTTTTATTTTCAATTGTCGAATGCAACATTTTGACTGGACCCCATTAAGGACCTCCAAGACACACTACCCCTTGGTATGGTTTAGTATGTATACTTTTTACTGCCCAACTAAAGAGGTAGATTCCCAACTAACTCGTCTTTAATTGTGTCCCCAGCCTGGCACTACTACTTCCGCCTTGAACCAGAAGTACAGGAAACCTCCATTGTGAGGCTTCTTACCTCAAACCACAGAGGTATGAACCACTTCCCGAATCTAACTTAAGGACTCATAAGGTCAATTCTAGCCACCTCTCCTCCCGTTACCATTTATTAATCAGAGTAATGTGTAAACTTGCACTATCACTGCACTCCCATTAGATCAGAAGACAAACTGGAACTATCACATTCACTGCACAGTCCGTTAAACGCAGCAACTTCACGCATGCCACTGCGATTCCGAATACTGTCAAAATAAGCAATGTTAATGCTCTTTTACTTGGCACAAACACCTTGCACTGGTTCACACACTGCGATTTCGACTGTGTTACAACGTGGGCAGATAACTCTTGAACTACTCCGTAGTGGTAACCTGTTCTTAAAAATTCTTCTATCTTTTTTTGTTTCTCCTAAACAGGCTGTATCTCATTCAGGCATGCTTTTTTCATTGTTTAAGTCCTGATGATGATCCCATGCATCTAGTTGAGCAATAGGGATCGAAACGTCGACACCCATGAGTGGGTTGACACTCACAATATTGTTAAATGAACTTGTGTACATTCCACTCCAGGCGACACTGTTATTGATTCTTTATTATTTACAGTGCCCTGTCCTTGCTCCCTTTCTTTGCCTGAAAAACACCCCCTTTTCACCCTACTTCTATTTTTCTTTTCCTTTGTCAGTATGGCACAGGCTTGTGTCATGTTATTTCTGTACTGTATATTTGACATTGTTTCTTAAGAATAAATTCCTTTCCCGGCTGGGTCAGGAAAACTTAAATCGTATAGCTTTCCATTGTGTTCCTATACTGTATTGCATTTATGTTGAATAAGCTAGGTGCCATTGTTTTCTATAACGAAGTTATACCCATGGTCCTTAGCTATCCGTTGGGTCCCCCTTGTTTCTAAAAAACGATAGGCCACCTAATGTGGCCTGGGTGTCTGGAGTAAGTTCAGGCAGTGAACTCCGCTCTGTTCGCAGAGTTTGCAGAGTTTTCTGCACTCCGCAGAGCACGTGTAGGTCCGAAAAACTCTGCTCTGCGGAGCAGAGTTTTTTTTTTACTCGCTCGTGCGCTTAAAGTCAAGTTGTCGAGTGCGAGTGAGGAAAATCCACCTCCCAGCGAGATTTTTCCTTGTTCATGCTCCCCTATGTCAAGCTGGAAAGCAAGAGGGAGAAAAATTCATCTTCCTGTGAGATTTCTCAACGCGAGAGGTCAGATTTCCCAATGTGGGCGGTTGCGAGTGATCGCGACCGCTCTCATTGAAAAACCTTCTGTTTGCGCTGAGAAAGTTTCTGCTCGAGTAGAAAATCTACTTGAGCGGCAGAAAAGAAGCAGCGGTCTCTCGTGCTGCGCATGGTGCCAATCGAGTTGTTTTTCGAGGGCTGGCCAAACACCTGGTGCTGAAAATAAATGCAAACAGGCATGACCAAGCGCACTCCACCTCTTGCTGAACTCTGAGCAGTGTGGCAGAGTTTGTTGTTCACTTCCGCGAATTCCGCTCAGGCTTAGTCTGGAGGACATGGGTTGCAGCTTGGCAGGAAAACACTTCACACTTTCGGTATTTTCTTTTATAGTTATATTTTGGTATTTAGCTTTACAGGGTTCTCAACATGTATTCAGTTCTGTGATTTCTGACTTATAATTGAGTCTTCTCTCCTCTCTTCTCCCAGATTGCACTGGAATTTCAGCCATCGGCACCCTCGAGTACCAGAGAAAAGCATAGGTAAGTACTGCTTTCATAGTAAATTACCCTTTTCTGCATATTGTCTAGAGTTTACAGTCTCCTTTTTATTTATTCCATTTTGACTTGGTGCACAATACTGTCCTTCCTCTTTTCCTGGGGTTTCTCTTTGTTTTCCCCACTAATAAAGCAAACTTGAAGGGGAGTGAAAAAAATTATAGTCCCTTCCTTTACGGCTAAACTAATAAAGAAAGAAGGCTGACATGGTAAATCCTCGCACTGCTGAAATGGGTCTCACTTCAAGTCTTTCTTGTGTGTGAGTGGCTTGTTTGGTTTCTCGCTTTTCCCCAGATTGCGCTTCCTCTCCCAGGTTCAGGCTCCGTTCAGCAATAGCACTGCGCCGTGGAGGTCTGGGGTGCATCTTACGGGGATGGCATTTGAGAGGGACCTACTCTCTTGTGGATTACATGGGAATCACCAGCTTCCAGAGGTTGCCCGAAGATGAGGTGGGCATTGGGGACAGCGGGCTCCGCCTCTGCAAAGGAGGAGGATGCCTTTCTAGTTGAGGGGGACACGGAGGAGTCTGGCGGGACTGACGTATGTGTTGAAAATATGTTAGTCTATCCCAAGGATGAGGGGACATTATGTGTACCCTGTGTATGTGTCCACTACTTAGAATGAGCCCACACAGCTCCATTAACAATTAATACCTTCATTGTACACAATAAAGACAGTCTACAATTGGGATAGAAATATGCCATCTGTACATGCGTGGGTGGGTTGGATGGATCCAGGGCTGTGGTAAAAGAATACTGACAACAGCTGTGTGAGTACATGTCAGCTATTAGAAAATCATTATTATGGGAGTCAAAATAATATTTAAGAGCTTAATAACTGAGCAGTCATTATGGGGGGAGCCGTCACCTGTCACAGCAATTATGTAGGGGAAAGCGGAACAGTGTGGAATCCCACTGAGTTTTTATGCAACTCTGTGAAACTCTGCATAGTGCAACTCTGGTAACTCCACCCACCCGACACACTTTAACCACTATCAAAAAAATACAAGTTGCACATTGCATTTGTTAGTTTGAGCATGACAAACAATATTCACTATGAAAAATACAGAAATAACTGGATATTTTGCACATATATTAATTTAGACATTATGGACCATGCAAAATTGCCACATGCTGTTTAACCAAAAGTAATTAGTGAGGTCTTTTAAATAATTGTATTCCTAACATGTAGTTAACAAAATTACTTTAAAAAATCCAGTGTGTCTTATATATTTTCTTGTGATGGGCAGTAGGATCTACCTTCCTGGACTGGGTATCATCCTCTTTGGGATGAACAGTCAGCTATCTTTTAATATACGGCAGTGGAGTCCAAAGAGGAGGAGGGCCCATGGGATCTATGAACATTAGTGAAGAAATCTGTGTGATGCCAAGATAGATACGTAAGGGCAATATTATCATGTTAATAATGAGGAAACCTCTTTCATTGTCACTTGAATTCACTGGTAGTGTGTTTATTACCTTGTAATCTCATTAAGACCATTGTCAATATAGTCTTTAAAGCTTTCTGATATGAATTTAGAGTTTAGAGTTAAGAGAGAATCCCCTATACAGTTCTATCCACTAACACAAATTACACATGCGTATCATTACTCTCTAGCATATTTCTTTGAGGGGCCTTCTAGGAGAGTGTGTCTGCAGCCATTAGTGTAGTCAGGGGCCTTAAGTATATGGAAAGCCAGAGCCTGTTGAGCATACATAAGCTACCAATACATGCTCTGTGGGCACAACTCCTTCAGCTTTAACCTCACACCGTAAAGTGTCATAAGAAAAATTAGTAAAATAATACCAAAAAGAACATTTCTGCATACAGGTATCAATTGGTTGACACCACTAAAGAAAAAATATAAAATAAAGTTGTTTTTTTTTATTTCTAAAGGGCTTTAATGTATAAAGTAAGATATTGAAGATAGTGCTGAACTGATCATTTAGCTGTTTGAGTTGAAAGTCTACTACTGAAGAGACCTATGTGTAGCTGTTAGAAACTGGGTTTCTGGTTGACAGAGATATGCAACCTGTCCAAACAGGAACCATAATCCTACTCAAGGTTAAGGGTAGCACACAAAAAGTGTACCTGTGCTCACCCTCTGGTAACTTGGCACAGAGCAGTCAGGCTAAACTAAAGAGGCAGCGTGTGAAGTATTTGTGCACACATAAACACAGTGAAAAGACCACAAAAGTACTCCACAACAGTTTAGAAACATAGCCAATATTTATCTGAGTTAAACAAGACCACAATGACATAATATTGAACATGCACAAGCTCAAGATATGAATTTTGCAGGATTAAATCAAAATGCAGTGCTAACAAGTCAAAAGCTCCAACTGGTCACGCTTGACCAGGGCAAATCTAGAAGTGCAATCTGACCACAATGGAGTAGGTTTCAAAGGAGGGGAGGGTGATCAATCGATCAACGGGGCACTCTTTACCACTTAGCAAAGTGGAAGGTCCAGTGTCAGCTAGTGCCCCCAACAAGTATAGGGAAACAAAGTGGGTTGCTGAACCGTTCCTGGGTGAAGAAATTATGTGTATTTGGCGTGACCGGGGGTGTAAATATGACACCCTTGGGCATCCATTTTGTTGGATGTATTTGCCTCCCACACCCGAATGGGTGTCATGCTTCATCATTGGCATTGCTCCTCGTCGGGGAGGCGGTGTAATCCCGGACGGGCTCACCTCAAAGAGGGGCTCTTTAGCGGAGATCTTTTGAATCCAACTGCCTTATGGTGAAGTGCGGGTATGTGGGAAATAGAGCAGATAGCCTAGAAAGTGATTAAAATGTAGTAGGGAGTACCAAAAATACTCCTTTATTCTGGGGGTCTCCCGCTACGATTAAAAACGTGAATCCAACTCACTGGGTGCCACCTCGTTAGGTACGATGGCCCTAGATGAGGTTGGAAAAGAAATTGGTCAACATGTTTCTCGCATCAGGAAATTATCCGCGATTCATCAGGACCTATCAAGTGTAGAGATTATAGAAAATGCAGTCATTCAACAGCATGCTAGTGTCATGTGTGAAATACAAGCATTATGGGTCTTGGTTACCTCTGTAGTATTGTCCTATGCCTACATTAGGGAATAAGAATAATGGTACAGGGTTAATAACATTGAGTATTAGCCAAAACACAAGAATGATCAAGGCCAGAAATACACACAGTGTGTCATGCTAGTGATGGTGAAATATCAACTAGCTTCAGTGAACCGTGGCCGCATATTAGCAGCGTGCAGTAAACACAACACACCAACCATATGTGTTTGGAAAGGTGCTCTATGTTAAAAACAGTGTTGTAGAAACTATGGAATAAAAACGATTAAAGCAGCAGTCTAATAAGAAACACAATATACTTCTTCTTTGGTGCACATCTACTGTTAAAAGTGCTCACTCGATATGTAAAGTGACATAGCAGGCACACATCCGTCTCACCTCAGGGTCAGGAATTATATACTACATGAGTGTTCGGCGGTTTGTAAACATCAGGGAAGAACCTTCAGGTGTGGCTGCGGGGGGAGAGAGGAGGCATGTATATTTGTCAAATAAAGGCAAGGAGCAGGTAAATCACAGCCCATTGTACATTGTGGGGCCGAGATCGGTAAATGTTTACCAGGAGTAAAGGTGGAATCCCCAGATACGCAACCAGAGCTCGCCTTACCTCTAGCTTCCTGTGTTCCTGCATTATGACCTACCCATCGCCGCCGAGCTCGGATAGATGGTGAAGCTCGGCGGCGGGCGCCATATCTACTCGTGAGCGCCCTTGGGTACGGCGTCTGGCCCCGCCCCTACGTTTTAGATCAGATGGTACGTCTGGTTGTAACGGCCGCCATCTTTACATGTGTAGACTGAGGTTATCGTGCAACCCAATAGAATATAAACGGCTTCGAAATGGCCAGAAAAGTGCAAAGATCTAACCTGAAGAGTTGTATTGATAATCCACCGAATCATGGGTTTTGATTAATAGCGTGTTAGATGTATGGGTCGCCTGGACAAAGTAGGTCGGGAATAGTTCAGGTGGGCCGCCTCACAGGATGGCGGCCATTGCAGAGTGGAGTATTAAGTATAGAATGTACCCAGATGGAGTGTAGGTAACTACAATGTAAACAACCCCGCATGTAGATGTGGTCTACCATGTGTTGTGAGATCTAATAATAATCACGGGAGATAATACCAGAACAGCGACTGTGAGCGTGGAGTGGCATCACCTCGGACCCATTATACATTACAATACAATTGTATGAAGGGGGCATGCTGGGAGTAGGAACACACATGGAATGTGGGTTTCCATTCCTTGTGTTCAGTAACAGTATATAGTGTCGCAGTTACAATTGTAGCGACAGGTTGTATTAGAGAGAGTGCCAGGGGATATCCTCATTAAGACCGCTACTGTCAGAAGCTAATCGGTGAACCCACCTTTGTTCTTTCCGGAACAAAGCTTGTTTTGGACAATTAGGGCTGGATTCTAACACTAGCCATTTGAGTGAGTCTGCAGTGTGATTAGCCTCAACAAAGTGTTTACACATTTTGGTGTGTGTCTTCTTGCAGCGAAAATTGCTGCGGTGTTCTATAATGCGGGTTTTAATTGGACGAGTCGTCATCCCAATGTATTGTAGTCCACACGGGCATGTTAGCATGTAAATACAGTGGGAGGTATTGCAGTTAGTGTGCCCCCTGATCTCCCAGTGGAAGGTATCACTTAGTTGGATTGTCTTGTGTATGGCTGTGTAGGCACACACTCCACAGGATCCACATGGATAATGACCTTTAACTGGAGGTAAGTTCCATAAAGTCTGTTGGGCCCCCTTCTTTGGTTCTTTAGGTCTCGTGCTTATCAAGATGTCTTTTACATTCTGGGATCTTTTGAACGCAAACCTTGGTGTTGCGAGGCTGAGGTTGCCTGTGTTCAAAATGTCCCAGTGCCGCTTGATCACACTTTTGATTTTGCTAGACCCGGGGGTGAAGGTTGTTACACAGGTTATGGGTTGGTTCTCAATCGGTAATGCCACAATGGAGTAGGGGCAGGAAACAGGAGTCACTTAGACCTGCTGAGTACCTTGGATGTTTTGACGCTTCGGGGGTTGCACTGAAATCCAGAGAGGATGCATCATTGAAGCAGGCAATGCGTTGGTTCTGAAAGTTGGCCAAGATTATTGATGCATTGATGATAAGAGCGCAGCACATCGGTTCTGAGGCGTTGATGTCGAACCACTGGGGTGGATGTGATGAGAAGCCAATCCGGGATGAAGATGAGTCAGAATCAGGACAGGGTATCACAGACATCTGTGAAGCAGCATCCAAAACTGACGCAGCAGTGGTTCGTCACAGGCACTGTGGCAAAGACGAGGCTGTGTTGAAAGTTGAAGTTATTTGCCACACCCTCTGTGAGCGGTGACCATGACTTCAGTGCAGGCAACAGTGATGCATCAGCAAAGTCTGGGCTGCTTTGCAAGTGAGGTTGATGTGCATACTCAGCAAGCAGGGACCATGGCTTTGGTGCAGGCAGCGGCGATATGTTGTTTTGCAGGGATGCATCTGGTTCTGAAATTACACTTTGGAGTCGATGCTTTGGTTTCCTGGGTTGCAGCTCAATCACTCCCTTCCAATGCCCAGGAGTGGATTTGGCACTACTTGGCAGTGCAGGACTCACAGCTGAGGAGCCCAGGTGCTGGTAGCAACATGCAGGGGAAGTCTTTAATATCCCTGAGACTTCAGTTACAGGAAGCAAGCCAAACAAGCCCTTCGAGAACCTTTAAATGCAGGATGTAGAGAGTAAATTCCAGTCCTCTTTTTCCCAGACAAGAAGCAGCAGGCAGCATGTCAACACAACAAAGCAAGAAGCAAATTGGCAGTCCCTCATTGCAGCACGACAGCTCTTCTTCCTGGCAGAATGACCTTAGTTCAGATGTTAAAATTCTAGTTTGCGACATCAACATTATCGGCGCCATCTTGTCCCATTTTAGGCTCATCCATGCACGTAAGTGGCAGCCATTTTGAATGCCATGGCCTCTCTGCCCACTGCCAATAGCCAGCGCGTCTCTCTCTCTCTCTCCTAACCTCGCAAACATCCCCCGCGCGCTGACAGCCCCCGCTCTCACATGCTCGGGCCATAAACCCCTCTTCAGCGCAACCCTGCCTCGGAACCCCATCCTGTTCCCAGCTCGACACCTTCCTCCATTCCTTTCATGATCCTGTATCCTTTGATAAAACCCCCTTTCCTCTGCGCCCGATTGTCCTGCTCACTCCCAGGCCGCCACCTGGCCCTGCGGATGCTGTTTATTGCCCGCATACAGTAGGAAGCTTCCCCCATCAAAGGATCCACAACTGATCAAAGCCCCCACCCCATGAGATCCGATCAACCACATGCATTCCTGGAATCGGTGGAATGCCCGGCTGCGTGACAATCATCACCTGTTGTGACCGGGGTGGGGACCTCTGCTGTAAATGTGTGTGGGAGCGGGCATGAAGCAGGGATTCCGAGGGTGTCTTTCCGTACTTCAAAGTATTTGCAGGAATGTGCCACATGTAATAAACTGTAATAAAGACCATAAACCTGTGTATAAGAGGCCAGGCCTCAGAGATGCTGTTAGAGCACCTCGAGAAGATACCCTGTTGTCTGAGTTGACGTGATCTGCTCCGTCTGAATAAAACTTCTGTTTCCTGCCTTCCAGTCTCCAGCGCCTGCCTCTTTGTTTGAAAGATTCGAGTGGTATGAGAGGCGGTTAGCGCCGGGCAATACTTAAAAAGGTTTTCGATCAGCATCGGCCCTACTTTTTCTACAATTGGCGTCCCAAACGTGGGGCCCATCAGTGACACGTGGATCCAGTGGGAGAGGTCCTGACGACAGAGTGAACGACTGCAACGATCGGGAGAGCTCCTGTCCGATAGACCCTCGTCTGACAGCCGATCATCCGAACTTCACTGGTTCCGAACAGACCTCTCTCGAGTGATCTACGGTCCTGACTGGGAACCATCAGGAGTGCCGCGACAGTTACGGAGAATAGAGGACGATCGGGCGCTGGATTCGGAAGAAAAGAAACTGTCCATGCGGTCCGGGTAAGGTCGTGTAACACGACAAATTGCGAAATGATTGTTTGATTGTTTGGAAAATACTAGTATTACTCTTCGAATTGTTGGTTCTTTTGGGAGATTCTCTGTCTGCAAACGGAGAAGAATAGAAAGATTCTCTCTTCCTTTGCAGGTAGTGAAGGGTAGGTAACGCGGACTTTTGTCCCCCGTTGTAACCCGTCGTGCCTATTTTTCTCCCCCACTGAGTGATTGTTTGCCCGAACATTGTTTGTTCGAGGATTGTTCTCTTGAGATTCTCTCTGTCTACAAACGAGGAAGAATAGAAAGATTCTCTTCCTTTGCAGATAGTGAGGGGTAGGTAACGCGGACATTTGTCCCCCGTTGTAACCCGTCGTGCCTATTCTTTCTCCCCACTGATTGTTTGATTGTCCGAACATTGACTGTTCGATATTGGTTCTTTGAGATATTCTCTGTTTGCAAATAACGTAGAATAGAAATATTCTGTCTAGTCTTTGCAAGTAGTGAAAGGATAGGTAGTGCGGACCTTTGTCCCCTGTTGTAATCTGTCATGCCTATCTTCTCCCCACTGATTGGTAGTTGGTTCAGCCCGGACCACTTACTGGAAATGAACCATCCAGCTGCCCTGGAAGGCACCCCTAATAAGGACATGTTCATGAAGCATGGATTAATCGCCATAGCATATAGCAAACTATGGCATAAATATACGAAAAGGGATCAGAAAAGTCAGTGGCCACTGATAGGATCCTTCAATGAAAATAAGATAAGCGCGCTAGAAACAGCCCTTTGTAACAATAAGACAACGCCCACTATGCTTGATAGTCTCGGCATGTGGCGCAAAGAAACGGAACAACGTAAAAAGAGAAACGAAATTAGATTAGAGAAAGAGCTACGAAAGGCAGCCCACCTAGCTGCTATAAAATTAGAAGAAGAGATAAAGGAGAGAGAGGAAGCCAAACGGAAACAGGAGTCCGAAACATCGAGTCAGTGTCCTGTTAGAACACCCTCTACGCTCTACCCTGAATTACCCTCGAAACAGCGAGTCAATGATGATCTCTTATTAGGTCCTCCGATCATCTACATGCCCCCTCCATATGCCCCTTCCCAACCTTTAGTGCAGCACCCGCTGCCCCCAAGCACAGGCGAAAGTAGCACCAGGTTCTCGGTCCCCATGGCCTCTGCGCCGGCCGAGCCCCTAGTACTAGATACAGCACAAGCAGCGATGTTAGATGACCCTGAGGCCCGAAAGACAGATTCCACAAGAACGAACAGGTTGAGCAAAGACGAGCAAGCAGGGATTGACAAGGTAGTAAGGACACTAGTAGAACGGAAGGAGAGTGAGGAACACATCATGGATATGTTCAACTCATATGCTGGGAGCCACAGACGGCACTTTGTTGTACGATTATGTTACCATGCCCTAAATGCCTATGAGGATCGATACCGAGACAAAGGTCCCGAGAGCCTAAACGACCCTATACAGAAAGGTTGACATCGGGGATGAGGGCGAGTGTGACGTGACGGACCTCCTCACGTGTATGCTTGAGGTTTCCCGCCACCTCACTGAACAAGGGTTGGAAGCTAAACCTACGACTCCTGTAGCGACCGAACCACGAATAGAACAAGCTGGCGCCATGATGCCTATAAGGGAGGCTGCCCCCTACTGGGTTCCCCCACGAGGTCAGGGAACACACGATGATGTTAACCATCAAGATGCAAGAGGGAGGGTAGTGTATAACTGGGTCTGCCAACCATGGGATCGGCAAGATATTCTGACATTCTGGAAATCTCTGCCCGATTTACGTAAAAACCCCACTGCCTTCTATACTGAACTAGGTAAAGCCCTAGGTTCAACGATTATGACCCTAGCTGACATCGATTTGTTTTTCGGGTTATGTCTGCCAGCTGATGTGTGGAAGCAAATCCGGAAAGTCGACCACCTTGAGCTGTTCGGACATACCTGTCACGACTCGATGGCATAGATAGACAACGAGAGCCTGGACAGAAACCTTTGAAATCCATTTTAGAACTCCCAGACAAAATTGTGCAGAAACTAAAAACCCTGATCCCAGAAAAGAAAGTGGAATGGTCGATAGTAACGGCCTGTCGTCAGAAACCCAAGGAAGACGTATCAGAATACTTCTCCCGGTTTGAAACGGTGTTCTCCGATTATACGGGCCAGGACATGACCACTGCAACCGGACATCATCTGTTTGTCCAGAACTATGTCAAAGGTCTGTCGCAGGAGGTCTCTCAGAAACTGCAGGCCAGCGAGAGTAGTTGGGCAGCCTCCAAACCCGCTGCTATCCTCCAGATGGCCCAGTATTATGAGCATCAGAAAAATGAAAATGATAGAGCGACGAGAAAAAGAAAAAGGACTTGAAGGAGAGGGTGATGATTGCACAGTTGCAAGGGGTGACTATAGGACGAGAGCAGTACAAGGGAAATTACCAGACAAATGCCCCTAGGAATCCACCCGCTAAAGACCGTACTCCCGCACCCTATGTTGGATGTAAAGATATTAGCGAAGACCAGTGTGCATTCTGCAAGGGATTCGGCCATTGGAAATCCCAGTGTCCGGTTCTGTTGGAGATGAATAAGAATAGGGACCCCAAAGACGTAGCGGGTGGACCGAGAAATAGAGGACAGGGACGAGGGTCCACGAATGATACGAATAACGACAGATCAGGCAGACCGAATACATTTGACTGTCCCCGACAGAACCAGTAACAACAGTCTGACTGTGACGATACCCACGACTTCGCATAGGACTGCCTAGGGCAAGGGAGGGATCAGTCGAGCTCTATGTTGACCAGCAAGGTCCTTATGTCACCGCTAAGGTCCTGGGTACGAAGTCTCCATTTCTGGTAGACACTGGCGCGACACGTAGTGCGTTATCTAAACGACTGATTCCAAGGGCACCTGTTACATTGCCTTCATCCTTCCTCGACCTATGTAGCTCCGGCAAATCACCACAGACTAAAACGAGCTAAAGACATTGAACAAGCCGACTCCACCGGAGCACAGTTCCTCGACGCAATGAAGGGACTTGTTCCACTCTGGGGTCCGATGGCGAACAGCCGTGCCATCCGACATTTGACCCAGGCAGTTGAAACGACAATGAACATCACCGCTGGCATCCTTACGAACAATACAGCCGAGCTTCAAGCGGTCCGCCTGGTGACTCTCCAGAACCGCCTTGTTCTAGATGTGGTTCTGGCGGATCGTGGAGGAGCATGCCGTATCATTGGGTCCAGCTGCTGCACCTATATACCGGACAATTCACCCTCAGTGTACAAAGCCATCGAACGTCTCCACAGACTTTCCTCAGAAGTTCACCAGGAACAAGAAGAATGGTCGCATGGTGGTTGGTTCTGGAATACTGTAAAAAGCTGGGGGTGGAGGTTATTTACGATTATACTGGTACCTGTTGTTGTGATATGCGGGTTCTGCCTAGGGATCCAATGCCTGCCGCATCTGTGTTCACTATGTGCGAATTGTATCTGCCCTAAGACTCTGGACTTCGAAAAAGAACGCATGAGAGCACTGTACGATGTCGAGGTTAGGAACTTGCTGAAGATAGATATCGATTAGACAAGATGGCTAGATATGTTGAAAAGGGAGGACTGTTAAAATCTAGTTTGCGACATCAACATTATCGGCGCCATCTTGTCCCATTTTAAGCTCATCCATGCACGTAAGTGGCAGCCATTTTGAATGCCATGGCCTCTCTGCCCACTGCCGATAGCCAGCGCGTCTCTCTCTCTCTCCTAACCTCGCAAACATCCCCCGCGCGCTGACAGCCCCCGCTCTCACATGCTCGGGCCATAAACCCCTCTTCAGCGCAACCCTCCCTCTAAACTCCATCCTGTTCCCAGCTCGACACCTCCCTCCATTCCTTTCATGATCCTGTATCCTTTGATAAAACCCCCTTTCCTCTGCGCCCGATTGTCCTGCTCGTTCCCAGGCCGCCACCTGGCCCTGCGGATGCTGTTTATTGCCCCCATACAGTAGGAAGCTTCCCCCATCAAAGGATCCACAACTGATCAAAGCCCCCACCCCATGAGATCTGATCAACCACATGCATTCCTGGAATCGGTGGAATGCCCTGCTGCGTGACAATCATCACCTGTTGTGACCGGGGTGGGGACCTCTACTGTAAATGTGTGTGGGAGCGGGCATGAAGCCGGGATTCCGAGGGTGTCTTTCCGTACTTCAAAGTATTTGCAGGAATGTGCCACATGTAATAAACTGTAATAAAGACCATAAACCTGTGTAACAGAGGCCAGGCCTCAGAGATGCTGTTAGAACACCTCCAGAAGATACCCTGTTGTCTGAGTTGACGTGATCTGCTCCGTCGGAATAAAACTTCTGTTTCCTGACTTCCAGTCTCCAGCGCCTGCCTCTTTGTTTGAAAGATTTGAGTGGTATGAGAGGCGGTTAGCGCCGGGCAATACTTAAAAAGGTTTTCGATCAGCATCGGCCCTACCTTTTTCTACACAGATGTGTTCTGAGTATATGATGTCAGAGATCCAGTACTTATACCAATTTTAGCATTTGAAGAATGGAGGCTTCAAAGAAAGATCTTTGTTGTGCACAAAACCCTGCCCTTCCTGGCCCTGGCTCCAGGCCAACTACAGGGTAGGTATGCAGCTCTTTGTGTGAGGACAGGCACAGACTTGTTCAGGTGCAAGTGTCATATCCTCAGCTCGCTCTAGCTCAGGAAGACCCATCAGCCCGGTGATGGGCAATCAGGATATGAAGGGCACACCTCAGCTCCCTTTGTGTGTGACTGTCTAGAGGGAATTCACAAAGTCCAGATGTCATCCAACCCAGACGTGTATTCTAGGGACAGACAGAGGCACAGAATGGTTAAAGTAAAAAAAGCCAACTTTCAAAAGGTACAAAAAGAAAGGTGGGAAACCTGGTATCCTACTTACTTCTGTATTTGATTTGTCACAGCAACCACACTATATTCCTTTAGTGATTGGGTTATTTATTCCCCATTTTGTTCATTAACTCTATTTTATTTTATGGGAGGAACTCTCATGCTTATAGAAAAACACATATAAAGTGACATATAAGTGTATATGTGGTTGCTGTGACAAATCAAATACAGAAGTAAGTAGGATACCAGGTTTCCCCCCTTTCTTTTTGTAAATGTCAAATGGCCAAATGGCCCTACCTGGGTCCTGTCTTTTGGGCCTGACCCCTTTGATTGTCTAACATTCAAAAAGTGGCATTTTTAAACCTACAAATTAAAAACAAACTTCACTAAAATATGTGTTTTTAAATTGTGAGTTCAGAGACACCAATCTCCAATTTTCTATCTGCTCTCAGTTAGAAGTTGCACTTGTAAAGTGCTACAAGACAGCTCCAATGCTAACCTATGGGAGGGAAAGGCTATGCCAAAGTGAAAAAACGGATTTAGCATTTTTTCACTACTAGGACATGTAAAACTCAAAAGCACATGTCCTACCATTTAAAAACACCATACCCTGCCAATGGGGATACCTACGGCCTACCTTGGCGGCAAGATAGGTAATAAAAGCGAAGGCTTGGGCTTGGCAAGTAGGTAAGCTTGCCGGGCGAAATGACAGTATAAAACTATACATGCAGGCTCTGCAGTGGCAGATCAGAGACATGTTTGAAGGGCTACTCATGTGAGTGGCACAATCAGTGCTGCAGGCCCACTAGTAGCATTTGAATTACGGGCCCTGGGGTCATGTAGTGCATGGTACCAGGGACTTATCAGTAAATCACATATGCCAATCATGGAGAACCAAATGCCATGGCATTTGAGACATGGAGCACATGCACTTTAGCCCTGTCAGCAGCAAAAAAGTGTCCAGGGTCCTAAAGCCAACAATAAGAAGGTAAGCCAGGCAAAACGTGCCAGGGCACTCCAAACCACCCTCCAGCGAGAGTAGGTAAGACTGAATACGGGGACGCCAGTCCTCGGGGGCAACTTGCTCTGACTGACGTTCTACATCACAGAGACAATTTGACTTTATCAAAGTCAGTCATGGAACTTCTAAGACTTGAACTTACTAGCAAGGCCTAGCTGGAATGTTGCCTCATGTAAATGGGGAATAACTATGATTCTTAGGCAGGAAAGTTGAACTAGAGAGTTGAACCAGTGAATGCTAGTGTGCCTACTTTAACAAGACTGTGTATAATATTTGTACACAAAATACTTGAGTAGATGCATGGGAATGCCCATGCACTACCTATGTAACGCCTCCTTGATACAAGGTAAAACAAGACGCACAGCGTGCTGCCCCAGTTTTTTTTAACAAAGCCATACAAACTAGATTTGTGTTGTATTGTAAATCTCCAAACATATTTTGCATCAGGGTTGTGCAACAGAAGTTGCGCAAACCAGATGCAAAATGTGTGCCTCAACTTCTACATTATTTTTTTTTAACTCTGCCACAAATAAATTGACAAGGAGAAACGTGATAGTAAATCTATTCTGCTTCATTAGTGTTTAAGTTTGCAGAGATATTAGTGTGCACAGGTAAATCTCAGGGAATAATAAAAATGATAAGATAACTCTGGTGGTTAACGCATTTACTGGAAAGATTTGTGTTTTGTCTAGTTCCAGTTCTGATTCAAAGTAGCATAGAGGGTTAATGTGTTTCCTGCACAGCACATAATGTAACATGCAGATGACAGATTTTTATTTTATATTGATCGGTAAGCAGTAGTCGGTTGCTGGTTTTAACACAGATATGTTTTTGTTACATGCATTCAATAAATTGTAATCCTTCTAATATAGCACAGAGAGGTATGAAGAAAAAAAATATGTGACCCTTCACCTTGTAACACTCACTGTCTTATGTATATTGATGTACACACTTGTGTGATCAATTGTCAGTGTGTTATGTGTGCGTGTAATATAAAGTGCTCTGACACCCTGCATTGGGAGGAGTTGCACTATAAAAGAAATAAAACAAAGTAGGGATATTGTTATTTGTGTAAATGCTGGGACAGACCAACACACCTGACATTCTTACAGTGAATGCATATTGCTTACATACAGGTACTTACCAAAGTGCATTCCTCTTGAGTACTTGTGAAGTGTTAACAAGCTGTGTGCCTTTGTTTCCCCTCCACTGCATTTGCCTATAGGTGTGATGCTCCAGATAGCTCCCATTCAGGATACTCTAAATAAAAGGAGGCCTGATGGCTCCTTAAATTCAGCCTTTGTTATGAGCCCAGCTAGAGACAGAAATAGCAAAGCCCCATTCCATCTACACGTTTCTGCTGGAAACAAAAGCAGACAACGTGCTGGCGCCGCTGAATGTGTGCCAATGTCTGAAAAATGATACTTGGAAAAGTTCACCATTCAACAGTGGGACCCAATTTCTTGGCAGGGTGGACGGCATCCACCCTGTGAAAATAGTGGGTGGACGCTGTGCACCTACCTGAGTGTGCCTACGAATTGTGCCCTGATTCTGATGAACATAACATACGTAAGAAGATGCATGTAGGGAATTGCACTCTATTATTCAGCTGGCCTCCTTGTGAAACTCTGTGTCCTGTGATCTTTTGAGAGATAATACACCTCCCATAGATTAAACTATTAAGTAGACTGCATGTAAAACTGCACACAAACTGTGTGAAAACTATGTGAAAACAGCATGACTAATTGTAACTCAAAATGGATGAGAAATGTCTCTAATGTCACAGGTAATGCTTGGAGTAGTTTGCTACCTAGCCGCAAAGCACTTCAGCTCCTCATCAGGAGTAGAAAGTGTTACATAAATGCCAATGCTATATAATACAGATCAACACACTGAAAATATTACTAGTGACTTAACTGTGCCTCAATCGGCTTGGGCATCTATTGTTACTGGATGGACGCCTTAGAGTGTTTTACAGATGGTTTTGCTGTGGCTCTAAGGTTTGGGCTTCTAATGTTCCGGGTTGAACTCCATATTGTTTGCTTAAAGAACCCTAATGGGATGAGGCTTCTCCTACTTCTAGGAGTATTCAATATAGTGGTTCAGTGGTGGTTTAATAGAGCCTCCATGGTTAGGATCTAGTATTGCTCCAAAATTGACTCCATAAAATGGTTTACTGGTGGTCTCACTGTGTCTCAGGATCTTGGGGTCCTATCAATCATGGGAGGACTCCATAAGGTAATTTACTGGTGGTTTAACAGTGCCTCCAGTGGTTGGATTGGGCATAGCGCCCTGAAGAACATCTTCCTTGGCTTGACATGGCAACCTTTGAACTCATCTCTTAAAGAATTAGGGGCCTCATTTATGAGGCCTTGCGTCAGTTTTGCGCTGCGGATGCGTCACTTTTTGTGACGCATCGGCAGCGTAAAACATGCGCCTTGTTGCGCCATATTTAAAAAGTGACGCATCTAGGTAGATGCGTCACTTTTTAAACCCCTGCGCCACATTATACCTGCGTCAGGTTTAATGTATGCAGAGGGGGCGTTCCCCCGCAAAAAGCCTCGTAATAGTGACGCAGTGAAATCTATGAGATTTCACTGCGTCACTTTTAGGATGCTGTTGCGTCAAAATCTTGCGCCTGCCTCACAGCAGGCGTAAGACTGACGCAAGCCCTTTCACATGGGGCTTTCCCCATGTGAAAGGACGCATTGCTGGAGTTGCGTCACTTTTGTGACACACTCCAGCAATGCGTCACTTTTGCGCTTACAGATGCGTCAGAAATACTGACGTATCTGTAAGTCCTTGCGACATGATGCATCATACATTAAATATGACGCATCATTGGTGTCGCAAGGAGTGCGCAGTGAAAAGTGACGCATCGCTGTTTTCACGCAGCGATGCGTCACTTTTCATAAATGAGGCCCCCGGAGCCTCAAAGCCATGAGAAATGAAATGCCCATCAAAGACTTGGGCTGTCCTAAAATGTGACACCGAGGACCTCAGGTGACACTTGTTTGTACCCGCTGCTTGCGAAGCTATGCCTCACTCTCTGTGCATACCGTTTCACGCACAGAATGCTGCAACATGCTGCTGTTCCAAGTTTGGAGTATACTCTCTGGGCCTTATGCAAAATCTGGTAACTCTGCACTTAAACTGACTGTGCAACAGCACTCTTTATCACCCACGCACCGGAAGATTGGGTCATATCAGGTCATCACTTCGAGAACACTTTGATTGCTGAATAAGAGGTACAAAAAGGGCTATAAAATACTTCAATAAAACAGGCAAACGATCCAGAAAAGTCTGAAATCCCAGATCGTGACATAAACCACACTATAATAAATTATTTTGCACAAATCGATTTCAGCTTTTGTACTAAATGGGCGTCCCATTGACATTAGTTCTCTAAACAAATGCTGATTATCGTAATATATATTTTTGTAACTTGCAACTCTGTTAGTAATTAAAATAAACATGTATTCATGAACGGTTTATTCACCTTTATGCTCATCTTAGTTATTGCAGTGAACAAAAACTTAAACCCTCTGTTTTTTAATTATCGTCTGAAGAGCGTTTATTTAAACCCTCCTCTGGAAATACCTACCACCTATTTCTGACCTCCAATAGTCCGTGGCCCTGCTAAACGGTGTTTATCTGGTGTAAAGACCCAAGCAGTTAACAGGCTGCCAGTGCACGCCACTGGATAAATACGCGAAGAAGTAAGAAGTGAAAAGCAACGTGTTGTTTTTGGAGACAATGTTTACCAGCAGAAACCATTCGTAAGTGAACTTTTACTTGTATCAGTTTGAACTCACTTAGCCCTCACTCACACTGTATCTTTGTGCTGCTGCCTCTGCTTTGAAACCCTGCTCACAGATTGACACTTCAAACGCAAAATGTTTTCACTGCCTGTCTCAGGGGTGACTTCCCAGCTTCAGCTTTCCAGTGACCGTTTACTTAACTAAGTCAACTAACCCGGCACCGCAGCTTTCACGGCAAGTCACTGGAAAAGCCAATCAACTCTCTTTTCTTGTTCCTCTCACCACTCCGATTCATTAGAGCGAGCAGAGAACAGCTCCCTGCCAAAACACCTCTGCTGCCAAAACCACCAGCAGAAGCAACACTGCAGAGCGATCTAACCACGCAGCACACATCATTCATGGAGACAAAGAAGTCTCTGACAAATGGACTTGTCAAAAGAGGAAATACAAATGAACAGAGCTTCCTGCACTTATGCTGGAACAGCTCGGGTTTGAAAAATGAAAATGTAGGCCCCGATTACAAGCTCTTGGCGGAATTCCCGTGTGGAGCTCCACGCTGCACGATTATCACTTTGCCGGTGTTCCCACTTCTGGATTCTACAGGTAAGTCCACACTAGACCAGATTTTAATGGGCATAACACCAGTTTGTAAAACTGCTTTGGGGAAGGGCAGCATTGGACCCAGACTGAACCTCCACCCGGATACAGGTGGCGGAACAAGTAATGCTTACTTCACCCACACAAGGAAACTTTTAATTACCCAGGAATCTTTTAGAAAAATTGTGAATAAAACAACCGATCTTCTATCGCTGATAAGTGATAAAGAGACCTTTGTTAAAAGGAAGCATGCTTGGTCCATAATAAACGGTTACAAAAGAAAGAGGCCTCAACAATATTTGAATACAGCATGGTCCTGTAAAAATAAAAATATATTCATGAAAGCACGACTCGGAATATTACCCGGAAATTCCCATGCACTACCATGGAAAAAACTCGATAATAACATATCATGTCTGTTGTGTAACACAGGAGAAGAAAACATTATACATCTACTGTGCCTCTGTCCAGAACTAAAAAACAAAAGACTAACATTGTTAAAAAGGCTATTCAACGAAAGAGCGATAAGGACTTGCAGACAAGCACTGCTTCAGTGTCTTTGCCCAGATGATGTATTCAATAATTCTGCTTTTTCAAAATTTTTAATATTTGCATGGAAAAAACTTGAATTTTTATAATATTAATTGACATACTGATTATATTTTTCTCTCCCGAATGTTTTACCATATGAACTTATTTATTTAAAACAGTTTTATAATGCATGTGAACTATATTAAAGGTTTATCACTTTTCTAATAGAAGGAAATCAATTTTACTGAATTATCATAATCGAAATGTTTATACTGTGCATTCACTCTTTGTAAAGATTTTAAATAATCAATCAATAAACTATACCTACCTACCACCCACACAACGCCTCTCTCCGCCACTTCGGAAAAGCAAGGCTGCACCCTATGTGTGCTGCTTCATGCAGCACACATGTAAGTTACAAAACGGCATTTTTAAAACAAGGTTTGTTTATGTACAGGAAGGCACACCTTCCTGTACATAAACAAACCATGGCATTTTGCAATTTTCCACGTGTGCTGCAAAAGGCAGCACAAATGGAAAATGCACAAACAAAGAGAAATGAAGCATTTCTCCTCGTATCGCCAACTTAAGACCAGGGTTTTCCTCGTCTTAAGTTTGACCAGTGGCAGTCCGTGATGGGAGTAGCTGCTGGGCGGTGACGTGGGAGAGGGAGGGGCAGGGTGGGGGTGGTAATCTATGGATTACCGAGGATTACAGGTAAGTAAACATATAAATAAATAAAATGAATTTTGTTGCGTGCACTGCATCACATTTGGGGATGTAGTGCGCGCAACAACATTTATTTTATTTATATATATGTTTACTTACCTGTAATCCTCCGTAATCCATAGATTACTACTCCCCACCCTGCCCCTCCCCCTCCCCACATTACCGCCCCGCAGCTACTCCCACCACCGGCTGCTACTGAGTTTGACGTTAGCTCGTATTTACGCTGCCCTTGTGAATAGGGGGCAGCGTAAATATCAATGTGTGTTGCGGTGGAACGCCCACCATAACACCCACTGCATGCCCATTTCACGCTAAGCACAGCGTGAAATGGGGCAGATTCACAAGGCAGGATTTAAGTGGCTTAACACTGTCTTGTGAATAAAGCGAGGCCCCTATCGCCACCACAACGTCACTGAAAGGGGTGTTGTGGTGGTGATAGCGGCTTGGTGAATATGCCTCTTAATGTTTTAACATGTTGTCACATAAAAGTGCCTTTGCCTTTTCCATTGAGTCATGTGTCAGTGTGGAGACAGCTGTTTTCTAAGCATCCTGGGCAAAGAATTTGGATTAATACTGGGCCTTGCACCTAAGAACTACATGTACATAATTCCGGCTTCTCTGCTTTTGACTTGGCTGCACCCTATGAGTGGCAAAGAACCTTACAGTGTAGATGAAATGTGTGTACAGTGTAGATGAAATGTGTGTGAGTGGTGTAATGCAGGTTCTATTCAATGCTTAGGCACAAGGTTGATGTGGCCAAGGCATTGGTTTAGATCATATGCCAAATTGTGAAGAAACGATAAACCAATACATTTGGCTTCTGTGTATTGAAAAGGCTTTACTAATGCACACAGAATGGGAACATCAAGACAACACCAAGGAACGCATCCTACACACACCAGAAAGGTACAACATGGTCAGCAACATGCGTTCAAACTGCCCACCCAAACAGCTATTGTAGGAAAGATTGCACTACTCCAACAGGTAACATCCCTGCCAAACAGACTACATATTTATTTGTGAGATTGAATTATTACGCAGCCCATGTGGCTCAAAATAATTGTCTTTTTGGTTCCCGGTTATACCACTGAAATGTTTTGGAAAATACTTTGTTGTCTGCCACTCGGTCCTATTTTTAACTGAAACTGATTAATCTGTATGTCTGAAAAACAGATGCCTTGCATTCTCTTCAGCATTTTCAATATATCATTTAGCTTGGTCTGGGTTTATGTTGTATGGAAATCGCTTAACAATTTAATAAAGTGTATATATGTGTAGGAATTTCAAATGAGAGACTAAAAATTGAGTTAGCCTTAGATCAGTTTGGGATGCAGTGCGAGTGCATCAAACAGATTATTGGATCTGATTCATATCCTGGCAGGCGACCCGTGGTTCCACCAGAACAACAGAGTAAAACAGTTAAATTAAGTGCAACAGAGTAATACTGTAAAATTAAGTAAAATCCTTTTTTACTAACAAAAAAATGCTCTCCTTGCCATGGGAAGCTTCTCCTATGGTGGGATGAACATTATAATTATTATACTGTTCATTATTGACAGGTTTTAACTGGTAGTAAGGAACAGTAAAAAATGACTACATGTTCGCCCATTCACATTGGGCGACGGACAAGCAGCCATTTCTCCGACAGCCCTTACGCCCCAGGGCCGTAGGAAAAGTTTGGCCCAGTCGGAGACAGAGCAGTCTCTGCCATGGCCAAACTAAATGTGAACCCACATTCAAATCGGTTGGGGGACCTTCATATTGGCGGTATGTATACTCTGCTACCGTTGCGACTGACCTACATACCGCCAATATATACATCAGGCGCATAGTATGTACAATGTGTGGCCTCAATTGAATCTAGAAAAGATTCAACCTTCCCATTCATTAAAATTAAAATTAGTTTTTTTATATTCTTTTATGAATTAAATAAAATATTTAATCATTTGTATATTTGTTTGATGAATGCTTGTTTCTTAATTTATGCAATTTGTATTGTAGTTCAAATTATCAAAAATGTTGAATGTACCATGGTCCCTGGCTTCCAGCGATGACTCTGTGGGGGTCCCCGGATTCCAATAATGATTCCGTGGGGGTGTCCTGGTTCCAGTAATGATGATGCGGGCTCCACAGAAGTCAAAAGGTTGAGAACCACTGTACTAGAGAAAATGTTCACTCCAGATGTAACACTAGCAGATTCCCTACATGTGCTAAAGACCAGAACAGAAGAGTTCATAAGTTACAGTGCTGCTCTTACTATTATATTCATATATACTTATATAATATATATATATATATATATATATATATATATATATATATATATATATATATATATATATATATATATATATATATATATATATATATATATATATATATATATATATATATATATATATATATAGTGCCTAGAAATTGACTTAAGCATAGTAAATCTATACTTATCCATACACACTTATATTCACTATACTGTGGTAATCCATATTATGGATATGGTATTGTTACAGGATGCCATTTTGAAACTTAATATTGTAACATACATTCCCCCAGGCGCACAGTGCTGCTGGACTACAGTAGGGGACAGGATGTGGCACAGCAGTTAGAGCTGCTGACTCGGGAGCTGGAAATCTGCGTTCGAGTCTCGACCTAGGCTCAACATCCTGTGATTCATGGGAAATCACTTCAATCTTCCTGTGCCCATGTGCAGCACCTTGATACCCTTATGGGTGATAAGCAGCGCTATTTAAATCTACACATTTAGTTTAATTAATTTAGGGGGAGAAGCTGGGGCACTGGAGACTCCCCTTGTCAGGCAAGAAGGAGTTGGGGATATCCTAAACCCCCTTCTGTAGGTACTGAGAATTTGGACTACAAAGGAACCTACAGCTTTATTAACAGGATGTCGATGAAGGAGCCTGCAGCTCATCTTCACAGAGGGAAGAGTACACAGCCAAAACGGTAGCTGAATCTGCACAGCCTCCCTGCCTGTCTGAGACAGAACAGCTTGGTAGTATCTCTTTCTGTTCTTAGGTGCAGAACTGGCCTCCACTTGCCACTCAGCGTACACCTTTGTGAAAGTAAACACTTATTTAAAAATGCAAAACGCCTGCTCTCCTGAATGGATTTATGTGGTAGTGTTTTTGTTTTTATCAATAAATATGTCTTATTTTTGGTAAATCACTCTGGGACTTTGGTATATTTTTTCTACTTTAATTTTGAGTTGCTGATACAATGTTTCACATGCATTGTCTGAAGAAAGCCAAAGAACTTGTCACAGCCACAAGGGTCAAGCAATGGTTTCTCATAGAACCTCTCTGTTAAAATCCCTTTCGGAGGGCCATGGGGCATGCAGGTGCAACTGAGCCCACCTTGGAGGTTGATGCCTTTTACGTCTGATGTCCTGAGGCCTGACCTGCTATGGATCCTACTCAACTGAGTCAAATACCACTTCTGCACTTCACTCTTAGTGGTAGCTGTGGTTGAGCAGTCAAAGCTCTCTCGGTGGGGATGTAGCTACAGGTCAGTGAACGTGACTCATAACTCAAAATGTAAACATTATGAACAATAAATCAGCATCCAGCTAAATATTTACATTTACAAAAAATATGAGTATTTTATTTCTAATTCTACGCATGCAAAGGAATAGGACATTCAGAAGCAACAACACAATTGCCCTTGAGGTCGAGACTCTTGTAGTTGTTAGGAAAATCCCTTTCCCACCCTTCTTTGTGTAACATGTCCAGGGTTATTCCTTATTCACTGATGGCAGCATCAGAGAGTGCAAACTATTAGGACATACCCAAGAGCTCTCCTTTCTGACATTTTAGGAACATAGTCGGAAATACTTCTGTGCTGCAGCACCATTAGCATCTAGTCCCCTGGGTCCCCAAAGGCCTGGTATCGGTCTTACCCACTTGATCAGTATGGCAGTGTTCCGTGGTGCAGTGAGTACCCGCACCTCAGGCACCCCCAAGTTGGTTCGAGTACGAAGAAGTTATGTTGATCGCAATGAACACCGAAGCACCCATGGTGCAGACTCTTCCTGTCAAGCAGTGCTGCTGCCGGTCAGGTTCCATTGATCAAAACTGTTTCCTCTTGGCAGACAAAAACGCAAAATGCTGGTGTGATCCTCCAGCTCCTAGCAGCTCTGAGGGTGCAACACTTTCAGGGGCATCTCAATGAACCTTGAGGACCTCTTCAAGAGCAGATCACATCAAGCAGACTCGACCTGTTGGTCACAGCAGTTCTTGGGTCCATGGTGATGGCCCAAACTCTAGGTCAAAGTAATACCGGCAGCCACTCCTGGCATACAAGTTTGCCATGGTACTTTATGATCGCAGCACAGACTCTACTTAGGCGATTAACTTCCCTATTGTGACACCGCCTAGCATACGGGATTGCCGAGCTCACCAGTCACAGTTTCTGCCCACATGGCCTGTACTCGGTTCACCGGTGACCCCCTTTGACATACGGGGTCACCACAGCATGGTGGGGTGGCTTGGTGCTCCCGGTCCAGAGCTTTTGATAAAGCTCACAACAACTCAGCCCTCTCCTGGCATATGAGGGTCACAGATCCAATACTACACATGGTCAACGGACAAGTCAGTGCACAGCCTCACACCTCACTCAGAGAAACCTCATGTAGGACTCCTTACTGGACCTTGCTGCCTCCAACGCTCTCCTGTCCCTCATAGGGCACACTGGTCTTGGCAAGCAGGAAGGTGATGGTGCACCAGGCTCCAAGGAAGGTGATCTTGGTGTTCCAGGTGATGTGCCCTTACCCAGCAGGGAGACTAGCATGCCTTTGCCCCCAGTCCTGGCCACAGGCAAAAGTCTTGCAGAGCTTCCCCATCTCACAGAACCCATCTGGCTGCTCGGCAGATGACGCATTTTTGGGTACTCAACTCCCCCTTCTTATAGTCCTTTTCCAAGCATGAAATGTAATTTAGGATCTGTAACTTTGAAGTTTTATATTTGGGTTCTGCTTCCTTTGAAGTGGGCACTTCTCCTTTTCCTCTTCCCCTCATGTAAGAGGTCTGTCACAGCAGGCATGACTCAGTAGCTGATTGTCGACAGCATAATTCATGGGTGTGACCTGAATTCACCTGGATGTCAGCCAAGGTGATATATGCATCAAAAGGTTAATCCCAGACCCCCAGTCTATGCTTTAAGACTGACTTATCAGCCCCATCTCCCTTCTGAGGTATGTCCAGGTCCTTCCTTGTGGTCTGTCACTGAATCAAAGTGCAGCCTTTTGAGCTGTAAAGGCAATCTCTTCCTTCCCTCCAGTATGTGCCCCCCCCCCCAGTTCACAGAAACTCAGCAATCCACAAATCTGTCTTGGGGGATTATTTTCCTCCTCATGTCTTTACCTGGTCAGCGTGGTGTTCCCAAAATGGAACGCAGAGTCCTCCATACCATGTAACTTTGCAGGCACATTTACATGGTGTTCACTCTCTGCACACTTACTGTTCAACACTAATACCTCTATGCATTGTACCCTTACATGTATCTATGCACGCAGCACACACACTCAGGCTGTGCACCCTGTGCAAGCACTGAAACTTTCCTGTCTTTAACCAGGGTGTGTTATTTGAACACACACAGTATCAGCACACACACTGACTATATGCGCACTGCACAACTCTACACATTTCGTGCATTGTATTTCACGCAAGCACACATGTATCCAGCACGTGTTTTAACTTTTATCCACACATGCAGTGCATCACACTGCATTTATTCCTCTCAAACATACACACACTCGGTACATGTAGTAACAACACTCACTGCATAGTACTGCTCCAACCTTGTAGGGCACCTTTCCAGTTACACACTCAATCAAATGCAAAGTCACTACTCCTGCTCTGCCAGCACTCCGCATCTAACTGATGTAGGCCAAGGATGAGTTAAGCACACAACAGCCAGACTTTTAAAAAAGGTGAGTGAGCCTGTAGGCCTCACGTCAGTGACATAAGGTAAAAAGTCCCAGTTCACTACTACTGATCACTACACAGTATGCTGTGACACCTGTGCTTGTGTTGTCAAATTCCTTGAGAAAGTGGTAGCCTTACACCACTATGAGGGCAGAGTTTTGGGCACCTCTCCTTCGTCCAACAAGACCGCAGTCCATGAGACAGGCCAGTGTCATAACGCACACTCATGATTTGTGTTCACCTATGACAAAAAGCAGCATTAGGGATCCAGACAACAGTACAGTTGGGCTCTCAGGGCTAGGGTAAATGTCTCTTACCATGCAGAGGATGTTTCTGTCTCAACATCCTCTTTTGGTTCTAGGCTTCATTTCTTACATTTATGGGAGGCCATCTATTTCACTCCATTCTAGTTAGCAATCCAAATTCTCACAGTAGCCTCTTGCTAGCATATGCCTCTAAGTCAGTACTATATGTAATTTGTAACTCCTAGGTTGTTCATCTCCGGAATTCAAGGATGATTTTACGGGATAGAAGCAGGGTAGAAATGCTTATTCTGTTTTCCAGGCCATGTGACTATGTTATACAAAACGTTATAATGTTTATTGTAGTCTGCTTTATTGTAAAGACAGGTGCCACCACAAGGCTGACTCAACTTGGACAATTTACCAGATTCACCGTCAAAGGGTGATTACAGACTATCTAAGGCATGTGTCAGATTCCTTTTTTATATAATTTAACATACATTTTCACCCAAATGTTTATTTTTTAAATTTTTTTTTTGGGGGGGGGGTTGATAGAGGAAGAAGGTCTCACAATTCTCTCCTATAGCCAGGGCCCCTGGAATTATATGACAGGGAAGACCTAATTATATGGGAGTGTTGGTTAAATTATGTGACAAGAGAAGTCTAGTTATGCGGCATAATATGGCACATTGTATGATATTAGTATTTCATTAATTTTTCGCTTTTGCACATGTTAACACTGTCTGGGGAAAAGATTACACCATATTAGTGTCAGTTTAACACCTAAAAACAGTAAAAAGCAACTCAAAAGTGACCAGACAACCTTTGCGAAGGGCTTTCTACTGCGTCGGGACATGTGCTGCCACATTTTTTACAACATTTAATCCGTTTGAGCCAGAAACAGTATTTTTTTGTTAAAATCTGCAGATTATGCAGAAGATGATGGATTATGAGGCAAATGCAGCAGCATATCCTTATTCTGCAGAAAATGCAAGGCCGCAGAATAGCCTAATTCCAGTGCCTGCCTATGGCCACCTCCCACAAACACTAAAACTAAGCTGCCTAATCCCAAATAAAACACCCAACTCCTCCCACACCCGCGCCTGACATCTAGCCCAATGCCTTAGAGACAGTTCCTCTCCCTGCCTACAACGCTGACGGTTATCAAACCTTGTGATAAGTGTAATCCCATAATATCAGGCTGCCATCACAGGACCTGATAAGATTAGCCATCAGACCTGGGAAAGTGGCTACATTTTCATCGCCCTAATTCCCTGTTTGCATGGAAGCAGTCTTCTTAAACCTCCATTAACATTACATTTGACCTTGATGTGAAGACGAGTTAATCCTGCTCTGTGCCCCGCCATGATAGCCCTGCTATTGGGCAGTAATTAGCCCACAGTCGCTGAGAAAGGTTAGGTAAACAGTGCCTTTCCACCGCAGTGTTTGTGTTTGTTGTGAGAGGCTTCACTCTGCTGAAGCCGAAGAATGCTTTAAATGCCCTCCTTTCCAGCAGGAATGCGGGTCAGGGCTCTTTTCATGCCTTTGCAAGGCCTCAAAGGATCATTGAGAAAAACGTCTTTCTCACCAGACATGTCTCAGGTGAAAGCTGCTCCCCAGATCAAAAGGACTGCCACTTTTTGAGCCGCCTGTTCCCCTTCAGGTATTTCTTGAAACATTTCTTGAGCGGCCCTGTGTTCCCTGGAACGACAATTATGAGGTGTTTACCGGAGAACATGTTGTAAGTCCACATTGTTCCCTACTCCTTTTAGTTTGGTAAAGTGAAACGTTGCTGCTCCCTGTTTCCGGAAAATGTGTACCCTAAACTGCGTCTCTGCATTACTGCATCTGTGCGAGTCCAATGAAAGAAATTTAGAGTTTATTTTGGCAAAAATGTTTGGCATATTTTTGATATCTGATAACGATTTTGTAATGTTAAACACATAGGGGCTTCTTCAGCCCGAGAGACAGGTGTTTATATGGGTTTACTGAGGAGTGAAGGACCTGTCTGCTGTATAACATTGTGGCTGCGCCTTGAATGTATTTACCAGGAAATGGGAGGTGGGACCTGCCTGGGCCAGGGTAAGTGCTGCTGGGAAGGAAGGGAACAATTCTGCCCTGGCACCTGTCCCACTGCTGCTGCTGCTATTCCGTAGGCTGCACTGTGTTGTAATTCCAGTTATGGAGCGTTTACTAATCTGAGGAGTGACCTTCATTTGAGAAGGTGGAAACCCATGGGGGCACTGGAACTTATTTTTGGAGGCCATCACTTATTTCCGCATCAGATATTTACAGGGTAAGAGAGGTCAAAACAAACGAGCCCCATTATGAGTTTGGCGGTTCAGGAGCAGGACAGCCCCGTGCCCGCAACACCAAACCCATGTACAAACCGCCCGCCTGGATCAGGAGTTTTCTCCTGTCTGGTGGGCGGTTCTTTGGCGTTCCCAGGGCGTCTAAGGCAGAACTTGTACAGCATGGACTGCTGCAGTCCATGCTGTGCAGGTACTGGTGTGTGTGCACACGCCCGTGTCTGCATCCACATGGCATGAGACACAAAGGGGTCCTGTAAGGCCCCATTTATTTCCTCACCGCCACACATCATGGCGGTGGCACCGCCATGGAAAGACCGGCAGTGAGGAAACTCATAATATGCTTGGCGGGGCGGCAGTGGCCCCGCTAAGCATATTGCAGCCTCAATACCGCAGCCAGGGATCTCTGGTCCCTGACGGTTGCAGTGGTCTCAGTGAACTCAGTCGGAAGACTGCCACCACTGCACCCCGTGAGTCTGGCGGTCGGTGGGCCACCAGACTTGTAATAAAGCCCGCAGATGGGAAGTCAGAGGAAGAGACAGACCGAAAAACCAGCCGAAAGGGAGACAGCAGGATCCTGCAAGAGTGAGATAAAGATACAGTCAGTACCTGTTAGCCAATTAAAGACTATCAGCCTTGGAAAATCCGTGCACCAATATTTATTTGCACTGGCCGCTTGCATCTAAGCAAAGCTTCAGCAGTGGCACCTTTCTTTCTCAAATTAATCACTGTTAGCAGTGCTCCATCATAACCGATCAGGAGCACTTTGAAATATTTACTTGAAGACAGGCGCATGTTAGATATTCTGGGAACTTGAAAAACAGATACCCATATCGCACAGAGGATCTATCTCTGGCAGAAATGGTAAACCTTTAAGATTTGAATATCATGTTGCTTGGTATTCTCCTACCCCTACAGACTAGGCCTGAGAGTAATTTTAATTACTACAGAGAAATTACAGTAGTTTTGGAAATTCCACTTTACTTTTTGACATGGAACTACCAGTAATAATATAATTATAATTAGGGGGGAAAAATCCTACAGCAAGAGCTGTTTATGTTATGTTGCGTTTAGTGCTATTTTCTTAGTGTGAAATGCATCCTCGTGCTCATCTTGGATGCAAGGGTGGTATGTGGGCTGAGGAATAGCTCTAAATGTTGTGAGCATATTGGTAGAGAATCCTATCTCAAGTGCACATTTAGGGGTCGATTAGGATGGCGGACGGAAGGACGACCGCCGGGCTGGAGTAGGCGGAAAATGCCTTTTTCCATTCCGCCTGCCGCGGTCAGTCCGTCCGCCATATTAGGATGTGAAACACTGTCAAAAGTCCGTACGCGGCGGAAGAGCACGCACCGCCGCGGTACTACACCCGACCCTGCGGCGGACGTAACCAATCCAGAGACACCGCCGTACGGAATGACGTCTCCGACCGTCCTCCAAATCACAATGGCGTAAAACAAACATCAAATCGCTGCGGAAAAACAACCTGCCTGAACACGGCGGATTGCCCACAGCAAAGATACAACACATTGCAGAGATACCCACCACAAGCTGCTCGCCGTTATGGGCCCAGCGCTACACGCATTTCTGATGCTCTTCGTGCTCCACCACCAGCAAGTCATGGACCATCACCGACGACGACGTAGGTACGCCAACACACCAATTGGTGTCGGAAGGGGAGTACCTGCCAGGGCTGTGACGTTGGGAGGGGGAGTGTCATGTTTGAGAAACTTCATGTACGATTGCACCAATATATCCACAATGCAAGTACACAACCAGGAATGACAACGACAAACCACTACACATGATTGACTTGCTTTATTAAACATAATAGGGGTGTAATCTCATATTAGCCAAGAGCATGGGCATTGGGTACAACAGAGCAGGTACATCACAGGCAGCACATGAGAGGGCACAATGCAGCATCCTAACAGCAACAGGGCAGTGCACGTAACAGAGCAGGTACATCAGTGGCAGCACATGAGAGGGGTCAAGTGCATCAACAGTCCAAGGCACAGAGCAGGTACATCAGTGGCAGCACATGAGAGGGGTTAAGTGTATCAACAGTCCAAGGTACAGAGCAGGTACATCAGAGGCAGAACATGATAGGGGCCAAGTGCCTCAACAGTCCAAGGCACAGAGCAGGTACATCAGAGGTTGCACATGAGAGGGGCACAGAGCATCAACAGTCCATGGCAAAGAGCAGGTACATCAGAGGCAGCACATGAGAGGGGCCAAGTGCATCAACAGTCCAAGGCACAGAGCAGGTACATCAGAGGCAGCACATGAGAGGGGTTAAGTGCAACAACAGTCCAAGGCACAGAGCAGGTATATCAGATGCTGCACATGAGAGGGGCACAGAGCATCAACAGTCCATGGCAAAGAGCAGGTACATCAGAGGCAGCACATGAGAGGGGCCAAGTGCATCAACAGTCCAAGGCACAGAGCAGGTACATCAGTGGCAGCACATGAGAGGGGTCAAGTGCATCAACAGTCCAAGGCAAAGAGCAGGTACATCAGAGGCAGCACATGAGAGGGGCCAAGTGCATCAACAGTCCAAGGCACAGAGCAGGTACATCAGAGGCAGCACATCAGAGGGCACAATGCAGCATCCTAACAGCAACAGGGCAGTGTACGTAACAGAGCAGGTACATCAGAGGCTGCACATGAGAGGGGCACAGAGCATCAACAGTCCATGGCAAAGAACAGGTACATCAGAGGCAGCACATGAGAGGGGCCAAGTGCATCAACAGTCCAAGGCACAGAGCAGGTACATCAGTGGCAGCACATGAGAGGGGTTAAGTGCATCAACAGTCCAAGGCACAGAGCTGGTACATCAGAGGCAGAACATGAGAGGGCACAATGCAGCATCCTAACAGCAACAGGGCAGTGTACGTAACAGAGCAAGTACATCACTGGCAACACAAGTACATGGTTCAAGCGATCCGTCCCAAGGACATCAACATTGCAAGGCTGCTTACAATGGACAATCTACACACCAAGTCAAATGACATGTAAGTTAAGGGAACTACACCTCACATCACAGAATCTAGTGGACTGCCTGAACTACTTGCCTCGGACACACTGCCAGCACCAGAACCTTGAGTGTGAGACACAGCCACAGATCGACTGACTGACACATGAGCCATAGACCCAGACACACTGCCAGCACCCTAACTGGAGTGTGAGACACAGCCACAGATGTAGTGACTGACACATGAGCCATAGACCCAGACACACTGCCAGCACCAGAAACAGGAGTGTGAGACACAGCCACAGCTCTAGTGACTGACACATGAGCCATAGGCCCAGACACACTGCCAGCACCACAAACAGGAGTGTGAGACACAGCCACAGCTCTAGTGACTGACACATAAGCCATAGACCCAGACACACTGCCAGCACCAGAAACAGGAGTGTGAGACACAGCCACAGCTCTAGTGAATGACATAGGAGCCATAGACCCAGACACACTGCCAGCACCAGAAACAGGAGTGTGAGACACAGCCACAGCTCTAGTGACTGACACATGAGCCATAGACCCAGGCACACTGCCAGCACCAGAAACAGGAGTGTGAGACACAGCCACAGATCGACTGACTGACGCTTGAGCCATAGACCCAGACACACTGCCAGCACCAGAAACAGGAGTGTGAGACACAGTAACAGATCGACTGACTGACACATGAGCCATAGACCCAGACAGACTGCCAGCACCAGAAACACGAGAGGGCACAACTGACACAATGCTACTACATGATG
Organism: Lissotriton vulgaris; assembly: GCF_964263255.1. Taxonomy (NCBI): domain Eukaryota; kingdom Metazoa; phylum Chordata; class Amphibia; order Caudata; family Salamandridae; genus Lissotriton; species Lissotriton vulgaris. Next base: position 1,041,121,053 of record NC_141693.1, on the reverse strand, counting down.
CAGGACAGCAAACAACAGACACAGTGCCACTATCTGACACATGAGAGTGAACTGCATCTGTGCCAGTAGGACCACTGAAATGATGAGCCACAGGGCTGTATGGGCCAGGAGGCAGGGTGGCTCTGGGAGCTGGGGATAGCTGTACTGGAGCGACATCCGGGTGGTCAGGTGTGAATGGTGTGTGTCTACGTTTCTTAGGATTATGTGATGGCACCCTGGACATGACTGGACTGGTAAGTGGTGCGAACTCAACTGAAATATCACCCATCAAAGGTGGAACATGTGCTGGTGGGGGGTTTCTCTCTGGGGATGTGCTGGACCCTGCTTGTCGTTTGCTGTGGGCCTGCCTTCTGCCCTCTGCATCATGTGTAATGGGGGATGCAACAACAGTGTACTCCTTCCTCTGCTTCTGACGGGCGTGGATGGGAGTAGAGGTATGGGGGGACTCTACCGCTGACACATCTGTTTTACTTTCCTTCGACAACATCAGCCTCAGTGCAGCCAGGGTTGATGTATGCCTGTCCTTGATGGAGCTAGTGTCTATGGGAGAACCCTTGTCCCTTGGATGTGCCTTGGCCGTAGGAGGTATCCTGTCTCTGGAATTTCCCTGATCCCTTGGCAGTGCCCTGTCCCAGGGTGCAGACTTGTCCATTGTAGTGTACCTGTCTTTAGAAGCGACTTTGTCCTTGGGAGTGTCCCTGCTCTTGGGAGTTGCCCCTTCCTTTGTAGTGTCCTTGTCCCTGGGAGTGTCCCACCTCTTTGGAGGTGGCCTTTCCTTTGAAGCGTCCTTGTCCCTGGGAGTGTCCCTGCTCTTTGGAGGTGGCCCTTCCTTTGAAGCGTCCTTGTCCCTGGGAGTGTCCCTGCTCTTTGGAGTTGGCCTTTCCTTTGAAGCGTCCTTGTCCCTGGGAGTGTCCCTGCTCTTTGGAGGTGGCCTTTCCTTTGTAGTGTCCTTGTCCCTGGGAGTGTCCCTGCTCTTTGGAGGTGGCCTTTCCTTTGAAGCGTGCTTGTCCCTGGAAGTGTCCCTGCTCCATGGAGGTGGCCTTTCATTTGTAGTGTCCTTGTCCTTGGGAGTGTCCCTGGACTTGGGAGGTGCCCTTGCCTTGTGAATACCTTTTGTGGGGATGCCTGTGTAGCATGTGAAGCCATTTCCACCAACACCCCTTGAGGATCCTGTGTGTCAACTCCAGTGTAGCTCACGTCGTCTTTGGTGACAGATTTCCCAGTCCTAGAGGATGGTGTCTGTGCCCTCCGTGCCCTGCCTTGCTACCTGTGGCTGCATCTAGTGTAATAACCTGTAAATGAGGCCTGGTCTGAAAAATCACTCCCCCCTGAGACATCAAGTAGTGTGGATGGGGAACAGAAGTAGCACCCTGTCTATGCGACTGTACAATGGCTGAAGACACAGTGTTTGCCAATGACTGAACTGTTCTGTGCAGACCAGCAACATCGCCATGCATCCCCTCCATGAATGCCACCACCTGCCCCAACTTCCTATCGTGGTCTTGGAATGCATTGATCATGTTGGTCTGCCCTACACACAGCTGTCGCAGCAGATCAACAGCCTCAGCACAAAGTGCACTTTGTGTCACAGGGGCAGGGGCAGCGGTGCCTGCACCAAAGGCAACTCTGCTCCCCTTACTCAGGCGAGCACGAGCAGTACTTGTTGCAGTTGGTGGCAGTGTGGGCCCTGTGTGCTGTGTCCCGACTGAAGGTGTTGATTGTCCACTCCCTGTCTGTGACAACAGTGCAGACTCACCAACACTGTCTGAAGATGAGGACGATGGTGTCTCCACATGTGAGTCCTCATGGACGGTTCTGTCCCCCTCTCCGGGGCTGGCCTCTTCAGTGTCAGTCAGCGTGTGTGTGATCTCGGATGAATTGCCACCACTCATCTCCGTCGTCTGTGGGTCAGTGCCCTCTGCCAAAGCTGAAACAGAGAGAAAAGAGGTTTCACTAAGTGCCACACTCACGTACTGAAGGTCACTAAATCACAAATTTCCTTACAGACTAATAACATGTAGCACACATCCTGCACACGAACCACCCCTACCAGACATCCTCATATCAAAGAACCGGTGGTGGCTGTGAAACATGTACATCATACTAACAGGGTAAGTGCTTGTAGACCACCACACATGTCATGCCATGGGACCACAGACCTCAACGGCATGTCCTGGAACCCTCAACTACAAAGCAAGTGGCCTGTCCACCTTGCGGACATGGATGCTACCGCTCACTCTGCAAATGGCACCAACATGCAATTGCAGCAAAACAAACGCACCACGGATGACACTACTGTGTCTGAGCACCAATAGCTGCATGCACTCACAAGTCACATACACATACAGTCTGCTTACCGCTAGTTTGCTGTTGATCCCCTCTCAGCCGGGCGGACAGGTCAGGATGCGTCACAGCAATGATACGGTGCATTAGAGGGGTCATGGTGCGTCGGGCCAGACGTGTTGATCTTGGAATCATCCCCAGTGTCATCTCCGCAACATTCTTGCTTAGCCTGGATATGTCATCCCAGCGCTTGTGGCAGTGTGTGTGTCGTCTATTGCACACCCCCACTGCCCGTACATCACGTGCTATGGTCCTCCACACAGCCTTGCGAAGGTGCACCTTGACCTACCATGATGGGAGACAAGAGGGGAACGTTAGTGGACAGTTTGACATTCACAAACATCGTAGAAACACATATCTACATGCAGCCATGCTCAGCACAACACATGTGAAGGTCCCACAGCACACCGACAAGCTTGCAGAAGCCAGGAGTCAGTGACCACCTCATGCCCACCAACATGTTCCCCACTGCACTTACCACCTGTCTGGGTGCACCGTAGAGCTGTTCATAGTGGCTGAGCACACCGTCCACAAGAGCATCCAGCTCCGCTGCGGTGAAGGGACGAGACCGGAACTCTTGCACTCTCTGCATGGCAAGGTCCAGGACTGTGGCACTACAGCAGCAGTTGTTGGTCAGCTCAGCAGCAGCAGGTCGAGGTGATGGTCGCAGGCAGAAGTGGATGAAAGCAGTGAATGTGTGCTGCAGAAATTCACACATATATAGGGCCCTGAGCTCATATCAGTGGCACACGTCTGCAGCAATTGGTTTTCCCTGGATGCCTCATTCAAAAAGAGCCAATGACTGGCCCTGGTGTGGCGGTGCACGGCTTCCGCTATTTTTGAATGTGCATACGCGCCCCGCGTTACCTGTTTCCATTGGCTACATGTGCACGAACCGTCACGGTCACACATCGGCAACCGCATGTGCGCGCTTCCGCGACGGTGCATCATTTGAAAATAATACAATCACTGGCGTCGCTATGGCGGTGCACGCATTCCGCAGGGGCGGTGCAGGCCAACACATACTTTTGAATATGAAATTCGAAATGGCAGTTGATACCCCCCCTTATAGTCACATTGCAGAACCCACCACAGACCGCCGGTCTTGGCCGGTCACCCACCGCCGGGTGCTGGCCGCTCACCCACTGCTGGGTGCTGGCCGTTCACCCACAGCCAGCACCCGGCGGTGGGTGACCGGCCAGGACCATCCATGCCATGGTGTCCTCAATGCACAGGCCGCTCACCCACGGCCAGCACCCGGCGGTGGGTGACTGGCCAAGACCGGCGGTGGGTGACCGGCCAATCCCAGCGGTCTGCGATGGGTTCTGCAATGTGACTGTTAGGTGGGGTATCAACTGCCATTTCGATTTTTATATTAAAAAGTATGTGTTAGCCTGCACCGCCCCTGCGGAAATCGTGCACCGCCATAGCAACACCACTGAGTGATGTTTTTCAAATAATGCACCGTCGCGGTAGTACGCACATGCGTTTTGCAGGGTGTGACCTTGATGGTCCTTGACCATACAGCATATGTCATGCACAATAGCAGGATGAACGAGCAACTTCTGTGTAGGTGGAAGGCGTCCACACATGGCATATGTACACACACTGCATGTTTCCGCACACATGTTATGTTGATAGTCGAACATGTGTGTTAGGACATATTGATGTGCACCCAAGTTGCGTCAGATGTGCATGGCGACCTGTTGATGTCTTGGTTTTGCGGACACACATTTCCACTTGTACACATCAACACAGTACATCAAGGGTGTCTGACCACATTCAGGAGCTGTTGTGAGTGTGTGGTTTGTGTGTGCAAGTAACAATGATGGAGGTATACATGCATTCTGTAATCTGTAAATGCATATGTGTGTTGCCTGTTGTGTGCCCATGCATATTATGTAGGATGCCCAGCATTGTGGGTGGGGTCATGGGTGCATGAAGACAAGGAGGGGGTGTTCCATGTTCGTGTTGTGTGTGCACGTGCATGTGTGTCTGTGGTGACGCTTGTCCACATTTGGGCCCTCAGTCATGTGTTGTTTGCAGTTAATTCTACATGTGTGCACCTTACATTGTACATGTTTGCACACATGTTGTAGTTTGTGCGTGTACATTGTGTGTGTAGTTATCAGTATTGCATTGAATATTGGTCACGTCACACATGTGTTCATTGTCTGCAACATGTCTTATTACCATTTTGTTTGTCAACATGTGATAGTGTGGCACAGCTATGCATATTTGGTCAATTGACATCTGCTCCCATCTACTCCCACACAGGAGGGCTCCAAATGTGCATCGACCATACACTGTGCTGGAGGACATGGTTGACGAGGAGGTGAGCCGAAAATTCCGGCTTGATCGAGGTAGATTGCTTGAGCTTGTAGCCGAATTGTCACCTCATCTGCAGCCACGCAGAACTTATCCAGGAGCTATTACACCCACAGCAAAGGTGATGGCGGCACTTCACTTCTTTGCAACTGGCACTTTCCAGTACACAGTTGGACATGCCGGGGGGATGTCACAATCCATGTCCAGCATGGTACTGCGGGATGTTATGAATGCCATGATGCTTTACAAGGATGATTACATCCATTTTCCACGCCCAGCAGAGTTGCCAGCAGTCAAAGGGGACTTCTATGCCCTGGCCCAGATACCACACGTAGTGGGTTCCAATGATGAAACACATATTGCTCTCATTCCACCCCAGGCACGTGAACCTGTATATTGCAATCGAAAGCACTACCATTCGATCAACGTGCAAGTGGTGTGCCTGGCTGACAACATGATCTCCCATGTGTGTGCCAGATTTGCATGCTCCATACATGACTAACAAATTCTGCGGAGCAGCATTGTCCCACAACTGATGGCTAATCTGAGTCCAGAATGTGCGTGGCTTGTAGGTGAGTATGCTGTGAGGACAATTGTGTTGTATGTGTGGCATACTGTTCCCACCAATCCTGGTAATGATATTTGTGTCTGTCTTCTCCCACCTAGGCTAATCTGCGTACCCAAACCGGCCGTGGCTGCTGAGCCCCATACGGAATCCTACTACCCCTGGTGAAATGCGTTACAATGATACCCATGGGAGGACACGTCGAGTGGTGGAACGTACTTTTGGACTGCTGAAGTCTAGGTTTTGCTGCCTGGATAAAACCGGAGGGGCCCTGCCATACTCACCTGCCAAAGTTTACAAGATCGTGACTGCATGCTGCATGCTCCACAACCTGGCATTGCGCAATAACATAGCACTAATCATGGACCCTGAAGACCAACAGGTTGCTCCGCCTCCCATCCCACCCATGTCCACTGATGAGGATAGTGGTGAGGAAGAAGGTGTGGACCAGAGGCGTCAGCTCATTGATCACTATTTTCCTTGAATGTGAGTAACTACCTCTTGTGCAGCTAGACAATGTGTGATGTATGTTTGCTGGTGGTGTGTGGATGTGGTGTGTGTATGCTGCCTGTTCTGGTATGTGCTGTTTAGAAATGTGTATGGTAGATGGTGTACATGCAAAGCTCCCTGATGTGTGTCCTGTGATCCACTTAATTTGTGATGAGTGTGGTTTGTGGGATGTGGCAGTACAGTGTGTTGTGATGGGTGTGAATCACTTTCCTGACCTGTGTTTGTTGTTCTCTCATTATCCCTAGGTCACTGCCACAGTGGCATGATTCTCAAGAACGTAGATACCTGCACCTGGTAATGAGAATTCCTAAGACAATCATGTGATTAAAACATGGAGGTCACACAGCATTGAGTGTTTACGTCGTGTTTATTAGCAGGTAACGAATTGATGTTGGTGCATATTTACAATTAGGTGTTGTGGGGGAAGTGAGAGTTGAAGGTCATGGCAGATGAAAACAACTTGTGGACACCACATTGTGTGATGTCCACCTAGTCCAACAGACGTGTGCCAATGCTTGGCATTGTGGGACAGGATAGTTGACAGGGTGAATGGCAGGCTCAAGGATGGGTGAAGTCATTTGCGGCCCCTCTTTGAGCGGGTAGATGAGGCATTTCCACTGCTCTCAGCTGCATCCAGCCTCGGACGGCCCCTCCGTCTTGGAGCTGGAGCGGAGACAGCTGTGGGGGCAGGTTGGTCAGGGGCCACCTCCCTGTACGTGGGCTCAGGTGTGGGTGGCGGTGGTGTTGGTGACCTGTCCCGCTGGGCACTTGGGTGAGGGGGGGTGGCGCGGCATAACCAATCCCTCCACAGAGCAATTTGCTGGCCCATGAGGTCCACAATTTGGCCAATGCGAGTGTCAATGGAACGCAGCAGCTGGCTGCTCTCTTACGAGTCTTGGTGGGCCCGATTGGACTGTGCCTGCGACCGCTCATAGGAGGCATGGACTCTGGCGATGGCTTCCAGGGTTTCATCGTCAGGATGGGGTGGGTGTCCTTCACCACCTCTCCGGACAACTGCACTCCTGGTTCTGAGCTGTGGCCTCACCTGTGTCCTCTCCCGTCCACACTCCCTGCTTGCCTGGGATGTCGATGGGCCATCATCGGCCGATGCATCAGGCAGGGTGGCACAGGCAGGAGTGGTGGTGGTGCTGGTGGTGGTGGCTGCACAGCTCACAATGGCAGGTGTTGGTGTAGTGACACAGGCCAAGGTGGTGGAGGCAGGGATGTCCTGGGAGCCTGATGGCCCTGGGAGTCTGCTTGGGCCCGCATCGTCCTCTGCACCAGAGCTGTCAATAGGATCGTCCCCAGAGAGTTCGTGCTGTGAGGGGGGCGACTGTTGCTGGCGGATGCTGCTTTCGCCGGTCAAGTTGCGATCACCTGAGGGACAAGATTTTCAGAATCAATGTTGTGGATATGACATGTTTTTGGTAGCAACTTTCAAAATCAGTATGTAATCAGGACATGGTTGTTGTTGTCATCATGTTTTTGTGGTTGACAGTACAGGCCAATATGGTGGCGTGGAGGTGGGAAGGCAATACTTGGATATGTGTGGTCCTGTCCTGCTATTGGATGTTCCCCCTGTGAAGATGTATATGTACATGACAGTTTGCAGGAGGAGATGCAGTGGTCGGCAAATGGTATGATGACTCAATCTTGCTCTGGGTTGACACATGGGGGACTCTGTGGAATTGTAGTGCTGGTCTCTCACCCCCCAACACCCACCACCCTCCCTGTGGACATGGGGGCCTCTGTGGAGTTGTAGTGTTGGTCTCTCACCCCCCCCCCCCCCAACACCCACCAACCTCCCTGTGGACATGGGGGCCTCTGTGGAGTTGTAGTGCTGGTCTCTCACCCCCCCAACACCCACCTATCACACACACACCACCACCCTCCCTATGGACATGGGGGCCTCTGTGGAGCTGTAGTGCTGGTCTCATACCCCCCAACACCCACAACCATCCTTGTGGACATGGGTGCCTCTGTGGAGTTGTAGTGCTGGTCTCTCACCCCCCCAACACCCACCACCCTCCCTGTAGACATGGGGGTCTCTGTGGAGTTGTAGTGCTGGTCTCTCACCCCCCCCAACACCCACCACCCTCCCTGTGGACATGGGGGCCTCTGTGGAGTTGTAGTGCTGGTCTCTCGCCCCCCCCAACACCCACCATCCTCCCTGTGGACATGGGGGCCTCTGTGGAGTTGTAGTGCTGGTCTCTCACACACCCCACCCACCTATCACACACACACCACCACCCTCCCTGTGGACATGGGGGCCTCTGTGGAGTTGTAGTGCTGGTCTCTCACCCCCCCATGACCCACCACCCTCCCTGTGGACATGGGGGCCTCTGTGGAGTTGTAGTGCTGGTCTCTCACACACCCCACCCACCTATCACACACACACCACCACCCTCCCTGTGGACATGGGGGCCTCTGTGGAGTTGTAGTGCTGGTCTCTCACCCCCCCCCCAACACCCACCACCCTGCCTGTGGACATGGGGGCCTCTGTGGAGTTGTAGTGCTGGTCTCTCGCCCCCCCCAACACCCACCACCCTCCCTGTGGACATGGGGGCCTCTGTGGAGTTGTAGTGCTGGTCTCTCACACACCCCACCCACCTATCACACACACACCACCACCCTCCCTGTGGACATGGGGGGCCTCTGTGGAGTTGTAGTGCTGGTCTCTCGCCCCCCCCAACACCCACCACCCTCCCTGTGGACATGGGGGCCTCTGTGGAGTTGCAGTGCTGGTCTCTCACCCTCACCCCAACACCCACCACCCTCCCTGTGGACATGGGGGCCTCTGTGGAGTTGTAGTGCTGGTCTCTCGCCCCCCCAACACCCACCATCCTCCCTGTGGACATGGGGGCCTCTGTGGAGTTGTAGTGCTGGTCTCTCACACACCCCACCCACCTATCACACACACACCACCACCCTCCCTGTGGACATGGGGGCCTCTGTGGAGTTGTAGTGCTGGTCTCTCACCCCCCCATGACCCACCACCCTCCCTGTGGACATGGGGGCCTCTGTGGAGTTGTAGTGCTGGTCTCTCACACACCCCACCCACCTATCACACACACACCACCACCCTCCCTGTGGACATGGGGGCCTCTATGGAGTTGTAGTGCTGGTCTCTCACCCCCCCCAACACCCACCACCCTGCCTGTGGACATGGGGGCCTCTGTGGAGTTGTAGTGCTGGTCTCTCCCCCCCCCCCCCAACACCCACCACCCTCCCTGTGGACATGGGGGCCTCTGTGGAGTTGTAGTGCTGGTCTCTCACACACCCCACCCACCTATCACACACACACCACCACCCTCCCTGTGGACATGGGGGCCTCTGTGGAGTTGTAGTGCTGGTCTCTCGCCCCCCCAACACCCACCACCCTCCCTGTGGAAATGGGGGCCTCTGTGGAGTTGCAGTGCTTGTCTCTCACACACCCCACCCACCTATCACACACACACCACCACCCTCCCTCTGGACATGGGGGCCTCTGTGGAGTTGTTGTGCTGGTCTCTCACCCCCCCAACACCCAACACCCTCCCTGTGGACATGGGGGCCTCTGTGGAGTTGTAGTGCTGGTCTCTCACCCTCACCCCAACACCCACCACCCTCCCTGTGGACATGGGGGCCTCTGTGGAGTTGTAGTGCAGGTCTCTCATGCCCCCAACACCCACCACCCTCCCTGTGGACATGGGGGCCTCTGTAGAGTTGTAGTGCTGGTCTCTCCCCCCCCCCAACACCCACCACCCTCCCTGTGGACATGGGGGCCTCTGTGGAGTTGTATTGCTGGTCTCTCACCCCCCCCCCCCACACCCACCACCCTCCCTGTGAACATGGGGGCCTCTGTGGAGTTGTAGTGCTGGTCTCTCACCCCCTCCCAACACCCACCACCCTCCCTGTGGACATGGGGGCCTCTGTGGAGTTGTAGTGCTGGTCTCTCACACACCCCACCCACCTATCACACACACACCACCGCCCTCCCTGTGGACATGGGGGTCTCTGTGGAGTTGTAGTGCTGGTCTCTCACCCCCCCCAACACCCACCACCCTCCCTGTGAACATGGGGCCCTCTGTGGAGTTGTGGCGCTGGTCTCTCAGCCCTCCCCCCCCAACACCCACCACCCTCCTTGTGAACATGGGGCCCTCTGTGGAGTTGTGGTGCTGGTCTCTCAGCCCCCCCCCAACACCCACCACTCTCCCTGTAGACATGGGGGCCTCTGTTGAGTTGTAGAGCTGGTCTCCCACCCCCCCAACACCCACCACCCTCCTTGTGGACATGGGGGCCTCTGTGGAGTTGTAGTGCTGGTCTTTCACACACCTCACCCACCTATCACACACACACCACCACCCTCCATGTGGACATGGGGGCCTCTGTGGAGTTGTAGTGCTGGTCTCTAACCCCCTCCCTGTGGACATGGGGGCCTCTGTGGAGTTGTAGTGCTGGTCTCCCACCCTCCCCCCCCAACACCCACCACCCTCCCTGTAGACATGGGGGCCTCTGTGGAGTTGTAGTGCTGGTCTCTCACCCCCCCAACACCCACAACCCTTCCTGTGGACATGGGGGCCTCTGTGGAGTTGTAGTGCTGGTCTCTCACCCCCCCCCCCACACCCACCACCCTCCCTGTGAACATGGGGGCCTCTGTGGAGTTGTAGTGCTGGTCTCTCACCCCCCCAACTCCCACCGCCCTCCCTGTGGACATGGGGGCCTCTGTGGAGTTGTAGTGCTGGCTGCTTTGACAACATGCAAGGCTGGGAACGTAGGAGCCAACATTTGTGTTTGGTCATGGTGGGTGCATTTGAGCCCAGGACTTCACATTTGGGTGACTATGTGGCCCACATGCATGGTTTGGGGTCTGGGAGATGTGTCTTGGCAGTTGTGCAAGGCAGACCATGGCAGTGTGATGGTGGTCATTGGTTTGTACTTACCAGCCTCTAGTCCCTCTTCGATTCCTTCAAGGCTCTCAGGGTGCATTATGCCCAGTACCTTCTTCTCCCATTCTGCATATGGTATGGGCTCCGGGGGAGTGCCACCACCAGTGTGGTGTGCCCGCAGGTGGTTCTTTGCCCTGATGCCTTTCACCCTGGTCTTGAGGTCGTGCCAGCGCCTCTGGATATCGTGTTTAGTGCGTGTTTAGTGCACGGTCCCTGACGCATTGACTCTGGTCACTATCCTATCCCACATATTGTTTTTGGTTGACACGGTGGTCTGCTGGGCTAGGGTACCGAAGATGTGTGGCTCGACACGGATGATTTCATCCATCATGACCTTCGACTCACAGTCTGTGAATTTGGCATTTTTTGGTGCCATGGTGTGTGATGTGCAAGGTGTTGGTGGGTGGGTTGGGATGTGCAGGTGTGTGGTGTGTAGGGGTGGTGTTGTGGGTGTTTGTTGGGTGGGTGTGTTTGTGTTCAGGTTGTATGTGTGTTTTTGTGTGTCTGCTGTTAGTGTTATTATGCCTTTGGCTTGCAGCTATGCTGTGATGCAAAGGATTGTGGTTGTGGGATCGATCCATTTTATACTCTGTGTGGTGGTTGTGTCCCAATGGTTGTTGGCAGTCAGGTGTTCTGTGGGTGTGGTGATTTTGGTGCATTTTTCACTGCTTGGGGGGTGTCATTGGGGCGTGTAGTTGCTGGGGGTGGGTGTTTCAGGTGGGTGGATGTCCTGTTTGGTGTGTTTTCTATTTACTTCCGTCTGCCATTTTGTAATCGGTTTGATGGCAGGGATGGTGTTTGCGTGGTCCTTCCGCAGTTCATGCTCTGTTTCTTGATGCATTGTTTCCGCAGCGGTAGAGGAAGGTGGTGAGTTCCGTTGGAATGACGGCATCATCCAAATCGCACGGCCGGAGCCTCCGCAGGTATGGCGGCGGTTGTGCCTGTTCCCGCGGTCATGTTCGTCCGTGGCGGAGGGTGTTTCTTTGGTACCGTCCGCTTGCGGCGGTCTTTGGTGTGCTCCGTCCGCCGCGGACGGTGTTTCATGTTATCCGTCCGCCGCGGTCGGAGTTTCTTGACAATATTATCTTGATCGCAACCGCGGAATATCCGTGGTGCGGTCGGGAGTATTTTTGCCGCCGCCATGGCGGACGGGACACATTTCCGTCTGCCATCCTAATGAGCCCCTAGTGAGGCAAGAGGCTGCTCACGCTCGCTATTCATGTTCTGTTGCATTTAGCGCTATTTCTTAGTGCAAAAATGCATGCTCCCATCAATTTTTGGTAAAAAGGGAAAAAATATTTGTGAAGAAAATAGCCCTCTACGAAAGATCTGTGAAGGTGGCAGGAAACCTAAAAACTGTGACAAAGAGTCGGAGGGCTTTACTGGAATCCATTATATTGGCCCATTTAATGCTTCTGATGGAGTCAATATCAAATTATTTTTATTAAACACCCATAGGTATAATGAAAAAGTATTTTACCATTTGATTGGTCTCCATTATTTCTTAACCCAATCATCTCCTAATCTCTATATTTCATACTGCCACATGGACTACTCTGAAGCTGCTCTTGACCACTGGTTTTCATAGTTTCACTATCCTTCTTTAGGTTGTTTAAGCTTATGTGAGTTTGTATAGCGTGGCTAATCACCCGCCAGGGTATCCAGGCATTGAGTAGGGCAGGCCTGAGGGAGAGGAGTAGATCAGTCTGATAGGTAGACAATGTGGATCTCTCTGTACGGGTCAAGTTACCACCTGTTCTCCATTTGAAATCTACCATTGGGGCCATGAATCAAGCATTTTATTGCTACCAGTTCTTGTCACCCTAGTTCCCCTTGTATTTCATTCTCTCCTAAACACTCACACCTGTTTGTCAGACGAGATCCCTACCAGGACCGGACTGGCCATAGCGGGCACCGGGCAATCCACCAGTGTGCTGCACAGTTTGGGGCCGGTTTTGGGCCCCTGGGGGCCGTTTTTGTTACAGGGCCGTTTTTGCAGCATAGCTACAAAATCGGCCCTGTAACAAAATCAGCCAGAAACCGGCCCTGGCTAAGAGCTCGGCGGCCCCCCCAACCCCCAGTGGGGAGGGAGGGGGGGCCGCCGAGCACTTTGCCAGAGCCGGTTTTGGTTTCCAGTCCGGCCCTGTTCTCTACCTAACCTGTCTCAAGAAAACACCTTGAGAGCTCCCCTCCTTAAGAGTAGTAGCTCACACCAGCATTCACCAAGCACTCACCATCCTGGTGCAAAGAGGGGCCCGATGATGAAGCATGCCACCCAAGGGTGGGAAATGGCTTTCTGTCCTTTAACTTAGGATTATCCATACATCCTTTATTCTTTGAGTGAGGTACCCCCTCTTATCTAGCAATCTATAAGTTATAGCTTTGTGATTTAGCCACCTTGCATTGTCTTGCTACCTCATGTACAAAAGACTGTAAAGCAATGATCAGCACTGGCCTTTGGAAGGAAGATGCAAAGGTTGGAATTTTTCAACACTCAAAAAATCCACGGGATTAGAAAGACATGGTAAAGATTCCAGCTACTTTGGTAGCATAACATAACATAACATGACATGTGTATTTGTAAAGCGCACGTTCACCACTACGGGTACCTTGGCGCTGAATAGCAGATGTTTGTTGTTACCCAACTCAATGGTACTCATTTTATCCACCTCTGATGGATGAAAGGCTGAGTGGACCTGACGGGTTCTGAACCTGTGACCATGACGTCAAACACAGGTCCCTGCAGTAGACGCATTAGTCCACTGAGCCACCAGACCCGGCAACCAGTCTCAATGTGTATTTCAGTCAGGACATGGCTTGCCATCCTTCTAGAGATGCCCTCACTTTCTCCAGTCTCTTGAACCTTGCTAGAACAGTGGTTACCTCCTTTAACAGAGAAAATCATACTTACTGTGATCCTCTGTTTTAAGTTTAGGACAGAAAGTAACCACCCTGACAAGGTCAGCTGAGAAAATTATGTATTTGTTTTAGAAATGTTTATAACCTGTTCTGTCAACGCAGCTTTCTGTTTCCTGTTGGCAGAACCAACATTATGGCCTTTGATTGGGGTGGTGCCATTGGTGGCTGCCTAGGCGAGTCTGCTTAGAATATCACTGCATATGTGCCTCGTGTGTCAAAATGCCACAGCATTTACCTTCATTAAATATCTACAATAGATTATAAAGCACTAAGCAGCAAACCCGGTCTCTGGAGAAAGGTACAAAGGTTGAGTTTCCATAATTTGATTACTTACAGAGGTATGCACAGACATCGCACATTGAAGCAATTATGATATCTACCCTTAACCAATTTAATAAGAGATCTATTACATAAGAGAAGACTTGCATAGTGACATTTCATGTCATATCTCAGATGAATAGGAAGAAACAAGATTAAAAAAAAACATTTGGTATATACAGCCAAAGAAACACAGGAATTATTTTGCACGTATTTACAATTTTGAAAGGTCATGAAAATTTGGCAAATGGAAATAGAACATTGTCAAGGATCACCTAGACCTCTCCTTCATGTCACAACCCACAACTTAGCCACTAGGCCATGTCTCATAGACTAACTATTCAAGAATCTGGGAAGAGTGGTGAACCATTCTAATGTGCCACTTAGGCCTTCATTACGCCTGACCCATTTTTTTTCTGACAGGTTTTATAACCGGAGTTACCAACCCCATTGGATTAAAAGTCCAGCAGCATCACTGCAGGTAGAGAGTGTTTCACCTGAAAATGTCTTGCTCTGTAGCCGAGTCTGAGATCATGGGTTAATTTTACAACTTCAAACCTGACTTGCAACTCAGTAAAATTTTGAAAGGAAGGGTTCCCCTATAAAGCATAGTCTCAAATTAGATACTATCTTTACTTTTGCAGTCAAATAATATAGCTGCTTTATATATCAGTAGTAAGAGAACCAAAAGTCGAGAATAATCCCCAAAAGGCTGCTGCCTTGGTCCTAATAAGATAATGGTTTTGAAACTGCAATTGCAGGTATTCAGGGAAATGGCCTCTTCTTTGCAGCTTGTAATCAAGGCACTGTGAATGCAAGACCTCAAGAAAAGATATGGATCAGAGTGTTGAGGGTACATGGGTGTTATGGGCCACAGTTCTGGGTGAAACTCACAGGGTTACAAGAGGAATACACAACAGTGTTTGGCTTTCTCATGGGGGGCTGCATGCAGGGTCATATGTTGGCCTTACGATGTGAAGGACAGCATCTCCCTTTGAAGATGAACCTCATCATGGTGTGCCTTTCATAGTGTCACATGCCAACCTTGCGCTTGCATTACTTCAATGAGAAGCTTGCTCAGTGCTCACATCAGGCCAGCCTTTGCTTCCAAGCATTGTCTCTTGTCCTGGTCAGACTTAGCAGCACATGGCACCTGAAGAAATCACGAGCACACAGGATCTCAAGCTGCAGCAGCAAATGGCAAATTGTAAGCACACAAGATATTCTGCCACCACTAAGAGGCATATGCCTTCTCTGTAGTCCTTAGGATATGGAAACACTAATGTGTATTCTGCCTCTGACCAAGTCCTTTCTCTTCACAGGTGGGCAGAGCTTCACTGAGTCAAAAGGTGAACAAAAGATAAGAGCCACAGGCTCGCTTTTGTCCAGTTTTGGGAACAATCAGTATCTCCAAATGTCCAATAAATATACATGTTTGCATTTTGCAGGAACCAATTCTTACAGAATGTGTTAATCTGTGTTAATCTTTAACATAGTCACATTTCCTTGGCGATCATTTGATTGTGAAACTGCCTCTTCAGCACTTGTGCATTGCAGGCAGACAGTTTCTGCTCAGAGTACAAGGTAAGAATTCGGAATGGTGCAGCAGTCTAGCCAAATTCTTTGGGAGATGGAGTGTTTATTGTAGTCTCAAATGTTTGTTGACTTAGTAGAAGTTAAATGCTGCATACATAGATGTTATATCTTAAAGATATTTACAATACATATACATTTTTGTTACATTAAGTTGTACACGTTTATGTCCATTGTGTTAGTAACATTTAAAATACTTTTGTAATATTGTTTGTGTTTTTGTAATATGTTAAATACTATAAATACAATTTGTTTTTTAGTATTTGTTAATATATTTTCATTCATATGTCTACTATTTTTAACTCTTTTTTCACCTTATTTATATTTATATTACATTTTTCCAACTTTATACATTTTATAAAAAGTTCATATTTGTTTATTGCATGGGGTTCTATGTTAAAAAAAGTCTTTATTTTTTCACATTTTCTGCCAATATTTTGTTTTTAGGTTTATAGCCTATCTTCATCTTTTGAGCTTAGTAGCTGGTCTCCAGCATAGGGGCTCCTTGTTGTGGTTTTCCGCTGCAGGAAAAAACAATTTCTATCTTACAAGGTAGACAAATATGTGGTTTGGAGAGGTAGCTTGTTATTTAGGTTAGGTGTTATAGTCTAGTATAGTTTTATGGTTTGGGTTAGTTTAGGACGTTATCATAGTTTTGTGATGTGGTATGGCTTGCTTAATTACTAATATGATAGCTAAGAGAATAAACTGCAGGCACACATCCCCATATAAGACGTTTTAAACGTGCTATGCAATCTTCTCCATGTAAGCAGGTGTTCTGGAAACATTGCATGGCCACCAAACGCCCCATAAACGGAAATGCTCCAAATTTAACAACAACACCCTTGATTGCCAAAAATGAGTAGTCCAAGTCTTCATCGAAGTTGATACTCATTTACTTCATATTGCATCACTCTAGCCAACACATGTTTCTTCTTGTTGAAAGACTTCATCAAGGCAATGTACTAAAACAATATGTCTTCCTCTTCTTATTAAACCAAGTTCCACCCTAGTATCCACACTGCGTATAAACTCATAAGTAATAGAAAATGAAGTAGTCCGTGCAGTAAGGTCGCTCTTTCAGCAACAGTACTGGTAGTACTGGTAGTATGGCAACACAAAAAGCCACCCTAGGTCTGAATTACAGCGACATAGTGCAGGCTAAAACCCCCTCACTGTGAAAATGGAGCTCAGGGATGGTTTTATTGACATAGTTAGGAGGTATACTAAAACCGTCAGAAGAGCGTGGAGGGAGTGTGTGATAACATCACTGATGACATCTCAACTGGGTCCGTGGTGTTCATCCATATATTTTTACAACTTACATATGAAGGCACACACATCAAGTGCTGGTGCAATAAAAATGGTGTATTATCAGCTGTTATACTTTTCACCTTATATTTTCAGAGGACAAGGGAAACCCAAAAGGAATGCCACTAGGGTCCTTGGGCAGTAGTATATTTTACGGAACAGAGGACCCTAGTAATTAGAGATCAACCGAATGATAGACATATACTGGATAGTATATATGACTTCTGTCCAGCCGGACAGAGTTTTTATTTTCAAATATAAGGTTAAATTTGTCAGTTTAACATTTATACAAAAGTGGGCACAACCTGTGACCCACGAAGGACAAGACAAGACATATGACAAAACAATTACGTAAAAGCGCACAAAGGCGGTCTGTACTAATAATCCATTTTACAGACTGGAATTAAACCATAGCAACCCATTGTTTAACGCAATATGTGAATTGAAATAAAACATATGGTGCAATAAGGTCGACGACGTTTCGATGCAATTACCAAATGCATGCATCATCATCAGGACAAAAGCTAGTGTGTCAAGTTTGTCTTGAGAGGTTTTTTACAAGCTCAATACCCCTATGGCAATTTACATAATGTTACAACAACATTTAGACAGTACATGAGAGAATTGGGGAAGAAACATAAACAAAGAAATAAAGAAATAATTATTAGAACTTGACTAGGTAAGATTACATATCGCTTAAGTTGCCAGCAAAGTACTCAGTGCTGTGGTGAGGTGGTAAAAACCATATACAGATTGTGTGACATGTTGGCACATGCTTGTGACCATTCTGTGATGAAGTAGTGACAGATTCCAGTAGGACTTCATTGTGAGGAGTATTCGATTTTGCGCATGCAATTGCAAGACATATAATATTCAGAGCAGTTGGATATAAACATGCTTGAGGTCTATCATAATAGATAGGTGGCGATTTGCAATGAGTTCATAGTCATGTCGCAGTGAGAGGGCTTTACACTAGCGCCATGTATTTAATTTAAACTAATAGAACAACAAACTATTAAGACATGCCAAGGTAGAGCCAGTTGCTGTTCGGCGCGTTTGGCTATATGCATGCTAGTGATCTAATAGACTGCGTTAACGGCGATTCGAAGTGAGTGTTCATAATTCATGCGGAATTCCCCTACAATATCACTCTCTCAGAGAAGAACGGCATATCTAGCTTGAAGACTAACCAAACATTAGTTATAAAGCCAGCCGATAAGGGAGGTGGTATTGTTATTCAGGAAATTGACCAATACAAACAGGAAATTCTACGCCAACTTGGTAATCGTGAACATTACAGCAAATTACCACGTAACCCCACTGCCGAAATACAAAAATTGATAACTGCTGTTACTAGTGAAGGCCTGGAAGCCGGCTTCCTATCAAAAAAAGAATATGACTTCCTTAACACAAAAGCTCCAAGAATCCCGGTAATATATTGTCTCCCAAAAATTCACAAAGATTCCGAACAACCCCCAGGACGACCTATAGTCTCGGGTTGCGGTTCAATCTTAGAACCATTAGGACACTACATTGATTATTTCATCAAACCCTTTGTCCCAAATACCTCTTGCTACATCAGAGATACTATGTCAATGATTAATCTCATAGAAGAATATCCATTTGATCCCACATCCAGCACAATGTGTACGCTGGATGTGGAATCACTTTACACTAATATCCCTCAATTTGAGTCCCTTCGCGTGATAGAGACAGTTCTGGATACACGCCCTAGGCCCCACAATGTCCCATCCACTTTTATTCTGCAGCTTTTAGAGATATGCCTAACTAAAAATTTCTTTTTGTTTGAGGGACAGTTCTATGAACAAGTCCGCTGTACATCTATGGGGGCTATTTTTGCCCCCAACTTGGCTATTTTATATATGGACCATATTGAGAATCACGCCATCCTGGACACATCAAACCCCTTCCACAGTGGCATAGCCCTGTGGAAGAGGTATATTGATGACATCTTTATGATCTGGTCAGACTCAGAGACCTCTTTAAACCAATTCACTCACTGGCTTAACAACAACAGTGGAGGACTTAAGTACACCATGTCCACCAGCAAGGAATCCCTGCACTTTCTTGATATCGAAATAAAACACTCTGAAGGACGATTAATAACATGTCTCCACCGTAAACCTACGGAAAGGAATACTCTACTGAACTATAAAAGTCATCACCCTCGTGCTCTTAGAGATTCCTTACCCTACTCACAGTTCCTCTGCATACGGAGGAATTGCTACTATAAACAGGACTATTTTGCGGAAGCAAAAACATTGAGTCAAAAATTGAGACATAGAGGCTACCCACGTAAACTGGTGCGTCGGGCATTGAAAAGAGCATGGTATTGCCCAAGAGACACCCTACTAGAGCCTCACCCCAAGACTGCTCATGAGAAAATTACTTGTGTGACCACATTCTCCCCCGCATCTAATGCCATAAAAAAGAGTGTCTTAAAGCACTGGCCAGTTTTAAATGCTGGCATTCTTAACTTGGACCGACCTATGTTTGCGTTCAAGAGAGCCAAAAACATAAAAGACCATTTGGTGTGTGCTGCACTTCCCCAACCTGACACAAGAAATACTTTAAATGACATGTGGAATCTACCCACTCTGAAAGGCCATGCAAAATGTGGGCAATGTATCTCGTGTGACACAACCATAGAAGGTAAAATATTTACTTATGGTACAATCAAATATACGAGACATCACTTTACAAACTGCAATTCACAAAATGTGGTGTATGCAATTTTTTGTCCTTGCATGATGATATATATAGGACAGACCAGCCAGAAGATCAAGCTGCGTATGGGACAACATAGAAGTCGAATCCGATGCCAAACTGCCAATGCACCACTGGTGGAACATTTCAAAGATAAAGGGCACTCTGAAAACGACTTCACATGGACTGTAATTACACAAGTCAAGGCTCCCCCAAGAGGAGTGGACATTTCGCAAATTTTAAACAAGGAGGAGTTGCATTGGATCCTGAGGACAGACAGTATACAAAAGGGGCTCAACAGAGTTGAGGATTGGACCTCTCTGCTTTAACTGAGCCAATAATTTTGTAAATATGTTCTTGTCAGAAAATGTATAACAAGTTATTACTTTAGATGGTCACTGAGCACTTTCACCTCACGTGGGTCACTCCATGTTCACCACTTCAAGATGGACACCTAATCACTACCCCTCCTCACCCTTCTCGCCGTTTTTAAGCTTGTTCGCTAAGGGCGATATTTATGATATTATAGATTATGCCAGCTCCACCTAGTCATTTTCCTCCTCGCAGAACTATTGTACATTGATTGTACACTAGAACTATGTCCAGCCCTGAGCTTAATGACCACTTCAAGATGGCCGCCAAAACCATAGGACCGCTCAGGCATAGTCCTTTCACTGTTTCTAGTCCGTCCTTTATTATTATCACGTATTCCCGCCAGCAGCTAGGAAGCGATCCCCGCCAGAACCCATCTGTCCGGCTATCAGGCATTGCCCGAAATGTAAGTAACGCTTGAGCCCCCGCTCCCCCCAACCCCCTAGCGAAGAAGGTCACTCCCTAATCCCTGCATTACCTCTACTTCCACAGATAACCCAATTATGGATCTTTGAACCGCCGAGAACGCGAGCGCGGCTCCATTACTTGAAGTAAGTTTCGCGAGGGTTCACGCCCATTTCGACTCGGTCCACATACTGTAGGCTAATTACAGTAATTTCTCCCCATAGCGGCGAAGGCGTTGTGAATATTCCCTCACACGCAGGGACATTGTGATAACCTCTGCTCCCCCAGATAACCCAATTATGGAATCTTGAACCGCCAAGAACGCGAGCATGGCTCCATGACCTTAAGTAAGTTTCACGAGGGTTCACGTTGTTTTCGACTATGTCCACATACCCAAGGCTAATTACAGTAATTTCTCCCCATAGCTCCCACCAGCTAAGGCGTTGTGATTGTTCCTTCACACGCATGGACATTGTGATAAATAACATAAGCTCTCATAGCTCTTTACCACGTATGAAAGGCCGTTCACCCCCAGGAATGCTACCATGCATAGTTAAGGTAAAACTGGAGTACAACTTGCTTGTCACCGGTTTTTCATATTACGCCGGATTTCAATTTTAAATCACAAGCACTTTCACTGCGCCGTTCCGCATGAATTATGAACACTCACTTCGAATCGCCGTTAACGCAGTCTATTAGATCACTAGCATGCATATAGCCAAACGCGCCGAACAGCAACTGGCTCTACCTTGGCATGTCTTAATAGTTTGTTGTTCTATTAGTTTAAATTAAATACATGGCGCTAGTGTAAAGCCCTCTCACTGCGACATGACTATGAACTCATTGCAAATCGCCACCTATCTATTATGATAGACCTCAAGCATGTTTATATCCAACTGCTCTGAATATTATATGTCTTGCAATTGCATGCGCCAAATCGAATACTCCTCACAATGAAGTCCTACTGGAATCTGTCACTACTTCATCACAGAATGGTCACAAGCATGTGCCAACATGTCACACAATCTGTATATGGTTTTTACCACCTCACCACAGCACTGAGTACTTTGCTGGCAACTTAAGCAATATGTAATCTTACCTAGTCAAGTTCTAATAATTATTTCTTTATTTCTTTGTTTATGTTTCTTCCCCAATTCTCTCATGTACTGTCTAAATGTTGTTGTAACATTATGTAAATTGCCATAGGGGTATTGAGCTTGTAAAAAACCTCTCAAGACAAACTTGACACACTAGCTTTTGTCCTGATGATGATGCATGCATTTGGTAATTGCATCGAAACGTCGTCGACCTTATTGCACCATATGTTTTATTTCAATTCACATATTGCGTTAAACAATGGGTTGCTATGGTTTAATTCCAGTCTGTAAAATGGATTATTAGTACAGACCGCCTTTGTGCGCTTTTACGTAATTGTTTTGTCATATGTCTTGTCTTGTCCTTCGTGGGTCACAGGTTGTGCCCACTTTTGTATAAATGTTAAACTGACACATTTAACCTTATATTTGAAAATAAAAACTCTGTCCGGCTGGACAGAAGTCATATATACTATCCAGTATATGTCTATCATTCGGTTGATCTCTAATTACTAGGGTCCTCTGTTCCGTAAAATATACTACTGCCCAAGGACCCTAGTGGCATTCCTTTTGGGTTTCCCTTGTCCTCTGAAAATATAGTTACGCGCAATCGCTGGATTGCAAGGGATTGGTATCCCCCTCCCCCTTTTTTCCAAAAGTGGGTTTTCAACTGTCCCCACCCCCCAACCGCCTCTTCACTTGTCTCTATTCACTTATTTTTGTTTTCTTGACTAGGTATGTCAGACCCCCACCCTCCACTTTATAATCTTGATTATATTAACAAAATCCTGGGAGGCCCCTCTCTTCTCTCTGACTCAGGTAACACCCCCACCGCACCCAGCTCCTCCACCAAAGATGAATTAGAAAAGGCAAAGAAAAAAGAGGTCAGATTGGTATTAATGATAAAATTACTAACAGATTACCTTAAGGCTAACATAATTCCCATTGGACTTCAAGTCAGGAATATACCTGGTGTATTTACAGACAATCCGAAATACCTTAATGGATTCAGTTACATTAGTACTACATGTTCCCGGCACTGGATGGTGCTGGGAATTGATATCGCAACAGAAGAACTGAAAAAACTGGCTGTAGAAATAGCCGATCTTGAAAAACAGATAAATGATGATAATACAAATACTGAAGCAAAGAAACTATTAGAACAAATTCAAAAAACTGTAGACGATTTCCACAAATTTGAAACCGACAAGAAAACAAATAAAGTTAGAAAAGATATAAAAAGCTTCAGCCAAGAAAGGGCATACCCCTACCTTGTTAAAGATTATTACATAAACCGTTCATACAACGGTCCCCAGAACCAAAGACCGTGGGGTAGATTCAACAGACGTCGAAATTTTGTAGGATTTTCAGACAGTTCTGCAGACTCATCGGGTAACTCTAACTCAGGTGATAGCCCAGGGCCCTCCAACAGGAATTTTTTAGCGAGAGGCCAAGGCCAACAAGAACCCCCAGGGAAAGGCAGAGGCAAACAACCACAGAAATGGCCGAACCCTCCAGGCGAACGTTTCACCCGTCGGCAACATTACCAATGGTAACTGATAACAATTTATACGAGGAGGCTACCTCGTTCATGGAGAATGATACTAATGATGTTGCCTCAACCATGCAGAATAACACCAATGTCCTTCCTATCTTTAATCTGACAAAACATACACTATCTAGCAGTGAAATTTCACTTTTAAGTAAAGGCCTCTCATTTGTCCCTACTATCCGACCCAACTTTTTAGACGCCCAGACGGAACTCCTAAGGTTCTTTCGTAAAGTTAGATTACACAGCTACTTTCTACTGAACCCCTGCCCACAGAAAATTACCAACACCCCTTTTAAACCTCCATCCAAGTTCTCACCTACAAGCAATATGGTGCCACCTGAAATTCTCACTTTTGAGAAATTAGTTCTCAATGACCTCACCACATTGGAAAATAAAAAATCCTTTATCCCCTACAATATCACTCTCTCAGAGAAGAACGCCATATCTACCTTGAAGACTAACCAAACATTAGTTATAAAGCCAGCCGATAAGGGAGGTGGTATTGTTATTCAGGAAATTGACCAATACAAACAGGAAATTCTACGCCAACTTGGTAATCGTGAACATTACAGCAAATTACCACGTAACCCCACTGCCGAAATACAAAAATTGATAACTGCTGTTACTAGTGTAGGCCTGGAAGCCGGCTTCCTATCAAAAAAAGAATATGACTTCCTTAACACAAAAGCTCCAAGAATCCCGGTAATATATTGTCTCCCAAAAATTCACAAAGATTCCGAACAACCCCCAGGACGACCTATAGTCTCGGGTTGCGGTTCAATCTTAGAACCATTAGGACACTACATTGATTATTTCATCAAACCCTTTGTCCCAAATACCTCTTGCTACATCAGAGATACTATGTCAATGATTAATCTCATAGAAGAATATCCATTTGATCCCACATCCAGCACAATGTGTACGCTGGATGTGGAATCACTTTACACTAATATCCCTCAATTTGAGTCCCTTCGCGTGATAGAGACAGTTCTGGATACACGCCCTAGGCCCCACAATGTCCCATCCACTTTTATTCTGCAGCTTTTAGAGATATGCTAAACTAAAAATTTCTTTTTGTTTGAGGGACAGTTCTATGAACAAGTCCGCGGTACATCTATGGGGGCTATTTTTGCCCCCAACTTGGCTATTTTATATATGGACCATATTGAGAATCACGCCATCCTGGACACATCAAACCCCTTCCACAGTGGCATAGCCCTGTGGAAGAGGTATATTGATGACATCTTTATGATCTGGTCAGACTCAGAGACCTCTTTAAACCAATTCACTCACTGGCTTAACAACAACAGTGGAGGACTTAAGTACAACATGTCCACCAGCAAGGAATCCCTGCACTTTCTTGATATCGAAATAAAACACTCTGAAGGACGATTAATAACATGTCTCCACCGTAAACCTACGGAAAGGAATACTCTACTGAACTATAAAAGTCATCACCCTCGTGCTCTTAGAGAATCCTTACCCTACTCACAGTTCCTCTGCATACGGAGGAATTGCTACTATAAACAGGACTATTTTGCGGAAGCAAAAACATTGAGTCAAAAATTGAGACATAGAGGCTACCCACGTAAACTGGTGCGTCGGGCATTGAAAAGAGCATGGTATTGCCCAAGAGACACCCTACTAGAGCCTCACCCCAAGACTGCTCATGAGAAAATTACTTGTGTGACCACATTCTCCCCGCATCTAATGCCATAAAAAAGAGTGTCTTAAAGCACTGGCCAGTTTTAAATGCTGGCATTCTTAACTTGGACCGACCTATGTTTGCGTTCAAGAGAGCCAAAAACATAAAAGACCATTTGGTGTGTGCTGCACTTCCCCAACCTGACACAAGAAATACTTTAAATGACATGTGGAATCTACCCACTCTGAAAGGCCATGCAAAATGTGGGCAATGTATCTCGTGTGACACAACCATAGAAGGTAAAATATTTACTTATGGTACAATCAAATATACGAGACATCACTTTACAAACTGCAATTCACAAAATGTGGTGTATGCAATTTTTTGTCCTTGCATGATGATATATATAGGACAGACCAGCCAGAAGATCAAGCTGCGTATGGGACAACATAGAAGTCGAATCCGATGCCAAACTGCCAATGCACCACTGGTGGAACATTTCAAAGATAAAGGGCACTCTGAAAACGACTTCACATGGACTGTAATTACACAAGTCAAGGCTCCCCCAAGAGGAGTGGACATTTCGCAAATTTTAAACAAGGAGGAGTTGCATTGGATCCTGAGGACAGACAGTATACAAAAGGGGCTCAACAGAGTTGAGGATTGGACCTCTCTGCTTTAACTGAGCCAATAATTTTGTAAATATGTTCTTGTCAGAAAATGTATAACAAGTTATTACTTTAGATGGTCACTGAGCACTTTCACCTCACGTGGGTCACTCCATGTTCACCACTTCAAGATGGACACCTAATCACTACCCCTCCTCACCCTTCTCGCCGTTTTTAAGCTTGTTCGCTAAGGGCGATATTTATGATATTATAGATTATGCCAGCTCCACCTAGTCATTTTCCTCCTCGCAGAACTATTGTACATTGATTGTACACTAGAACTATGTCCAGCCCTGAGCTTAATGACCACTTCAAGATGGCCGCCAAAACCATAGGACCGCTCAGGCATAGTCCTTTCACTGTTTCTAGTCCGTCCTTTATTATTATCACGTATTCCCGCCAGCAGCTAGGAAGCGATCCCCGCCAGAACCCATCTGTCCGGCTATCAGGCATTGCCCGAAATGTAAGTAACGCTTGAGCCCCCCGCTCCCCCCAACCCCCTAGCGAAGAAGGTCACTCCCTAATCCCTGCATTACCTCTACTTCCACAGATAACCCAATTATGGATCTTTGAAGTAAGTTTCGCGAGGGTTCACGCCCATTTCGACTCGGTCCACATACTCTAGGCTAATTACAGTAATTTCTCCCCATAGCGGCGAAGGCGTTGTGAATATTCCCTCACACGCAGGGACATTGTGATAACCTCTGCTCCCCCAGATAACCCAATTATGGAATCTTGAACCGCCAAGAACGCGAGCATGGCTCCATGACCTTAAGTAAGTTTCGCGAGGGTTCACGTTGTTTTCGACTATGTCCACATACCCAAGGCTAATTACAGTAATTTCTCCCCATAGCTCCCACCAGCTAAGGCGTTGTGATTGTTCCTTCACACGCATGGACATTGTGATAAATAACATAAGCTCTCATAGCTCTTTACCACGTATGAAAGGCCGTTCACCCCCAGGAATGCTACCATGCATAGTTAAGGTAAAACTGGAGTACAACTTGCTTGTCACCGGTTTTTCATATTACGCCGGATTTCAATTTTAAATCACAAGCACTTTCACTGCGCCGTTCCGCATGAATTATGAACACTCACTTCGAATCGCCGTTAACGCAGTCTATTAGATCACTAGCATGCATATAGCCAAACGCGCCGAACAGCAACTGGCTCTACCTTGGCATGTCTTAATAGTTTGTTGTTCTATTAGTTTAAATTAAATACATGGCGCTAGTGTAAAGCCCTCTCACTGCGACATGACTATGAACTCATTGCAAATCGCCACCTATCTATTATGATAGACCTCAAGCATGTTTATATCCAACTGCTCTGAATATTATATGTCTTGCAATTGCATGCGCAAAATCGAATACTCCTCACAATGAAGTCCTACTGGAATCTGTCACTACTTCATCACAGAATGGTCACAAGCATGTGCCAACATGTCACACAATCTGTATATGGTTTTTACCACCTCACCACAGCACTGAGTACTTTGCTGGCAACTTAAGCAATATGTAATCTTACCTAGTCAAGTTCTAATAATTATTTCTTTATTTCTCTGTTTATGTTTCTTCCCCAATTCTCTCATGTACTGTCTAAATGTTGTTGTAACATTATGTAAATTGCCATAGGGGTATTGAGCTTGTAAAAAACCTCTCAAGACAAACTTGACACGCTAGCTTTTGTCCTGATGATGATGCATGCATTTGGTAATTGCATCGAAACGTCGTCGACCTTATTGCACCATATGTTTTATTTCAATTCACATATTGCGTTAAACAATGGGTTGCTATGGTTTAATTCCAGTCTGTAAAATGGATTATTAGTACAGACCGCCTTTGTGCGCTTTTACATAATTGTTTTGTCATATGTCTTGTCTTGTCCTTCGTGGGTCACAGGTTGTGCCCACTTTTGTATAAATATTAAACTGACACATTTAACCTTATATTTGAAAATAAAAACTCTGTCCGGCTGGACAGAAGTCATATATACTATCCAGTATATGTCTATCATTCGGTTGATCTCTAATTACTATGTTATACTTTTCACCAACATGTTTCTACCATCCTTATCTTGATCCTGGTGTAGCTAATCTGTTCTCCCTTCTTTTAATTCATACAATGATTATCAACATAAACAAAGGGCCTGATTACGATCTTGCGGATGGGCTACTCCATCACAAATGTGACGGATATCCTGTCCGCCGTATTACAACTACATTATATCCTATGGAACTTGTAATGCAGAGGATGGGATATCCTTCTGTTTATGATGGAGTAACCCATCCATCAAGATCGTAATCAGGCCCTAAGTCATAAAGTACACTGTGCTAGACTTTTAATGTGACAACATCTTAGAAAATAGATTAAAACAGCACCATGCACTGGATATTGCTTTGTATCACCTCCTTAAGTTGTAGATATATGTTAAATATCATATCATTCTCAGTTATTGGGATACTCTTTTTAAAACTAATACCTATTCTAACACAGTTTGAATCAATTATTATTGCATTATCTATGGCAATAGAATGGGTCATATCTCCAGTATCTGCATGGTTGCTTTTCCACCTCCATTAAAAGCTGCAATTGTAGCATAGCAAAGTCATGTTTTTTGTTTTGATTACTTCTTTTTTTATATATAGTACTTTAGAGGGTATTTCTTCCCAACGTGTCCACTATCTGCACAATATTGTTTTTCGCCTTATTTTTCCCTCTATCATGCATCAATGGGCGAAGTATTATCCATATGACATCTAAGTCTGACTGTAATGGGTGATTTGCTGCCATAATTCCAAAATGCCCTACTTTGTGAGGGAAAAATTATGAATAATATCAAATGTATATCATTATAGGTGATCTTTTACCAATCTCAGTACAAATTATTGTGGCATATAATATTTCATTTTCACTAAGCCAAAAATATTACATACAGAATTTTCGGCCTTAACAGAAGGGCCAGGGCGTCGGAGCTCCTTAGAACCCTCCATTGGCTGCCTATTAAGAAGCGGATCGCTTTCAAGGCCCTGACCATCGCCTTTAAAGCTCTGCAGGGTCTTGGCGCCCGCTACCTTCGAAAGTGGATCACTTTTTACCTTCCATCAAGATCCCTTCGCTCTTCGTCACAAGCTAGGGCAGTCACCCCCAGGATACATCGAGCTCGCATCGGCGGCTGCGCCTTCAAACATCTGGCGCCCCAACTGTGGAACGATCTTCCTCTCGCGCTCAGGTCCTGTTCCAATCTCTTGACTTTCAGGAAGGACTTGAAAACCTGGCTGTTTCAGCAATAGGTCTTTTCCTTCCCTGCTCCGTTTCTCAGGACTTATTAGGTCTGTTTTTTTTCCATCTGCTCTCCTCCTCGTCTTGTGAGGAACCATCAGCGCCGGGACACTCCTCGGAGTAGCCGTGCGCTATAGAAGCACCCTTTTAACATAACATAACATTAAAATCCTTATTTAAAAGTGCTTGATTTAAACAAATTAAATGTACTACCCTCTTCAACATGCAGAGCCACAGTTGCCTCCAGTTCGTATGCCATTTCCATTATATGCACCAGCATTTGTACACACAGTATTCTATGCTGTATAACTATTTACCCTTTAATACAAATTTTAGTTTTTTTAAATGTAAGAGTTTAGGGAGTAATGTTGTTAGCAGTATCATAGATGATGTAATTTCAGATGGCATCAGTGATATCATCAATGATACAATTTAACATCACTAGTTATACAATGTCTGAAGTCATAAGCAGTGCATGACAAGTAACAAGTTATCGTTAGTTCACTGAACTATAACTGCTGAGTTTCAGAGTTTTACATTGTTTTTTAAACATCAGTTCCTGCCTCATTTCAACTCCTAACTACAATGTCACTTCAACCTTTGTTTTTTAAAGTGAATTTCTGCATTTTTTTTAAATGTAAGCTAAGATTTTATTACTGTATCTAACTCTAACATCACCTTAACCTTTGTTTTTTCAGTGACTTTCAGTGTTTTTTATCAAAGTCAAGTAGAGCATATGCCCACCCCTTCAGACCAAATTCTGGGGCAGGGGCCTTCAGCCACATACAGCTGGGGCCCGTTGTGGGGCCAGGCTCTAACCAATCCCCCCCATGGACAGTGAACCCACCTTGCTGCACATGCCCAAGACTATCCACAGTGGGGGTTGGGTGCAGTGTAGTGCCGGGCCTGTGGACGAGTCCTGCACACAAACTCCTGGGCGCAGTCAATCGCCACCACTCACAAACTTCAGCACCACAATATGCAGGGACTAATCTGGTACCACACAGGGCCCATGCTGGGTCCTGCGGTAGCACCACAGTACCAGTGACAAAACTTTTTATTATATGTTGTATTTGTATTTTTGTATTTTAACTACAGGGAGGGTCCCTATGAACTCCATCTCTTGGGCCTGAGGGTCAGACTGGGCACAACCTGCCCCCTTATAGGCCTTTTAAAATCTTCTTCAGGACTCGGGACCAAGTCCTTGAGTCCTGTAATGGTGGGTATGACATTTTATCTGATGCTGTGACCAGTCAATCAGTGTGTTTCAGCACTGCAGTACTGGTACCAGCGCCACACTATCAAATTGGCCAAAGGGAGAAAACGCTCCCTCAACCAATCAGACGTAGCTATTTTTTTATTTTTTTATTTGTAGGTACTGTAGGATCACCCATCTAAATGTGTCTAACTTTATCTGAGTGTTAACCCCTTCATGCCCAACATACGCCCCTCTTTAAATATTAATTGCACGAAAAACGTCTAAACTAAACACAAACACCACACTTGCAGAGTAAAGTTCTGACGTTCTGCTAAATTTGGTAAGATTAAGTTCAGCTGTTTTCTACTGTATCAGAGAACAGATTTCCTATGGGAAATAAAATACAAAATTGAGCTTTTAGAACCCCTCCTCTATTTCCTGGTCCCCTTTTACTGATCAACATAAAACCTTTGGAAACAAACGTCAAGAGCCTGGACCGTTAGTGTCTAGTATTCGCAACGCTCACAATCCTAATGTTTTGTTAAAAGAAAGGAAAAAATGTTCCTTTTCTTTAGTCCCCTCACCAGTGTCGGATTGGGATCACAATTCGGCCCGGGCACTGATGAAAAAAGTGGCCCACATTCAAGAGGCGTGGCCCATATTTAAGGGGCGTGGCCCACATTCAAGGGGCGTGCCCTTTCATGAAACACCATTTGCACAGACAATGAATGAAAGTGGGAGGATACTGTTCTTGCACACGACACAGGGCCAAGGTGACAATGGCCTACATGCTGAGCAACTAAAAAAATTAGCAAAACCCCTTTTTGTCCCAAAATTATTCCAGCCCTCCAGCACAGGAGCAACTGAAAAGCAGCGAAGCCCCTGCTATTACTAACCTACTCAGCCCTCCCCAGACCTTCAGCTCAGGAGCACATGAACAGAGGTAAGGCCCCTGCAATTAGTAAATTAATCAACCCTCCAGGCCTTGGGAAAATGTCCTGGCAGGGGAGCACAAAACACAGCTTTCTGGGTCATCCCAGGTAGACAGGTAGCCAGGGGGGAGGCTGAGGTGAAGCTGGTGCATGGGAAGTGCCCCCCCGGTGTGTTCTGGCAGTGAGTGTTTACCATTTACTGTAGTATTACCCTTGTACCTGTGTATGGTACCCTTGTGTAACTTGCACAGGTCACTTTTCTCTTGTAACACACTGTTTGCTACCTCTCTTTAGATACTTGCACAAGTGCCACCATTGCCTACATAACGTTTGTTTTTTTGCTGGAGCGTCTGCCATTAATTGCAGTATTGTACCTCTACTTGTATTTTGTACGCTTTTGTAACCTGCACACATATCACTTTTCCCTCCTGTAATGTATCGTTTGCTCCTCTTGTATTTTGGTTGCTCACTATTGTCACTTTTGATTCATGTAACTTAACGTTTGCTTTTGTAATTTGTCCACTTATAATTTTCTCCATGTATTATTGCTGTTCCTAGTGTGAAGCGCTCTGACACCTTCGGGTAAAGTCCGCGCTATATAAAATCGCATAAATAAATAAATAAAACAAAAAAATTCCAAACATCACCAGGCCCCCACAGCAAGACCCATTCTTCCTCGTCCACTATGCCCTGAATGTGAAGGGCTGTGGGCGAGGTGCTAAGACTAACACCGTTTCTGGGCTGCATGGGCGCCAGGGGGCCGAGCTGCAAATGGCTCAAAGGCCTGAGAAACACCTGGCCCCCAGGGAGGCCGATTATTGCAAACAATCACCCGTCCCCAGCCCAGCCTCAGCTTGATTGCTTGGCAGGGTAGGGGTGAAGGAGAGCCCACAGCTGACAATCGCTGTCTGGCCGCACAGCGAGGCTGCTTTCATTTTCTCAGTCTCTGTCTCCGTGCACTCTCTGGGACGTTTTTTTTCTCCCCTTTCCTAGTCCACTCGCTGTGGACTGGGACAGGGGAGAAAAAAAACGGCCCACAGAGGGCACTGAGGCACCGGCCCTTCGGCCCATTCCCGAATGCCCGCCTTGCCAATCCGCCCCTGCCCCTCACTCACCAGGGTTTCCCCACGGTGACATGCTTCATCATAGGGGCCATCTCAGCCCTCTACGGACTGAGGCGTGCTGCGACTTGCGAACTACGTAGGAGCACTTGAAAGTGATGGACTATTTGTGGTGTAAGTGGTGTAATTGTGAAGTGGAGTGGTCTAATCTATGTGAGTTAAAAATACCTTCCTAGTGAGCTACAAAATAATGTATTCCTGGTTCTGGGGGGTATGAGTTAAAAACGGGGTAAAGGACTGGGGATCCTACTGTCAATGAGTCAGGTATGCCTAGTCACTTCTGTTGTCAACATGTTTCGAGCTTCCCCAAGCTCTTCTCAGGACTACACAGGGACCCGCCCTGTGTTCGCCACTCCTAAACCGTGCTCAAGTGAGCTAATTATAAAGAACAAGTTAAATGCTCCAATAATAAAGCATGCATTAGTACATACGTATAGGAAATGATAACGTAGTACATATAATGGGACCTAGCTGGACCCCATGGACTGCGGAGAGTTGCTTGTATCCTGTTCAATTTGAAACTCAGGATAACGTGGTACATTCACCTATGTTGTAACCTCCGGACCGCACCTTTTACTGATAGCATGAAACTTTCTATGAAGGAGACACAGAGTGTAAACTTTATTTTTGAAGGCGTCATGACGTAAATAATTAATTTACTCTCTTAATTTCTATGCAGGTAAGTACTTAATCAATAATAACTCAGATCGGATGAAAAAAGACAGAGTCCGTGGTGTTAGAGATTCTAAGGGTTTTATTCCTCATAAAGGAATGGTCAAGACCAGGATATCATGTTCTGACCACCACAGGGGTGTCAGAAGGGATAGAGCAAACTTTATTGACATTACATAGCTTATATACTTAATTCACATCATAAGTAATGGTGCAAGAGGCGTAACAGCTGAGAGAGGTCAAGATAACAGTATACACGTGGTACTAGTACGTAATCAAGAGGCGTGAACTAGGCGTGAACTAGAGGTGTGTGCTAGAAACGTCACTGATAGGTGACGCAAATGGGTGGCACCAAAGGGTGGTGCTAACAGAATTGTTGCAATGTCAGCAGAAATCGGAAGCTTGGATGCGTGCGCAGCTGCATGACGTGTGATTGACGGGGTGCAGGGGACTTGACATTTACACTGACGGAAAGAGACAGAAGTCTGGCATGTCAGATCAACTTGTACCTTTATCGTATCTGATATCTGATGTTTAGGAACCATACTATCTGGGCGGAAAGGTCTCTAGAGCAGAAGCTATTTTATGCTAACTGTGGATGCGTGTATAAGCGCCTGAGTGTCTGCATGAGAAGTGTGGGGGCACGGGGCCTTCCATGGAAGCATGGTAACAGAGGCTATGAATTACTTGCACTGAGACAGGTCGGCCCTTTGGCTCTGCAGCTGGAGAGGATGTTTACTGGAGCCAGTAGGCAGGAATGCATTCTCGAGGAGCGGAACAGATAACTCGAAGGTTATAGTCAGTCTTGGCAGAAAGCAGGCTGAGCTGAGCGCGAGGGGCCGCGCTGGGAGTAAGTCAGAGTTCACGGGTACGGAGGTAGCCTGGGCAGGGGCTGTCAGAGTCAGGAGCCAGGAAAGAGGCTCGATGGCAGAAATTCAGGGCCTACTCTGTCAGAGCAGGAAAAACATGTAAAGTGTACTACAAAAAAGACGGTGGCATAGCATACTTAAGAACGGACTATATAATCCATTCAGGGTGGATCTGAAAGAGGACAAGTTAACGTTGGACGCAAATGTAATTGCGTCTTCATAGCTGGCATAGGAGGGAAGTTACATGCACTTTAAGCTGGTACATGGAGTCGGTGGGGTACGCGCTAGGGAACATAACATGACCAAAAATTTATATTTCCTCATTCCCTCCTTGTTCCCTACGGACCCTTCATGAAATATCGATCCTCATGAATCGATCAGTTTGTTCTTGTAACATCATTTGTTCTTCTTTCTTTTGTTTACGTTTTGAGGAAAAACTGGAATGTTCAATACAAGAGGTGGCACACAGTCCACAAATCGCTGGCCCACACTGTAGGCACAGGCAGCAACTGAATACTAGGACTAGGCCAATGCCTAGGAAGGATAGGATCTTCCATCCCCAAGCGGTTAACGTTGTCCAGAACCAACCGGACCAAGTCCAGGTGCCTGGATTCTGATGGATCTGATTTGCAATTTTATGGAGACGTGTAATAGCTTGATATACAGATGGTGCGTTTTGTGGTATGAAAACACAACAACTTGACCCGATGACCTTACAGGCTCCGCCTCTATCTGCCAAGATGACGTCAATAACAAGACGGTTCTGAAGGACAACAACCCGCATAGCGGACTGCTCTTCTGTTAAGTTACCTAAGGCGGAGGCAGTTTCATTCACTACTGCTTCAAGTGTTCTAGTTAATCTGCGTATTAATTTACTATTCTGGACAGGTCCTAAAAAGAAAAAGAATCCTTTATTAAAATCAGTGTACTGTTCCCATGCCGTTTCTGTGTAGTCGACAAGTGGGATATCTCTTCTGGGTCTATTCTTTACTAGATTGGTATTTCTATGGTAATCAGGTGGAGCTAGGAAAACAGGTGGCAGAAGGAATGCAATGTAACAGGTACCATCCCAATCTGGAGGTAGACGTATGTATGCGGTATGACCACAAACAAAGTAGGAATGACTGATAGCTTTAAAGGACGACTTACCATGATCACTGAATTCGATCACAGTAGTGCATTTACTATGACCTAAGTGTACTGAGCCTTTCTTCCTGATACATAATGCACCAGTAACTGGCAATACTGACATAGTGGGTATAATTGGCGTGTCTTCGAATTCAACAGTAAGAATCATGAGGCTAATTGTATAATTACCTAATCCATATACTTCATTTTCTAGATCAGTTCCTATCCTAGTGGGGAGGCCCTCCTTATCTGGGTAACAGACATCGAGCAGGACCAAGTTCAGGTTTCCCCAAACCCAACCCCCATCGAAAACAGCAATATCAGGATCTAAGGAATTAATTATTTTAAACCATGCTCCGCAGGAGCCATTATGAGTGAACGGGTATGGAAAGAGGGGCAGAGCTCCCTTGAAATTCTGGAAGGGAGGGAGTCGGCCACATATCCAGCAGTCTGTAGCATTGTTAGTTTGATGAGAATGATGTAGCATACTAATGAATGTATTGTTGCGCAGCGCAAGTCTGTAGGAAAGCTCGTGTGGAGGTAACTTACTGAAAGTGTGTTCAGCAGATACATTATAAACAGGTTGTTCACGCTTGAAAATAGGGTAATAGATAGGTAACAGGATGCTAGCGACAATGATTAGAATACTGAGAATAAACATGATTAATAGTGTCACTATACAGTGACTATGAAGTGATTTACAATATGTACGTTTCTTAGCTTCTCTCTCTCTATCTCGATCTAGGGGATACATGTCAGAAACTATTTAACCGATTCACCTAGGGGAGGACTTAAACAATTAAACTGTCTGACTTGCTAGATCGGAGTTTCATGCGATAATTTTCTTGAGGAGTTTTTTCTCGTTCAGATTCTGTAAAGTCTTTTAACTCGACACAGTCTTTGGTGGGGGTGGACGGGTCTCGATCAGGTTTCAGTCCAGAGAATTTTTTTATATGACTCGTGTGAACCCACCCCTTTCTTCCTTCGATTTTCACGGCCGTCCTTGTTGTGAGAAGAACGGTCTTCGGGGACTTCCAGCGGGGCTCCAGCGGACTTTTCCTGTCGAAATTGCGCACCAGGACCAGGTCGCCAGGACGGACGTCGTGTTGTTTTACATCAGTGTTGTCAGGGAAGGCTGCGGCAACCTGTGAACGACATGATTGGAGTGCAGACATCAAGGAGGCAAGGTAATCTGTCAACATATTACAATCCACATCAGTAATCTTTTTCGGAATGGGCGTCCCCCACATATTCGGTGGTCTGCCAAAGACTACCTCGTACGGGGATAGCCCTGATCTCGAATGGGCGACCATTCTCATGTAGAATAGTGCCACTGGCAGGGCGACTATCCAGTCGACCCCTTTCTCCTGACATATTTTGGCAAGGCGGATCTTTAGTGTCTGGTTATGCCTTTCTACAAGGCCTGCTGCTTCGGGATGTCGGACACAATGGAACTTCCACTGGTATCCCAGTAATAAAGAAACTTCTTTCATTAATGCAGACGAGAATGGCTGACCGTTATCTGAGTACACGACACGAGGCAAGCCGTATCGTGGGAAGAATTCACGAACCAGCTGCTTGGCAGTGGTCGGAGCAGTGTAATCTGGAACTGGGTATGCTTCGGTCCAGCGGGACAGTGCACAGACGACTACGAGAACATATTTAAATCCTCGACAACGGTCCATCTGGATATAATCCATCTGGAGGACTTCAAAAGGGTGATCGGGAGGATGAAATCCACCTTGCTCTACGGGGACGCTTTTTCCTGGATTGAACTGACAACAGATCATGCAAGTACGCACTTTCTGTTTCGCTGCTGCTCGTAAGTGTTTATTGTTCCAAAGATTTTGTAAACTGTCTAACATCGCTTTCTCTCCTAGATGTGCAGGACTATGTGCTGTATTTATCATGACTTGAACCATAGAGTCAGGGAGAAACCATGTAGATTTTCCCTTAGTCATCCAACCTTGATCTGTCTGGATCCCTCCTAGTTCAATCCATTTCTTTATTTCTTCTGGAGTAGCATGTGTCTGAATATCGATAACATCTAGTGCGGGATCCCTGACTGACATACAATTTGTCGGTCCTATTGTCTTTGTCGTGTCAGTTGTCGGAGTGTGAGTCAGTGCTGTATGTTTTGCTGTCTGGTCTGCCAGGTCGTTACCCTGGGAAACAGAATCTGTGACTTTAGTATGTGCTTTACACTTCATAACGGATATTCCTGAAGGCAGATGTATTGCTTCTAACAATGCTTGAATGAGGGGACCATGTTGAATCTTGGCACCATGAGAGGTCAGAAAACCTCGTTCTTGCCACAGCATGCCGAAGTCGTGTACGACTCCGAACGCATAACGGGAATCAGTATATATGTTGACATTTCTGTTCTTGGCTAGAATACAGGCTCGGGTCAGAGCGATGAGCTCTGCCGCTTGAGCAGACAGTGTATCAATACGATGTGTTTCTTTAACTTCAGTTTCAGTGGTCACGGCATACGCGGCCACTAATTCTCCTGTACTTGTTCTCATACATGAACCATCCACATAAAGTGTCAGGTCTGGATTTGTCAATGGAACATCTGTTAAGTCTCGTCGGGGCTTTGTTACTGCATTAATGATCTCTATGCAATCATGCGGAGCTGGATCTGTCATAGCTGTAGGTAACAGTGTTGCTGGGTTCAGGATACTGCAGCGTCTGATTTCTATGTGTGGCTGGAATAGTGTCAATTCGTAACCTGTCAGTCGTGCTATAGTCAAGTGTTGAGTCTGGGTTCTGTTTAAAAGAACCTCTACAGAGTGGGGAACTTGTACTGTTAACTGATGGCCTAAAACAATTGAATCGCTCTGTCTGATTGCTAGCGCTGTTGCTGCTACTGACTTTAAGCACGCAGGGAGTGCCTGGGCTACTGAGTCCAATGTACTTGAAAAATAAGCGCAAGGCTTATGTGAACCTGCTTGGTCTTGAGTGAGGACAGACAATGCTGTACCGTCACGTTCTGTAACAAAAAGAGTAAACGGTTTATTGTAACATGGTGTCGCTAAAACTGGTGCTTGGCATAATGCTTTCTTTAATTCCTCAAAGGCCTGTGTATGTTCCTGAGTCCAAGGGAGGACAGTCGAAGTCGCTGCCTCCTGTGTCGTTAACTGGATGAGTGGTTTAGCTAGAAATGCATATTGAGGAATCCATTGTCTGCAGTACGAGGTGAGGCCTATGAAGGCCCGCACTTCCTTTTGTGTCTGGGGTCGTGGCATATTTACAATTAACTGAATGCGATCGGGAGTGAGCTGTCTCCCCACTTTGGACAGCAAGTGACCCAAGTACACAACTTGCTGAACACAGAATTGTAGCTTCGAAGGAGACACCTTGTGCCCCTTGTCGGCCAGGAAATGTAAAACTGTCAATGATGCTTGTTCACATTCGGGCTCACTTCGTGCGGTGATCAGTAGATCATCGACGTATTGCAGTAAAGCGGTGTTAACTGGCATTTGAACACAATCTAGTTGTCTTTTCAGTGCTTGACTATAGATGCTGGGGCTTTCTGTGAATCCTTGAGGTGCGCGGGAAAATTTGAAACTTCGTCCATTTAAACTGAATCCGAAGAGATATTGGCTCTCCGGATCAATAGGTACACTGAAGAAAGCGTTCTTGAGGTCAATTACGGTAAAGAACGTTGCTTCTGAATCAATAGCAGTCAATAAGGAAGAGATATCGGGGACCACAGGGTACTGTGGTACAATGCATTTGTTCAATTCTCGAAGATCAATCACCAGCCGATATACTGGCGGTGCATTGCGGTCTGTACGTTTAAGAATTGGAATGATAGGTGAATTACAGATATTGGAGTCGGTCTCTACGACCACTCCCTGGGCAATGAGCTCTTCAATGATTTTCAGTAAAGCCACTACAGCATCCGGTGGTAACTTGTATTGTCTGATTCTGGGTAGAACAACTCCTGTCTTGAGTGTAACACGATATGGAGTGATATGCATACAACCTACGTCAGCTGGGCCTTTTGCCCATAGGTGATCTGGTACATTTTTCAATCTGACATCAAAATCTCGCAAAACATAATGACCCTTGAAATCCCGTAGAAAGAGTCTAACTCCCTCCGGGGAACAGCAAATTATAGCTCCTAGAGCCTTCAGTGTTTTAATTCCTAACAGGTTTTCTGGGCATGATTTCGTAAGTAACAAATCTGTAACTCGTGATAATGGACCCACGGCCAACGGTACTGGTTCCGATACTTCATTTACAATAGGCTGTCCTGAAAAACCAAGGGAAACATTCTGTGAGCCTGAGAGGGGTGCCCCTGGAACTTCATTATGACTGATAGTGGTGCGGCTTGCCCCTGTGTCAATTAAAAACTTTCTGTCTTTTCCCAATACGTGACTGTGTACATAAGGACCTTCTTGATCTACAGGAATTTCAATAAGAGGCAAACCACCTTCCCTCTCTAGGCTGTTTCATGTATATCGGGGGTAATCTGGATATGCAGATTGGGCATATTGGTACATCTGTTGCGAAACTTGCTGAGTCGCGGCAATGGGCTGTTGTTGTGGTACTGCTACTGTCTGTGCTGTATGGGATGGAGCATGCATAGGCTGTGTATTCTGTATTGGCTGTACATTTTGTGAAGTCTGTTGCTGGACCTGATCTTGTCTAGACGGATGCGGCCTTTCTTTAGTTTTACCTGTTGAGATGTTATGTTTCAGGACTGGGCATTCGTGTACGTAATGCCCTGGCTGTTTGCAATAATTACATGTCCCTTTAACGGGAGCTGTAGTATGACTTGTCTGGGTCCCACCTTTTCTCTGACCGTCGGCTGGGACGTCTGGGCTACTAACATTTTCATTTTCGTGTCTTTCATACGCTTCTGTTCCTGATCTTGTTCTTCCCTAATTCTGTTCTGGTGATATTGTAACATTTGTAACATCTGGGATGGCGTATTTGCCTGCCAAGTACTTTCAACTTTGTACACTCTATTTTTAACTAATGGTAGGGAATTCTCGACTAATTTTGATACGAAAAGGTGTGGATATGACTCGCTACTTGGTTGTAGGCCACTATTTATAATGAAACATTTCTCGAATCTTGAATAGAAGTCACTAGTATCTTCATCATGTTTCTGTTTACAGGACGAGATGGCGTCCCAATCTTCCTTTCTAGTTGTCAATAATCTTGGCAAAACCTGTACTATTAATCCGGGCAATGCTTTAGTCCTATCCCCAAGGCCTACCCCTGGGATTCGTTTGCTTTCTTCGTCTTCTATTTCTGCCCATGCTATCTTTGTCTCTCCCACCTCCCAATCCTTTTCCTTTAATTTCTCGTAAATGCCCGTGGGCAACAGTACTTTTAACATTTTCATAATATCATCATACGTGTAATCCCCCATTAACAACATGTCTTTGAGCTCTCTGTGAAAACCTGCCGGATCTTTATCGTGACACGGAACTAGTTTCTTCATTTCTAACAGTTCTAACTTAGTCAATGGTGTGTGAACATACACACGCTTCAAGACTTGATCCGCACCCATAACTGGGTGTACTTCTCGTAAGGGGTTCTGACTTTCAATGCCACTACCGCATTGCATGTGATACGTTTTCCTTTCTGGGGGCGGAGCGGGAACATATTCAGAACTTATGAAGGTGTTGTATTTATGTCGTTGTTCTAGAATTATTTGTATTAACTTGGTACTGAAACCTCTCCATCTATCCATGAGTAGTGCTTCTAATGTTTCGTGTAAGGGACCTGGATCGGAATGGTTGTTTCTGAACTTGATGAGGAGGTGCTGAATCATGTATACGCCTGCTATTTTCTGCTCGTCTGGGGAAAGGTTCAAGAATGTCTGTGCTAACGTATCATCATGATATATGTCTGGGTTTTCGGCCCATAACACGGCTGATCGGGCTAGTTCCTGTTCATCCATAGAATTGAGTACATGGTACCCCATTCGGTCTCGAAGCCTTTTATCGGTTTCCTGGAACTGATGTTCAGAGGAATTCGGGTTTGTTAAAGCAGAGAGAAAAACTCTCTTGTTTTCCGGACGGATGCCCTTCCTAAAGTAGTTTCCCTTACCTACATACGCTATAGTATCTGTAGACCTTCCTTGTTCTGCAAGTTCTTCTTCCTCCTCGGAGGAAGCTTTTTCCTTCTGGTGTGCGGTTATCACTGCTTTTCTGATTTTCTGGTACATACTGGCTATGCAAGCCCCCCTGTCATGTTTTCCTTCGGCTATATTTTGACCCCACTTTGTTAGTGCATCTAATTCACTTTGATCTGTCTCAGGCCTGTCTCGTTCTCTTATTAGACAATTTATGAAAAATCGTAATATCTGTGCTTGAATGTCAACTTTCTGTTTATCCATGGCATCCTTGATACTGTCAGGGTCTTTCCCTGTCTGAACAAACTCATATACTCTATCTAGCCGTTCCTTCATTCCTACATAACATAGCAAGATATCAGTGGCAGATCTTAACCGTAGTGATGCTAATATCATTAGATCGTTTCTTCCGGGTACTGGATCATATCTGCAAACGGAAATGTTTTCTTTGAATGCGTCAAGTCGGGGTGACTGGAACGTGAGAGGACTCTGCGTGTCCCTGAAATTGAATCTGCGTGTTAATGGCGGGGTCCGAAGACCCGCAGTCGCACCTCCTGAAGCGGATGCTTGGGCATTATCTCTCTGCGGAGTCTGGATCTGAACTTGAGTTTGTCGTTTAGTAGGATCAGGTAGGACTTGTTTCGGTAGGTCAATCTTGGGTGCGGGAAGTGGCGGAGCTGGCGGAACAGGGGAGGTCTGTCGCGGTACTGGCGGAACATGATCTGGGGGCGTAGTGCCACCCCCATCCCTGTCAGTAGGCAGGGCACGAACAGGCAGATTGGTGTAAGCTGGTGCTACATCCTCTAGATAAGCATTTAAGAATATGTCTTTAGTAGTCTTATGCATTACTTTAGTTGGAACTAATGGTGGCGGTAAGTTTTTCGGTATTTCTGATAGGGCCTCAGGTGTACCTTCGGCCGCGAGATACATTCCATTTACAAGATTATTTCGGGCACGGTCTATTTGTTCTGATTTTACTCGGATTCCTTCAGTAACTAATTCATTTTCTTGGGCTTTTTCTGATTCTTTAAGTCTGTCCTCTCTACGGAGTGCTTTCTCAGCACGCTTATGTGATTCCTTACGCCAGAATTCTATGGCGTCTTTCTGGGATTGTCTAGCTTTCTTTTTCCATAATGCTTCTTCTACCTTCATGATGCACTCGGCATCCCATGTTCCGGTAACAGGCCATCTGTGTCTTTCGTCTAGGTGCTTGGTGTAATCGGCCCATAAATCTAGATACAATATGGCATCTATGCCATGTTTATTGTACATAAAGTTACCTGGAGTGTCCCTAGGGGGAATAGGAATTTCTTCCTCCAGTATCCCTTTCCTAGTTCCTATCTGTTTTAACTTGTTAAAAAACGGCATTTTGCTTACTTATTACTGAATGCTCAATCCTTATTACTTAATACTAGTTACAGCTGGTTGATACAAGAAACACAATAATGCACATTAAACGGTCACATTCATACCACGACATTAATCACATGAAAACATTTGAGACATAGATGACTACCCCCTATACTGGATGTACTGCTCAACAGTACAGATACACTGGTGTAACAGTGCAGAAATTCGGAATACTAGATATACTGCTAAACAGTACAGATACACTGCCTAAAAACAGTGCAGACCGGACTTGTGTACCCAAACCCGTCTAGATACGACCCAGCAATGGTACTCACCGGGAAGCACGGAAACAGAAGGCCTCGGAAAACTCGACTGGACTCGACTCGGTACTTCGGAAACCTTCGGAAAATTTCGGAAAACTTCGGAAAACTGGTGGGCCTCTTGACACCTCGGACCTTGCTTCTTTCGGCTAGGCTCTGGTCGGGATCCTCCGCACTCCTCACCGCCTCGTCTGGGCACTGATCGCAGTCTTCGTCACCTCCTTGAGTCAGAGGGAGATGCAGGAAATCCTGCCGGTACGCGTAGGTTCCGTCTAACTGACGGCAGGGGACAGAGCTTGCAATGCGCCAACCGGCGCGTGAGGTGGGGGAGGGGTCCCTATTCGGGCGCCAAAATGACGTAAATAATTAATTTACTCTCTTAATTTCTATGCAGGTAAGTACTTAATCAATAATAACTCAGATCGGATGAAAAAAGACAGAGTCCGTGGTGTTAGAGATTCTAAGGGTTTTATTCCTCATAAAGGAATGGTCAAGACCAGGATATCATGTTCTGACCACCACAGGGGTGTCAGAAGGGATAGAGCAAACTTTATTGACATTACATAGCTTATATACTTAATTCACATCATA
The DNA here is from genome assembly GCF_964263255.1 of Lissotriton vulgaris. Lineage (NCBI taxonomy): Eukaryota > Metazoa > Chordata > Amphibia > Caudata > Salamandridae > Lissotriton > Lissotriton vulgaris. Next base: position 1,041,078,216 of record NC_141693.1, on the reverse strand, counting down.
AGTAATGGTGCAAGAGGCGTAACAGCTGAGAGAGGTCAAGATAACAGTATACACGTGGTACTAGTACGTAATCAAGAGGCGTGAACTAGGCGTGAACTAGAGGTGTGTGCTAGAAACGTCACTGATAGGTGACGCAAATGGGTGGCACCAAAGGGTGGTGCTAACAGAATTGTTGCAATGTCAGCAGAAATCGGAAGCTTGGATGCGTGCGCAGCTGCATGACGTGTGATTGACGGGGTGCAGGGGACTTGACATTTACACTGACGGAAAGAGACAGAAGTCTGGCATGTCAGATCAACTTGTACCTTTATCGTATCTGATATCTGATGTTTAGGAACCATACTATCTGGGCGGAAAGGTCTCTAGAGCAGAAGCTATTTTATGCTAACTGTGGATGCGTGTATAAGCGCCTGAGTGTCTGCATGAGAAGTGTGGGGGCACGGGGCCTTCCATGGAAGCATGGTAACAGAGGCTATGAATTACTTGCACTGAGACAGGTCGGCCCTTTGGCTCTGCAGCTGGAGAGGATGTTTACTGGAGCTAGTAGGCAGGAATGCATTCTCGAGGAGCGGAACAGATAACTCGAAGGTTATAGTCAGTCTTGGCAGAAAGCAGGCTGAGCTGAGCGCGAGGGGCCGCGCTGGGAGTAAGTCAGAGTTCACGGGTACGGAGGTAGCCTGGGCAGGGGCTGTCAGAGTCAGGAGCCAGGAAAGAGGCTCGATGGCAGAAATTCAGGGCCTACTCTGTCAGAGCAGGAAAAACATGTAAAGTGTACTACAAAAAAGACGGTGGCATAGCATACTTAAGAACGGACTATATAATCCATTCAGGGTGGATCTGAAAGAGGACAAGTTAACGTTGGACGCAAATGTAATTGCGTCTTCATAGCTGGCATAGGAGGGAAGTTACATGCACTTTAAGCTGGTACATGGAGTCGGTGGGGTACGCGCTAGGGAACATAACATGACCAAAAATTTATATTTCCTCATTCATGCAGATTCAGTACTAAAGTTAGAAAATGCCTTTACCATGGCAACTCTACCATCTCATCTGTCCTGAAGCAACAGATCATACTATCTGTGGCATTGGATATACGACCTATTTATTGCACAGATTGCAATTCAAAGATTATAATTTAAAAGCATTGGTAATACAATAGTGGATTACTAGAACATATTGGTTACAACTTTGGACAGCAGATTTAAATCTATGGTGACATACATCTTACAGGTTTGGTCCTTAGACATTGGTAAGAAATGACATCTCAATAGTGGCCTTTACATTCAATGATGTTTCAGCACCAAAAATTGAACCCTCTCAAAATTGAACAGCACATTTAAAAGAAAAGTGACAGAGTGTTGTGGCAGAACGCCCACCACAACACCCATTGCCCATCCCTTTCACGCTAAGCATAACTTGAAAGAGTGCCTTATTTACTCGGCAGCGTTAATCTACGTTAAGTGATGTTTTGTAAAGCACTCTGCCACTTTTGTTCAGGTCTAATCTGTGCTATATAAAATTATATATAAAGAACTTTAATAGTAAAATTGATAAGTGTTATATTTCAGGGTAGAGGTGCTATTGACCAAGCCTTCACAAAATCTGAAACCCTGAGGTTAAATATTTCCAACAGGCATAAGTAGCATTCCTTTGATCAGAATGAAGGGATATAACAGCTCCAGCCTCAGAAAGTAAAACTACTCTCCATCTTCAGTATTTAAAAGGGTCACACTTCCTACAACAGAGAGATTAGAGGGTGGCTAGAAAATGATAATAAAAAGGTAATTAGGTTAGCCCCTCTAGGAAAAGAAACAGGGTTGGGAAGTGCAGTGGTTCTATCTTCATATTGTAATGCTTCAAAATAGTGTCTGCACAGGTGAAGGGACAGTAGAGGAGATGAGGATCAGAAGAGAAAAACCTCACAATACAAAGCAAGTGAATGGGGGTGTCAGGCCACTTATTACAGATTTTGTATCCTTTCCTTGATGCTAGAAGACACTTTAATTCTGCTCTGGCGGTAATGTCTTGGATATAAAGTCTTGGGTTGTTTCATGAACACATCCTTAGAGTTTTCTATACAACGACAGCCATTTCAGTCACTTTCGTTCAAAACCTGTACTGGAAATTGCATCACTTTGCCCTTTTTAAAACAGTTCTTGGGGTAGTTCTGTACAATTCAGAAAAAGTAGAAATCCCTCAATAAATTTGTAATATTGGTCAGCTTCAACTAAAGTAAACATGCGTTGGCAAAGCCAATAGGTGTGGCTTTAATGTGCGAACACACGCAAACACAATGCTTTTTAGGTCTCGGCCTGCGTAGGCTGCGCTTACGCAGTCTCGCTGGTGAGATCTTATGTTTTCCAGAGTGGGGCTTGAACCCGCCCCTCTTCTCCATTGGCTGGCTTCCTAAATGGACGCCAGCCATTGGAGAAGAGGGGCGTCTGTCCATTTAAGCCCCGTCTTTTTCGGATTCGGGTGTGTGTTTTTTAGGTTCTTTCTCTCCTCTTCCCATTGGCTGGAATTTTACATTCCAGCCAATGAGAAGAGGAGAGAAAGAAAAACACCCCCCCCAGTCGGAAAATGACGGGGCTTTTTGGAGAGCCATTTCTGCTGGACCTCGCTACTACTGAGATGTGTTCTCTCACAAGCGGGTCAAGTTTTGGAGTCCTGGGCCACACTGGTGTTCTACTGCATAACGGCAAGCTGCGGGGGTAAGGAGGGGGCGGGGCGTCGTTTACTTGTATATGTTTCTGCTGTCCTGGGGAGTCACATTCATCACCGCGGCTCCCTCGCTAGGTCTTTGGAGAGCGGCGACGTCACGCCCTTGTCTCCATTTTGTCTCCCGATTGCTGAGGAGTTCTTAAATTGATTACTCGGCCTGACGGCAGTGCAGACTAGCACCAGCATGCTCAGTGGCTGCACCGGGTGTTCCGATTTCAGGAGCACTGCATCATGTGGGTGATGATGCGGTTTAGCACAGATTAGCCACACAAGTCAATCACTCGGGGAGACCGCGCTGATGAAGGAGGTCGCTATCCCCGCTGGGCACACTTTTCTAGGTGGAATGTCACTACTGCGCTCTTTCATCACTAGCAGGTCAAGTTCTCTGGCCCTGGGCCGCACTGGTGTTCCACTGCAGAACGGCAAGCTGCGGGGGTAAGGAGGGGTGGCGCCAGCAGAGGAGGAGCAGCAGCAGCGGGAAGCCGGCTGGTATTTTTCGCTTTTCTTGCCTCTGTTCCCTTCTTGTGCTCGATTTTCTTGCCTCTTTTCCCTGCTTGTGCTCGTTGTTCTTGCCTCTGTTCCCTGCTTGTGCTCGCTTTTCTTGCCTCTGTTCCCTGGTTGTGATCGGTTTTTCTTGCCTCTGTTCCCTGCTTGTGATCGTTTTTTCTTGCCTCTGTTCCCTGCTTGTGCTAGATTTTCTTGCCTCTGTTCCCTGCTTGTGATCGTTTTTTCTTGCCTCTGACCCCTGCTTGTGATCGTTTTTTCTTGCCTCTGCCCCCTGCTTGTGATAGTTTTTTCTTGCCTCTGTACCCTGCTTGTGATCGTTTTTTCTTGCCTCTGTTCCCTGGTTGTGATCGGTTTTTCTTGCCTCTGTTCCCTGCTTGTGATAGTTTTTTCTTGCCTCTGTTCCCTGGGGCGTTCCTGGGCAGAGATGGGCATGTGGCTGACCTAAAGTGAGGGAAGCAACGGGTGAGCTCTGGGAGTTGGTGGGGGCCTCGAATAACCCATTTGTGAATAAGGAGACTCCCCGGGGTGAGGGTGTCACATTCAGAGTCTGGTTGACTAACCTTGATAAGCCGGGTACAGCAGAAGTGATGATGAAGCTAGTTCACTCCTTCCCAAAATGCGGCACTACCCGTGAGTTGTAATTACACACTCCACAGATAAGACCTCAAAAGGGGAAGGGGAAAAAAGGGAGAAATAAAATATAACACTGTGGCAGCCAGAAACCATCTACAGCATGGGTTGATAGGGTGTAGACCACACTCTTATGTCTGCTTCCTGCTCCCCTAAATAAGAGACACATAATGAACAGACATGAGTCTTCCCCCCTTACCCCTTTACATGCAAGGCATACTTATTTACTGTTATGATAACCAACTCACTTTGTCAGCTGCCACAAGCATCCTGAGAATAAAGTCACAAAAAGGTAAAAATAAAGTAAAGAAAAGAAAAGGAGTCTGGTTTCGATAGTTCAGGATAGCTATTGCCTCAGCCAGATAAATAATGCCAATATATGAAAGTATATGTAGATATCTACTTATCTGCAGGCGTCTTCCTGAATCGTTCTTTATACAGTGCTCCAACAATGTCTAGAAAATCTTAGCAACAGTGTTAATCCTCAACACTCTGATGCCAAAATTTACGTGCGTGTGGAATCTGAGCCAACAACGGCTCCGTGATGTAAACATATAACTCTTGCTTCTTTCCTAATTCCTCGGAAATGGCAAGCGAAAACAAAAATGGAAACTATGCCCTGAATACGCTAGTTACTTCACTAGCGCACCACGGAGGGTCTTGGCGGGAGCCCAAAGGTAAACTAACCAAACAAAAAGCAAGGATTCTAAGACCCAATGTAGTAGCAGCTCGCCGCGTCCCAGCGGGACTCGAGTCGTGCCCCCCAATGCCGCTGGCAGGGTCAGAGTTCATGGATGCGCTCCAGCGTGATCGTGAACTGATACAAACAAGTACCCGCGGCACCTTCAATATGCCGGCGGGCGTTTCAGGCAGTCCACGGAACCCACCGTGGGCGGAATGAGAAGCCGCTTGCAATCTTCTCCTTCAGACTCGATCAGCAATAGAGAACACTGGTGACAAGCACCAAACTCACTACAAGGAGGAGCATATATAGGAAGTACCAGAAAGGAGAGGAGGATAGAAACAGAAGACAGACCACTATCCAGGTATTCTGGGACATGTAGTCAAAAGGTCGAATCTCACATTCATTTCCTTCTACCTGGCTGAGAACGTGACAGAGGGTGTGTGTGTGGCTCTGTGTGTGTGTGTGTGTGTGTAGCTCTGTGTGTGTGTGTGGCTCTGTGTGTGTGTGTGTGTGTGTTGGGCGCTGTGTGTGTGTGTTGGGCTCTGTGTGTGTGTGTTGGGCTCTGTGTGTGTGTGTGTTGTGCTCTGTGTGTGTGTGTTGGGCTCTGTGTGTGTGTGTGTCGGACTCAGTGTGTGTATGTGTGTTGGGCTCTGTGTGTGTGTGTGTTGGGCTCTGTGTGTGTTGGGCTCTGTGTGTGTTGGGTTCTTTGTGTGTTGGGCTCTGTGTGTGTTGGGCTCTGTGTGTGTTGGGCTCTGTGTGGCTCTGTCTGTGTGTGTGTGTGGCTCTGTCTGTGTGTGTGGCTCTGTCTGTGTGTGTGGCTCTGTCTGTGTGTGTGTGTCTCTCTGTCTGTGTGTGTGTGGCTCTGTTTGTATGTGTGTGTGGGTGTGTGTGTGGCTCTGTCTGTGTTTGTGTGTGTGTGTGTTGGGCTCTGTGTGTGTGTGTGTTTGGCTCTGTGTGTGTGTGTGTTGGGCTCAGTGTTTGTATGTGTGTTGGGCTCTGTGTGTATGTATTGGGCTCTGTGTGTGTTGGCTCTGTCTGTGTGTGTGTGTGTGGCTCTGTCTGTGTGTGTGGCTCTGCCTGTGTGTGTGTGTGGCTCTGTCTGTGTGTGTGTGTGTGTCTCTGTCTGTGTTTGTGTGGCTCTGTCTGTATGTGTGTGTGGGGGGGGGGGCTCTGTCTGTGTGTGTGTGTGTGTGTGTGTGGCTCTGTGTATGTGTGTGTGGCTCTGTGTGGGTGTGTGTGTGTGTGGCTCTGTCTGTGTGTGTGCGTGTGGCTCTGTCTGTGTGTGTGTGTGTGTGTGGCTCTGTGTGTGTGTGGCTCTGTCTGTGTGTGTGTGTGGTCATGTCTGTGTGTGTGTGTGGCTCTGTGTGTGTGTGTGGCTCTGTGTGTGTATGTGGCTCTGTGTGTGTGGCTCTGTGTGTGTGGGTGCGTGTGGCTCTGTGTGTGTGTGGGTGCGTGTGGCTCTGTGTGTGTGTGTGTGGGTGCAAATGCAATAGGTCTCGCATTTGCGAGAGATTAAGCTATTGGCATTGCTAATGACAATGCCATTTATTTATGTTTTAAAAACAAAAATAATGTCATGAGCAAGGCCAATAGCTCTAACTTTAACAAAGGCGAGACCATTGCATTGTACATGCTTGTTGTATTTGTTAGCACTTTAAACCCCAACCTTGACTTTGTAATATGCCTTCATTCAGTACAAGTTGAATTTCCCTGCTCCATTAGTACATTAGATAACTTGGTTGCCAAACATCTCATGAATGAAAAGCATGCTGTTTCACTGTGCACACAGGCGCAGATTGATGCCAGACAGAAAGAATACGCCCAAGCACTGCAAACACATGCGGAAATTGATCAACGAGCAACAGGCACATCAATACCCATGAATGCCAACCTTGTGTGGTTGTTTCACATGCTGCCCTTGACTTTTCACGCTTGTTTGGAACGAACCAAAAAACGTAACCAAGCAACAAAGAGACCAGCTACTGACCTCATGTCCTCCGAGGCTGCATGATGAGCAAGGGTAACTGGGCATGTACGAAAACACTCATTGGCAAGCCAATAGTACTTGCCTATACAAGAGCTATTGGCTTCATCAATGTGTTTTAATCATGTTGTACAGCAGCTTGGCTGCCGTGTAGTAGGCCGAAACTTGACAAACAGATGCTTTTTTTTGTAAAAGGGCTCCATGCCGTGGTTTCACTTTAATAGCAGCCACGCACCTTTCTTTAGACGAGCTGTGTCTAAAGAAAGGGATGTGGCTGACATTAAAGTGAAAGCTCTGTATTGGGCGCTTGTAAACCAAAAACAGATTCGTTCGGGCGCAAGCAAATTAAAGGCACGGCCACCACTGTATCAGCATGGCGTGCCATGTTAGGAAAAAAAATGAAACGTTGGGGGAGAGCGTGTCCTGCCTACAGCAGCAGGCAGGATCAAACCATTTAATCAAATAGTCCTCGGAGGCTGTAATTAAAGCCTACTGAGCATCACCACAATCAACAGGGAGTGTCCTGGTGGGAGGTTACAAAATGAGACATGGCGGTACTAAGGAGAGACTACTAAGCCTATTGGCCAATGAAAAGCCACAGTTTACAAAGGACAATGACACAAGCCAATGAAAAATATGGGTGGAGAGTTCGCAGAGCTTGAAGTCCATACCTGAATATAGCATGCCTCGCAGAGCAGCACATACGCTGTCCAGGCTCGACCTAAAAATCCACCAGTAAATCGGTATACCACAAGTAATACAAATGTATTTGAGAACAATTGGAGGCGAGAAACTGGATGACACAAATACTAAGTAAAGACACACAGTTTGCTATAAGAGGCAGCAATACATATAGAAAGAGGACAGATGGGATGGGGGAAAGACTAGTTCCTCGCAGGCTACAGTGATTGTCAGTGGCATAGTTGCATTCATTCCCAGAAAACATGACTGTGCTTTGCAGGTAGTTAGGAACTCTGTGCACGGACAAGAAATAATAAACCCACATATTCCCTGATGTTGCAACTGCCTTGACTCACAGATAGCTTCAATGAGCCACTTTTTTTTTAGATTTATATAGCGCAAACTCGGCCGGAAGGTAATGGAGAGCTCTACACGAGCACCAGTTACGTTACACAAGGACACTTTCATTTTTGGTAGGCACAGGAGGTTAAGTGATTTGCCCAGAATCACAGGATGTTGAGTCGACGCCGAGACTCGAACCTGATTCTTCAGCTCGGTAGCTCTAGGCGGTATGCTTTTGTTTATCATATTTGAATACCTGAATACAAATTGATATTTCCCTCTCCTCAGGACAATACATTGCTTCCTACTTTCTTAACGTACCTGGTGGGCCCTGCGTGCTAACCTTGAAATCCTCCCTTTCTAATTGCGAGCACAAGCCGCAACCCCTCGTGCTTAGAAAGATTTTAATTGGCTGGAAATGTTACCTGAGCCCAGGGAGTTGGTTCTTGTTGCCTATGTTTTTCTTTGTCGTGCTGTGATCATCTCTCTATCTGCCTCCCCCGTGATTAGTTTATCAGTTGTTGAAAGCCTGTTTGTTTTCTTTGCTGTGTACTAGTAGCTTCAGGAGCATTAACCTTTGACCCCCTCCTAGACAATTGTGTCTGTCTAATGAATAGTTTCTCCTCTGCTGAAAAAGCAAGCGGTCACAGCCACAAGCTAGAGAGAAGTATCCGCGAGCTCTCAAAACTGACAGTCTTTTATTACGCCCTCCTTGCATGTGGTCATGGAATCTCAAAGAGGCACAATAAGAAAAGAACAGCCGAGGATCACACTTTGTGTCAAGTGGGAGAAATGAGCCATGAGAAATGAAAGGCTTTACATATTATATGAGTTCGGTGAATGCCCACTTATTCAAAAGAGGCATTACATTAGTGCGAAACCTCTGCCCTCCAATCCTTCCACTACCACTGACAGACCTCCACAGGTAAATAGTAGGCATCGTGCGAACTATCTCGTTTCACTCGTGTCATCATTTTACAAACACAGTAAATGACATCGAGCTATTTCCTTTGAGGCAAAATACAAAAAAATGTAATGCGATCGTTCACAGAGGACAGGAGTAATGTAGGTCAGGAAGGCGCCAAGTTATTTGGACAGGCCGACTAAACCATGTGGCGAAAAAATCTTTGTGTCATATTATGCAAATATAGACACCTTATGCAGCACAGTTGTACTATCTAATTATGCATACCATATTCCAGTACTAAGGAATGGGAGAACATACGGTGGTAAACTCTTTTTGATTTGAAAATTCAAATATTTTTACTAATGCTACTTATGCATCTAGACAATTTGTACTGCATTGTCTCTATGAGTGACTTTTTCAGCTCCTACCTGGTAACTATGGACAGCATTCTGAAAAGACTGAATATTTCTTTTGCCACCATTGAAGTCAGCAAATTAACATTTTTATTTGTAAACGTTTTATTTTTATTTTCACCTGCCTGACAGCATTTGTAGGTCAATTGTAGCTCCAAGCAGTACTTCGATAGTCCAACATATAGCTAATTAGGGACAGCGAATACTTTTTCATATGGTCATTTGCCACATAATTTTTGTGTTCCGCGGTACAACATCCTCGGTGTGACATGTGTAGCCAGACAAGAGATCCATCCTCACTGTGCCACTGGATTCAAGCTGCACACTACTGACCAGTCCACACTGGCTGAAACCATTTGGGGTTGCGTGTGTTCCCTATCAAAGCGGATCTGTTTTGTAAGTTCAAGCAGGGCTGGTCCTACACAAGCAGGAGTAAGACTGAGGTGCATATGGTTGGTTCCAGTCTGAGGTGGTGTGTGTGACAAGAACGCAATGGACTGTGTTACAGCCTAGAGTAATTGCAAATGGTGGAGATTAATTGATGTTATCTGTCCAACACTTTTCTGTTTTCCGTGGTGCGATGGACTAGATGCAGCGCAGGCATGATTCCAGTGATCAACGTGCTTTAGGACTCCTGTTGAAGTCAATAGCCAAGGTCCCAAAAGGCCAAAAAACAGTCTTTGGTTTTTTGTGTACCTAATCACAGGGGCCCTGCTTTGGCAGTTCAGGATTTACTATTGTGATTGGAGCAGAACCAAGACTAATTTGCATATGGCTGGTTCCTGTCTGAGTGACAGGGTGGGTTAAAAACAATGGACTGGATAATTAGTAGTGGCAGAAATTAATTCAAGCAACCCACCCTTCATTTTTTTGTTTCCTTGGTCGTAATCAACTAATTTGATTTGTCTTTTTATTAATATATAGATAGTTGAGAAGTTTTGATTCACCCTCAATCAAATTCAACATTCTCTTTAAGCAGCCATATTTATACTGTTGTTATGACCATTTATTGATGTCATATTAAACAGAACTACGATCAATTGTAAAACAGTGGCATAGAGTACTTGGTGCAATGTTTATCCTATGATTGATAAACTGTTTGGTCTTGAATGAGGATTGATGTAACCAGTCATTAAACAAAAACTGTTGTTGTCCATTGTACCTTGAATTTTCTTTCAATTGTGGGATCAAAAAACTATGAGGGTCATTTAGACCGTAGTAGAGAGTCTGAGGGTCAGCTTAGAGGACAAAGGTCAATGGCTCTGCCACCATAGCCAAGGATTGTCCACCCTTTTTAGAGATACTTCGTGCCTGGCAGGGATTTCTGTGATGACATGGGAGAAACCGCAGATCCTTTTCTGAACTAAAGGTTTGCCTAGTGGGCACCAAGAATGAAGTGCCCATTCAGCAAACTTTTTGTTCAAGGAAAAATACTCCAAAGTGGGAGTTTGTTTTTCCATACAAAAATAAATTACCCCAATGATCGTAGATTTTTCTCCCTCAGGACGGGTGTCATTTTTTACTTCACCTGCCAATATCCGCTTTAGGAATCCCTTTGTGGATTCCTGGAACCAATAAAAGGTAATCCTGGACATAAACGTACAAATGTGGCCAAAATGTACTTTATGAATGGGGCCCATGGTGTCACACTTTACAGAACAATTGTTTGGCAGCCTGTTTCACTAGAACTCATGTAATAATAATATTAAAAATAATAATTATTTAAATAACTGTTGCTCTTAACTTCTGTAGAAATGTTAAGCTCCGTGTCCACCTTGAAGAACTGTGCACTGGGGATTTCATTGTGCATGTGACCTGTGGGTGGGATTTGCATATAGCTATACCTGGCTGATGAACCCACAACAAGGGCGAAAACAGTCCTGGGTTGTTTGTGTTGTTGTTTAGGGAGGACCTGGCTTAATAGTTCAGGCTGGACCGTTATCATTGGAGATAGCTGGGTTCTAACTAAGGTGACATGATGTGCAAACTCATGACGGATTTGGATGCTGCCTCAGTAATTACCAGTGGCTGGGAATATGCCAAGCATTTCATCCAGCACTTTTTTGCATACTTTAATGAGGCCAAAATGGAAAGCATCAATGTGGCCTTTCACTGACTGAATAAGCTCAAGGGAGAGGAGGACACAGCTTCCCATAAACCTCCTTCCAGCAAGTTGGACAGCACCGCAGCTGCCACTGGCATTCAATCCTCCCTTCTCCTACACCCACACAGGCCATGCCCCACAAGTCTTTGATGGCCTGAGAGTTGAGCAGGGGTAAGAAGAAATTAAATAGGATCAGAAGGTTAGTAAAAACATTTGGACTGCTTGGAGAGAACTTCATTAGGGAGTGTGCAGATCTGTGGCAGATGGAGTGGATGGGGCAAGTTGAGAAATGGGTAGGACATTTAGGAGTGGGTTTTGTTTTGTTTAAGGTTTATGAGAGAGTGAGTATCCTGTGGGTCACTAGATTTTTAAATAAATATTTATTTCTCATAAATTACAGGCTTTGTCTATTTTCTTAATAATATAATTATTTGTTATTACTGATCAGTAGCATGCAGGTTTAACCAGAGAAAAACCGCCTACCTATAGACAGAACCTTGCAATGCGATATATCTCACAAGTGGGGGGAAGAGGGTTAGGTTACCAATCAATTAATTGGTAGGGAAAATTCTGAAACAGTTGAGAGAGAGACAAACACAGCACTAAGCAACCACAGGGACATGGCACATCTACATGTTAAGAACAGCACAGGTAAGTTAACGGATTCAACCTTAAGCAGCCCATATACTTCCAAGTAAGTTCCCCGGGCGGAAGTAAGGAGACACACAGTTCATAAATATTTATAACAATTTAAATTGATACTGCATAAAAATAAAGCATGTTCATTCTGGTATTTTCATATTGGAAGCAGGGCTGAACAGCTGGAATGTATCAGCATGGATATTTCTTGCAGAAGACCTGTTGAATGGGCAAAGAACAGGGCAGCATTTGAGAGTTGAAGTACACAGGGCACACAAGGAGCAGCATACATTACCGAACCATTAACTAAAGTCAATTTCACAGACAACTTGCCGCAAGTACCCGAATAATCACCCAAACAATAGGAAAGACAAGCTTAGCTATGCCAACTTGTCCACACCATTAACAACTCAGGATTTGCCACTTGAGCCAATAGTCAGCATTATTTTAAAATAAAGCATCTCTTTACTGTCCCTAGGGATATGCCTCTTTGTTTCTTCTGTTCCCACAGAAGTAGATGAAGATGAGCCCTCCTCCTGAAAGTTATTGACTGACAGGCAGATTTTATTTTCTTACAAAAAGAGTTAAACCTGTTGAACAAGAAAAAGATAAGAAATTGAGACTTATAGTCAAGGTAAACTGGGATGTCTCACAAGTACCAAAACATGCTGGCCTGTAGTTAACAAAAGGTCAAACAAGCAATATTCTTAGAAATATTGAGGTCCAAACATTACAAATATCAAGTTTACCTGGACCCCTCCCATCTTTCGATATAATAATGTTTTGGTATTTATTAATGTAACTCACCGGTTCCAAACCAGTAGAGTTTTTACTTGGAACTCATACACATAAGTACTAAGTTCAGCCCTTGAAATCTTCACTGACAGTGGAGCATGGAAATTAAAGTTTAGACATGGGAGACATCTTGCTATTTTAGGAAATGGAAGCCTCTATTGCAGACCTAGCCAGACCTAGAGTGTGGTATTCCTTATGTCATCTACAATCTTCCCATGTCATTCCATGACCCTCTGTCATCTGGAATCTCTTCATGTCATTTAGAATGGTCTGTGGGGCTTAGAGTGTTTTCCCTTGATTGTAACAGTTACTGCCTGGCTGAGGGTATGAAGACATTTCCTGCTACCTGTGGTTGTTAAGCTGTTCTTCTTGTGAATAAATCTACTTGAACCTACTTCCAGTGTAGTCTCCATTACTACACAATTATTGGCGACGTTGGGAGCAGTGGATTTATGAAGACAGCGTTCACTTATTTCTCCTTGTCTTCAATTTTA